>NC_090928.1:969631465-970257090 GCF_040938575.1 Ambystoma mexicanum
ACCCCCCCGTCAAATGACCCAGCTCACATCTAGGAGGGGCAAGTCCTTGCGGAATATGAACAAGGGCATTTGCTCTACTGCTTCTTGAGGTACAGGCTATATACATATGTGTTAAAGAAACAAAAAGGAAGGCACAGGTACAGGACAGCGGAGACTAGTCTAATAAAATCCATGTGATAGGGAGAATCATAGCTAAAGAAATTACTGTATACAACCGACTACCTTAAAAAGGCAGCTCCAGCTCCAGTCCATTTTTTTATGTTTTGCAAAAGTGGTCTGCATTCTGCTATTATGAAACCCTCCCCAGTCAAACCAGGCAATAAAATATATTTAAAAAGGCAAGAGGAGCAGTGCGGGGCGGAGCGGTGGAGAAAAGGACACAAATATATATGCACTTTATCTTTAATCTTGCCGTTTTTCACAGAACTGTATTCAAGTATGATCTTGTGCTATTGAAGCAATAGGTACTTTCATCTAGGCAGTTTTTGATCATGGAATTTATAATTTTGCGCATTTGCACAGAGCTGTATTTCAAGTATGATTTTGCATCTTGGGTGCAATATGTATTTTTTCATCTAGGCAACTCTGCTATTTACAGTCATGATTGTTTATATTTTGCATATTTGCACAGCAACTATTTGGCTATCCTTATGCACTGCTCATGCACTAGATTTAGGCAATGCTGATTTTTTGCTTATGGCATTGTATGCAGAACTTGCACGTTAAAGTATAGTTTGATGAGATTGCAGGTAATGAAAGCCTACAGCACTCTGAAAAATATTCTTATTCCTACATATAGCAGCAGCAGTAAAGTGCAAACAGGCTGAGAGCTGTATAATTGCTTATGTGACCATTGGGTTGTTTCGTAGCATTCGTTACGATACCATTATTTTCAATTGTGTTGCTCCGAGTAGCAACATCTGCAATTTGATCAGGATACAGGTTATTAAAGTCTGAAGTATTATGCATTTTATTGTCGCTGCCACATCCAAGAGCAAGAATATTATCCATACAGCCTAGAACTGTATTTGATAGCCCGTGTGTTTCGCAGTGCTTAACGACACTACGATTTTATATTACGCATCAAGTTTTGTATTCATACATATTTTCTCTGTGTCAAACACACCATTTACTAAAATTAGCAACACGTTCCAAAATGAGGACACGTGCAAGAGTTGCACCATTGCATTCATCTCCCAACATGTCCTCGCAATGGAAAGTAGCAAAGGACCAAAAATCCATATTTTTGCAATCATATAGATGGCTCTCTTTTTCTAAGAGTGCTACATACCAAGTGTTTGTTGTATGTGAACAAGCAGCCAGAGGGCCGCGAAATGCATTTTACTGCGTGCTTATCTGTCCATGTGACATCAATTTTTCATACCATCGCTTCTGGAAGACTTTATTCTGCTCTCGGGCAGAGCGTTTATCGCAACTCCACTGGAGTGCAATCCCAAGAGTTAAATCTCGATTTTACTTATAACCTTAACGCCCCTTTAACAACATTCTTTCACTGAATATACAGTTTGATGTCTGGGTGTTAATCTTAGCAGTGCACAGTGGTAGCACAAGTTATGGTTGCACCATAACTACCAGATTTCTGGTGTTTTACTTGTAACCATAACGTCCCTTTAATAAAGTTTTTACCAGTGCAGCCTAATTTGCTACAACTTCCTAATTACACTCTCACCCCCAGTATAGCAGCGTTTTTCGCCCGATCTAGGAAGTTTAAACCAAAAACATTGCCATTCCCCACCTCCTAGCAACATTCTTAACACTTCTAGAAACTTTCAGCAACTTTTTACACCAATTTTTTGTTTGTCGATGTTCTTGAACGTCTGACGTCAATGCAGACTTTCCAGACAGCGTCACATGACCCTGCACGCACCATGATGACGTGTTCACGAATGGGTCTGTGCTTCACAGACATTTTCGAAACTGCATTTTCAACCGATCCAGGAAGTTTCAAGCTGAAATTGTACTCTTGCACAGCTCTTAGACCTATTCTTACTCAACTGCAATCCAGGAGAGAGCCCCGCTTCGAGAGCATTAGCTCACCTGCTAACTTCAAAAACGGCATCAGTCCTGGCCCAGGGGCCACCACCACCAGCCGGCGGGCCTAGGGAAAGGCGCAATGATGCAGAGGAGGATCAAGAGGACCAGGACGATGAGAGAGGAAAGAGGACATGCCTACCTCCAACACCCAGACAGAATCATGGGTGTGGTGGTTCTTTAAGGCTGTTAGAGAGGTACCAAAGATTCAGGGATACCCATGTTGAATGCAATGAGTGTGGAATCACTCAGTCGCAGACAACAAGGACAGTAGTCCTTTGGTACCAGCTCCATGCGCAGCCACACCCGCTCACACCACCCAGGTGCTCTGTGAAAGGCTGTCCCTTTCTCAGGAAGTAGTAGGCCGTTTTCCTCTACCTCATCTCAACCACTACTGCCACCGCAAAGGCTACTCCTGTGGGGCAGAAGATCCCACCAAAAGAGGCTGTTGATCAATATCTTTCCAAGACAACAATACTCTGTACAGACCCACACTGCACCACACCACACCACTCTGCAGAAAGGAGCAGTTTCAAAGTGCTTTTGAGGCTGCAATCAAGGAGAATGAGCAAAACTTTTACATAATTTTTTTAAAAAAAGTTATACTTTATACATAAACATTTTAATTTCTCAATTTTTCTGAATACTTCCTCATTATATATTTTGTTTAAAAAGCAAAGTTCGTCTCCATATCAAAATAGCCAGGATACAACTTTGACAGATTGTATACTCTGTGTCACTTTTCCAAATATAGAATATTAGCGAGGAATTGCGTGATCGTAAATATTGCTTTTGTGTCTTGACCACTCAGCATCTGCGCCCATCTCTTGTCTGCTTCTAATTGCGGGGTCGAAATCTTGAAAACTGCCGAAAAGGCTTCTTTTGTCGCCAAGTGCCGGGCAGATCATGATCAGATGATATAATGTTTTGGGATCTTGCTCACTCCTACAAAAGCGGCAGTTCATCTCAGTCATTGGTATCTGTCGGATTTCCGTAAGTCTTTCTCTAGTTGACAAGACGTTTAAACTGATTTTCATGAACAATCATGGATTTTTGGGTCCGGAAATAGCATCAAATATTTGGGCAGTTAGTTTAAAGAGCGCAAATCAGTGTCAAAGTGGATGTTCATAGAATACTTTTATTTGTCTTCAATAGTTTTCAGGCAGTCATTCCGCTGGATCTTTATTTTGGCGTATTGTGGTTGAAGTACCAGTGATTCTATCAAGATGTCTTCTTGAATAGATTTCAATTCCAGCTTTTTTTATCCAGTTTTTCAATACTGTGTTATTCATTGTATTAGTGGTACATCGTAATATTTGTATTGCTGGTGTTGTTTCATCAGCAAGGACTTTTCGAAGAATGTCTAGCTGTTTCCAAAGGACTATGGAGCTTAGAGACTGCGTTGCAATTTCATATCTTATCGCCGGAATTGGATAGTTCTTCTGCAATCTCAGACTTTTCCACCAAAAGGCGGCTTCCATCTTATGCTATTTTACATTTCCTGCACATATCATAGTTTCACTCCCATATGTGATAATGGGAATCCCTGTGTCGGTAGAAGGCTATAATCCGCTTCAAAGAAAACTTTGCATATTTCCTATGCAGGAGACAACCTTGTCTTGCTAAGGACTGCATTATTTCTTCCATATTGTCTTTCCAATCTTTTTCCGTCATAGATTGATTAATTATTATACTTAAGTATTTAAACGTAGAGTCTTCTTCCAATGGTTTACCATCCACCGTTAAGTTATACGATTTTTTTCTTATTCGGTGGTTGTATCGGTCAAGGACATATATGTGGTCTTTTTTGTATTGATACGCAGCTTATTCATTTCCATGTATTCTCCAATTTTTCTCAAGCTTATTTTTAGACCCAATATCGTTTTACCTAGTAGTATGATGTGGTCCGCATGCATCACTGAGGAAATGGGGATTAAGTTAACTTTCGGTGGATTTGAATTCCTATCCCCGACATGATCTTCGAAATCAGCTGTATATAGATTGTATAGGGTTGCCGCAAGCGGGCAGCCCTGTTTCAATCCCTTCCATGTCTTTATTTCCAAAGTAGTTATTCCACCTTTTGAGAGTCCGATCTTTATGCTCGTGTTGGAATACAAAAGTTTAACTGGTTCCATAATGTCCTCTGGGCAATTCCAGTCTTAGTTTCCTCCAAAGTTTTTTCTATTTATCGAATCAAACGCCATGTTTAGGTCGACAAAGATTGCATGCACCTTAGTATTCGCCATTAAGGCTTCATGTTTGATTAAATTCAAGATGAACAGGTTGATATTGGTACCTACATTTCCGTAAAACCCCTTAGATTTAAGGCACGCCAAACCTCTTCCCCTGTCCAACTGCCCCTCCATATCTGTGGTCGGTGCCTCTTCCCTCACCCACCTTATTTCCTGGCCTCTCCTGCAAAAAAAAAAAAAATTAAAAAAATATAAATAAATCAAAACCAAAAAGTTGTTTTCGGCGACCTTTCACAGTTAAAAAAATAGAACAAAAAAATGGATCTTATAGGATTGTGGAAGTGGGAAGCAGGCAAAATGAGGGAGGCCATGAGGGAGACCCCAGACAGGGCCATAGTTTTGGACTAGGGAGTCAGACCAGGTGGGGGTGTGTGGTGTATGAAGACAGACTGGGTCCCCCTCTGGCAAGAACAGGCCAGCTGCATTGAAAAGTGGGAAAACAATGAAGGCACCAAAGTCGTTGTAGAAACCAGGAACACATTTATTAAAAGGAATAGGAGTAAACTCATAGCCAGCAGGACAATTCACACACACTGGACGCAGGTGATGGCCTACACTGGGATGTAGGCACAAGGCAGGGCATCGACAGGCACACTAGCTAGGCACACCCACTGGCATGGGGCCCGGGAAGTACCCTTGGATGCGCATGGGAGCAGGGACTTGAAGGGAAGGGTCGGAGAGGAAGTGGGAGTAGGGGGTTGGTAGAGACATATGGCTGAGAGAAAGAGAGAAAGAGAGAGAGAGAGAGAGAGAGGGTGGACGAGAGAGAGAGAGAGAGTGGGTGGACGAGAGAGAGAGAGAGAGTGGGTGGACGAGAGAGAGAGAGAGAGAGAGAGAGAGAGAGAGAGAGAGAGAGAGAGAGAGAGCGAGAGAGAGAGAGAGGGTGGACGAGAGAGCGAGAGGGTGGACGAGAGAGAGAGTGGGTGGACGAGAGAGAGAGAGAGAGAGAGAGAGAGACCCAATGAGAAAGGGGGTGCCCAGTGATAGAGCGCGCACACAGAAGCACACGAGGGATAAAGAGAAAAAGAGACATGCACAGACACGCACAGGGACAAAGGCACAGGGACACAGACCAGGGGGAATCACCATACTTAAGGGGTCCCTACCTAAGCTGCTTCATTCGCCGACCATATGAGGGTCCTTAATTGGAATGGTTTTTCACCGCTCAATGTCCTCACCTCATGCAGTAAAGCCCTATTAAATTCTGGGGGGCCTACTCTTCCGGCCCTGTTGGTCGAAGCTCTCACCCCAGTTTGCGATTGAACGGGCCCATCGCTACCCGACGCCGAAGCCCAAGCCTGGCACTCCCCACTGTTGCGAGAGTATTGAACTACCGGGACAGAGACTCCCTGTTTCGCGCCACAACATTTAAGGGTGAGCTACTACTGGGCTCAGCCAGGATTCACCTGTACCCGGACTTCTCTGTGGCTATCCAGCAAGAGTGCAAGACTTTCCTCGCCGTTAAGAAAAAGCTGCAGGAGCTAGGGGTTAAATACTTCATGCTATATCCGGCAAGATTCAGGATTGAACATTAGGATCGCGTCTTCTCCTTTACTACCCCGGAGGAGGCCTCCAAATTCGTCGATTACCACTTTCCGGGCTGAAACCCAGCTCACACGACCTCGGCGAGCCCACTTGTGTTCATCTTCCAGGGAGCGTCCATCACTACCCCGATGTTTGATACTTGGCCCACCTACCCGAGTACCTCCTATAATGCACCAGTTCTGCTCCAACGATCTGCGACCGGTGTGGATGTTTCCCACAAATAAGTTTGAAAAACTGCTTGACACACAACCAGGGACTCGAGGTCCAGATCACCTCCAAGATTATAACGTCGGCACATTAAATCTTCCAGTCTGTATGATGCCTCGTGGTACATGTCCTCGTGTGGGCAAGTATACATATTTACCAACTAGATGGCGGATGAACACATTGTTTGCATGAGCATGGAACATTAGAGGGCTAGGCAATCCGAATAAGATGCGTAAATTACAACTGTATGTGGAACGCCTCAAGGTGAAGGTTCTTTTTTTTTTTACAAGAAACTCATGTAATGGCAAGGGGATGCGAGGAGTTCGCTAGAACATGGGGTCCCCAGCGATATTACACTACCTATTCCACCCAGAACCGGGGGGTCATGATAGTAATTCATAAATTCCTCAAATTCATACATAAGGCGTCACACCTCGATCCCTTGGGACGTTATGTACTGTTTGGCTCTCTTTAGGGTTGGGAGGTGGTTTTGCTTAACGTCTATAGTCCCAACGTGGACGACCCTGACTTTTTCGCCCATATTTCCTCTCGACTGTTGGGATTCCCTCTTATTCCTATTCTGTGGGAAGGGGACTTCAATACCATCATTGATGTTCACTTAAACCGATCCTGCACGAGACCCTGCCAACTCTCTAAAGCCGCGAATACCATCCTAAAAATACAATCACAACTAGGTGTAGTAGATGCATGGAGGCTATTGCACCCCGCCTCTTGACTCTTTTCGTTTCATTCCACGGTCCATGACTCACACTCAGGCATTGACAGATGGCTAGTCTCGAACATGTTCGTAAGGACGATTTCCCAAATGTCCATCCTACCCAGAACCTTCTCAGGTCACGGTGGCACTAAATTGGGGCAGAAACCATGGTACAACCTGCGTGTGAAGACTGAAACCCCACACCTTATTGGATCCGGTCTTCGAATCAGAACTCGGGTCCAGTATTGATGACTTCTTCGTGTTGAATTCCGGGTCGGTGGGTTCTCAGGCCACATTATGGGAGTCGTTTAAAGCCTAGATCAGGGGTATTGCACTTTCTAAGGAGGCAGGTATCCTTAAAACGATTCAGAGGACCATTGGGGAGGGGGAATCTCTCCCTTCGGGACTTGAAGCCCAATATGTCACATCCCCGTCTATCGCTACGTTGGGCAAGATTGGCATGGCCCTGGATAACTTCCGCGAGCGGGCTGAACTTGAACACAAGTTCCTTGATGACACCCGGGTTGCTCGGAGCTACGGAGAGGGTGAGTGTCCTGGGCGCCTTTTAGCTAAATTCATTTCCAGGAAAATGGGGCGCCTCATATCCCTGTCATTGAAAGGACGGACAGTTCCTTGGCACTCTCCTCCCAGGGCATCAACGACGAATTTCGCCTGTTTTATGAAAAACTATATAGTAACACGGATGATTTGGTTTGCGTTTTTTCTTTTCTCTTATGGACTTCATTTGCCTTTCCTTCATAGAATTCTCTTTCTGGTTTAGTCTCTGCCTTTTAGCATTTGTAGTACTTTCCCTCTTCCCAGGATATTTGTGTCACATTCTAAATCTCTTTTTCAGCTTTTATTGTGATTCGCACGTTCTTATTATTACAGTTCCATTTGATGAACTTTAATTTCTCCGTCTCGTCAATTCCAGTCAGACAAGTTCCTCATACTTCATAACGATTCCCTGGCTGCCTTACGGTTTTCCCAGTTACCTTGCATTCTATGGAAAAATGCCTCTGGTGCCGGGTTTGCTTCGGTTGTTCGCCTTCCCAGCCTTCTCTGGTGTTCCGCTCTCTGTGCGTCCAAGTAACACAGCGTGGACACAGTTCGCCGACTACAGAGCGCAGGGATTTCAGCATCCTTGTATGTTTTTCATGGTCACGTCTTCTCCTTGGTTTCTATCTCTGCTTTGCTCTTGCAGCAGTTGCAAAACCTTGGGACTGCCTCTCTCAGGTGTTACGCTGTCAGGGGGGGCTTCCCCTGCTTGCTTATGCGTCTCTTGGCTTTGCGTTGCTATGTGCTCCTCTTTCAGTATCCTCGTCTGGAGATTTCCGTTTTAAGAGACCGATCCTCTTTCTTGGTTGTAAGAGTATATTATAGTTTTGTCTTCAGGCTCTTGATTTGATACGGTTCTTTACATCCGATAGTCCCATGTATGCACCCCGGGTTATGACTTAGGGAGATCTCACAGGAATGGGAGTCCTTGTCCCCAAAAAAAGTGTTGTGAGGCATAGCATGGGGGCGGGGGGGCAGGCAGTCCCTCTCATGGAGGTCCCACTTGCCTAGACCCTAGGGAGGGTCTTACAAAGTGGGCACACCTCCCTAGCCTCAAATGGGGAGGCTCCCCCTTGGGGAGAAGGGACGAATTCCCTCGATTTGTCGCAGCTAACAGAAATTTGGTGGCCAACTCATACTGTTAAAATCAAAAGGGAGCCCGGAGAGAGACTTCATGGGGCCTACCAACCTTAACCAGCTCAAGTCTAGACAAAGTCACTGGCACTAGCAGACTAGCCCTCCTGTCACTAAGGCTAAAATCAACAACCCAGCACCCCATCCTAGTTCATTTCAACGCAACCCAAAAAACATGCTGTGGATGGTTCAGCATCTTTGTTCCAATTCATTGCACTAGAACAGGTGGGCATTTGTGGGGATTAAAACAGTAGGTTGTCCGTTCCCAACTGGTCACACACGTACAACAGTCCTACTGTGACAGTGCAATAGTTGCAGTTCCGGTCTAAGAAACTGCCCAGGCCTTCCTTCCTCTAAAGATCTTGCCTGTAAGATTGCAGAAGTTCAACGAACAGATGTATTACTAATCATTTAAAGAGGATGACTCTTGCAAAAGGCATGCGGCTCGACATAAAAACACACACAGCCAAAGGAGAGAGACACGCACAGGGCCACTAAATGTGCGTTGATTTCCCAACGAAATGCACTGAACACGTATGACGAAGAAAGGACTCCTGCTGAGCAGGAGTACAGGAATACCTAGTGGCTAAACAACCCACTCGGCCCCCACACTATTACTAAACAAGCAGTTATCTCGATCAAAGGTAAAACATGCACAGCCTCATAGGTACACCTTGACCTTTTGTAGTAGTGCAGGCAACACTCTTCATAAGGGGAGCAATTGCTAAGTTGTGTGAGATGGTTCTGTTAAGAACTATAGTCTCAAATAAAAAGAATGTCCAGTCATGATTATATAAAAGTATACTTTTAATCAAACCATAAAATACAAAAAACTACTCCGAAAACCCTGTAAAAGAAACGCAATGAATGTAGAATTGTGTGAAAAGGCACTCTGCTGCTTACAATGAAACGGTTCAAAGGATATATCTTTGTTATAACAAAGTGGGAATGGCTCAAATAATGGAGATGAAGAGGCGCTTGGGTGTCTAGGTTGAAGAAGACTCTAGCAGTAACCATGCAACAGCTTGGATGTCGTCTATGCGGTTCGAAGATGGAGGGAGAGCCGGTGGGGAGGGGGTATGGGGGGCACGCCCTGGGTTCTGTGGTTGCTTTCCAAACCAGGGGTCTCAGGACAAGCAGAGTCCTAATGCACTTTCTTTCCAAGGTGCTTGAATTGCAACTACAGGGGATCCTTCCACTCCAGTGAATAGGAGTCAGTTTCCAGTGTAGGCAGTATAGAAGCCTTGGTCCAAAAGCAGTCATGACCACCATTACCTGATGATGGTCAGGGGACAGTGCTTCTCTGCCTTGGATGCCTTCCGTCTTTATCTCCCAGGAAGAGGAACTTCTTAAGGGCTGGATCCCCAACAGATGTCCAGATTAATTACTCTTGTCCGTGTGCAAGTCCAGAGATGAATTAAAGAATGACAGGGTGTCTCTCTCCTTTTAAAAACAAAAGGTCACAGGAGATTGACCCAAAGGAAGCCTACTGGAAAGGGTCCACTTCAGGTGGTTGTAACAAGTGCCCTTTGATTTAGGACATTACACAAAGTAACTTGCCTGCAGGAAATGGAGGGAACGCGAAAAGAAAGCGCCTTAACAGAAATCAAGATGGTGGGATGCTTCTCTCAGCCCACCTCTCGTCTCTGACTGCTCCAACTCGTCCCCCCATCCCATGCTGTTCTTGTGGAACATTCAATGTTACTGGCGCGTATTGAAATAATGACCATAGTGATCTACCAGCACAGTGCTCTCCCTTTTTCAAATTACCATATTTGGCGTTGCTTCTGGTCCCACAGTAAATCTCCACAGAAGGGCGAATAGGCCTTTCTGGGACGAGAGTCCACAAATCTGAAGTGTGCACATGTTCAACATTAGATGCTCACCCAAGCACTTATCACTGGGATAATTCATAGGCTGCAATTATGGCAATGTGTTCACTAAGGGAAAGGAGTGTCCGTGGGGAGCAACGAGCATGGCCACCAGACTAGGGCAGCATGTCCTCAGACCCTTCCGCTGTAGGGTAGCTAGCAGTACATTTAGACATTGCATGAAAAAATAGCAAACAATGTGGGGCAGGAAACATTGAGGAGTCTCTGAAAGCCACGAATAAAACTACGTATTCGCAACAAGAACATTTTGTACCTCAATGGAAACGCCCTCCCCTCAATCACTAACAGGTGGCCCAATTTACAAGGGAACGTCTAAAAAAAATGTCGTTAAGTTCAGCTGGACATTATTTCTCCTTCCACTCATCTCGAGGTTTTCTAAACAACATTACATCAGCAATAACTGTGCAAAACGTCAGAGCACTAAATAGTGCGGTTTAAACAAAGCAGATACTGATCATGTAAACTGCACCACTAATATGGATTTACATTTCTATGTACATTCTAAAGCCGCTAGCAATGCAGTCATGTGAGGGACCTGGACCATAGCACGGAGCGCCGCCAATTAAATGACAAAAAAAAATACAAAAAAAATAAAAAGGGTACCAAAGCCTACTACAGACAAGTCTCGAGTCATAAAGAGTCACCTAACTCTGGCTGATAGCATCACAGCCAGTGCGTCCTCCCGGTGACCCGGCAAACAGCCAACTGGCTATTAGACTCACGAAAGAGACAAGCTTGCAAAAGGGAACCCGCATTAATTAAGGTGGATTTGTGAATCAAAGAAACTCAGCAACTTCTGTTGTACATCGTCATACTTTCTATTAAGTGGGGGCAGTTACTGGAATACATCCTGTACATACAAGGCAAATAATACAAAACCATTTAGGTACACAATTTACAACCAGTAGCCCTGCCAAATGCTTACATGCCACAACTCTGGCCATTCAACACCATTCAGGTGGCAATCCTCAGAGCACTCTACTCCACATGGTTAGAAGGAATATATTACAGCATCTGAGCAACCTTAAGACAAAGTGTGAGCCTACCTGTATAGCCAGCCGTCCATCCCCACGAAGCGACCATCGCTAAAAGCCATTTAAACATGACTCCTTCGATGTACCAAAAGAGTTTCCTGTCCACCACCCGAACAGGTTGTAGCACTATTAAATATAAAACGTAGGACGGAATGGCAACCAGATTATTGATGAACATGAAGACGAATCTCAGGATCACTTTGAGCGTTAAAAAGAACATCTTCTGAATGCGGGTTACAGTCTCAGCCATCCTTGAGCACAGGAATCCGAGGGTATGTCCTAGAGGGTGGTGAAGAAGAGAGAAAAAAAATACATGTAACAAAACAAACATTCACATGGCAAGAGAATACATACGAAACAAGTACATGCATCAACCTTCAGACGAGCCCTTCACAGAAAAGTCCCAAAAAGTTACCAAAAACGTGCCAATACAGAACGACATGATGCAAATAACAAAATTATAAATATAAAAATAGTTTAACAATATGTGGTTCTGGAGGAAATGAAATGCTTTGCAAGTCTAATTAAGGTATCAACTATGTTTCTTTTGGATCAACGCTCGATTCAACTCTTGGCTAACACTGTACAAGCAACCTGAAATATATATGAGAACCCAAATCAGTTAAAGATTTGATGAAGTGGCTCTCGTGCAGTTGAACAAAAGCTGTGTCTATAGTTTTGTTTGTGAAGTTAGCCTACAGTCAAGCGCCGACACCTCAGGACTTGCACTCTGGCACAGTAACGTTTCAGAACGGGAAGCTATAAATGAGCAACCTTTGGCCCACTGCTGGTTGTTGAACAGGTTTACTGTTGAATCTATTAATAACCCTGCTTAGTCGCACCATAAAGCTGTTCATCCGCTCAAAACGAGTATCTACTATGAAGAATCTGATGAGGTCAGAACTTCTTTCCCTGAGGTATTGTATTGGAACATATGAAGCGCATTGTTCGCCCAAAGACATCTTGAAGCTCCTTAGCAAGGGGGTGGGGGGGGGGGGGGGGGGGGGGCCGGACAACGTATATAACAGAAGGGTTTTCAGGGACTTGCTAAAAGAGATGGTTAACCGTGCTCCTAAGAGGGTGAGGCAAAGAATTCCATAGCCCAGTGACTGCCACCGAAAAGGAACGGCCCCCAATCTGACTATACTTAGTCTTAGGAACAGGTACGAGACAAGCAGCTGAAGACTGCAGAGCTCGGCCCGGGACAGATGGCTGAAATTTGCTCTGTAGATATTCAGCGCCCGGACCATAAAAAGCTTGGTGTAGCAGAGGACTTTAAATTGGGATGCATTGGGCTACTGGGAGCCAATGGAGTTTCCGAAGAATAGGAGAGATGTTGGCGCAGCGCGATGTAGAGGTAGCCAACCATAATAATCAACATAAATTGGACCAACGGAACAGGGAATAGCCTCTCAATAACATTTATCTCTTCATAAATACCAATAAATGTTCAATTGTCAATTTCTAAAAACTTTTATTTGCATATCAAAATTCATATGAAATACTGATAAAACATTTGGACAAACAGATATCTACAAATTCCACTCATACCGATTCACTCCTACCATTCATTCTACTTTTTGCTTTTTTATCTACCAAATCATTGGCATATATGTCTTTTGGCCTCCTGCATAGACAGCCTCAAACTCCATTTACACATGAACAAAAGTCCTCCATCCAATCCTCTGATGGTTCCGTCTGCGTGTTCCTAATCACACCGACATACGTCTACACGTGTTTCGGTTGTCTTTTCGGGACGTCAACATTCGTCGCCCTTAGTTCTTGCAACCTTCTTCAGGACAATTTTTTTTTTTAGGGAGTTTTCTTATTCCCATAAGCATCAAGTAGGGCGAGTATCACCACTCAAATTGATTATATCTCAGTGTGCAAATTTATTGCAGAACGTTCAGACTTTCTTCAAGAGAGGTTCTTCACAACACAATCCCAAGGGAACTGTTAGTCCCGATTAACTCATCCGTCTCTGATCGTATTCTACATATATGATGCCTGGAGGACCAGGGACTGTGATCAGGCACCCCTTTTGTTTATAATATTGAGGTAGCCAACCATACAGCAGAATTTTGAAGGACCGATAAGCGTTGTACAAGATAGGTGGGTTGGGCAAGGAATAGAGAATTACAGTAGTCGATAGAGGAGGTGAAAAGAGCAGAAACCACAGACGCGCACAGATGCGCTAGAATAAAAGAAAGAACACAGAAAAGGAGTTTAAGCTGAAAATAACCCTGCTGACAAACTGTGCCAACCTGTGGTGCCATAGAAAGAGGATAGGAAAGTTTCACCCCAAGATCTTTAACAATAGACAAAACAGAAGTCGGGGCAAAAACAAAGCAACTATAAGAGTCGCTAATGTCTCAATTTGTTGCCCTTTGTTTCACTCACAAACATTCTCATACCCCATATCTCATTTGTTCTTTTGGAGCCAATTAGCCTGTCTACCAAAAATAAATGGTATTCAAATATCAAAAATATACACATATACATCCATTATAAAACTCTAGAACTCTCTGCCCCTCTCATATTTGAGCCAAACCACCTGAGGGTCCGGAGGCAGCTCAAAACGTTCGTCTTCTCCTCTGATTTCTCTCCCTCCCCTGCTGACCTACCTGTCTGCTGTACAGACTGGTTGCATGGCTACCCTCAGAGTCTTACTGGGTACCAGACACCTACCATGCACTTCAGGGCTGTAACTGTAACCCTACAGTCCCTTGTTCTCCTTACACTACCCAGAGCCGCACTGCACATTGCTGCCCTGTTTTCCCTTGCACTTCTCCCCTGCCTCTCTTTCCCCTTGCACTTCACGTTCTCGCACTTGCATGATCTGAATGACACAAGGTCTAGTAAGATCGGTTGTCTTGTCCTCCATCTTCGCTCCCTTGTCTTTTCACGCCTAGAAACACTTGTGTACAGGCGCCTTATAAATGACATATCATCATATCAATGTTGTTAAAACAGAAGCTGATGTATGGAATCCTAATACAGTACACATCAAACTTGCATCAAATCTCAGTGGTGGGGTTAGTAAAGTGCACCATTATTCCACAGATTCATTTTTTTCAATTTGTTGGCGCATTCTTTTCACTTAAGGACAAAATCCCTGGTCTCGACTTAAACTTGCTTGTTTAATCCATTTGTTTGGCCAGTCTCTTGTAGGTCAGTTTTTTTGGCCAAACCTATTTTTGCAAAACACACAGTAGCCAGACAAATCCCCGACCTCGGGTTTCTCATCTCAGACCATTTCTAATTTATGGTGCAATGCATTTAAAACAAAAAAAGTCACCACTTGCGGGTTTCGGCCTCTTAATTAGGTGTCAGCTTGTTAGACACAAGTGCTCCACATAATTTCTAATCAGGCCTTCATCAGAACAGATAAGCCACAACTTCTTATATCAAAAACAACTTCTGGGCAGAGATCCGACAAGACTTTTTCTCTTTTTGATAAACAGCTCTTGGGACCCTTCAGGGTTGTCCCATTTTGTGCAATACATGCTACTGCCACTCTTGAAGAAACTTTCTTCAGTCTTTAAACCGTCATTCATGGAAGTCATTCTTAGGATTCTTTTTTTTCAAATGCTTTTCACGGTAAATCGTGCATGTCTTCTCTCCCATTTTGTCTTCCGTTCCAAATAGGGCGTTTTTATTGTTCAATAGTTCGTGCTGCATTTGCCGGCTTCCAAACGTGTAGGAAAGAACAGATGAGATGTTACATATGATAAGGTGTGTGAGTGAAACAAAGATTAAACAAATTGAGGAACTAGTGTCTCTTATAGGGGCTTTGTTTTTGCATGTTATTTACATCTGGTAGAAAGACATTTAGCTGGACCCCAGCTTTGTTGATCAGAAGTCAGGGGGCCCAGAAAGAGTATGGGGGGCCCCACCACCAGCACCGCAGTCTTCTCGCCGTTCAACTTGAGCCAGTTGTTGTAAGACATCAATTCCCCACCGCGTCCAGACAAACACAAAACCTGGCCACCGACTTAGGAATGGAAAGGTCAAGGGTGACCAGAATCTGGGTGTTGTCAACATATAAATAGCAGAGCAGGCTGTGGGAGAAGATAAGTGTAGTCAGAGGTTGAACGTAGGCATTAAATAAGCCCATAGAGATGACAGACCCTTGGCGAACACCACATGAGGGCTGCCGCCTGAGAATGGCGACAGTCCAAGAGAATAGAAGAACCCCAGGCCAGGACAGTATCAGAGAGGAGACCCCTGCCAGATGATCTACGAGGACCCCATGATCAATAGTGTCAAAGGCAGCGGACAGATCAAGCAGCAACAAGGCATTGATGCCGCCCTGGTCATGTGTCCATGCCAGATTGTCCATAACGGAGACTAGTTGTAATGCATCGACCTTGGAAGTTTTGGAACCGATGGAAGTACACCCAACATGGATGCTGGAAACTTTGTGTAGCAGTCTATGCATTATCCAAGATGGCCATCAGCACGTATTTACGCACAACGCACCAGTGCTCCAATGCGTTGCATCTTAGTACTTTCGTACCTTACCAGCGCTGTGTTGCTGAATATTTCGCTACCTGTTATTGCTTCCTGTTGCTTTTCCTCTCTCTTCATTCACTATTTTTACACAGAGGTAAAACATACTATTTTCGGGTAGCTTTTTTCTCTTAACGGTTTGATCCCTGTTAAGCGCACTTTGAGGTTGTTCTTAACTCCTCAGCACCTGTACTTTTCCTTCCTGCTATTACCTTGTTTAACATTCTTTCTGACTACCGTTTTTTTTCTACTCACTCCTTTTCTTTCGCCTGGAGTTTCTTCTCTCTTGTTAAAGGCTTTCTAGTCTACTATTCATCAGTTCGTGTTATCGCTGCCTTGGCGTTCTTCTACCTTCCGACCAGTTTCCTGTGCTTGTATTGTGCCTCAATACCTTCGGCACCACCGGCTACTCGTTCATCTACACCGAAGAAGGAACTGGACTCGCTTCTACTCTTCTATCCAACCTGAAGACGACCATTCACACAGGGTTTTTTCAGCCTACGGCTTTTTCCCTGGAACAGCGGGTTGGCTCCTGGGATTTGGTTCCTATCCGGTCACGGTGGCCTCCGGGAAGTCACGCCCATACTTGCATCAAAGAAGGAGTAAAGAAATCAGAAAGAAAGAGAAGACGGAACTCCGAGAAGAATTCGACGGAGATTCAGGTGAGGAGGAGTTGGAAAAGGGAACCAGGGTTGCAAGTTTCGACAGTATACAACGCCCAAAGACAAAGAAAATGGCTACTCCAGAACAGGTTAAAGAAACGTGTAACGCCATTCAAGCATTACGAGTTGATATGCAGAATTTACAGGCTGAAAATCAAGCTCTTCGTCAGCAAGTAGCAACTCGAGATGAAGGAAGGGGTGAACTACCACCGATGCCCCTGTCCATTAACAAATATGATGGCGACCCTAAGGGACTGAAGGAATTTCTCGACGCTTGTACTGTGTATTTCTCTTTCAGAAGGAGGAATTTTGAGTCCGGTAGATCACGTGTTGGATTCCTGATAGCTAACCTAACGGGTAGCACATTAAAAAATGGGCAATACCTCTAGTTACCTCTGATGATCCTTCGGTAAATGATTACGACTTATTTGTTCGCAATTTCAAGACTAGGTTCGAAAGACCTGAGGTTCAGTATTCTACATATGAGGCCCTTATTGATGTAAAGCAAGGGAACCAAGACGTACAGACATATATTTCTCACTTCCAAAGTTTGGCAAGCTTAGCAGGATGGCCAGACACTGCGCAACAGACCATATTTCGAAGAGGGTTGCACGAAGTCGAAAGACCCGAGACGTTCTCCGACCTGGTTTCCTTGGTACTCCAGATAGATTTCAGGTTGCATGAGAGACGCCAAGAGAAACGGAAGGGTCGAGGACTCCAATGGAACACCCGAGCTGGTGCACAACTAAGGATCGTGTTTCTACAGAGGAACCAATGCAGATTGTCTTCTCTCATTAGAACACAGGGGTCCAAAGGAGAGAACACAATTTGTGCATGTATTGTGGGTCTTCAGAACATCAGTTGAAGGATTGTACAGTGATTCCATCTCGGAACCCTGAGTCTACGCAAGGGAGACTACGGGGAATCTTTCACAAATGAGAAATATCCCAAACATATCAGCCTTCGTCCTGCCCTGGGGCAGTCCAGCACCGAAATGCTAGGAAATTCTCCTCTGAACAAGAGTAGCAACAGCAACCCCAGACACGTGTTTCGGTCCGGTTGGACCTCATCAGTAGGGTGGCGCTGTGCCTCTCTAAGAATAGTGGGCAAGGGGTCCACATCTGGATTTCCCTAGTAACTTCGGGTGAGACCCATAGTTACTTAAATATGCAAATTAACAAGGGGGGCCCTTGCTCACTATTCTTAGAGGCACAGCTCCACCCTACTGACAAGGTCCAACCAGACCGAAACATGTGTCTGGGGTTGCTGTTGGTACTCTTGTTCAGAGGAGAATTGCCTAGCATTTCCGTGCTGGACTGCCCCAGGGCAGGACAAAGCCTGATAGGTTTTGGAAATTTCTCCTCTGTGAAAGATAGTGAGCTAACAAATCTGGGTAAGGCTCTCGCAACCAGGACTGATGTCTGGCAGAGAGGCTCCCAGGACCACCCCCCCCTTCTTAATTTGCTTAAGGTAATACATGCCACAGAATACACCCGCTTTTAAGCACCATAGGAAAGTTGGTTAGGAGGCTGTGACGAGGAGAGAAAAATGTATGTTTTTTCTTTTTTAAAAGGCCTCTTACCTGTACGCAGTATGGGGGGCGAACGGGTGTTCATCGGTGTGCCACAAAGTTGAAATATTGGTCAGCGAGATGGTACTTTAAGGTTGAGGTCTAGGCTGCATAGTACAGGTGGCCGATTGCTTCGGTTCATTCCATTTTATGAAACAGGTGAGGAGGAATCCAGGCTGGAAGCCATGTGAATAAAAGTTGAGTGATGCCCTACAACATTTAAATAAACCTGCTTCTTATGGAAGGGGCCGAATCTTGGGCATGTAGAGTCCAACCTCCAAAGTAACAGCGAGAATGATGTGGGCAGCGGCCTTAAGACAGCAAGTCTTAAATTAAGAAAACTACCGAGAGGTAGGCCAGCCTGCAAACGTTTCTGCACACAACAGTAACACTGAATGCTTTCTTATCTGGAGCTGGTGGAGGGCCTCGAGTGCTGGACTGCAACCCCGTTTAGGGGGCATTAGAGTAGGGTACGTCAATCAATAGTATTTCATACCATCTGAACCATGCAGGGCAAGAGGGCGGTTCTGGGGTCCCTCTAGGAGCCTGTACACATGAATGGTTAACGACCAGGTCCACTGGGCCCATTAGAAGGCTTTCAATCTGTGATCCATTCAGAGGAGAGGGTAATAACATGGGGTCAAAATAGCAAGCTACTAGCCAGGCATAAAAAGTCACTTGAATCCTCCATTGTCCAGGTGCACATAGCATACTTTTTTATTTTTACTCACCAAGAGGCAATTATCACCAGCCAGAGGCTCATACACATTTTGAGACCTGACAAAGGAGGTTTATTTGTAGAGCACTATAGACTTTTTTTTTTTATCTAATCTGCATTCTAGTCATTTTAAAATTGTATGTATTAAATAACATTGATCTGCCAGGATTGGGACTCGGGACCTGCAGGTCAAGCACAGACTCATTTACTGGATATATCAGTCCACTGAGCCACAGTCATTTTGAAGATTAAGATGGCTTTTGAAGAGGATCTTTAGTCGGTGGGGCTTATTTAGTTATTAGAGGAATGACGAGAGCAGATTCCTATGCACTCCACATATGATACAGTTCACATCAGTTGGTTCTTATGTGCCAAGGAATCCTTCCACTTCGATGGGCTAAAATAGATGCTACTACCAACTACCCAATGGAATGGTACCCAATGAAAACACGCCAGAATGATAAAAGGGAGAAGTCAGCCCTACTGGAAAACCAAGCCGCTAGTGCAGTGCCACTCCGTCAACGTAATCATTTAGAAGGCCAAGCACCAGGTAAGTGCTTTGTGATTCCAACGGCCTTTGTTAGACAGTCAAAGGAATGGTCACGCTCCCCCTTTTCAATACCATTTCCCTCATAAATTATCTGTGCACCTCAAAGATGTAATAGAAGCGTTTTCTACAGAGCACCGATTACGTTTCAATGCATCGATCACCGCAACCCACCCTTGTTCGCCTCAGCCATCTGATAGTCACATCCAAGAGAGTTGAAGTCTGCTCTTGCAGCAAAAGCTGGGGCAAATGCCTCTGCAGTGGATGCCTGCAGCCTCCAAACAAGAACATACTCTAAGATCCATCTACAGATGCAGAATATGCTCTCCCCTGTAACGTACATCAACATTGACTTTCCACATTCAATTTCAATAGAATATTTCTCAAATAAAAAGCAGTCGACACAGTAATTCAATGATTTGTTTTAACATGCAATTGTAGAAATACCCTGCAGTTACTAAAAGTCGCCATTTAGTACGACATGACAGTTATCAATCTGCACACGTAAAAATCTGAGATCACTTTTTAGCATCCTTTCGAGTCTCTAACCATCTATTCCTGAATAGCAAAGCCTAATGGAAAAAAAGACTGTGTTGGTGGCCATGTCTCAATTAAGCAAAGTTGTTTCACATTCCAGTCATCATGGTGTGCTTTGTGGCATTTCGAAACAAGATCAAAGTTAAGCTACCCACAAGACAGAGGGACGAGAACAAACGGGCAGGCTCTAGTCGAAGAACTCTGATGGCAGGACGAGATGTAAAATATATTTTCCGAACTGGAGGGGATTAGGGAGACATTTTTCTCTGGTGTGTAGCCTAAAAGAGCCCGGTTAGCTTAACACCAAGAGCTCTTTAGGCTCCTCAGGCCAACGTATGCTGAACAAAGCTTATTTGAAGTGCGTTTGGGGCAATGTATGTATATACATTACGACATCCAAATGACATTTAAAGCACAAATGGTCAAAAATAATGGGCAAGATTATACGCTTGCCTCATGTGGAAGTTAGATTTGTGGAACACCATCTACTAGCTCCTTGTTCCCCAGTGGTAGCTCCTGGTCACTAGTTAATGCTAGATACCCATAAGCTGCATTTAGCTCCCGCTTATCCACTCTGATTTTCGGTCCCAGTTCTTGTTCCCAGAGCGTTGGCCAATTCTTAATCTGCACGTCACAGTCCTGGGTGTTGCTGTAAATAACTGGAACTATGTGTTGGCAAACTGACGTTAGCGGGTTTGGCGTCATCAGGTTGATCCGTTGGCTATTTAGAAGGACCATTATAGGAGGGTTCACGAAGAATCCGTCCATCAGAAGATTAAGACCATAGCACACGTATACCTGCAGGCAGCACGTTTTGTAATTACAGCAGTGACCCACAAAACCTCTCCTTTCCCCACCCACTTAAGACATTGTGCATGCCCCTCATCTATAAGAAACTGCTTTCTATCCAATATTTTTCAACCAAATCATTTTGAAAAAGCCATGTATTACCATGCAAAATGAACTTTTCTATACTTCCAGCACAGTGATGGATTCCACTTTCTGTAGATTTTCACCAGCTCGGATGCATTCCACTACTGAAACAAAGTATTTATTTTTCTTATTCCTATGCTCTGGTGGGTTGAAGGTGGAAAAAAAAAAGTGAATCTCCCAGGTTGTTACCTTGTTTTGAAATAATGTATTGCAACTTTCTACCCTCCCTCGCAGCTTAGGTTTGTTGCTAGGTGGACGCATAGAAGGTCAAGGCAAGGGCAGATATAGAATACAAAAAATAAAATAAAAAAATAAAAATAACACACTCTTGCAGATGTATCAGAGGTTGAAATGTCAAAACCTGCTACTGATCAGCGAGAGATGTAAAGAACACATTGTATGTACAAAGGTTTACTCTCCTTTTAATAGTTAAAAAAAAAAAAAAACTACATGCAAACACAAACATGATTAGCGGTCAATTTCAAACTAAGCAAACTGTCAAAAGTAACCATGGTGTGAATCGAGGGCTGGGACAGAGCTGTAGGGTCTGCCAAATTCTTTTGAAGAAGCCCAATTGATGAGGCTCCCATTAACCACGAACCGGCACTCCAAATTTATTTCAGTTTTACCAGGTGGAATTCAGCCCTCCAAGCAATCCTTTTCACAGGTAATTGTGCATGTTTCAATGCCCTTTGTTCTTCAATGAGATTCTACGTCGCACACATTCGCCACAGTACTGCTCTAGTAAAGTCTAGAGGTACACAGATCCACCATGTAAATCAGTATGAAGGCAGGCAAGAGATCATAAGCCACATAAATAAACTTTGTGGTGTGCAGTACATCAGGTAACTAGTCTTACATAGGGTTCAACATTAACAGTGGTATGCTTTTTTAAAGAGCTTACCCAGACAACCAAACCACGCTTGTGGACAGTCTATGAAAAAAATGAGGGTCTGACAATTTTGACAGGCGAAGATGCGACTTGAGCTCAGTCTTCTAGTTCTACTTGTTTCAGCAAGGCAGCATTTCCAAAATGGTTTATGTGGTATAGCTGGTATAAGGAATTCACTCTGAAACAAGCGTGTAACACAGTGGGCCATCTTCTGTAGAAGAGGGGCACTCTAATTTATTAATATACATACATCAATATATTAAACAAAGTTGAAAACACACCACTTCTGCTATAGTGGCAAGACTGCATCTGTAACACAATAGAAGCTAAATGGATAGAAATGTACTTGTAGAAAACTGTCCAGATTAGAGGGGATCATCTGAGGAGTGCCCTATACAACAGCATGACTTTTTTTGTGACGAAGAGAGGCACAGACGTCTTTGAAATATGCAAAGCATGCGGTGGCCCCTCCAAAAGGTGCACTTCCAGTACATGCACCCTTTTTTAGCACATACAAAATATGGCCGTTTCTCATTCTTATGCCACAACCATTTGTTTCTGGCCCATAGTTCAAGAAATGCAAGACAACAGTAGGCTTGTAAATGAACAGATCACCTAGTCACAGTTAAGACCAATTTCATCTACACTTCTAAAGAAAAGCACACAAGATAATTATTTAAAAATGGTCTACTACATTGGGCAACAATGGCAGACTTGAGGAACTTTATGGTGTGCAATGCTTTTTGGCAATAGTCAGCAAGCAGCCTTTATCCCATTTAGAAGCTATAGCTCTCCACAACCATGACAAATAAAACTAGGCCATAAACAAAGTCAAAATGCATTTCTTAAAAAAATGTTTATAATTGCCCACCCACTCTCTTTTGGTGAAGGCTAATCCATAACGCAATTCTCCACTACCTTCCTTTTCCATTTCACCAGTTCTCGAAGGTTGCCTACCGATATTTTAATTGTGGGCCAAGACTGCTATGCTTCTCCTTGCCTCCATGCCATCGATACAGGAATGCAATCTTGTGGGACACCATTTCAGACACAGGTTATGGAATACCTCCAAATCCTCTCTGCAAATCTCTGGTTGTCCCCTTGTCACAAACAACCTTCAGAAGGGCTGTACGAGGTAGCAATCCAGGCTCCACCCATTTCTTCCATCTCTCCTGTTCTTCACTCAGTGGTGTATGTATAAAGGTCTGATAGCGTTTTTTTCCTCATGCATCTCCGTTGACCATATGGTGCAGAAGTGATGACCATTTTTCAAACAGCATCTGTTCAGACTGATCATTATTAACTCGAGAGATGACAACTTCTTGATGGACCAAGTTATTAGTTCTTCACAACATTCTTGCCATAACAACCACCCATCCCCTCCCCCACAAAATGGACTTTCTTGCCGTGACTCACGCCAAACATCAAATTGCTGGCTGATTGGTGGGGAACTCACTCATATGACTGGCCATTTGTCACATATCGGTCTGTGGCCACCAGTTTGACTACGAAACTTCTGAATTGAAGAAGTTCAATCAATTTTTTTAAAACATGCTTAGTCGCACCAAAGACAGTACATTCCATAACAAAAACAGAGTTTAGCATTTTTCCAGTGCTCAAAACCTTTAAGTGCAATATTTGGCACTAAATCTAGGGCTGTCACACCGACCATCACCTGCCAACTAAATCCATTTTCCTCCGAATACAGTGCTCAATGCTGCCTTCTCTTAGAGGTGTGATCCCACGGGCCACAGGGGCATCTGTGAGTGAGCACAGGGCGCCACTGAGCTGAGGAGTGTAGGGGCACGGTTTCTATAAAGGTTTTGTTGAAACACTGCAAAACTTTGCAACCATGCATACTCATACATTACCTGGACTGCACCTGTGGGTTTTAACATACACCGGCTCCTTGACAGATTTACCACCATTCCGCTTGCTACAATGGTGTTTTGGCCCTGAAGAAGGCGCAGGTGAATGAAGCAATGACACCCATTAATGCCGAAACTAGAGTTGGCCAGCGAGTTTTGATGGTTGTATGGTTTCCATGTTGTGACGTTTCTCCCCACAAATAGTTTCCCCGATTAGGTGATTAGTCACCATTACAGGGGTTTGAAGAGCAGTATCGCACTAGGCTTTTTTTCCCAACACCAGAAAGGATGGAGTACGGTCAACAACGGTCTTAGTATTTCAAGGCGTAAAATAAGCAGTGTTGCACAGCTATTTGCTATGCAATTCTGTAGGTTTGCTAATTAAATTTCCACTTGTGTATCACATAGCTATTTAAATTAATTACCCTGTTCAATAAAACAGCAGCTCACCCTGCATCCCCCTTTCCCTCTTGTGCTCTTTTTTTCTGGTCACTGCAAGTTCAAAGGGGCTAGCGGAGAGAGCACTGCAGTAATCATCTCCTCCACTCCACTCTTTAGTGCCAAAGGCCTGTGTGGGTGTGCTAGGCAAGACAGGTTCTGCACCTCCAGGGACTGGAAATAGTTATTTCCAATTGCAGACATGTGCAATAGCCTTCTTATGGAAAGCATGAATTGGGCAGCGCCTGGTTCTCTTTAAAACTAACAAAGAAAATGTATCAGACCACCTCTGCCCCCCAGGTGCAGTTTTGAATGCCAATAGCAATAAATACCACTTCCATGGGTGCGCAGGGCTGGAATGCAGTGCTTGGGGCCTATCTGGTTTCGGCTAAAGGGCCTGCCCTCGCCCGAAAGTGGCATTGAACACTATTTTGAAAACAATTGGTATCAATTAGGAGGCAAGGACCATCTTGTCCACCTAAAGTGGACAACTACCCTGCCTGCCGCAGCACCATACTGCATACTTAGTCTCAGGTCATGGCTTTTCTTTACAATTGTGAACTTTTTGATATATGAAACATCTGTGCCCCTCCTTGCACAGCAAATGATGTAAAGATTTTAACAAAACCTTAACGTTTGTGTTCTTGATTATTCATGTATTGATTCCGTTCATTTTGATTGTACATGTTTTTTCTCTGCTTGAATGAGATGGTCTGCAAAACAAATCATCAAATAAATGTATAATTTTTAATTTAGTGCTTAAGACTCACTTAAATTTGCATATATCTACATAGGATTTTCTTTGTGCGTTTTATATTTTTGCCCATTCTTAGTTGCATGCGTCATGTCATCTACTGCAGGGAAAAAACGTGTCCTCTTGTATCTGAAGTAGGAATTCTTTGACATGAACTGTGATCCAAAATAATTCACTAAAACTCAAACTTTGAGATAAACCAAGAAGGGCCAATAGCCCAATCTAAAATAGGTCCTTTGTTATGAGTTGCTAAGCAGCAATTCTGCTTAAGGTCTAAAAGCTCAATAAAAGTTGACAAAGAACTAACATACTTGCAATCAGATTTAACCCAACGAATATTAAAAACACCAATAAAAAAAAACAATTAGAAAAAGGCAGACAGTCATGAAATTCATTAGCACCCTGGCGGGGGGAGCCAGCCAATCACGTTGCTAGGAACGCAGGCTTGAACTGCCGGTGAAAGCCAGCGTTCCTTCCCACCCGACGACCCGCTCCCCCCCACCGCCATCTCCCCCCACCTCCAACCTCCGTCCCTTAAAAAAAAAAAAAAAAGTTTACACCTTCCACCCCCCCACTTGACTGTTTGTTGGGGGGAGCACGGGCGGGGGGAGCACGGGCTGCTGCAGACCTGCTGCTGCTTTGACGCCCACCACGGAAAGGGAAGAGGAGTCGCTTTGGTAACCCAAGCTGCTAATGGCCTTAACACCCTCTCCTCGCTCTGGCCTTTAACTCGGGCCTGAGCCGATAACACCCGATCCAGAACGACGGATCGGGAACGCCACATTAACTCAGACATAAAGATATCATTATTCCCAGAGGGAATGATAAATCACAAACCTGTATGGTCCATGTATAATAATTCGAACAGCAACACACAAAATAAAAAAATTGAATCAATAAGAGGTCAAGAACAATTGATAACATTGCAGTATACAAATCGCACCAGCTCCACCAAGCCTAGAATTGTATACAGCCCTACAGATAAAGGGTGTATCAGCTACTTGTACTCCCTAAAAACAGGCAAATGCTCCCAGAAACAAGAGTTAAAAAAAAAAGTTTTTCAAAAACGCAACATCCCAATTAAAATAGGAAACAGACAGAAGCAACTTCCCCTCCTTTCATCCACACAACTCCATGGATATGTTTGGGCCAGTAGTGCCAGAGGAAGAAACTATTAATCCTGCCCGATCCGAAGTGGTAAACAGGTGTCTTTTCACGTGCATAATTAACCAGGTATAAAAAAGCGTTTATTAAAACAACATTACTCCTTTACAGTTAAAACATATTTGTGCTCAATTGGTTGGTTGGTTATTTATAGGGCGCCAGAAAACGCTTGGGTAGCTGGGCGCACAGAGTAACAAGAATACTTAGAACTTGGTTACAGTGTTATCACTTTGGTATTATATGTTATATACAGTAATTACATTATATACAATCTTTACTTTACATATAGGTACATGTTATAAACAGGAGATGCATTATGTACATGATAGAGTGGAGAGGTGCGTATGGTATCAGTACACAAGGTCTCAAGTTTCAAAGGTCATTGCAACGGAGCCAGGTGCGGGTATGGTGCCTGAAGCTGCTGTAGGACTGATCCCGTTTTAGTTCAACTGGTAGGGCATCCCAGTACTGAGCTGCTTGCACTGGGAAGCTATTGCCTCCTGGTTTTTTTAGTCGGAATCTTGGGGTTTGGAGGCAGAAAGAGTTGGCTGTTATGGTTGGTCGTGAAGAATTAATACTCCCATTGGGAAATGGGACATTTTTTAAACTCCCTTTAAACGTATTTTAGCCCCCAAAAATTGGGAGTGAAATACTCACATTACAGAATCGTGGGGCCCCGATTGTATGCAAGAGAATAGCCATTTGGTACTAACAATGTGAGTGTGCATCTTTCAGTAATCAAAATAAAGTCAGCAGAATAGCATCATGAAATACAGATGCATGGGCACAAGTAGAGCTGTAACTCAAAATCTGGCCACTGCACATCAGCATCTTTCATGATTATATTGGACGATATTTTTGATTGATGCAATATCAAAGCAATGTCGTTTGACATTGTGTGTCCCTTGTTTGTGGTCCTTTTCAGCTTTTCTATGGTGTTTAGAGGGGAAAAAAATAAAACAATTAAAATGAGTGCAATCCCTTCAACATTATAATCATGTGTCTGAATAAACACACAATTTAATTGTAAAAAAGCGTTTAATAGCTAAATTGCAGTCTTTGGAAGAAAATACTACAATTTCCTGATTTGGTGGAAGAATTCTAAATATACACAGTTCACGCTTCACCAGAGAGAACATTCGCACTACTGCACAAAGCAACCACAACTGGCATAACTGCATGGACTGCGATGTGCTGGTGGATGCAGAGAAAAAAAACTGCTGTCACCGCCCTATCATGCGAACAAGAAATTAAATGGTTGAAGGTTAAAAGCACAGTTATCATGAAGATATGGAATGGGGCAATATTCCATTAGACACTAAAAACACATTGCTCGGAATTTGAACTCAAGATAAACATTCACGCGATTAAACAATACAACCATGACTGGCATAACTGCAATGTATTTTAGGGCACCAAAAATCTTATTGGCTGCCCCAATCTCCTCCAGCAACAAATAAATTAAATGGGTCAAGAGGAAACCGGGAAATAGAGACGCAAAGTACAAATGCAACCCATAAAACACTAAGCCAATTATCTACATTGTTGAAATGGCGTTGGTACAGCAGTAGCACATAATCTTAGTCTGGATAGACCTACTTTGTAAATTCCTCTGACTTGTCTGCTCTGAAATGTTTGCTCTATACGCAGAATGTATTTTCTCACAATACTACATTGGTGTGTCGATCAAGGTCATTTATTTTTAACCACAATTGAGTAGCCATAATATGTTTGGTAAGTAATACGGTCCATCTTGGTATTTGCAGTGCTGACACACCAGATGACAGTGCAATATGGCATTTTATGAACAGCAAATTCTGGAAATGACAAAATGTTTTGAAATACATAATGCAATTAGCAAAGTAAGCCCATATAATAGAGAAACGATCCCAGTAGCCATACATCTTTGCAAAATCTGACTGGTCAAGGTCATAATCCTAAAACACACAATGTCATAATTGAAAGCAATTTTTAAATTTTGAAAATGACATGTTCAAGGAGTAGGAATCTTCGTCCATAGACCCAATTTTAAAAAACACAAGTGAGTGAGAAATAGTTGCTTATCTGTGGTGGTTTTGGAAAATGCAGGGGTGTCCAACTAAACCAGCAGCAATGACGGATGTTTTTTGAGTCAATTGAAATTGTATACCCATTACTCTATTTTCTTCACATTGTTATAGAACATGTGGGAGGACACTGGATGGGCAGTTCTTTGGCTTCTGTGTATTTGAATCGTATGCCCTGAGAGATACAAGAAGTGTCTAGATGTCTATGGCTGTGGGTGGGCAGTTTGTGGAGTGTCTTGAAGCCATATCTTTTGATATAAAGAAAAAGTAAAGATTATTTTTTCTACTCCGGCATACAACACTCCTACAATTGCATAGACCACATCCTTTTGGACCAACTCCTGGTGCAACACAGAACTGAATCTAATATGGAGTCAATTATAATCTCAGCCCATGCCACGGTGACGGGCACAATTCAGACAAAACTGCAGATCCCTCAATTATGGACTTTCAATGCAGACATTTTGAGAGATCCAGTATCCAGAGAACAGTTGGGGAAGGGGCAAATTAAGAAATCATTTCAGGAAAATACCCCATAGGATACCTTGGATGCCAATAATTAGGATGCCTTCCAGCTAGAGACTAGAGGGGGTATTCCTTTCCCAGATGGGGAATAGGATAAAAATGCATAGGATAGCCGAGGAAACATGCACAGCAGAATTGCAAGAGTAAGATATGAAACACGAAAATAAACCTACCTTACAGGGACTCCAGCAGTTGATCGCAATGAGGGGCGGGGGTCAGTTAAATCTGCTACATGCCAAGAAAGGCACAGAAGGGTTTACTTTAATTAAAACAAACATTATGTAGAATCAAATAAAGTCAGTAAAGTTCTAGCATGCAAAGCTACGCGATTTTAAAAAAAGCATTGAAGCTAGGTGATAAATTAGCAATCCCAGCCTGCACAAAAACAGAGGAAAACTGACCCTTCCAAAGTGGCGAGAGACAAACAAGCCCGGTCAAACGGCTTTCAGCAGGAAAAAGCCACGATACCCATAAATGATCCACATATTGACAGTGGAAAAGCAAAGTGCCCAGAAACTCCGGAACCGGTCCCTTCAAGCATAATTGACAACCTGAGAGGGAGGAGCGGAACTCCCCAAACTCAAAATGCCCTACATGGGGTTCCCCAAATTATAGAGGAGATCCTCGTCTCGGATGATGACCAGGAAGAAGAGGGCTCAAAGGGGGCACAATCCGATGGGGGATCCAATCATACCGACCTGGCCCAACAAGACAGAGGATCTGTTGGCCTGGACAAAGCCACATCTGTCCAGAAGATTATCCTCGGTTTCACCCCTGTCAGACGAAATTTGGATCACCAACATACCCTACAAACACCGATAGAAATCCAAGGTTAACAGGGGAATGTCCGGACATAAACTCATCAGTAAATTTGAAAAAAACGGATAACATCCAAGCCTCACCGAAAAAGAGACGACTTAGCGAAATTGCAGTGGCTCTACAAAATGAATCGCCAAATAAGAAACCAGAAATGATTGCCATCATGTCGG
Source organism: Ambystoma mexicanum (assembly GCF_040938575.1). Classification (NCBI taxonomy): domain Eukaryota; kingdom Metazoa; phylum Chordata; class Amphibia; order Caudata; family Ambystomatidae; genus Ambystoma; species Ambystoma mexicanum. The sequence goes on from NC_090928.1 coordinate 969,661,033, forward strand.
CCATGACCATTGTTCTAGCTCCCTTCTGTAAACTGTATGAAACAATTAAAGAAAGTGTACAAGACAATACAGAAATTCTTTCCAACATAATGGCAACCTCACTGGGAAAGGAAAATTGCAGCGCTGGAGAAAAAGATGGAGAACATGGAAAACCCGATCGGAGTTAACCCAGTAAGACCAATAGCGGGACCACAGATTTTGGGAAACCAAAATTGAAGCGCTCGAAAAAAGATCGAGACCTTGGAACTCTTGAGTAAAAGGTCCTTAACAAGCCTCCGAAGATGTGGGAGATGAGCCCGTGACACAGACAAATGAAAACAAGAAAACTGTGCAGATATTGACTCAAGAAAAAACAGAAGGGAGGCCACTGGCCAAAGTACAAAAAAACGCAGCCACCGAAAAGTGATTTGATCGTAAGGAAATTAAATCCAAAAAAGGATGCCAGCACATCGGTCAAAGAAGACCTGAGGGTGCAGGGCTTTGGCGAATCCCTAGCGAGCAAAAATCGACAAGATTCGAGATCTAACGCAGAGGAGACCAGCCCCACGAGATCTCCAAGAACAATAGAGGAATTTCTAGGTTGTACCGACCTAATGAACATCTCTACTCACTCAGAAAAGGGGCCACTGGAACAAAAGGAATCCACCACAGAAGTGGGGGTGAAAAACCCCTCAGATCGATCAGAATGTCACACAGCCAAGCCCAAAAGGGACAGGGAGCGAACAAGCCAGAGGGAAAAGAGCGTACCAAGCCTGCCAGCTACACAAGGAGCGGGCAACCAAGCAACTCCGGAAAATGAGAAGCTTCAGACCTATGTGTCAAGAATAAGAAGAAGCCCTCCTCAGTCGAGAGATTACCGTGAAAGAGCGGATACTCAAAGAAGCCCGCGGAAGTACTGACCATAAAAAAATGAATTGAAAGTAGAAAAGAATCCAAAGAAGAGATACGAGTTTTTAAGCTGGAACAAAAGGAAGTGGAGAAAAACTTCCGCATTCTAAATAGACCAACAATACTTCAAATAACTAAGAGAATGAGAACCTTGAAAAAGATCAGAACAGAGGACCTCCTGCTTGTTGAACCCTATCATAGGGAAAAGAAGGCGAAAGTATATCTACATTTAAAAGCAGTTGCCATCAAATATCGACGAGTCAATCTACTAAGAATTCGATCAACTGGGCTTTTTTCCTGATGGAACATAAAAGGAATACGGACAGTCAAGCCCCTCAAGAGGTAAAGACGGAAAAGCCTAAACGCCAATACCACTACAGATCCAAAACGGAGGACTTATACCAGCAAATCCGAGGGTATAAGACTCAGGAAATGCAGGAGACGTATAGACGTCCATACCATCAAGGCTGGAACATAAAAGGGCCCATGGACCGGACGGAGAGAGATCATACAAATCAAAGGCATTACCAACGCACTAAAGATCAGTCCGACTGTACGGGGAATTCTACAAGCTACAATAAAGAAGAACAGAGATACGTCGGATACCACACCAGGTCAGATCGTGAACGTTCAGAGGACACGACAAATAGAGAGGTCCCGCATCAGAAAAAAATGGCAGACGAAAGACATCCGAAAGGCCCATGGAAGTGGCTAATGACAAACTGGTTGAAAAAGGATGGTAAATCGCAACGACCAGCGTTAGCTTGCCTCAGCAACTCCAGCGAAAATTTCCGTGATAAAAGCAGCGAGCAACCCGTAAAGGAATCCTATATTTTGGGCTCGTGGAACACAAGAGGCCAAATGCGCCTCACGATACCCGGAGATGTCGATCTGGGTTCTTACGACATCCTGTGCCTACAAGAAACCTGGCTCATCTACCAACCAGATCTCGATGGGTTCTCGGTGATGATCTCCCCCGCAGTCAAAGGCCTTTAGGTAGACCGTCATCGGGTCTTCTAACTGCCCTAAAAACAGGTACGGGACTGAGCGAACCAAAAAAGTGGAATCAGTCCTACGAAACGCTAGTAATCTTGACCTCGCAAATCCAGGGAAAAGCCGAGAGGGGAAAATGGCTTTCAGAATACAGTGGCCATAATCAACTGTTACTGGAATCCCCAGAGAATGTCAACCAAAACTTTCTGCGATAACATCTCTGAAACGATAGACCAGCTCTACGCAGAATTCAACAGAATCGAGCTCATCATATGCGGAGATCTGAACGCTAAATGTACCGAGGCTTTGGGTGACAAACAATATGCTGCAGCGCAGCGGGGAGGTTTCGATTCATCCGTTGAAAGAGGTAAAGCCTGGAATGAAGCAATAAGTCAAAAGAAATGTGCAAAATGTTGCCTCTTTGTTCCCCAATCAAACGAACAGTCCGACATGGGAACGCAACGGATCCAAAGCAACGTTGTATTACATCTTCATTTCCAATGGACTCATTCACGGGCTGACAGGCTTCAAGGTCCAAAAGACCATCCATAGTGACCACAATCTACTCCGCTGTACCTGGCGTACTACAATCATGAGATCGAAAACGTATGACTGGACGATCGAAACAAATCTGCAGCAGACCCCGCCTTCGTCTAACGGACCAAGACATTGGGAAAATCAATCAGAGCTGGGAGAAGAGAGTTAGCGATCATGCCCGGAATGACAGGAAAGAAAGACCAAACTACTTACCCTTACTTCTTTCCTTCCAGGTGAAAGGCTCAAAGAAATCCAAAAATCACCTAGACAACAAACATACGTATGACAAAGCCTTAGTGGAAAAAAGAAAAGTCGGCTGTCAATTGCTAAGAATAGCAAAGAAATCTAACGCTGAGTGAGATTGGAAGATCTGGCGCATGGAAATCAAAAGCTATAAATAACTGGCGTAAACAACACAGAGCCATACAATATCAAAACGACGCCGAAGCAATGATGCAGAAATTACAAACCAAAAAAAAAAAAAAAGTGAATTCTGGAGGTTGATAAAAGAGATGAACGACACCCAGTCCGCCTCTATGTCTAACGCAGTAGCAGAAGAAAATTGGATCCAATACTTTACTGCGGAATTTGAAGGTCCGACCACCGACACACTAACGACACAGCAGAATTCGGAGACATCGTGGGTCGACTTGTCAAATATTGAAAACATAGAAGCATCGATACGGAAGTTGAAAACATCTAGAGCCCCGGGTCCGGATGGACTAACGAATATGGACTTAAAAATATTTCCAGAAAAATGGGCGGAAATGATCAGCAAAATCTTCTCGGAATGTGGCAGAACGAACATGGTGCCGGAATCATGGCAAAAAGCGGTGATAGTCCCGATTTATAAAAAGGGTCAGAGACAAGAACCGGCGAGTTATAGACCCATCGCCCTCCTGGACCTTCTAGGCAAACTTTACGCTACCCGCCTCCTTGTTCATTTTCGAACATGGGAAAAAGACAGTCAGGCTAAAGATCGACTCCACACAAGCTTTCAAAAAAATGGTTGCACCTCCATCAATCTCATGCTACTCAGCATCTTGAAAGCAAAAGTCAAAGAGGGAGCGCCCAAGGTATACCTAGCTTGCGTGGACCTCTCCAAGGCGTTTGACAAGATTGACAGACAAACTCTTTGGGCTAAGCTTCAAGGTTGGAACTGTCCTGCAAGTTTACTGGACCCCATAAAAGCCCTCCATTCGAACACTAAAATAAGAGTCAAACTAAACCAACAGGGTGCGCTCTCAGAGGAGATAAATGTGAACCGAGGAGTTAAGCAGGGGTGCCCTCTGGCGCCGGCTCCGTTTACGGCATTCTTAGGCGATTACCAACTCTCCGAAGAAAAAATTAGATCCCTTTTCCCCCTAAAATCGGGAAAAGTGAGATCCCTCGGCTGCTTTACGCAGACGATATTATCGTGATCGATCAGACGAAAGTGGGCCTTCAAAGAAAACTTTCCAATCTGGAGTCCAATATTGTGGAAAACAACCTTGAACTCAACAAAGCGAAGACTAAAGTTATGGTGTTTGAGAATGTCCCCAGCAAAAATACGAAGAATCTAAAGATCTACCTGGATAAGACCAAAATTGAAATTGTAACTAGTTTCAAATACTTGGGCATACAAATGGACAGCTCCGGAGTAGAAAAGAGTCTCTTAAACCAACTATGGGAAAAAGCGAAAAGGTTAACGACCCAAATAAGAGCAGTGGACCGCAAATATGGAAAGTTTTCCTCGATTCCGGTCATAACATTCTATAACGCAAAAGTGGTCCCAGCGTTGACGTACGGAACGTAGGCGGCATTATACCTCCGGCGGAATACTTGGAACAAACTTGAAGGCGACCTGTGGAAAGCGGTCTTAGGTCTACCCAAATCCACTGCTATGCCGACGATAAGGAGAGACTTGGGCCTCAGATCATTAGTGTCAACGGTCGATCAAAGCGCTATGCGCTTGTACAGACAAATCATCATGTCAGACACGTTACCGATATACAACATCTTTCGAGAAGAAATTGAATTAGGTAAATGTGAGGCCCTGAACAAATGGGTGAATGCCAGAAAGAATGACCTGGCTAAAATGGAATGTACGGAGGAAGACCTGAAAGAAAATCCGGACCAAATTAAAAGAAAAACTGAAAACATGGACTGGATTTTGACAACAGAGAAAGCGGTGGGGAATAAACTTTTAAAACATCTACCCCAACTTTCAACATGGGGAAAAAAACCCTTGCAATACTGTGCAAAGTTCCCTAACAAGAAGCTGAGAAACTCGATTATGAGAGCCAGACTTAATCTCCTGCCTACGAGAGAGATTATAACAATCAGAGGAAATGGTGTCGAGAAGCGCTGTCGATTATGTAAAGACGATCTAGTCATCGAGACTTTGAAGCACCTGGTGATAGAGTGCCCCAGCACGACAGAAAGTAGAAAGCTATACCTCCCCTCATTGGCTGAAAACCTGTGGATTTTTCAAACAGATGAACTATGGAACAGACTAATCTCTGGTGAGAACACAAGATGGAGCCAAGCCCTGGCCAAACTGATCGAACTCGTGTTTGATCAGATAAACAGTCTACAGCCCGAGGGTGGCCCGGTCTTGGGTTCTGATCAAGCGGAAAGATGACCTAAATCTGCCATGTCAGCTGTTTCTCTCCTGCGACAGAGGCCTGGCCAGCCCCCCTGGGGAGGTTTTTGCATGACCCTCCTTTTCCTGTCGCTACTAGCGGAACCTAGAAGGTTTTGACAAAACTTAGTGATAACTGAGTAAAGTTCAAATAAAAAAATTAGCATTTGGGAGGTATATGTAACAATGAAAAGGTTAGGATTGAGGACTTCAAATCTTTTTTATAAGGGCCTATATACAGCTAACCCTTTCCAAAGAAAGCCAAGTAGGAGTACCCGTCTAAGGAAACATGGCCTTCACCCTCGTTTCCCCTCCTCCATTAGTGACCTGGAAATAATAAAAACCATCAAAGCTCTACCTCCATATAATGAGCCAGGCCTTGGTGGTTTGAAGGGTATGTTTTACAAGGCATATTGCTCGCTCCCAACACTGGTACAGACGAGGCCCTTTAACTCCGTAATAAGTGCTCAATCACCTCATTGATGGAAGAGACCAGGATAATGGCAATACCAAAAGGGAATATGACGGATTGTGATTCATATCGAACCACAGCATGGATTCATTTAGATTTAATATTTTAGACTAAAGCCTTAGCATGCAGACTAGATCATTTCATGCCAAACCTTGTGAATGCTGACCAGTCATGGTTTTATTAGAGGCAGTAAACGTATGTAGAAATCTACATTTGATAGAAAAACTGCAGGCCTATGAGAGGTCAGTGGTTTTTTAAAACCTGGATGCCGAGATGGCCTTTGACCGTGTCGGCTGGTCCTTTAATGTTTAAATACATCAAAAGTCATGGGGTTTGGTGACAACTTTCTGCATAGGGTCTAAGCTTGCTACACAGTAAGCGTTCATGACCCCCCTATCAGACCCTGGTCTAATAAAGAGAGGCACAAAACATGGGGGTCCCCTTGCACTTTTGATAAAGGCGGTGGCAAGTTAGATTATGAGGTCCGCCACAGTTAAGGGAGTACACTTGCTGATGTAGAACGCACAATTTTCCCATTTGAGGATGACATTATGCTTTTTCTTACATCAGCCTCATTATTATTGCTGGAAGCTGATTTAGTAGGACTGCCGGGTTCAGTTCATACTGACTTTAGAGTTCATGAATGTAATGTCATGGTCATCCTAAATCAATGCTTTTAAAAACAACCTTGCTCCAAATTCCAATACAGTGTTAAATAGCTGGTTATTCCGATCACACCACGATATATAAAACGGATGCTGCCAACTACCCTAAATTGCTTTTGGAAACTAAAAATGGGACTGCTCTACGTGGAACATGCCATCACTATCATTGCTACATAGGATAGAACCCGTTTCTATAGGCACCGGTGTGTGGCCCACAGAGCAGGGTATGGGCCGGTGGCAGCTCCATGCTTAATTTGACATGTGCTCAGAGTATCCTCCATTTTAGGATACTCTGGCCCTGCCATCGGAATCAGTTGATTCCGGATAGGAGAAAAGATGGCCCCTGTGGCCTCTTGCTTTCTATTGCCCGTTAACTTGTTTTCCCAAAGTCCTGGGAAGCCTCGACTCTGTCCCTTCCCCTGACTGGCTGTTGAGTAGAAGGTCCATAAAGGCCATTGTGGGGGATGTCCAGGCCAGACCGGCTGCAGCCTTCCCAGTGACTAGATGTTGTGGGTACACCCTTGGGGTGGGCCCTGGGTGATTGGAGTGTGACCAATATACATTTCATGTTATGGGTTTCTGGTGTGTGACAATGAATGAGACAGCCCTGCCCGAAACTGGTGTGAATGCAGTGTGGAGTGCTGAATGGCTGGGTGCTTGTTAGAATCCACATTCCTTGCTGCGAGTGTCTGGATGGAGAAGAATGGCCTGAATGCACTGTGAGCCTGATTGGCTGCCTGCTGAATGCCCTTCTGAATGATTGGCTGCCTGAGCTTGGCTCAGCAGTGTGAATGAGGCACAGAACAGTATATCTGGGGACCTCTCACTTACTGGAATTGTCGAAACCTGATGCTGAACCTTGAAGCCCAGCTGGAAGGAGGATTTGCTGCGGCTTTCCTTCGACGCAATCCATAAGCTGTCGTGTCTCCAAGAAATGATCCAAGAGAGGACCTGGCTAGGAGACCTCTTCCCGAGCTACAAGGGAACATCGTGCACTAGCTAATCTTCACCAAAGCTCCCTGGAAGTCAGTCCTCGAAAGGCTGTCGACCGGAGACGGTGACCACCGAGGAATCTGAAGTGAAGCGCCAGGACGTCGAGGCCATCGATGACCATCACCATCGACCGAGGTTACAGACGACCGATGTAACCTTCTCGGGAGCCGCAATGCTCCACTGCCCGAGACACTCTGAAATCAAGGACTCCCTTGCTCATCACAGTCAACCGCTTCGTACCGCCGGAGAAAGTCGAGGTCACTGACGAACCGAGGAGAATCCACTGATGGGTTTCCCGCCACCCGGAGTCCACAAAGACGCTAACGAAGATCCGAAAGCCAGCTATGGTTGAGTCCCGATCGCCAAACGCTGATGACCCAATGCCCTTGCTGGGCCTACGCTCTTCATCAATCTGCTTTGCGGCAACAAACTCCCACCATCGAGGTGTACCGCACACCTCATCTTCGCAGGACATTCACGAAAGGTCGTCGACGGGCACCGCAAGGACCGAAGCTGCTGCCTCAGCGACATTGTTCACCTTTTATTTTCAAGGAATCTCAACGAACTGTGGCTCCTGCCTTAAAGGGAGTTTACTCAAGATGGATCCGTCGACGACCCATCGAAGAACTCTGCTAAACCGGGGAAAAATGGGGTAGTAGAAAATGTTTTTGAAGGAAACAAGACTCTGCTAAACAATATATGGACTGGGCTTTTTAATATACTTTAACAGGTTGACCAGGTGGGGGATCCGCACACAGAACTGTGTCTTGCGATAGGGACCAAGTATTCTACCAATTGTTTAACCCAACTGGTTTTCCTCCCATATCTGGTGTTGGTCCACTGTGCTATTAGACTTGTATGTCATTGACAACTGGCAGCAGTTGGTGCATTTTAAAAGGAGTCAAGAGTCAACTGTAGTACCACATAGATATTGTACAATTTACCATATTATTATTGCCTGAGCACAAAGTGCGTTATTGTGTGTGTATATATTATGAACCTTATTTATATAAAGAACTGTGTTATCACCAACAGTGTGTGGACATTCCTTTGTGGGGGCTTGGGGACACCTTTGTACTTAAGCTCTCAGGAGGTGATGTCTGCTGGTTCTTAAGACTTGATTGCGCGACCTTAGTTACCATATCGAGAATCTTGGCTGGGTTGTTCTGTGCTTCTACTCTGCCATATAGAGGGCAGAAGTACAGAAACCCCCCTCCAGTCTTTACATATATTAATTTCAGGCTCCGTCAGTTACGCGTTCCCAGAGCGCATTTCCTCCACCTTCAAAAACAGATTGCAGTTTTTATCTGGGGAGGTAAGAAAGTATTTTAAGTGCATCCCTTACAGCATTCAAATCTAAGTGCGTCCTTCCTGCCCCGAAGTGGAGCATATTACAACGCTGCACGGTTACACGCCATACAGGAATGACCACGCATCAATTGGAAATGGACCATGCTATGGCAGGTACTTCTTTGAAAAAGGCGTTATGGATGCCCAAGTCCGACCGCAGCACAAGTGCCTACACCAGTGTAATTCAGGGGTCAAAATTTTGATTTCCTGAGCAGGAGCTAAAACTAGCTCCTGGTTATCCTCCATTACCTAGAGACCAGGTGCTACCCCTAGGGAACCAGGAGTTAGCACATAGTGTGCCATAAATTAACTTAAATGAGATGAAAACATTAACATTTTGCCCACTGTATACAATCGATTATGCTTTAAATGTCTTCTAGATGTCTCGAATGGTTCTTTATACACATAAAAGGAGACGCCTCACAAGTTGGACGCATCTCCAGACCGGTAGATGCGACCATCCGTAGAACGTCTTCTACAAAAGACTCGATGTAAGTACTGGCTGCCATCAGGCACCTTTTAGATTAGTCGAAGGCCATTCCTTTTACCTTTTTCTTTTCTTTTTGGTTAACAGTAGTTTTTCGACTTTCAGCGCTTCCTACAATCCTTCCGTGTCTGATGACAGCAACCAGATGCACTATGCATTTACTACACTTTATTGACCCTTCTTAAGACATGCAAGTTTTCGCTCCTCTATACTACTACATAGTCATCCTCTTCACCTATCATAGTATAAAACGTACTTTAAAGGCAGTTCTGCACATACTATTGCTTAAATGGTTCTATGTACAACCGCAGCAACAAAATCTTTTTCAAGAATTTAAGATCTGGTTTAAAGTAGACAAGATTAGCTGAATAGGAGCTACAATTTTCTTTTCTTTTGTGTAAAATAAGATCACTATGGTTTTTAGGGATTTGCTTTTGAATCAATATATGTTGCCAACATCACTTCCCAAACTTACTATTTTTTGAAAATTGTCATCATGTGTCTAACGAATGGCTATTATGCCATTTGTCTTAAGTTATAAAAAGAGACAAATTATATGAATTGTTTTAATGGACCAAAAAATATTGTGGGATGTATTTACCCATGCATCCGAGCCCTACCTCAAAACTGTGCAGTATTGACATGGAAAACATCATGATGGCCAGAGCTTCCCAGAAAATGCACAAGGAAATGCATGAAGAATAGGCTGCCACTCATTTTTGACGATGTTATGGGCACAGAAGGACACTGCCTAAAACCACCATTGGACTACCCACACAGTAGTCTGAAACCATTGGGAGTGGCAATGCTGATTGCCAAAAGCAAACCCATAACTGTTGGGAATTCATTTTCTTAAATCCCAAAAAGGGGTGCAGTACCAGTACTCACCACTATCCAAAAGCCGGCGTTTCAAAACACCACCAGATTTTACTTTTTGTATAAAACTGAATAAATGAACCCAAAGCAGGCCAAAGAAAGACTTACTGAGAGGTGGATCCGATGTAAAGTTATATTCTGAAGTGACTTGAAGGTTTATAACAAGACTGGCTGAGCTGGGGATTTCAGCAGTTTAAGTAAATTTGGACTGAAAGACACTAAAAATCTAAATGTTCAAATTGACTGAGTGACCTACTTTTGAGTGTCACATAGGTTTCAATTGTTTAAATGTCATAGTTTTAAACTTAGGATCAGCATTCTAGCTGCATATGTAAAAATGTTTAGTTTTATTTGAATGCAGAAAACTGGGGAACAGAAATGACATGTAGCTAAAAACTGGCTTAAAGAGATTCCAATTTTGCCTGGCAACTACCCCCCATCAGGAGTGAAACTTGAGTCACAGCTGTGTTCCCAGGCCTATCTGCCTTTTGCTGGCCACACTAAGGATATGCCATCTCTCTGATAATTGAATTAAGGGGAGCCCCCACAGAATACAGGAGCTCTGAACAAAGCCCTGTCCTGACTCAGGCAAATGATTTATTGGCGGGATTCGTAAATGGAGCTTCCTCCTGGAAGGACAGGGGAGGGGCGCTGCCTGTGAGAGCAAGCTGGCTTGGCAGAACTGGAAAAACCAGAAATTCAACCTTGTGCTGGGGGGAAACCACACCCCTTTGGGGCCAGAACCTAACTCTAAAAAGATGGATCATTCATAGAGCGGACTTGTGAAAATTATTTAAATGACACCATAATTCTTGTGATTTTTCTGCCCACATTTTAAGACGTGTTAGGACCCGGTGGTATGTTCAGGGGGGGTTTTAGCGGAAAAGAGGATATTACTCAAAATGTGTGCATGTGAAAAATCTGACACTTCATCAACTAATGTCCATACTCCTTGCGCACATGTGTGTAAATTTGGGTTAATGTCCGAAATTGCAAAATCAGTTAAAAAGTGAAATATGTGCCATTTCTGAATGCAAGCTCTCAGGAAGAGCAGATTTGGACAGGGTATACCTCCTGTGATATGTGATGGGTGCGTGTAATTTTAAAACAATATGTACCTCTGCAAATATGTATTTGGTTCAAATCTAGATTTGTGTGCAAGTTGACAGGAGGAGTGGACTTTCTGCAGGCTGTAAAATGACATCACTCTGACACAACTTAGCTCCCACAATCAGGGGAGAAATGAAAGCTTGGCCAATGATAAGTGGAGAGGGGTAGAGCCTAGTGATGCTGCACACACACCCATTTTCAAAACACATAAAAGCAGACAGACAGGACAGATAGGGACCTTCAAATCCATTTGCTGCGGGACGCTCTGCTGGAAAATCCATACTTTACCTCCATCAATCTCTAGAGAAAGCTGTGCAGAAAGATCCAGACTTCAAATCTATCAATATCCAGAACCAGAAACCCAGAGCAGAGCTGACCCAGATCACTGAAGTGCAGAGACCAGAGTCCAGTCTAAAACCTGACCAGATCCGTGGCGAGGCCCATTCTATTTCTAAATATCTTGTGAGTACATAGTAGAACTGTGCAGAACCAATCTCTTAGTTAAAGTAATATAATTCAATCTATTTTAATCTAACCAGAACTGTCTCCTAGAAGTTGTACCTTGTCATTTTGCAAAACTGTCACTTGTCACTTTGAACTTTAAAATTTAAAATCTGAAAAACGACCTTTATTTAAATCGCTCATATCTCCGTGACCGTTTGTGCTAGAGACTTGCAGTAACTTTCCTCAGAAAGCTTAGAATCGTGGCTTTCCTACGAACCTAGAACCGCATTCCTACCCCCTATAGTTCTGCCGTAATCGCGAAAGACGCACTCGCGAATTTTGCCGCGATTTGCAAATTTCTCAACGTGTGAAAACAGCAGTTTTCTTGCTTTCATTTGCCAAAAATTCGTTTAGCCTACCAATTACTCCTAGATCCTTTCTAAAGTGATCCTGAACTTATTCAAAGCATATACCATTCACCCTAAACCTCTAGAGGGAATTAAAAGCATTTTAGCATATTTGTCACTTCATTCCCAGCACATATAAAAGTATTTTGGGCCTGTGTTTTAAACTTCTGTAGTCCAAGCTTGCTGGGGTGAACTGAAGTACATTTGATTGCATTTCTGAGAACTGTGTGCTTTCCTTCCATTTCCCTGCATTGCATAAAGGGGGAAGGGGATTGCCAGAGAAAAATGATTACATTGTTTTGTTGAAATCATATTGAGTATTTTCTATATTGCATTTTCATTCAACATTACATCCATCTGAACTTATATAAAGCATTCTCTACCACCTTCTTCTTCTGTTCCTATTCACAAGTGTGCTAGTGCCAGATTCTCCGTTGTTAATCTTTATCATATCAGATTAAGTGTGATATCCAATTATTAATTTATTATAAAGTGTGATATATATCTATATTGTTTAAATTCTCAAATATACCTTTTAACTTGCAAAACAGAACTACTTCTTGGCTCAGTGGGGTCAGGGGGATTCCAAGGGAGGGGTGTTATATAGGGGTAGTCATCCAGAACGCATGAACTGGACATAAAGATATATCAATAAGGGTTTTCATTCAGTATTCTAGACTAGGCGTTGACTTAGCTGTAGTGCTGAATTGAATCCTCTTACAAATTGGGGGCTCGTGCCGGACGTTTGGGTTAGATCTACCATTTGTGCAGATTAATACAGCGTGCCAGCTGACCAGATACGCATATCCGGTCGGATCACCACGCTGTGTTACGCTGTAAAGCACTCCTCAAAGGAACGCTCTTAGGAAAAGGTCTGTTTTGCAAAAATAAAATACAAACTTCTGTAAGTCAGGACAGAGACCAATCTCTAGAATGACGACCTTAGTAGACATGAAAATAGCCAGAGAGCACCTCTTACATAAACTATTTGTGAGAGGTGAATGGACTGAACAGGGCCAGGATGCCTGGTTGCAGGCCATCACGCGACAGGTCACTGAAACAGGGTCAGACCTATGGAGAGATCAGGGTCCATTACATGTGGCCCTGAGTGAACTATATATGGCTCCTAAAGCCAAAGATGAACACAATAAGATTGCCAGGATAGCAGCATACCTGTACCTATATATGGGAGACATGCAGGATAAATGCACTGAAAGCCAAGATCTGGCAAATATGCAACAGATGGCAGTAAAGAAGGCCCGATCTGATCTGGCCTCTTCTGAGCAGAGGCTGCAGAGGAGCCAGGAGTCAGAAAATGATAGTAGGCAATATATCGTTAAAATAAAAGAGGATATGCGCATCCTACAACAGGAAAAGACAGACCAGGATACCAGATTTCTGGCCCTGCAGAAGGAGCACCAAGACAGTTTGGACTCCTTACTGCAGAACCAGAAAAAGTTGGAGCAACAGATCAATTTCAACAGGGCATGCGCGGAGCAGGTAGTCACCCTGCAAAGCCAGCTAGATAGAGAGAAAGAGGAGAGCAATAAACTGATTCTGAAAGACCTGGATACCCAGGGAGAGTTTGATGAGGAGCGCCAAAAAGCTGGTGCCTTTCAACGACAGAGGGACGACCTGGCAGCACAGATGCAGGCTCTCAGTCAGGAAAGAGACACTTTAGGCCAGGAAGTCTGACACTTAAAAAAGGAAATTGAAGAAAATCACCTGGCCCTCCAGGGGCTGGGTGACCTCCAAAAAGAAAACCAGAACTTGGTAGAGCACACCAGAAGGGTGGAAGATGCTCTGGCAAGAAAGGAGCAGGCCAGTAGGGATGGGACTCAGGAGGTAAACCTCCTGCAGCAAAGACTGGCCCAGTTCTCCAGGACCAACCAGGAAGCACAGAGGGAAAATGAGGCCCTCTGTCAACACAATGATAGGCTCCAACAACAGGTAGCGATGCAGGAGAGACTGATAGAGTCTAGTAAGGCCTTGACTGAGGAACTGAAAGCACAAATGCAGGCTCTTGCATTGCAACAGGGAGCAGGGGCGGATAGAGATGAGGTCCGCTGGGAAAGAGAGACTCCTGACCATAACCTCAGGAGCCCTAACACCAGGGGCCTTCATCTCTCCCAGTCCCTGGACTCTACCACCCCCATGTCCCCTGGCGCACATGAGCACAGGGCCACAGGGATGGCAGATTACTATCCAGCTAAATGTATGGGGCTCATAGGCCAGTACCACTCAGGAATGGAGGGGTGGGCATCCGGGTATGGGCACCCAAGCACAGTGCAATTTGATGGGGAACCCCAGGTGAGTAGGCCCATTAAGGGCATCCTGAAAACCTCTGCCCAGTTAGGTCAGTGGGGGGGGGGTACCCAGCAAATCCTGGCCGCAAGGAGGGATCTGAAGACTCCTCTGAGCACCACAGGAAACAGGAGACCAGGTCCCCACATTCTGCCAGCCATTCCCAGGCTCGCAGAATCCGGGAAAACCTGGAAGATCTGACGGGAACCTCTGGGAGCAGTGCCTCTGAGTCAGAAGATGAATGGACAAGGGTTACCCGAACCAAAAAGGCCAATAAGGCAAAAAGGGCCTTGCTTAAGGACCCCTTAAAGCAGATTAAGGCGATCAGGAGCGTCATCACGCCTTACCATAAGAACGCTAAGTATTCTGTTTGGGAGCACTTAGAGTTGTTTGAGCAAATGATGGAGACTTTCCATTTGAAGGACAGCCAAAGCTGTATTCAATATGTAAAGTGGACCTTCTCCCCGGAATACTCCAGTTTCTTTGCGGGGCTGGAGGACCAAAATCATTTAAGATGGTCCACCTATAAGGCGGCCATCTTGAAACATTTTTCCATTCATAGAAATCCTCAAGAGGCTCGCAAGGCAGCCTACAATTTGCAATGTGGGGAGGATCAGGCCCCACAAGAATTTGTGCAAGAACTGAAACGTGCTTTTGCGCAGACCACCAGAAGGGTGCGCACAGACAGTAGAGAATTCATTAATACATTTTTTCATGCCTTGCCCAAATACATAATGACCCAGCTCGTGAGGGATTTTCACGAGAAAAGATCTTTAGACTGGGTCATTGAACAGGCTACCCGGATCTATGAGGTGCAGAAACCGGTAGATAGCAAAAGTAATGCCCAGAAAAACCCCAAAGCCAACAGCACCCCTGCTGCTGCCAAGGTGGCAGAGGTAAAGGTCACCCCCGTTTTGGATTTGGAGATGGGGGGGCCTAAAAACCTACCTACACCTAATAATGCTAGGCCCAGAAGGTCCTCGGGCCAGTCACAGACAGGGAGCCAGGGAGGCAGCCCCACAAATGGGGTCCCTCGCTCTCCTGATTATGTAAGTCCCCGTTACAAGGGAAAATCGACCCATCCTGGGTTATGTGTGGACTCCTCCAGCCCAAGGGGGGGGGGATCCAGCCAAGCACCTAACCCAGGGAACTTCCCTCCTAACTTCCCACCGGAGGGCAGAAATTCTCCAAATCCTGGGCAGAAATTTCTCCCCAGGTATCCACCCAATTTCCAACCCCAAAATCATCCATCCTTCTTTCCCCAATTCCCTGAGCCCAGACAACCTAATCCGGGAGAGGGGAGGCCAAGGATGGAGGGGTACCCAAATCTTCCCAACCAGGGGTACTACCAAAGAAGGGATAGCTACCCTTCCCGGGATCAGCCCAGGGGAGAAAACAGGGCCCCGTATGAGCCTGAGCGGGTTTCCCAGTTAGAGCGCCAGGTTCAAAACATGGCGCGGGATCTGGGTCACATACTGAGGGCTCAGCAGAACCCTCAGATCGGCATGCCGGCGCAGAACGCACCCAACTCTGGACCTGGTGCCCCAGAACAATGACGGGGGCAGCACCCCGATAACTCACCTGTTCCCAGGGAGGAGGCACAAAGGGAAGGGGGGGTGTAAAGCCTTGGAGGAAGCTTCCTTCCTCACTTGTAAACAGCCCCTGGAAACCCAAGAACCGGAGACAAAATCTCTTGCCCCTGAAAGTCTGCCTCCTAAGGAGCAGAGGGGGGGGTAGGAGAAACAAAAGACCCAAACAGACTCAGTTTGAGGAGGAGGTACAGATCTTCCAATTTGAGGGAGAGGGATCCTCAGAGGATCCTGGGAAAAGGGTCTTCTCATTCAGAGAGGGGGGAACCCCTCCCAAAGAAAAATGGGTCCCTAGGGATGCAAATCCAGACTGGGGAGATGGGGAGACTGAGCTACCGCCACCCACCATCTCATCCCAGAACCAACAGCAAGAAAATCCCCTGGTTCAAACCCATCCTGGTGACTGCCTCCAAAAAGGGGGGGGCGGCCCAGAACCGGAGCCAGGGGAACCCACAATGACTCTGATCTCCAGTTGCCAATTTTTTCTTTCAGATTCCCAAGGCTCTCCACAGAATTCCGCCCAAATCTCTTCGCTAGCGAGGTCCAAAGCCAGAAAATTAGCCCACCAGTTGTCCAAAAATGTGCATTATCTGTGCCCCCTTGAGGAGAAGGAGGGAAGATACTATGCCCCGGTACAAGTACAGGGGCAGGGTACAATTTTGGCACTGGTGGACACTGGATCTCAAGCCACCCTTCTGTCCAGAAGGGCCTTTGATGAACTGAATACAGGAAGGGGAGAGAATTACCAAATTCCTCTCACCTCTCTTCCTGGACAACTGCAGAACTTTGACGGGAAGGAAATTCCCGTTGAGGGGACTGCAGACTTGGACATTAAGATCGGGCGACACAAGGTGAAACACCCGGTCATAGTAGTGACTCCTGAGGGCACCCCTTGTTTACTGGGGAATGACCTCCCGAGGAGGTTGTCACCCTTAATAGATTGCGTAAACAAGGTCCTCTGGACCCAGACTAGCCCGACCAATAAAATTAAAACAGAGTGTCAACCATGTTAGTTTAAACGGCACCTGCCACATGGTTGAACAAAAATCTGACCAAGTAGAATTTCACTTCCAGAATAGCCAAATTCCAGAAGTGACAGTAATAGCGGTAGGACAACAGACTGGTGATGGAGGGTCCTCTCTATTTCTGAAAATCAACCTTCCTTCCAGTCTAAAGTGGTACTCCACGCTGGAAGGAAACACTCTGAGATTCTATACTAATCCACAATCAGAAACTCCCACTCCTATAGTCCAGAAAGATGTGAAATCAGCTCAGAACCTGGCTGACATTCAGCAATTTGGAGAGCAGTTGTTCATCCCTGTTCAGTTAAATGATGGGAAGGACTCTGTTCTCGCTCGAGTGTGCGTGAACAATGGTAAGAGCTTCATCAGCGAAGCCATGTTCCGCCAACTCCCAAAAGATCCAGCCATTCCCACATTCAAACTGATAGACAAATGGGAAATGGACCTGGAAGCACCCAATTCAAAACATCTCCTGCCAAGCAGGTGTATGCTCAAAATCTCCATTGGCAACAAGAGCATAGTCCATAATTGTTGGGTCGTGCCAGACGTCACTGCCGCCTTTTACTTAGGCAGTGACATTCTCAATCGCTTTGCCATTAGTTTGGACCTAATAAACTTCAAAGCTTGGTCCCAATTAGCGGATAATCCCATGGGCTTTGATGATCCAGAAAGAGCATTTAGGTCAGCTCAATTGCTACCTTATGCAGTTGAAATTCAGATCAAAGAGGAAGTCACCATCCCAGAAAGGACCCGACAATTCTCCCTGGAAGTGAAAGCTAAAAGAGGACAATATTTGCAAAACCCTGATGCGTACATACATCTAAATGCTTCTCTCCAACAGCAAGGGTTGGGGGTAAACCCAACTCCATTAGTCAACATAGAACATGACACCATTCTAATAGAGGTGGATAACAGCGACTTAAAGAGTATTACTCTAGCCGCAGGCACCATTATTGGAATGGCGGTTGATGACCGACATTTTTCCATAGATTTAGGTAATGAACTGTTAGGGCCAATCCCCAAGGACTGCTTTGACAGTGACAGTGACAGTGATGACAATACAACACCAGACAGGATTTTTACCCGGCACGGGGAGAACTTCCTGGTGTACACTTCCTGCCCCTATGGTAAGGAAGATGTGACTTGTGACTTCAGGAGGGATGAGGTGATTTTCCAGGTCCACGAGGGCTGCCTTTCCCACCTGAAGCCTCCAGTCCAAATCAGCACTCTGACCAGGGACTTCTCCACCCAGTTGGAGGAGGCCGCGGAGATAGCCAAACCAGAAGTCTTTCCAGGCTTCAGGCAGATGGTGGAAGAGAGAGTCAACCTAGCTGATGCCTGTGTGACTCTGGAAGAAAAGCAAAAGTTGAAACAAGTTTTCTTGGATTTCCAAGATCTCTTTGCGGTAGACTCATATGACTGTGGTCGCACCGACATCCACACAACAACAATCCCCACGGACCCTGGCATGACTCCTGTGTTTGTGAAGCAATATCGCTTGCCTCTCGCATCAATGGAGTCCCTTACTGAAATAATTAAGAACCTTGAGTCCCGGGGAATAATCCGTCCAGTCCACAGCACCTTCAATAATCCGGTGCTGGGAATATTGAAGCCAAACGGCCAGTGGAGACTCTGCGCCGACCTCAGGGAGCTCAACAAACGGGTCCATACTTCCCGATGGCCCCTTCGCTACATTGACCAAGGGCTGGCCCAGATTCAGGGGTCACAGGTATTCACTGCAATAGACCTGACCAATGGATACTGGACTGTGCCTGTCAGCAGGGAGGACCAATACAAACTGGCTTTTACCTTTGGGGGCCAGCAATACACATGCACCCGGACTCCCTTCGGATACCTCAACTCCGGCAATGAATTCAACATTTTCCTACACAAGGCCATGCCCGATCTGGGTGCGAGGGGTAACCTGGCTTATGTAGATGATGTCCTCATCAAAAGTTCATCTGTGGAGGAACACATAGCGGAGATCCGTTATGTTCTGACACAGTTGAGGGCCGCCGGAGCAAAACTTTCCTTTCAAAAAGCACAGTGGTGTAGAACCCGTGTTAATTTCTTGGGGCATGAGATTACTCCTCAGGGTCTCTGTCCCCAGGAAAAGAAAGTGGAAGCACTTCAGAAACTGAAAGACCCCACAACTCTGCGGGAACTAAGGAGCCTCCTTGGACTGACTAATTACAGCAGAAAGTTCATTGAGGGCTACGCAGAGATCACCAGACCCCTGATTCATCTCCTGAAAGGGGGGGGGGGGGGTCAAGTGGGAATGGGGTCCAGAACAAGCCGAGGCAGTAAGACAACTCAAGAGAAGCCTCTCACAAGCGCCTTGCCTAGCTTACCCCGTCAGAAACAAGGAGTTCTTCCTGGAGACGTGGTTCTCTAATACGTGCTTGACGGCAGTATTATACCAAAAGCATGACAAGGTCAATAAAGTAATCTCCTATGCGAGCAAAACTTTATCCTCTGTGGAGGAAAAATTCAACGATTGTGAGAAGGCACTCCTGGCAAAGGTGTGGGCATTGAAGATTTACCGCCCGTTTATCCAGGGGGAACACATCATAGTGGAGACTCCACACCAGCCTCTGCAATATCTCCAAAGTGACAGAATCCGGGCCGGAAATGTGAGTAATTCCCGAATTACTTCCTGGATTCTGTCAATGCAAGGCTTTCCTGTGGAGGTCAGATATGGCCAAAACAAGAAGAGTCCCCTCGCGCAAGGTCTGGCTGACTTGCATGATTGTGCCAGAGAAAACTGTCTTGAGGACGAAAGTCTAAAAATACAGGACAACACGGAGGCATACCTTAATTCCCCACACAAAGTCTTTGAAGAAGACAAGTGTGAGGGAATGCCCACTGTCTATGTGGATGGATGCTCTTACCATGTTGACAACGACGGGGAGAAAGAACTGGTGGCCGGCGTAGGGAATGCATGGGTGAATGAGTCCCCAGAACCCTCCGCTGGATACAAAATTGGTCCCCGAAGTAGTCAGGTGGCAGAATTGATGGCTGTGCATCAGGCCATCCTCACTGCTGTCCAGCATCAACTCCACGAACTGGTCATAATCACTGATTCGGATTATGTACGGAACGGGTTCGTGGAGCACCTGGTTAATTGGAAAACCAGAGGCATGTCATGTGCTAATAACAAACCCTTGAAACATGGGAAGTTGATCCAAAACATTGATGATCTGGTCACCTCGAATGAGATGACCATCTATTGGAAAAAGATCAAGGGTCATTCCAAAGTAGAGGGACCAGACAAAACTGGAAATGACTTAGCTGATCAGCTGGCCAAAACCGGGGCCATCCAAGGGGATCTAATTGAGATTGAGTCCCTGTTGGGGGAAATCCAGGTCACTGCTATCACTAGGTCCCAGACAAATGCTCACAACGACCTTTCAATTGCACAATGGAGTAAGGAGACCCCTGATGCTGATTTTATTACCGCTCAGAAGGGGGATCCAATAATTGGTAGGTTTTACCAACACCTTGAGGACCCTGAGAACTTTAACTTGACAGATACCGATTATATTGGGAAAGAGGACCTAAGAGTGTTGATGAAATGTCCAAAAATGTTCCGAATCCAAGACGGTTTGTTGGTAAGGAAATCCAAAGCTGGCCACGATCAGTGGGTGGTTCCTACCTCATTCCGAAGCCTGGTGTTAAGTCACGCCCATGATGCGGCCACCGCCGGTCATAGGGGGTTTCATACAACATTGGAAATCTTAAGAGAGGTTGCATACTGGCCACACATGGGGCAGGACCTCGACCAATACTTGAAGGGGTGTCTTGTGTGTGCACAATGTCATCCATCATCCCTCACGCACCGTGCGCCTCTCCAAAAGAGGGGGATGACCCTGCCATGGTCCGATTTACAAATCGACTTCGTAGGCCCCGTGATTCGCTCGGCTAGGGGGAATAAGTACATGTTGACTGTGACATGCTTGTTTACCAAGTGGGTGGAATGTCTCCCAGCCCCAAATTGCAAGGCAGAAACCGCAGCTGCCCTGATGATTAACCACATCTTTTCCCGTTTCGGTCTACCTCAAAGGATTGAGTCAGACAGGGGTAGCCACTTCACCAGTGAAGTAATGACAAAGATGTGGGAGATACTGGGGGTCAAAAGGAAGTTGCATATTGCTTACCGGCCAGCTTCTTCTGGGGCAGTAGAGAGATATAACCGAACCATTGTGAGCATATTAAAGAAGTTTGTGGCAGATTCTGGGCCAAGTTGGGATATCCGATTACCTCTGGTCCTAATGGCCATCAGATCTACCCCTTCATCTGCAACCAAAATGTCACCATTCGAGTTGATGACTGGGCGCAAGATGGTGCTTCCTCAGCATTTGCTCTACAGGACCCAAGAGCAGACACTGATAAATGCCTCCACTACTCATGAGTATGTGGAGAATTTAAGGAAACACCTCCAACATGCTTTTGCTTACGCTCAGCGGAATCTAGAAAGATCGGCTGATAGCATGAAGACCCACTATGACCTGAAGACTTCCAGGAAGGAATATCAGGTGGGGGACCGGGTCTATCTATACAACTTCCAAAGAAACCAGGCAAAACAGCGGAAATTCTTGCCTACATGGAAGGGACCCTTTCAGATCATCGACAAGATCTCCCCTGTGGCCTACAAAATCCACATCCCCAAAGGTCCTTTGGCAGCGGGGGAAGACAAGTGGGTCCACATAAACCAGTTGAAATGTTGCCATCCCAGGCACACTCTGCAACAACTGGAGGAATCCTCTGGAATCCTAGCGGGTACTGTCTCAGACTAATTCAGTTCCAACCATAAAACATACCACATCTAGTCTCTAAAATATTGTGATTTGCATGAAACTGTCTTAGTTATACTGTTTTTTTTTTTCAAAATAAGAATGTAATGTTTTCTTATGATGAAATGCATATGCTGCCCCACTATCTCAACAGTGGTGGAAAAATGTCTATGAATAGGTATTGCCGCTCTTCCTTTGTCGTCCTAGGAGAAAGAAAACCTGGAGACGGGACAAGGAGGATGATCCGGAGACCGGGAGCAGAGACGAAAGGGGCCCGGTGTACCGCCCAATATTCCCATCAGGACCGTCGAGGAGAACCGATCGACCAGTACCGGATGGAGGAAAAGATGCTGAACTGTGCAATCTATTGGAAGAAGATGAGGAAACATCCCAGGTCTTGCGAGTCCCATCAGTGAAACCGAATGGCCATCGCAAGAGGGGGGCTTGTGGGATGTATTTACCCATGCATCCGAGCCCTACCTCAAAACTGTGCAGTATTGACATGGAAAACATCATGATGGCCAGAGCTTCCCGGAAAATGCACAGGGAAATGCATGAAGAATAGGCTGCCACTCATTTTTGCCGATGTTATGGGCACAGAAGGACACTGCCTAAAACCACCATTGGACTACCCACACAGTAGTCTGAAACCATTGGGAGTGGCAATGCTGATTGCCAAAAGCAAACCCATAACTGTTGGGAATTCATTTTCTTAAATCCCAAAAAGGGGTGCAGTACCAGTACTCACCACTATCCAAAAGCCGGCGTTTTAAAACAACACCAGATTTTACTTTTTGTATAAAACTGAATAAATGAACCCAAAGCAGGCCAAAGAAAGACTTACTGAGAGGTGGATCCGATGTAAAGTTATATTCTGAAGTGACTTGAAGGTTTATAACAAGACTGGCTGAGCTGGGGATTTCAGCAGTTTAAGTAAATTTGGACTGAAAGACACTAAAAATCTAAATGTTTAAATTGACTGAGTGACCTACTTTTGAGTGTCACATAGGTTTCAATTGTTTAAATGTCATAGTTTTAAACTTAGGATCAGCATTCTAGCTGCATATGTAAAAATTTTTAGTTTTATTTGAATGCAGAAAACTGGGGAACAGAAATGACATGTAGCTAAAAACTGGCTTAAAGAGATTCCAATTTTGCCTGGCAACTACCCCCCCATCAGGAGTGAAACTGGAGTCACAGCTGTGTTCCCAGGCCTATCTGCCTTTTGCTGGCCACACTAAGGATATGCCATCTCTCTGATAATTGAATTAAGGGGAGCCCCCACAGAATACAGGAGCTCTGAACAAAGCCCTGTCCTGACTCAGGCAAATGTTTTATTGGCGGGAGTCGTAAATGGAGCTTCCTCCTGGAAGGACAGGGGAGGGGGCACTGCCTGTGAGAGCAAGCTGGCTTGGCAGAACTGGAAAAACCAGAAATTCAACCTTGTGCTGGGGGGAAACCACACCCCTTTGGGGCCAGAACCTAACTCTAAAAAGATGGATCATTCATAGAGCGGACTTGTGAAAATTATTTAAATGACACCATAATTCTTGTGATTTTTCTGCCCACATTTTAAGACGTGTTAGGACCCGGTGGTATGTTCAGGGGGGTTTTAGGGGAAAAGAGGATATTACTCAAAATGTGTGCATGTGAAAAATCTGACACTTCAACTAATGTCCATACTCCTTGCGCACATGTGTGTAAATTTGGGTTAATGTCCGAAATTGCAAAATCAGTTAAAAAGTGAAATATGTGCCATTTCTGAATGCAAGCTCTCAGGAAGAGCAGATTTGGACAGGGTATACCTCCTGTGATATGTGATGGGTGCGTGTAATTTTAAAACAATATGTACCTCTGCAAATATGTATTTGGTTCAAATCTAGATTAGTGTGCAAGTTGACAGGAGGAGTGGACTTTCTGCAGGCTGTAAAATGACATCACTCTGACACAACTTAGCTCCCCCAATCAGGGGAGAAATGAAAGCTTGGCCAATGATAAGTGGAGAGGGGTAGAGCCTAGTGATGCTGCACACACACCCATTTTCAAAACACATAAAATCAGACAGACAGGACAGATAGGGACCTTCAAATCCATTTGCTGCGGGACGCTCTGCTGGAAAATCCATACTTTACCTCCATCAATCTCTAGAGAAAGCTGTGCAGAAAGATCCAGACTTCAAATCTATCAATATCCAGAACCAGAAACCCAGAGCAGAGCTGACCCAGATCACTGTGAAGTGCAGAGACCAGAGTCCAGTCTAAAACCTGACCAGATCCGTGGCGAGGCCCATTCTATTTCTAAATATCTTGTGAGTACATAGTAGAACTGTGCAGAACCAATCTCTTAGTTAAAGTAATATAATTCAATCTATTTTAATCTAACCAGAACTGTCTCCTAGAAGTTGTACCTTGTCATTTTGCAAAACTGTCACTTGTCACTTAGAACTTTAAAATTTCAAATCTGAAAAACGACCTTTATTTAATCACTCATATCTCCGTGACCGTTTGTGCTAGAGACTTGCAGTAACTTTCCTCAGAAAGCTTAGAATTGTGGCTTTCCTACGAACCTAGAACCGCATTCCTACCCCCTATAGTTTTGCCGTAATCGCGAAAGACGCACTCGCGAATTTTTCCGCGATGTGCAAATTTCTCAACGTGTGAAAACAGCAGTTTTCTTGCTTTCATTTGCCAAAAATTCGTTTAGCCTACCAATTACTCCTAGATCCTTGCTAAAGTGATCCTGAACTTATTCAAAGCATATACCACTCACCCTAAACCTCTAGAGGGAATTAAAAGCATTTTAGCATATTTTTCACTTCATTGCCAGCACATATAAAAGTATTTTGGGCCTGTGTTTTAAACTTCTGTAGTCCAAGCTTGCTGGGGTGAACTGAATTACATTTGATTGCATTTCTGAGAACTGTGTGCTTTCCTTCCATTTCCCTGCATTGCATAAAGGGGGAAGGGGATTGCCAGAGAAAAGTGATTACATTGTTTTGTTGAAATCATAGAGTATTTTCTATATTGCATTTTCATTCAACATTACATCCATCTGAACTTATATAAAGCATTCTCTACCACCTTCTTCTTCTGTTCCTATTCACAAGTGTGCTAGTGCCAGATTCTCCGTTGTTAATCTTTATCATATCAGATTAAGTGTGATATCCAATTATTAATTTATTATAAAGTGTGATATATATCTATATTGTTTAAATTCTCAAATATACCTTTTAACTTGCAAAACAGAACTACTTCTTGGCTCAGTGGGATTCCAAGGGAGGGGTGTTATATAGGGGTAGTCATCCAGAACGCATGAACTGGACATAAAGATATATCAATAAGGGTTTTCATTCAGTATTCTAGACTAGGCGTTGACTTAGCTGTAGTGCTGAATTGAATCCTCTTACAATAGGACTTATGTCCTCTTTTCACTTTGTAGAAAAATTGAAAAAAATTGTGCCATTGCCCCTGAAGAAGAGTTGATCAACTCGAAATGCGTTGGGCACCATCATGTACTTTGTACAATAAAGAAAAGGATACTTCACCAAAATCTGTTTCTTCAAAATATCTCTTACTTGATTAAGAAAAATGGTCTATGTACTACAAAAAATGTTTGTCAAAATTACTTTTTGCCAAATTGTGCCTTAAATAGTATGCTAAACAAAAAATTCCAAAAAAACTCTTTGGAGCCATTAATCTGAGTTTTCAGATATCCGACAGTGTGCAAGGGACGGGAGTTCCCAAAGATTCTTTGGGAACAACCATACTTTTTCTTTATACACATTCCCAGATACAGAAAGTTAATGCCACATATGTTTGTTTCTATGGGACCAGTTTGCTGCAGGAGCCAAAAGACGCTGCTGTTCTCGAGTTACCCAGGCTCTCCTGGGCTAGTACGAGGAGCAAAATAGCTCCAGGCAATTTCGAACCCTAGTAATTACTAGTTAAATGTGACACATTTGGGATATTCCGATTGCCAAACAGACATACTTTCCCCTCACCTCTTAAACCCATACACAGGAACCCTAACATAAAACTGCAGCATTGAAGGAGGCTAACTTCAAGAGTGTAGGAGATGAGGATGTGATACTATAAAAAAAATAAAAATAAATGATGTTTGAAGGGGGATGGAGGTGCGACTACCAAAACCTTCTTGCACTGCAAGGAGTAATTTGGTTTAACAGAAAATGATAGGTTACCTTACTTTCCACTCAGACATTGGGATCAACACCCGACAAAGACGCTGCCTGTAGTATGTAAACCTCCCCAACCCCCCGTGAGAAATGTATCATTGGGACCGAAGGGACCAAAGACCCAAATTACAAACTATATATAAGAATTAAAAATGCAGAAAAGCAGGCAAGATGGGGGGTATACAGCCAAATTAGGAAATGCGCTGGAGATCAGTCTCCCAAAGGAGGAATGGAAGCAAGTCTATGCTTGCGCTCTGAAACACTTGTGTAAGAGCGCAAGCGCGATAGAAATAAAATATCAATATCAATATGCAAGGTAGGGAAAATGCAGTTATCATGAGGTGGTATTGGACTCTCGACCGTCTCATGAACATCTACCCAGAGACTTCAGATAAATGTTGGAGAGGATGGGGGCAAAGAGGCGACATGTTGCACATGTGGTGGGCAGGGCCCAAGTTCGTTTTACTGGAAAGAGATGTTGGGTTCCATTGATGAAATGACTGGCCATAAACTTTCCCTCTGCCCTAAAATGGATATTGTGGATATCCAAGGAACACAACCGCTAAACTACAAATTGTAACACAGAAAAAAGATCATCTTCTTAGGATTCAACATCTTTGTAATAGTATGGCATTGGAACAAGTGACCTTTACTAATACAGCCAACAATGCCACATTCCTTGGGGTGTGCAAAGCAATAGTGAGCTTTCTCCGTTACAAATACAAGAGGGGTGGGGGGGGGGGAGTGCATCTGCCCCCCAGAACCTGAGAATTCTTAATGTATTCTCTTGAAATACTGATGTATTAATGCAGAGGACCCCTGGGAAATGTGCAAGGGGGAAATTCAGTTGTAAACCTTTTTTACTTCAATGTGGGGCTTTATTTGATGAAACCTCAAATTCTTCAAGCCTTGCAGTGACAGTTTAGAAGGGTTTTCTGGGTGGATAGGAAAGAGTTTTATTGCTGGTTGTCAAATTATGTCGTAGTGTTTAGAAGCAAAAGGGAACAAAACGAAAAGCA
Organism: Ambystoma mexicanum; assembly: GCF_040938575.1. Lineage (NCBI taxonomy): Eukaryota > Metazoa > Chordata > Amphibia > Caudata > Ambystomatidae > Ambystoma > Ambystoma mexicanum. The sequence goes on from NC_090928.1 coordinate 969,687,797, forward strand.
CTGCCTGCAAGTGGACCTCTCCTCTGGCAACAGATATTTTCTGGTAATGTGAACATCAGCTCAACCCGCTGGCATTGGCACTAAGTGGACACATCATCCATACGACTTGGTTCACGTTCAGGAAATTGATACTCAGTCAAACGCTCAGTGCATGGTAAGTGACAGTCTTGTTTCCACTTCTTAATCAGTGTACTCTGATTCCAACATATAGTGCAAACGGTTTGTCATAATGTAGAAAGGTCAAAATGTCGAAAAATAAATGTAGAAAAAAAAAGTCGAATTTTATTTGATGAAGTTTTTTATTTGAAATGGGAGGGGGGTTCCCCCCTAAACCCCCTTTTTTTTTGTTTTACCCATTTTTTTTTATTCCCAGACCCCAAAATAAATATATAATTTAAAAAAAAAGGGAATTCTTTTTTTTCTACATTTATTTTTCGACATTATTGTCATTCTACATTTTATTTTCGACATTTTGACTGACCACCAGTGCAAACGTTTCATTAAAGAGACAGGGTGATTAAAAAAAATAATTGTTAATAGCCCAGTTTGTGATATTAAGAAATTGAGAGGTAGAGAACAAAAAAAAGATTCCGAAGCACACGTTACACTGGTCAATCTGATGTGTTACAAGAAATAGCTTACTGAAATGCAGGCGTCACCCTATACTTGAGATAAAATGCACCGACTCTTCCCAAAATTCCATTGCTAATCACTTGACTTGCTGAACCCTTCATCCACAAAAAAAAGAATAATAAAAACGGCCCCTCCAAACTGGACGTTGAGGTAAATGTTTTAATCGACGACTCAAAAGTTAGTAAGGTGGGGTGGGTGGGGGTGGGAAAGTGTTCGCCCTTCACCCATAGAGGAAAAAGGTTCTTTAGAACACATGTAGCATTGTTTGCTTCAAACAGGAAGCAACTTGGGCCAAGTGATGCAGGTGTGCCCTTGTTAGTTTAGGGTAAACCTCACAATCGTTTTTTTAAATTAATTTTTTGGAGAAGGTGGGCACTGTGAAACAGTATTTTCTTATTGCATAAGCGTATAACAAGCAAACAATAGAGGTGCTCACTGGGTTCCCAGAAAACCTTTACACAGCTCCCATTCCGCATTGCAGCAATGAGGGTTTCCACAAATGAAAAGCCACCGATTTCAACCCTTCCCACCCCGCCACCCTGTTAGATGAGATTCCGGTCGTCATTCCGACAGGAATGTTGTTGATCGACTCTCCCAGGTACAACTTGGGTCCTTCCTATCCTCCATCTCCCTCTCTACCTGTGGTGTTCCCAAGGGGTCTAACCTCGCACCCTGGCTTTTCAACCAATACCTGGCAACTCTCGCCTACTGCATTTCCATTTTCTGCTCAAATTTCCAGTGCTATGCTGACGACACCCAACTCATTTTCAGGCTTCCCTTGGCCACCTCCTCTCCTTCCCTCATCTCTGACTGCCTAATCGCCATTCAAATCTGGTGTGCCGCAAATTATCTTTGTTTAAACGCCAACAAGACTGAGATCCTCCTCATTGGTACAACCCCTCCATCCTTTCCCCTCACTCTTTGGCCGGCCTCCCTTGGCCCTCCTCCTGCCCCTACCTGCAAAGCTAAGAACCTTGGTGTCCTCTTTGACTCCACTCTTTTCTTCTCCGCACATATCTCTGATGCCTCCAAAAAGTCAAACATCTTACTGCACCTCCTTAAAGGCACTCTTCCTTTCCTTTTCTTCCCTCAGAAGCTCCTTGTCTCCCAAGCTCTGATTCTCTCTAGGTTGGACTACTGTAACAGCCTCCTGCTGAATCTACCTGCCTCCACTTTCTGCCCTTTATAACTAATCCAGAACAGGACTGCAAGACTTGTCCTTGGCCTCAAGCCCTGGGATCATATCTTTCCAGCTCTGAAATCCCTTCATTGGCTCCCTGTGGTTGCAAGGATTACATTTAAAACCCTTTGCATTGTCCACAAGGCTTTCTGGGGCCTGGGTCCAAATTACCTTCAACTATCCCTCCGTAAATACTTCCCCTCTAGAGTCCTTCGCTCCTCTAACTCCCTCAGAGTCAGTCGTTTTTCAAACAAATGAGCTGGTGGTAGATCTCGGTCTTCGGCGGGGTCCTCCCTCTGGAACTGCCTACCTGCCACCTTGAAACTTGAGGAGAACCATCTACGGTTCCGGAAGCTCCTCAAGACCTTCCTCTTCGCCTCTGCCTTTGCCCCTCTTCTCCCCTGCTGATCTGCTTTCTCTCTCGACAATGCGGCACCTGGCCAGCCTCTTCCCTTCGGGCCCAGGTACCGGCTCACCCTGCCACCCTCCTGCACTGCCTCCTGGCCACCCCTTACACTGGGGCATATATCTGTGTCCATACAGCCGCCCCCACCTACTCTGCACGTATCAGATACTCCCTATGTGACTGACCCTGCACTTGGCCACTCACGGCTGCAATACCACCGCTTTGGATCACCTTATTTATTTATTTTACTTATTATTTATCTTGTCCTCGTCTATGCTCTGCACTTTCCAATTTCTCCCCCTCCCATGCACTTCCCCCCCCCCTTTTCCCCCCTTCCCCATGCACTTGCACGTTCTCAATGTCACTGGGCCTAGTAAGATTGCGTTTTTGTTTTCCCCTGTTCCCCCTCCCTTTGCCTGGTCACGCTCTGAAACACCTGTGTACGAGCGCGATACAAATAAAATATATTTCATATAATTCCGATGACGGCCGAAAAAAAGAATTAAAAAAATTTAAATCACAAAATGATATTTGGAGGGTGGATTCACATCAGGGTACAGACGGGGGAGGGGAAGAGAGCCACATTAGTTTGTGGTGGGCAGGGCAGCCCGTTTAAGGCAGAACATGTTCGCCTTACCAAGGGAATCTCATATGATTCACATGGTAATGTTGCAAGAAGTGCTCAGAGAGAAAAAGGAAAAAAAGAAGAAAAGAAAATTTTACACAAACTGGTGAGTTAAATGCAGTGACTCGAGGGTTTTGGGGAGCATTTACACAAGTGGGGGTGGACATGGAGAGTTGCAGTGGGGATGGGAAAAGGAGTTTTAAAACTGTCAAGATTTTCCATGCTAGCCTGTTATCCACACAAGAGGTTATCACACCAAGTTACTGCGGGAACAAAGGGAGAGTAAAAAAAAAAAAAAGCTTTTCGAATGGTTTGCTTAACAGGTGGGGGAATTTCATAATTGGCGCTACGAGGATAGTGGACAGTGGTCCTGGAGAAGTATAACAAAACCCTTGAAATTTAGTGGGCAATATAAAAGAATAAAAACTTTAGTTAACACGCAGTTAAGATGAACCGAGTTATTGCAACAAAACCCATGAAATTCAGCGGGTGTGGGGATTGATTAGCAAGCTAACCTGGAGGCCAACCCATTTACATTACTCAGTCCATGCGCACATACCTGACATAACAGGAGGGATTAACAAGAAGATAAAAACTGGCATAGTGAGAGACATCTAAGGGAGTTTGGGGGGGCACTCGAAAGAGTTCAGACGATCGTCACCTCCCACACCCACTGAACTGCATGGCGTTTTTTGCAATAATTTGCATCTTCTTAACACTGTGTTAACAAAGGTTTCCACTGAAATTATATATATTTGAAAGGAAAAAAAAATGGTAAAGGTCAGTTAAGGTGAGAAAGAAAACACATGAAATTGAACGCATTGGGGAACTCCGGACCGGCTTAACTCTGCATTCCCGTTGCTCTCCCCTAGAACTCTATAGCTCCCCATAATGCCATTTTCTATGGCATTTTGAATCCCTTCTCTTATCCTCCAAGTTAAGCAGGTCCAGAGTTCCCCAATGCATTGAATTTCAGGGGTTTAGATTCTCACCTCAACTGATCTTTAAAGTTTTTTTCATTGCATTTCAAGGCTTTTGTTATTCCATAGTTTTTTTTCTGCCCCAGTGGCCACAGCCTTCAGCCACAACACCACTAGCCATAGCCTTCAGCCAAACACTTATAGACCACTAGCCATGGCCTTTGGCAATGGCCATTAGGTACAGACGTATTTTAGAACACTACCAGACCACTAGCCATGGCCTTTGACTATAGCCAGTGGCGTCGGCCTTTGGCTAGGCCCAGTCTATTTTAGACTACTGCTTCGCAAAACCAAATCTGAAGCACTGCAACGTTTTGTGCGTGCTGCAAATGTCACAATTGGCTCATGGTGGGGATAACCATTTCATTCCAGAGAAAGTTTAGGACAAGTGCAAGCAAATAAACCTTTAACCTCAGATCAACCTTCAACCCCCCACAAGATAAAACATTCTACATGGATCAGTGCACCACAAGAAAAGAATGTGTGCACATATTCTTACATCTCCAAACAGAAATCTGTAAGCACAGCAAATAATCTTAATTAAAAATCTAATTTGTAATCAGCAGCAAAAACACAAAAAAATTACTTCCTGTAACACATTGCAAATAAACCTTTATCTAAATAATTACTGACACTTTCACATCAGCCACACACACTCAGCATGTACATAGTACGAATTCTGCAGTCAGCATAACAAGTCTACACAATGGTGCCCATTATACTTTCCAAAATCAATGGCACAAAAACAACAAAAAATGTAAGCAAAGCAATAAATTGGCCGACATATTTTCACTGCAACCTTTCAAAAGCAAGTAAACAATTGCACACTAACACCAACCAATTGCAAACACTGAAACGTATACAAAAGTATCTTTTATAGACACGGCCTTTCCACACGCGGCTATGAGCATACCCTCCTGTAGCTGCGGATTCACGTACATTTTTTACAAACTCAAAAACATACATTGCCAACCTTTCAAATGACACAAGGGAAGAGGGGAGGGCATGAATCAGAAACAAGGTACAATTGTGTGGTGTAACATCCACATTACTGCACAGAAATGTATAGCTTAATACCCACCACTATGTACATAGCCGCATGTACAGCAGCAACCAATCAACTGATGTGATAATTTAACACGGTTACGTACGTGTGTCGTCATGCAGTATACCCGCCGGTATACAAACACCCAATACAACTGTTTGTCATAGTCACGGCTACTGCGAAAAAGGGCTAAAGAAAATAAATAAATAAAAGCTTTCCTGCTCTCCTAAGCCCTCACCAAGTGCCCCCTACATCTATGCCAGCTCCCCCCACTCCTCCGATGGCCTCATCACCTGCCCTGCCATTCCCCCCTAGAAGACTTGTTTCTGCTAAGCTGTTTCGACCAAAATGTCGGCTAGCCACGGGTGTAACCAAGGCTATAGCCGGCGTGCTGCTCTACTATACCTGAGAGTATGATAACAACCAATAACATTGTTGGTTTGTTTGTTTGTTGGAACCATGGATTTCGGAAAAACGACGGAAAAATAAATATTTTCCTGTTCTCCCAAGTCCTCATCAAGTGCCCCCAACATCTTTGCCAGCCTCTCCCACTCCCTTGATGGCCTACTCACCTCCCCTGCCCTCTCTCATTCCCAAGATTGTCACTGTATTTTTTGGAGAAGGGGCACCTTCTTCTCCATCAACATTTATTGTTTATTTTTTTTATTTATTTTTTTTTTTTTTAAATAAGATTGGACAGAATAACACCAAACCAAAAAAAGGCCTCAAGTCCTCACTTCATGCACAAGTTGTTTCAAACCTGGCCCAAATCCATCCAGCGGTTTGAGCTGTGCAGTTCGGCAAAAATGTACCTTTTTTGGTCTATGGGAAATACAGGGACTAGGCCGCAACTTTTCTTTTTTGTTTTCTTAATAACTTTATTTTCTAACAAATCATTCCCAAAATGTGCAGTTTGTGAGGGCCGGAGCTCAGCTAATTATGTTCAAAATTTCAAACAAATCTGTCAGAGTCAAAGGGGAATCATACCAAAATGTCGACCTGGGAACTGCGACGGCCGAAAATGCAGACTTTTTTCTTCTTCTTTTTAACCCCTCCCTTACACTAATATATATAATATATATATATATATAGGAGGGTTAGAGTATGATATTAATATGGGAGGGGCTGAGGGAGTCTCCCCCCACATATATATGTGTAAAGGGTTAAAAAAAAAAAAGTCCACATTTTCAGCCGTCGCAGTGATCACATAGATCCAGTCAAAGGTTATTAGCAATTACATTTTTCAGGTATACATACTCACTTACTCTGTCTGATGTAAATGATAAGAGTCGGCTGTAGCTTCACCAAGATGCACAAAGGTGATTTGGTAAAGCAGACAATGTTCTTTCAAACAGTGAACAAACAAGACAAAAACAGGATAAAGCGAAAATTAAAAAAAGGTGGTGTTAATATGTATGGCAAGGGAAATAGTCTTCCGCATCTCCATGGAGGCAAAGTGGAAACGAGGAGACTACCTTTTCCTCTGGAGGCAGTAGGTGTCACCAGGAGGGGGTGTATGCTCTGGTTTGTGTGGCCAGGTCTGACTACATTACCACAAGAAAGCCACAGGGATCAGTGTATCAAAACGTACTTGATGCTTCTCAGAAGAAGAAAAAAAAAAAACACCCTTTAACTCATCGATGCTATGGAACGGGTGCACGGACGATACAGCGAGAAAATGTGCGTGGGAATGGTGACCATTCCTTTAATGTGTGGATTGGGTAGCATCTAAAATATTGAAAAAGTTCCATGGACACAGACGCACAAGTGTTGCACAAGCACATCGTGATGCGATCTCAGGAAAACAATGTACTGTAAGTCTGTACATTGAGAACTTAGCACAAAAGGGGAAAAGCAAGACACGTGAACGCTTACTAACATGCAAGCCATTGCTGAACGGGCACCGGTGCCTTTCTGCTCATGGAAGGGGTGGGAAGGCAGAGGGACATGGCTCCCACAAGAAGTTTTGCAGGTGCTTTTAACTTTTTTTACGAGGACCCACAATATATGCAGTCCATGCAGACCCAGGCCAAAAGCTTATGCAGACAGGATGAAGTGGCAAGATGCCACCTGGGAGCAGTTTCTGTGCAGGGTTGGCAAACACACGGACTATCAACTCTTCAGCAGACACCATGGTGCAGACAAGTCAAGTAGGCAACATCCCTGAGGTTAACAGACACCACAGCCTTAAAAACCAGGCTGTTTGTCTAAACCTTCCTGCCTTTATATCTACAGGCTCACGAACATCATTTGTAACTATGTTCCGCTCCTCTCTCTGTAACTAAGTACCTTTGTTTCCTATGTTTACACAGTCTTGCTGCTTACGCCTTCATGTAATAGCGCCTCGATGTCTATGGGCTGCAGTGCGCTCTATAAATGTAAAAAATAAAAATAAAATACAGCCGTGACACACTAACGCAGCAGGACTACTCACGCTCTTCATTATTCAATAGATAAACCAGGTCAAAAGCATTGACCAAGTGTTTCTATATAACAAAGACTGCAGTTAGCGTTCACCAATATTAATATTTTGTTCAGTATTTCACAGACAAGTGGGATTCCCATTACCTAGTAAATGGCGTGAGATAAAATGTGTGAAAAGAATCATGTACGCTAGCAAGTAGCAGGCAAATTCGGTATAGTTGCATTTATTCTTTAAGAACCATGTTGTGGCTGTAAGTGGGGTAACATAAAACCATGGCTGCGTCAGCGATGCACGAATTGCACGTTTTTAGATACATTTTTGGACACTCGTGAGAGCATTGCTGCAGCATCTCGGTCCAAAGGGTTTGTGAGTGGGAGATTCAAGTATCGGGTTAGAGACTTTGCCCCAACATAAGGTGTCGCCGAGAGATATTTGTGGATGACGTGCAATCCTCTTGGTGGGCGATTCAGTAGTATCAGGCAGGCACCTTATAACAGACTGTGCTTTGCACTTTGAGATTTAAAGAATTGTGAGAAAGGATACACATAATTGAGCTCCAGAACCAGTAGACACTGTAGTGTGTCAGGCTGAAAGCCACCCTAACAGGGCACCCGAATCACTAGGAGAGAATGTAGCCTGCTGATTAGCTAGAAGGCTATGGATCATTGAGGTAACAGACCAGACACATAGCATGGTGGGCATGGCAGCATGGCATCCAAATGGGGTATCTTGGTGAATTTGCTGGGTTTGGCGGCAGCCCTGTAATGCTGCCTTCATCCTCAGAAGTCGTGTACCGTCTCTCAAGAGCTCGTCTGCCCACGGTACGGGAATTTGCGTTTCAGTTGTTCTCACACAAAACTACAGGGAGGATCCTTAATATTGAGAAACTGACCCAACTACAACAGTTCACCAACATGCAGGGTCTCTGGCTTAGTGGGACAAGGATGAAGGTAGGCTTGTTTCACAGTGCCCAAAGCTTCAATAGGGAGTCTGGGTCTTACAGTCAAGAGCAAAGGAGGTAGCATGAACGCATGCTACAGGTATCTGGAAAGGGCATGAAGATTTTGCTTCCACCAACGTATTGATATGTTGCAGCTTAAGGGCAACAAGCCAGACTGTGGCAAGAAAAGAAGGATTATGCCAGTGTAATTGTTGCAGGGACACATGACACTGTTTAGTTCGAAACTTCAGGGAATCAAAGAAAACATTTATAAAACAACCCGATAATCATGAACTGCCTCCTTGAAAATATGTCCCCATCCCCATACAGATCTCTTAACATTTTGCACTTCCTAGTATATCATTTTATCTTTCAATGGCACTCCTGCCCCAGCACTAAACATGGTTGATTACAAGGCGTGCCTAGGATGGTCTGCCTAGGTACTGCAAGCCTTTGCTTATTTACTGAAACTTCTTTTAAGGGATTTCCGTTCTGCCCAGCATTCCTCTGTGTACTCTATAGGTCTGGCCTCTTATGCCAGTGGTTCTCCATTCATTGAGATTGTTCATTACGATTTGCTAGCCAGTTGAGGACTAGTAAGAGCATCCGTAGGAATGGGACCAATCCATCCGCCCCAGCACATCAAAGCACTTTAATTATTGCAACATGTGAAATTGCATGCACCTCTAAACATTCGGGCTAGAAGCCAGTCTTGGTGGTAGCCTGCGAGTGTGCACAGGTGTAACTTTCTCCCCCCAGTATTTAAGCTGTTCCGCCATAGCCATTGTTGCTTATTACAAATCTAAAAGTACACAAAAAGTCATTCCTAAGCACACACTTCTGCCATTAAAGTCAGTGTTGCACAATGGGGCATCGGAATACATCAATTCAGATGCCAAAGCACCAGCGACAGGGGGTATATGGATGAATAGAAGGCCAAATGTCTGACAAAACCTCCCGGCCACAATGGGCCATATTATCCAGCGACTCAAAAGGTCAGCTGGAAGTCGGAGAATCAATTTAAGTGAAAGGTGGCAACCTTTCGGTAATGCTCTCCTATTACCAGCCTATGTACCGTCATCAGGTTGTGGCTTCTCCATCCATGCACTAATCTATGCAATATAAGGAGACGGAAGCCGGCTGTTACGCTCACCTGGTCTCCACAGGGGCGCCGAACGAAGCTGAGCGGTGACTGTCTCCACCAGCGTCACACGAAGCGGAGTGGTGAATGGCTGCACGTGTCCTCTCTGTTTTACCCTTCCGTCATGAATGAAGGTTTGCCTGGAATGTTGAAACGAAATATTAACTAGCCGTAAGGAGGAGGACCGGCTCCCACCTCCCATGACCTACTTGTGCACCCCTCTACTATGTCTCACCGTTATGAATGGCAGACTCTCCGTCCTGCAACTGTATGCAGGGGTGCATTGCTGTTCATAGGATCTAGTTACATCACTGATCCTGCGGGCTGCTGTAGAGTCTTGAACAACTGTGCCTCTGTAAGTCTTTATGCCAATAGTTTCTTGTTATAGTTTGCTTAGAGTTCAAGTTGTAAAGTCCTCACTACTGTGCTTGTTTCTTTGCAGATGCGGTTTCGATGTGCCCGATGAAGAGTGCCTCCTCTCCACAATGAGGAGCAGAATTCCAGAGGTGAGTTTTAACGCTAACACGACGTGACAATGTCTAAATACCGTTCCTGTCCCTCTGCGCGACTAACCTGCGGTTCCTTTTCTGTTCTACAGGTGCAGTGACTCCGGAGCGGCGATCGCGTGAAGGTGTCTCGATGGATCCCAAAAGTGTGCAGCCTCGGGTGAGTATTAGTGCTGGCATAATATTGAAATGTCTTTAACTTGGCCTTTTTCCTCTGCGCATCTAACCTGATGTTTCTTTACTGTTCGGCAGGTGCGGCAGATCCGGAGCGACTGAAGATGGAGTGTCAGGTAAGAACTTAACTGCTGTCTTTGTTCTGGTTTTCTCTCCCTCCTCCTTTCTTTCTCCACAGGTGATGGTTTGTGGATCTCAGGACGGGCGTGGCTGAAGACTGGGTTGACTGAGCTAGCAGACACGGCGAGCGTTACACTGCAGGAGTGCAGAATAACGCGAAGCGTGTTCTGTCCTTAGGGTGTGGTTTATATAGCCTCATACAAGTAGTCCCGAGTGAAGTAGTCCCTCCAACCACACCCTGCACAAGTAGTCCCAGGTAAAGTAGTCCCTCCAGCATTCCTCAGACTGGGCTGAATGTGATTCCTCTTCCCCTGCAACCTGCCTTACTTGAAAGAATATTATGAGCCTGCCAGGACAGAGTCCAGGAAGTCTTGAGGCAACCTTTTGGGGCCTTAAAGGTCCCCATAGGTGCTAGTACCTGGAGCAGGCTGGTCTGTTCCTGATGTCTGCCGGCAAGCACCGTGACATTGGCATGAGAAAATACAGAATCCAGGTGTAGGGCTAACGTGTAATACTGAACAGGTTATATACAAGTCAGAAGGTACAGTAGACAGAAGAGGATAGGAAACAAGCTATTAAGATTAGCCAGAGAAGGCTTAGTAGATGGAGCTCGAGGACTTGAGCCACTCGATAGTGATACAGTTAAACACATAGGGTAATGGGGTCCCTCTGCTCCCTCTCCATCCAGATTCATTGGGAGGACAAGAGATTAGGGAGTGAAGAGGAACAGAGGATCCAAAAGGGAAAGTTGCAAGAGATAGTGGTGGCTAAGAGGGTGAGGGATTTAAAGACAAGCAATGGAAAGTTAGAGAGCAAGATAGCATGAATGCAGGGATAGGAAGAGGAAAGTTAGCAGAGCAGATTGCAAAGGGCACGGGTGGGGAAATGGCGTACCTTGTCAAGAAGGGAGTAGAAATAGATGGAGGCCAAGAAGCAGGCCTGCACAGTACTCAAGAGGCTGGGGAACCAAGTTTACAATATGGGATTTATTGACGTTTTAAGGAAGTAGAGACATATTTTCTTCGGTTAATCATGACAGCATTAGAGGCAATAAAGTAGTGATGGTTAAGGTCGCAGGTGAAAGTGCCTAGAAACAGAGACCCTGGGATAGGAGGTTTGAAGGGGAGGGATGAGTGTTTGGGGGCGTTGTGGGGGAGGAAGAGGACGAGAACGAGCAGACCAGGTTGAAATGCGATGGGTGAGGGAAGGAGAGGCAAAAGGCAAGAAGGTAGAATACTGTGATCTTAGGGGGCACTGGCGAAAGCAGACCTGCGCATAGGCACATTAGGAGTAGAAGTAAATAATTGGAGGGTATTGTCCACAAAGAGGTAGTTGGTGAACCCAAATGAGGAGGTGTAACGAAAGACGATTAGCAGGCTAAAAAGTGGGCCTTGAGTGACGACAAAAGGGAGACCGATTGTGTCAGGTGTATTTGGATTTCAAGATACAGAGAAGGACTGACGAGACAGAAAAGAGGCAACCTATTTAAAGAGAAGTTCCCCAAATGCGAAGGTCATTGCGAGTCTAAAGAGGGGAGTGGTGAACTCGTCAAAGCAGACGAGATGCTGCATAGGATTAGGAAGGATGGTAGCCTGGAGTGGCGAGCAAAGGTTAGAAAGATGGCCTTTGTCCAATTCTGTGGAATGTCTGCTTCGGGAACAAAACTGTAGAGTAGGCTGGAAAGACCCTGAAGGAAAAAAAAAAAGAGTAGAGCGATGGGAACATGCGAGAGGTGCAAGCTCCTTGACTGTCTGTGGTGGGGGCAGCAGTTCTAAATATGGGAACAGTATATGTTACAAAAAATAAACACGAAAGGAGCAATTAAAACAGAGTATAGAGTTTTGAACAGTGGTGTGGACATGGGGGAGGAAGAACGTCCCAAGGGAGATTCTGCGAGCACGGGTCAGGATTAGCTGACAATTAACAGCATTAAGATTATGTGTACATACACTCAACGATCGATTTTAAAATGTGGGCATCGTGTGAATGGTTTCCGCATTCCTGAACACCACCAGGACTCCAAAGTATGCCAAAGACTTTATAAAAAAAAAGTTTCAAGTTTGCACATGTGACCAAAACAAATATTTTGGGGGAGCTCCTTATTTGCAGTTGCTTGAACTGTGCCCTTGCAGGCCTGCCAAATGCCACGTCCTGGCTGGGTCAGGGAGCACCTCATTGATCTTCCTCTGGACAGGAAGTGCTTCCAGCTCTAGGCACACACGAGGCTCGTTGCATCAAAGTTCCCCTTCTCAGCTTGGGTCTTTTTTTGCTTTGAGGGAGGTGCAGCACTCAACGTCATCCTCTGCTACTCTGGCTTGCTGTCTCCTGCACTGCAATGGTATTGCTGGGATAACCCCTTACATCCATTGGAAAATAGTTAGCCCACAAATCATGTTTTACTAATGTCTAAAACTCATTACCTTGAGAGAACAGGGAAATAAAAAGGTTATCCTGATTGAAGGCAAGCCTTATTCAAACAAAGACTAAGCTGTCGGCGCATAGCCCAACGGACCAGTGACAAACAAGGAGGATTCCTACATTAGCCACTTGACCAATAACGAAATTGCATATTAGTGGATTGTAGTTCTCGTGTGTGTGTGTCACACACACACACACTTGCTTTTCTACAGACTCCGAGATCAGCAAAATTCTCAGTTGGGGGGGGAAAAAAAAATCATAATAGCAATGGGATCAAGCAGCCAACCATAGAGCATGGACAAAAATAAATAACCTACACACAGTGGGTTTGGTCAAAACATAACTGAACCCAAAGGGAGTGCTGCTTTAAAAATAGGCCAGAATACATATTCAGTAATGTTGATATCGCACTGCCCACCACCAATACATGTTCCTGTACGTGCTTTGCTGCCAAGGCAAGCTGATCAGTGTCCAACTGGAAGGCTGTTAAACATGTAAGCGGAGCTCCGGTCTAGTCAAGATAGCAGCATTCAGCCACAGCATCTACTTCCAGTTACAACCCCTTCACAGCTTGGTAACATATAAATAAATCAGAAAACAAATGTGGGAGACAAAAACGAGAGTACGCACAGAGGCTGCTATGCAGAGGTAACCGAAGGTGATGCCACGTTCCCCTAGAGCACTCTGGTTGCACCTGGTCTAGAATGAATCGCTCTTCCAGTCGACGCCTGATGTGCACTCGGTAGGTATTGGTCATTTTGACCGAATCCAATGGTTCGCACGAACCATTAGGTCTAAAAATGTTACCACCAAAAGGTTCGAACACCAAAAGTTCGATCCTTTGGTGGTAGCATTGTAAAAAATGCTCACTATACTTTATAGTAGAAGAAAAATAACTACGACGTTCCACTATAATCAAAATAGGATAGTATGTTCTATCAGTCAGGGACCACTGCAGATTACACTGGGCATCAGTAGAAGCAAGTGCAGCAGCACATAGGAAAAAGAGAACAGAACCATTAAGGAGGACACAGGAGGGGACATTGCAAGCAAAAGACCGGGTCCAGGAGCAGCAAAAACTATCACGCAGCCTCTGAAGACGAGAATATCGAGCAGGACAGGGTAGGCTACCAAGAGCCAAACTGACATGGTCGGAGCTCTGTTGTGGATACGCGCATCCTGCGGTTTTAATGGACAAATAATGCATAAGCCTTTCTGAACCAGATGCTCCTAAAAAGGGGGCCCGAGTAAGACGGAACAGGAGTTTTTGATATCAATGGTCTGTTCAAAAGCACATAGGAGAAGGCTCCTTCCAACAAATTCTGTTCCCTTTTGCCTCTGGAGAAGATTTTAAACTGCTATGTCGACACACAGTCCCTGCAGCACTACATGGAAGAATGCAGAGTGCTACCATGAAGTATTGCTAAAGAATGAGTGGAGTAAAGACCACCCAGAGCTCACACTGTGGTGGGTGTTCATTTGAGTCACGGGCTGCTGGTGCAACTGCCTGGAATTGTCACAGCGGGTAGCACCAAGAGCGTCTGTATTTTCTCAAAGAAATACCCTAAAAGGGCAAAATCAAGAAAAACACTTTCAAGGCAAAAATGATGGTGCCCTCGAACCACTGCAGAAACTTTACAAAAACCAAGCAGGCAAGAAAACTATAAAGGCAGTGTACGTGCCAAGCCTCACAGCCAGCTAGAGAAAGAATTGGGATTTATACCTCATCGGCTACTGTTGGAGCCTACTTTGCAAGTCATAACAGTGTCTGTGGGTAAAGGAGGTAGCTACTACTCCTTGCAGACAAACAAATGCTTCCCATCACGAAGAGGATTACCCAAGGAAGACTCCTCTAGGTGTTAGCCGCTCATGATCACATCAAGTACAGATCGACATGCAAAAGATAAAACAGTGCAAAGGATGAAAGTGAATTGAATAATGCAGGACAGAAGGTTGAACCCAGCGTGACTTGCAGAACATAACTCTGCATAAATTAATAAACCAAACATAGAGGTAAAGATCAACGTTTTGAGGCTCGAATATCACCCTAAAGAGAAGTAATCCATCTTTGGAGAACTGAGAAACATGTGGATTTTGGAAACCTAGTTATTAGACCATGCAGGCATTGCCCAAGAAAGGGCACTGGAGATCCAGAAGTGCACCTACATTAAATATCCAACAGAAGTCTAGGTGGGCATATGGGAATGTGGGGTAGCTAGGGAATCATAAAAACTGGATGGGTAAAAGACTGAAAAAGAAAAGAAATTCCTAGAAAAGCTTTCTATTATTTTAACAACAACTCATATTTCGATAGGTAGGGCCTAAGACAAAAAGGAGGGGCCGTGGTTCTTTTTTAAAGAGCTTTCCAAGGCTGTTAAAATGTAGAGTGTCAGGGTCAGAGCCAGCACTAGCCAAACAGGTTCTCCACCAGCTAATGAATTACAAAAGAGAAGTAAACCAATCTGAACCAGCGAGCTGCACGATGCCCTCCACTGACCACATTATCCGTCTCAAAAGTAAAAACATGGAGGCGTAGAATAAAGAGGTCTTGATAAAACGACATAGTCAGAGCAAGGTCAGAGGCATGGTAAAGCTGCCGAGGAGCAACTTCTGGAGGAAGAGTGTGGGCCTCGCAGGAGGATCAGGAAGGAGATAGGATGGAAGTAGAGGGGTCTCATGCAAGCTCAGCAACAAGGAATGGAAAGACCCTTTCAACACAATCACATAACAGGACAAAGTGTGCTGTGCTCGCAGCACATTCTTTAACAGTTGCACTAGAATGGACAACTTGATTGGAGGCAGCCCATCCAGCATTCCTTAGATAAAAGGTTATACTACTAACTCCTTGATTGTAGCACTTGCCCTCAAGCCAAATCAGATTTATGAATACAACTTTAAAACTGGCACATGAATAAAGAGACTTTATTTTGGGTATCTGCACCCGTTTGTAAGGAAAGCGTCCTCTTACTTTCTACAGGTTGTACTTAAACCTAGTGCGAGGGAGGTCTGTGCTATACGAATACCCATTTATGGGAAAGGTTTGCACAGGCCCTTGCTGCCATTGCCCTGCCAATGCTTTACTGGTGCTGTCCGTAAGGAAAACTTGCACTGGCCCTGGGATTCCAGTACCATGTGCATGGGGGTTGCACTGGCCTGCCCATGTTGTACCCATTTGCCAGGTAAGCTCTTGTGGATGCTGCATATGCTATACCCATTTCTGAGCAATGTTTTTTTATGCATCTGCGAGATAAGTTTGTCCTGGCCGTAGGCTTGCTGTTTATGTACCGATTTGTTTGGGATGTGTTATCCTTTTCCTGTACCCGCTAGCGAGGGAAACCTAGCCTGGCCTATTCATTTCTATGGTATTACCCAATTTGCTCGTTTATTTTTGTTTGTTAGGTCTTTTTGACCCAATTATAGATATATGTTTTTACCTTCTTCCCTTTTGAGGAGCGGGGGTTGCAGGTGTCCGGCCTCAGGGGTTGCTCGGGCCCAGTTTTCCATGAACGGGCAAAACAGGGGCCTGCGCAGTTTTACTGCGGGTAGAACACATACATCCCATTCTATAACCGTACCCATTTGAGGGAGGCGGTTCATGCCCATCCTCTACATATTTGTGAGAAAACGTTCACAAATGGTTCAGCATGGGCAGCAGGAGGACGCTGAGCGGGAATCTTGCACAAACAGGCGCCTGCTGTAGGTTTACTTGGTGGTTTGGGAAGCTTCCAGTGACCACGCATATGCTGCACCCGTATCAGCGGAATGCTCCCACTAGCTGGGTCTATTATGGATTCCTGGGAGGGAAGCTGCGACCACCCACGATGTACCTACTCGTCCAGTTTGCAGCTGAAGCCAATGCCACTTCATGCGCTTTACCGGTTCTGAGTTTAGAGTCATTTGCTGTGATGCGTTGTACTTTTCCTGTACGTCAGGGAAATGAGGCGTTGTGCTGCGGGTGAATAAAGTCTCCACCTTTTCTGCCACTGCTGTACCCGTTTTAGTGAGTTAAGTAAGCATAGGTATGGCCTACGTTCACGGAAAAATGTAGGACTTTAGGGTTGTCAGGACATCGCACAAGACAGGGCTCAAAATGTGCATTGGCTAGTGATAATGGAGTCTTGGAGAGTAAGAAATCGTGTGCATTTGTAGAATTGAAGTGGTGGGTGACTTTGTGGCTTACAACTTGGCTTGAAATGTGTTCCCCTGTTAAAGAGCATTGGGCCAGTATATTTGTTTAAAACTCACTGCTGCACTTGGAAGCATGCCTCATTTCCAGTTCCTGACGGCCAGGAGGTGCAGAGCCAGCACTCTCCCTTTACATCCCCAGTGAACCTACACCCGTTGTTGGTAATGGGCACGGTGGAAGAACTTACCAGCACCCCCAGGTGCCACCTACCCAGAGCTGGCAGTATCCTTCTCCCAGGCCTTCAAGATGCCAAGTCATTTCCTCTGCGCTGCCAGGAATGCACAGCCAAGCAGAGGCTATTACTTTGCCATCTCTAAAGCAAGAAAGGAGGGTGAAAAGGGGATAGCACCACCCCCAAGCAGTAATAAAGCTACTGCCGGCCACCAACAGCCTTTCACTGACTTGTCACCCCGTTTTAGTTAGGGCAGAATGGGTTTGTGTGGAGGCAGAGGCAGGGAATAGGTTGGAGCATGATTAGCGGCTCCCGCTCCACCCCCCAGACCCAGGAGCTAGCAGAAAGACGCTCTGCGGATCCTGCCCCTCAACCAGGAGGCTGCTTTCAGAAGACTCGGCACAGAACGCTGCCTAGAGACTTCGTAAAGCAGTCTGCTCGTTAAAGCGCAGGTTCATGCAAGTATTGTAAACACAAGTAACCCCTTCTTCACCGAGCTTTCAAGAGAGCCGGCACTGGAGACTCCATGCAGAAACTGCCAAAGCTTAAACACACAGTGTTGCTGATGACCAAACTGGTATACATGTCGTGCAATTTACAGACTGCTCTTTATTAGGGTGAATATATTGTGACCAATCAAAACATAAGACTCCATTGTTCGCTTTAAAGGGTTGCTTCCTGAATCAATATAAACACGTGTTTAACATTTATAATTGTGGACATTATTATGTTCCCAAGGATTGGGTTCTATGAAGATACTGTGTTGCAGGTCTGCGCCCTGATACCCTCGGATCTGGCGTGCACTATAAATAATAAAACAAACAAACCTAGGGGGGTGGGAGGGTAGGAGGGGTGTACATCCCTTGGCTCCGCCCCTCCTTCCCACAGCACCGTCCCTCCAAAGAGGTGAAAGTTACCCCAGTACATTTTTCCCCCCATTTCCACCACTGTATGGAGGCAGAAAATATATCGCGAGCAAAGCCAGCAATAACTCCACATCCAAATCTAGCAATGCGGGTGGACAGGCGGAAGCGGAAGACTCCTTCTGGCAACTACCATGGCATTAAAGTGACCGACAATGCCCCAGTAAGCTCGCTCACACAGGCACATGTATGGCGGTTTGAATGGCCAATGGTCATTATTTATAAATGTGTAAAGAGCGATTTCTTTTTACCACGTTTTAAAAAGAAGGTATAGAACATGTAAGCGAAATGGCACATTGTGTGCCCTGCCTACCACGCTCACGTGGGAAGAGATGAAAACTCATTACGCGACGAGGGGGAAAGCGCAAGGCCTTCCGCCTAGAGCTTAAAATGTCCTTGCACTGGCCCTGGATCTAGCTCAGTGGTATTCAAACTGTGGGTCGCGACCCCCTAGGGGTCCGCGGGTGCATCCCAGGGGGGCCCTGAGAGCTCAGCATGAAAAAAGATTTTTTTTTTTTTTTCCTTTTTTTTTTTTTAGATTGGAAGAAATGGGCAGGGGTGGCCCACATGGGCGGGCTGAAGCATGAAACTGTCTCAGGCAACAATGAAAAAGTGGCCCACAGTTGTAAATGGATATTCATTCCTTTAGTCACAGACTGGGCCTCATTACTACTATGGCGGACCAGTAACAACGGTGCTGGTAAGCTACCGGCACCGTTGCTACCGTTCCGCCATAGTAAGAGTTGTGCTCGTGGGTGCTTGACAGCCCCTGCCAGGTCTGACCTCAGCTCGTCGGATGCACCAGCACCGTTATTAACGGTGCCGGTGCATCCGAGCTCCCCATTCCCATTTGAGCCATATGGGGCTCAAATGGGAATGGGGATCTACCGGCACCTTCGAAAGGGCAATTATCATGTCCGCCTAACTCGGCATGACCTAGTAATTGCCCATTCGCGGGTGCCAGACCCGGATGCAACTCCAGTGGCAGCCGTGCCGGTTTTACCGGCACAGCTACCGCCAGAGTAGTTATGAAGCCCACTGTTTCAATAGTACCCAAAGGGGTGCTTTGTGTTAAAATGTAAGTAAATTGTGATATATTCAGCAACAATGGTCAACATTACTAACTGCATAGTTAAGTAACTCATCAAAATGGTCCACATTGGCCAAAATGGTGGCCCATTTTGATTGGCCCAAACTAGCATTTTACATTTTTGGTACAGGCATTGCCCTATAGGCCTGTCCGAGCCTGGCGGCTCATCCATAATGGCAAGAGGCGCCCACCCAGTGGCCCCTCACCCATTATGGAGGAGCTAAGGAGCCAGCCCAGTGAAACAGTGAGCACTCCCTCAGCTGCTTTATCCAGCTAATGGAGTGCTCCTGGGCTGGCTGAACTGTCAAAGGGAAACACTGTTTCCCTTTGACAGTTCAGTTTAGTTCCCCAGCCGCACATGCTCACTGAGCCATGCAAGTGCTGGGGCGTTTTGCTTCGCCAGCATTGCATAGCTCATTGGAAATGCTGGCTGGGGCACTGCATGTCTGTATGTCCGAGGGGGAGCTCCTGCGCCTCCTCGCACATACGGACAGAGCAGCTGGAGCAGGCCGTTTCAGCACCCACACACAGGCCAATGCAGAAGGTACGTTTATGTTCATTGTTTTTATTTAAACATGTGTATGGATGCGTTATGAGTGAGTGTATGGTGATGGATGCTCATGTGAATGATAGAGTGATTGCAGTATGAATGTGCAGCGCCTTGCATATACACATAATCATGTTCATTGTGTTAGGACCAGTGGGGCCCAGGGGACAGGGATGGTATCTTTTTACCGGACATCTATCATTCAAAACCCTCTGCCTTGTCCACAAGGCTTTCTGGGGCCTGGGTCCAAAATACCTTCAGCTATTCCTCCGCAAATACCTCCCCTCTCGAGCTCTTCACTCCTCTACCTCCAACTCCCTCAGGGTCAGTCGTTTATCAAAGAAACGAGCTGGGGGTAGATCTCCGTCTTCGGCTGGGGCCTCCCTCTGGAACAGCGCCCTGCCACTCTAAAACTTGAGGAGAACCATCTTTCTTCCTGCACTTATCAGACCTACCCTGTCTGCTGCCTTAAACGTAGCACTTGCAAATTGCTGGCTGCACTACCACTGTTTGTTGCCTTTATTATTTATTTATTGTTATTTATCTGTTTCTCCTCTGCTTCGCACTTTCCACTTCTCCCCCCCCTTCCATGCACTTTTCCCCTCACACTTGCGCGTTCTCAATGTCACTGGGCCTAGTAAGATCGCTGTTTTATTCTCCTCTGTTCCCCTCCCTTGCCTTGCCATGCTCTGAAACACTTGTGTACGAGCGCGATAGAAATAAAATATCAATGCCTGCCCCCTGGACTCCCAGCAACAATTGCAAACTGTTTGGCTATTTACCCATTTTTTGTTAAAAGTATGCTCTACAATGCAACATTTTAACCTATTATTTAAAAAAAAATTCACAGGGGGAAACCCCCCCGAACCTCCCCTTAATGCCCCTCCACTTAAAAAAGATTCACCAGCCGCCACTGGCCCTCAGACTGTGTTGGGAACGGGATGGGGGAACTGAGGGACTATGGTGGGAGCACGATGGGCGGGAACCATGGGATAGTGATGGGAGCAGAGTGGGGAGAGCCCTGGGTGTGTGATGGGGTGGGGAGAGACCAGCGACTGGGTAGGAGTGGGATGAGGGAGCCCAGCGACTTTGATGGGAGCAGGTGACGGCGCGCAATATATACTGTCCATTTGGCATTTCTGGGGGGTCCCGACCTGCCCAAATTTTGCTCAGGGGGGCCCTGGCCAAAAAAGTTTGAAGACCACTGATCTAGCTGAACACGAAAACTCAGAATGGGATTAGGGTGGTGGAAGACGAAATGCACCACAACTTTTGCGATGCAGAGTCCGACAACGACCTACTAAAAAACGTGCAAGACGCTCCACAGATTGCGACTGTTACCGGAGGAGTGGAATGCCAAATTCTGCAAGCCCAGGAATGCTCAATGATAAAAAAAAGTGTAAAACAAAAAGCTACAGGTCCTGTCATTTGGAGTGAGAACAAGCTAAGCAACGCGAATTGATGCAAGCCAATGAATGCTCAGCATCGTCAACCAGAGAACGCTCAACCCAGGGAATTCCTAACCCAAACAACTGGCTGGAAGGCAGGCCAAAATCCTGTCTGCACGACAACAAACCAGAAGAGGAACACCCAACCCATTCCATATGCTGAAAGTGCAAGTCTAAGAACACTCACAACTCATCGGTAGAATGAAGAAGGACCCTCTCAGCCCAGTAAGTGAAGACATTCTACCCCACAAGCAGTGTGTGCCCAAAAAACACAAACCGCACAAAATCAGAACAATTAACAGGAGGGCATAAACCAGTCAAGGAAAATGGGGGTCACACTAGAACATGCACATTGACCATGAACTGGCCTTATCTGTAGAGTCGCCCAGAGCCCTTGGCTAGTCAGCAGGCACCAGATGCCACGTGGATGTGATATTATATGATATGGCATTTATAACCGGCCTATACACAAGTGTTTCAAGGTGCGACAAGGCAAGGGAGGGGGAAACAGAGGGAGG
The DNA here is from genome assembly GCF_040938575.1 of Ambystoma mexicanum. Lineage (NCBI taxonomy): Eukaryota > Metazoa > Chordata > Amphibia > Caudata > Ambystomatidae > Ambystoma > Ambystoma mexicanum. The sequence goes on from NC_090928.1 coordinate 969,709,274, forward strand.
ACAGACAACGATCCTACTAGGCCAGGTGTTATTCAGATCGCGCATGGGCGTGGGGAGGGGGCAGGGACAGTGCAGTACACGGGAAAAGATAATAATAACTAACAGCCAGCATGTGGCAATTGCAGGGTAAGTGCCAGTACCAGAGCAGCTCTGCTGCCCACAGGCACAATACTCTTGTCTGCCTGTACCCATTGGGGCCGTGTTGTCACCTCTCAACCCCCTTGAGGCCTGGAGATTAAAGTGCCTACCCACCCCGCATTCTCAACTGCACAGCAGGTCCCACTGGGGCCTCAAAAATACATTTTTTTTAAGTCAGAGCATTTTATTTGGGAAGCGTGGGGTGATTGGAGTAATCCTGGTTTGATTAGACAGGATATAAATCTTATCAGTTGGGTGTCAAAAACTGCAATGGGGCATTTTTCCTGAAGGTGCTCACAACGCACTAGGTACCCAAATCCTTCAAGACAAATAAACAATATCACTTGCATTTTGTTTAAACTACCTCCCTTATTTTAACGTATGGTTAGCACAACAAAGCAATTTCGTTTTTGTACAAAGTTACGATCCTTATCATATGAAACAGGGCTCTGTCAAACAACAATGTTACATTTTCTCACATTATCTTGGGCTATTAATCTTTAACTGGTGAAATTGCGTTTACAAAACTCTTAGTCCGTGTACTAGCTATTAGCCTTGCCCTTAATTACATTTATAGTCGCCCATTGAAGATGGGGGGACATGATGCTACAATTGCATTCTTTTTGCTTAACACATTTCGCCAAGGACTATCAACTGTTTAACGCAGTCTGTTGAAAGCCAAACATGGGGGGTGAGAAAGGGAAAGGGCAGGTCAAGGCATGTAGCAAGGGGGGATTGCTGGTTAGAGAATTGAGTCGTTTTCCCTGGTCCCGGCCCTATACGGTTTTTGTTAACATTAGAAAATTGATAACTCAGAAAGACATCCCCAGTAAATGGGTTATGCTCCGATAATACAATCCGGGAGCAGAGGCCCTTTGCTCCGTCTGTGCCAAACCCAATCCTGGCCGTCAGGTCCTTAAAACCTGCACTCACAGCAGAAGACATTTAGGCATGTAGTTCGCCTCATGTTTAAAAAGAAAATTGCTTGGAGATTAAAAGCATATTTCTATTGCTGTTTTGGAAATTATGGTCTAACACACGCACAATTAAAAAAAAATGAAGAAAACAAGTTTACTTCAGATAGCAAAACGCAATCATATTTTCCCCCTGCATTTTAAATTAAGGTGGTGTTATTTATTTAATTTGAATTAATGCAGCACGGTAGTATCTCATACAAAGGTTGCTACTGGTTACTCAAAGCATAGCAGCAAGGAGCAGACAGTACAATACTTTCTTTTAGATACATAACTTATTTAAGGACAGAGAGTACCCAATCATCGAGGGGGATGGCAGGTTCATACGAAAAGCATGGTCTTGATCACTTTGTGGAAGGCTAGGTGCGAGGTCATTCCTCGGAGGTGAGGTGGTAGCACATTCCAGTGGGAGGCCGCAATGAATAGGAAGCTGGCGCCTCCGGTGCGTGTTCTCAAAACCTTGTGTACTGTGATACGGCTGGTTTAGGGAAGGGGGGGGTTCTGGTGGTTTAGCAGCGTGTGGTCTAGAGATTCTTTGAGAGAGATACAAGGGGGCTGTGTTGTGATGCCATTTGTGTTTGAGGGCAAGGGTTTTGAAGAGGACCCTTTCTTTGATTGGGGAGCCAGTAGGCTTGTTTCTCCAACCAAAGCGGCAAAAAGGACCCACGGTAAACCATTCACACCAACTCCAGCTGGGAAGTTGTGTTTAAGTGTGATCCAGGAAAATCATTTGATCACTCTATACCTTATTTGCCAAAATTAAAAGATGCACCCACATGGTCCACTGTTCCAAAAATTCTCACCCTCGACCTTACCACTTTTACATGAGCATCATAATGTTTAGCTGTCTCTTTGCAACGTCCCATGACCTCCTGCAGTATCAGACTCCTTAGATGAGGTAATTGATTTCACTGCATATGCAGATTACGAGGCACCAAGCCTTTTTTTTTTTCACCCTTATTTTTTTGTTCGCCCAAGGCCTCGCAAATCCTGGGACCGGTCCTAAACTGAGGACGCATTCTGGCCACGCCATACTAAACTTCACCAAAACAAGTGCGAAGAAGGGAATACATGGGACGGTGAAAAGCAGTCAAGGGAACGTGCAAGTGGATACTAGTTGAGTATGTTCATTGTTGTTGTGGGCTGGTCCTGTGGACATACAGGCCAGCCTGGTCAGTGCCGGGGGCACTGAGCCCATAGAGATGGTGCTGTGGTGACAGCACTGACAGTAGCAGGGATCACCCTGATTGCCGTGATCACACAGCTGGATACCAGTTGCCGGGGACTGCCGGGCTAGCAATTGTGCTGTGATCACACAGCAGGAGAGTGGCCTGGTGGCTCCCAGGTTACACATGCTGATCTGCGGGAACCCGGATCAGCAGGGCTGCAGTGCCATGGTCACATGGAGTTAGCCAGCGTGCCAGGCATTGAGTCTGCTGTCGTGCGCCGGCACCTGCTGGCTGAGGCTTCTTTTATTGACAGACACAACACAAATATTTAAAAAGGGGCAACACCACACTCCTCCTTTTCCATAACAAAAAAACCCATAGTCAATGGACATCAAATTGATAAACAGTCACAGTCCACGTGGGAAAAAAACACTAACCACATACATTGGGACTCAGCCAGATACAAACACTTAAGCATACACGGACCACTTATTACATGATTTGCAGGTGACAGAGTTGGTGGACTGCTGGTGGCATGTTGGCAGCTAACCAGTTATTAGGACAAGTTTATTCAGCAGGGCAAGAAGGGATACTCCAACCAACGGATGACGCCATTGTTAGTTACTGGAAGTATATTTTGCATACCAACACTCTGTGGGATCACAGCTTCACACACACTTAATTACTGGCAATGCTTTAAGCAAATCAGTGACATGCATGCTCAGAGCCTCAAAAGTGCATATTTACTGAGTCCTCTTCAAGCATTTGTGGGGCTGCAGGAAACCATTTTAAACAGCACTATCAGTCCACGATAGTTGAGAGCACAGTCACGAGCCAGCCAAGCCGCACCCGGGGACACTGGTGGCCACATCTGCTGTAGTCCCTTGATGGTGGGGTAGGCTGTGGCAATACATCGGTAGCAGGGTGTCTGGGATGCGCCAATCATGGGCTCCCCCAGGCAAGAGTTTCTGGGTTTGCCGGCACAGCGTAATGCTGGCTGGCTGTGCACTCGCCTTCCTTCCTACCACTTCCAAAGCTCTGATGTCAGGGGACGTACCAGCTCCTGAAGGGGGCGCTCGAGGGATGCCCCACATAGCGTGGGCATCCCTCTGGCAGCCCCCCCCCCCTCCCTGCAGACGAGGTTTCTACCCCTTCCGCTGCATCACGGTGGGGGGAGGGCGTCCCCAGGGCGGGCATTTCCAGCCAGCCCTGGGGACGGCCTACAAATACGGAGGAGGGCTGCAAAAGCAGCCTCTGTTTGCAGTCCTCCGTCGAATTACGTTCACCAGCGATCGCCTGTTTGATTCGAGGGGTATTCTAGTCGGTGCGGCAGCAGACCCATTCCGGGTTCTTGGAGTTGGTGTATAGGCAAGCTGCAAAGGACCAATTTCTAAAGTACTAGAGGTACAGTGTACAGCGCTCACGCACCAGTAAGGTGTTTTTGAGGATTGAAATACAGGAGGAAATAAACAGCAGCACAAAAGGTTCGCTGTAAGGATCAGGGCGGGTGTTTCAGGAAGGGAAGCAGTGGGTCAGAGCTAAGGAGGTGGGATGTTAGGTTGCAATTAATAACTTCATCTCTGGTTGGGTGGTGCAGAAAGCAGGAAATAATCAGGTTAATATATTGACAGTGAGGAAGCAAATGTATGGTAATTAATTTGTTCTTAATTTGTCATCCAGCTCTAGGTTCTCTTAGCAATGTCTCAGATAGGGTCACCGGACCTGTTCTCGGGGGTAGAGATAGTTTTGGACGCATCAGCCAATGAATTTGATGAGGAAGCCAGGTTGTTCACACGATTCCAAGAACAAATGCGGGCGAGAGGAAAGGAATGGGCAGAGAAAATGCTGAGCGAAGGACAAGGGCCACTTCCTCATCAAAGCACAGTCCAAGCACAAGTTCACGCTGTTCCGGACAACCCCCCCGCTCACAGAAATACAGCCGGTAGGTGTCCAGGCTCCTAAGAGGGCACCAAGCAAGGTAAGGGGCAATTTGGGGGTTCGGGTTACACTGACCCCAAAGAAACGGGCGGCTAGGAAAAGCAAGGTGACACAGCCTTTGATCTGCCCTCCACAAACATCGGAGGTGCAGCAGGCCCACCTAGGGGGGCATTCGCCAACTATTGCTTTACGGGTGGGTGAACCCATCCCAACTGCCCAAGTTAATGATTTATGGAGTACATTACCGGCTGTGATGGCAGGGATGAGCGCTAAATTGAATTAAACACTGGGGGAAATGTTGAAATTATTGTGGGGACCCATGGTTCCACCTGCAGGGACACCTAGTAATGGGTTAAGGGAAGCGTGGGGAGCCACACCACAGCTAGAAACTGAGGGCATTGTCGGAGCCGAGCATGCAACCAAGACCTCAGCCTCTACAGAGCCAGGCAGTATTTGGGGGCACTGCCCTACAAATCCGGGCAGGGAAAAGCAATGTCTCACCGGGGTCTGAGGTTGCGGGACAATTGCAGGTGGGTACAGGGGGTAGCACGGCAAGTATCACGACACCAGTGTTAGCAGCGTTGGTCCCAGCACCCGCAACGATCACACCCACACAGGTGACGGCCCAGCCACCAGGTGTGACAGTCAACGTGGCCAAAACCGTCACTGCAGTCAATATGGCCACAACCGTCACACCCACAACCGTCACACCAGCCATCGGGGCAGGAGAGCCTGCCATTCAGCGGGTTGCACACGCACCCTTAATAACTTCCACTCTTGGGGTTGCTTGGCACGTGCCTAAGGATTTTAAAGAAAGAATATGGGCAAGGGAGCAATGTGACATACTGTGCATTCTGGAGACGGAAAACGCAGGACCGGATTTTAACATTAGCAGGGGGTGAGGACAGAAAAGGGCAGAAGAGGGTAAGACCAGGAGAACATACAGAATTGGGAGTTGGCATTTGATCTGTTGGCAGCGGTCTGTTTGGAGAAATTCCCAAACGATGGTCAGGCCTTGATGACATAAAAAAGGGAATAATGACCGATCATAGAAAATATGGGACCACAGGCTGGATAGACTATGATAGGGCCTTTAGAAGAAGGATGGCCCGGGAACCAGAGATGAGGTGGGATCACAATGATGTGGATGCATGGATGGAGTTTATGGGAAGTGAAGAAAGGACCAGCATACCCACTGATGTGGGGGATCAAGGGAGCAGAGTGGCCATGGGCGAATAAGTGGGAGGTGAAGGAGTGGCAGCCAAAGCAGGGTGGGGGAGGTAGACCAACAAGGGATCCATGGAAGGAAAACAGACAGGATGGGAGGGACCAAACAAACGGAGGATTCAGGGAAGGGAAAGAATTTAGGTCATTCAATAAAGGGTCTTGAACATGGGGAAGCAAGTGCTGTTTCTCTCATCAAGTGCTGAGATTTAGGATTCCTTATGAAGGTCCCTTGACGGGACGGATGGCGAGAAATCTCCCCTCTGCACTACAGCATCCTCTGGTGGTCACCCAGAAAAATTGCAAAAGAGGTTGAACTAGGCAGGGTGGCGGGCACTTTTTCCATCGCCCCTCTCCCAAACTGCATTATCTCCCCACTAAGTATTGTCCCTAAGAAGAAGGGCAAGTTCAGATTAATACACCACCTGTCCTTTCCCCCCCCCACCCCCCAAGGGTGATTCAATGAATGACTGGTTGGACCAGGGAAAATGTTCAGTGCACTATGCATCATTGGACCAGGCAATGCTGATGGTTGCCGCCACAGGCCTGAGGGCTCTCTTGGCAAAAGTAGACATTGAATCTGCATTTAGACTCCTCCTGGTACACCCAGAGAGTTTTCATCTATTGGGTTTTCATTGGGAGTGCCTGTTTTATGTGGATAAGTGCATGCCAATGGGTTGCTCAGTATCTTGTTCTTATTTCGAGGCTTTCAGTACATTTCTCGGATGGGTCGCCCGTAGGGTGGAGAGGAGCGGGGACATGATACATTATCTGGATGATTTCCTGTTTGTTGAGCAGGAGGGTTCTGGGGATTGTATGCAGGCTTTGTCCTCATTTCAAGGTTTGATGGAAATTGGGGCCACTTTGGAAAAAAAAAAAACAGGACAACTTTGGAGAGGGTCCAGCAACTACTGGGGAAGCTTAATTTTGCAGCAAAGGTCATCCCGGCTGGGAGGGTATTTGCACGCAGGCTAGCCAGGGCAACAGCGGGTGCGACAATGGCACACCATCACATCCGCTTAGGGGCAGGTCTGAAAGAAGATCTGCGCATGTGGCGGGCATTTCTCAAATATTTCAATGGGGTCACGTTATGGAGGGGCCCTTGGCAGTCCAGTGAAGAACTGCAGTTATACTCTGATGCCTCGGGGAGCGAAGGCTTTGGGGTGATACTGGGCTGTGAATGGTATGCCCAGAAATGACCAGGCCAGTGGCATAAGCAGGGGAAGACCAAGAACATCATGGCTTTGGAGCTATTCCCTGTAGTACTGGCACTCATGCTATGGCCCGGCAACAGAAGGGTGCGATTCTGGTGCAACAACAAAGCAGTGGTTCAGGCCATCAACTTGCAGTCAGCCTCTTGCCCGGCAGTTTTGAGCTTACTCAGAAGGCTGGTGGAGGTGTGCTTGAGAAGAAACATTGAATTCAGGGCCAGGCATGTACAGGGTGTGGTAAATATTGCGGCTGACTCTTTCTCGTTTCCAGTGGCACAAGTTCCGGGCGGCACATCCAAAGGCAAACACGGAGGGGATGGCCTTCAGGGATGAGTGGTGGCAGCTGGTGACGTGGACCAGGCGCTCTGGGAAATGGGGGAGCGATCGCTCACACCAGGCGTCAGATCCCGGTACCAGCAGGGCTATTGTAAGTTCATCCAAATGATTGAGAACAATGTCATTTGGGGTGGTTCTCTGGAGGAACAGGTACAGGAATTTGTGGCATGGGCGCATGGTAACGGTAAAAGTAGGAGCTAGGCAGCTGCCCACCTGGCTGCCATAGCATTCCACTGCAGACTGAAAGGATTGGGAAACCCAACGGGGGGGTCTAGGGTTCGTATGGCTTTGAAGGGATGGGTATGGGCAGAGGGGACTAAGCGGAACAGCAGGAAGCCAATTGACTTAGATTTGTTGAATAAGCTAATTGAGGCATTACCGGGAATATGCTTTGATGGATTTGAGGCAGCACTCTTCGGGGCCACATTTTCACTGGCATTTTTTGGTGCCTTTAGGATCAGCAAACTAGTGGCAGCAGGGAAAGGGGTTGTTTCGGGCAGGGCAATAGCAGTGGGGATGTCCAAATCTGTCCAGAGGCAGACGGGGTCAAGCTAAGGATTGGAATACGCAAAAGTAAGACAGACCAGGAAGGGAAGGGGGAAGATGGTGGTGCTCCACTAATGCAACCATAACAGCAGCTGCCCAGTGCGACTGTTAAAGAGGTACCTGACCATGAGGCCCCAACAGCCGGGTACGCTACTGGTGCACCAAAGCGGTTCACCACTGACTAACTACCAGTTTAGAAAGGTCCGGTCTACAACGTTGGGGGCTCTGGGGATAAGGGAACAGGGCTGGTCATCCCACAGCTTTCGCATAGGGGCTGCCACGGCGGCATTTTTACCGGGCATTCCAGCACAAGATATCATGAAGATTGGGAGGTGGCAGTCAAACAGGTTTCAGCTTTATGTAAGACCTCAGGGGGTCGCGGAGCACCCAGCAGCAGGGACGTGGGTTGCCGCATCCATGAGAGAACTGGTTTACTGCATGATACACAGATTTCTTTTTTCTTCACAATTCCGGTTTCTTAACTCATTGAAACTTTTTTACCCGTAGATGACAGTATGGATTGTAAGACCTTCCTTTGTAACACGGGTGGAGGTCACAGCCCGGAAGTGGCACTTGGGTTCCAACCTAGGGATGGATCATAATAAAATAGTGTGGTTAGGAACATCTGGGATGCGATGGCACTCTTTTGCCGGCCGTCCATAGGTATTTACAATGGAGGCCTGCTCCTAGGGTGCCAATTGTCCACTTGTATGGCAATGACCTCGCAACCATGGGAAGGGGACGATTATGGGCACAGATCCAAGTGGGCTTACATGAACTCGCTCAGGAGTTACCGGGTACAGAAGTGATATGGTCTGAGTTGGTGCCCAAGCTGCAATTGCGCGGGGGTAAATCACAGAGGGCCATGGAAAAATCTAGGCGCAGGCTCAATAAAGGCATTGAAAGGTTTACGCTAGCAAATGGCTTTGGCTTTGTGAGACACACATTGCTAAACTCACTACTTTCTCACTATATTGCTGACGGTGTGCATCTGTCGGAGAAGGGATACAACTTGTTCCTTAGGGCCATCTTGTGCACCCTCTTGAAGGTCGGGTGTAAATGAGTGTAATGGTAAGTTGGTATGTCTTTGGAGCATGGGGGGCACTGGGGGTAGTGGGCCACCCCCAAAGCGTGGCAGAGTTAGGGGTAGTCCTAGCCGGGGAGGAGTTCGCCATGGCTTGAACCGTGGGTGGTTTCCCGATGGCCGTACCCGACCCAAAGTCGGATGACAGGCATTGGATCCCTATGGACACTGGAGACTCCTCACCTTCATGTGCAGTGGCCCGAGGAAGAAGCACTCTGTGCACCAATCTGACGCGTATGTCCGGTGCCTTGCGACATGTATGGAGACGGCAAGGGGACACCGGAACAGTCAGAAGCTGCCCCACCCTTTTTGGGGGCTAGGAGTTTTTTGTGGTATAGATGGTCAGGAACCATGGTGCTTTAGGGCTGCGACTGCCCCCCAATTTTGTATGTATGCTCCAATAAACTGATCTGCGTTTCCAAAATGTAAAAGGTTGTTGGACTATTATTCACTGACTGCTCAGGTTTTGGTTTCCAAGATATGTCATCTTTACACAACAAGGGCCGGGGGCGCCAATGAGGGCTGACACCGCTAAGGGGACATACCAGCCCCTGCAGGGGGCGCTCGAGGGACGCCCCACCTAGCGTGTGCGCCACTCTGGCAGCCCCCCATCCCTGCAGGTGAGGATCCTACCCCTTCCGCTGCATTATGGTGGGGGGGGGGGGGAGGCGTCCCCAGGGCGGGCATTTCCAGCCAGCCCTGGGGATGGCCTACACATACGGAGGAGGACTGCAAAAGCGGCCTCCGTTTGCAGTCCTCCTCTGTCGAATTACCCACCTACCCTCACCCAATGGCAGGTTATGGAGCACAATTGGATGGAAATGGGGTAGGAGGATCCCAAGGACAGGGAGGTAGGAATTGGAGGGGGGCAAGTGAGACGAGTGTAAGAGGCGGTGTGGTAATCAGTTTCATGGGTTGGCTTTCTTCTTAGGGGTATTAGTGGACCAATTTTTAACTGGACAGCGAGGGCCAATGGGGGTAAAGAAAATGGTTTCAAATGATTTCATACTGCAAATGGTTTTTAATATTACATTTTCGGATTACAGCAAGGTGCAAGTTCAAAGGAAGGTGGGTTCAATCGCTTGCCACATACGGTACAAATTTAATTCCTTCAGAAGAGTGTAGGGTGGGAGTTGCGCAAAGAGGTTTAAAAAGACCTGCAGGCTTCAATTCCTTTTCAATTTTCAGCAGACATTGAGGTGTACGTGGGTGCAAAGGGCAGGTTTTATGGTTCTGGTGGGGATAGTGTTCCAATTTTAAGCATTGACAATTTTAAGCATTGACTAGGGGTGTGTCGGGGGAAAAGGTTTCAAAATGTGTTTGCATGCTTCCATTTGTATTAATCTTTACGTTTTCAGCGCAGATCGAGGTGTAAGTGGGTGAAGGGATTTTGTGAATTTGCTGATTTATTTTGTACTAATTGTTCCTTTCTTGCCACAGGCGGAGTTAGGGGCAGTCCTAGCTGAGGAGGAGTTTGCCACGGCTTGAACCGTGAGCGGTTTCCCCGATGGCCGTACCCGACCCAAAGTCAGATGACGGGAATTGGATCCCCATGGACACTGGAGACTCCTCACCTTCATGTGCAGTGGCCTGAGGGAGAAGCACTATGTGCACCAATCTGGCGCATATGTCCGGTGCCTTGCGACATGCATGGAGGCGGCAAGGGGACACCGGAACAGTCAGAAGCTGCCCCACCTTTTTTGGGGACTAGGAGTTTTTTTGTGGTACAGATGGTCACGAACCATGGTGCTTTAGGGCTGGGACTGCCCCCCAATTTTGTATGTATGCTCCAATAAACTGATCTGTGTTTCCAAAATGTAAAAGGTTAATGAACTATTATTCACTGACTGCTCAGGTTTTGGTTTCCAAGATATGTCATCTTTACACAACAAGGGGCGGGTGGGGGAGTCCCAATGGGGGCTCACACCGCTATGAGCACAGCAGACTTCACCACCAAGAGGCCCGGGTATGCTTCAGGTGGAGCACTCACTGCCACAGGAGGGAGGTGGGTGATCAAAGCCTGGAGCCTGCTGCAGGTATTGCACAGAGGCACAAGGACACAGCACTGCAGAGGATTGAAAACCCCCTTACTTTCAGGCTCTGATCACGGAGCAACAGCGCTCCACTTTTCCTTCTCTCTGCTGTTGACGGCTCCAGCCCCGGAGCAAATACACCACTTCCTCCCTTCTTCAAACTCGACCACGGAGGATACTGACCGCAGAGCAGGTAGCCGCACCCACATCGCGGGGCTATGGGCCCCCTTGTCGCCATTGTTGTTGGCTGGTCCTGTGGTCAAACATGGCAGCCCGATCAGTGCTCGAGGCACCCAAACCACACAGATGGTGCTGTGATCACACGGCACAGACAGTAGTAGGGATCGCCCGACTGCCGTGATCACACAACTGGATACCAGTTGCCGGGGGCTCCTGGGCTAGCAACTGTGATGTGATCACACAGCAGGACAGTGGCCTGGGAGCTCACATGCTTATCTGGGGACACCGTGGTCACACAGTGTGAGCCTGTAAGTGAGACACAAGACAGAAGTAGCAGTTATGGAGTGTGCCGTTGTTCTCCGACACGTGCCGGCTGAGGCTCTTTTTATCGACAGTCAGTTATGACACATGTTTAAAAGGGCAACTCCACAATTGTGATACCTACAATGCAAGGCAATAGAGTCGACCTGACCAGAATTGTACACTTTCCAATCTTCACGAGCATAAACAGAACACAAGTGTGAGCCAGGTGTCCTGCTGGAAACGCTCTAGGGGAAAACACAACCAGTACAGACAAGAAAAATATGCTTAGATGTCTGTGCGAGTGCCAAATCAGAGTGCTCCGTGCACCCTTAGGCTGTGCATTGAGAAGCACTACCTAGTACACGCGCTCTGGCGGCCAAGGCAATGAATGAGACACACACAGAAGAAACGGTTTGGCGTGTTTTGGGACAGGCCCGCTCCATGCAAGATAGAGAACATAAACCACAGTTTTGGCTTGTCAAACAATCTTCACAATATAAAGTATCGGAGTACACATTTAAAAACGAACCTGCGCACATACACTGTACCTGGGTAGTGATGTACACACATACTAACAGGTCTTGTACTGTAATCAAGAAAGTGTGGGCGTGGCAAGGAGAATGTATATAAAGCAGAGGGGGATATTTGAGACGGGGCAGGGCAGGAGGATGCACTGGAAAGGCTGATATGGTTGTGTTCTTGGGTACTTATGCAAATATAATATTAGTTGTATAGGGGGCATTGATGCTGGAATTGGGGGTGGCACTCTGACCCTAATGAGCTTTAAACACCGGATATTCTAGAAGTGGTACACTAATGCTTGAAAATGTGTCATGCTGATATAAAAGAGGGTAACACGGACACTGCATGGCATGCATTGATTTAGGCAGGGCTGGTAAAAAGAGGTTGGGTCGGTATCGGAGAATGTATAGGGGGGCTGCACCAAAAAATGGGGATTACCTGTTGTCCTTCATACGGCCCGGGTCCTAGCGCCTCCCACAGGGCTCTGGGCTCATGCTGTGCGGGCTCCACTCCTCAGCTGGCAGCAGCTCACGCACACACCCAGCGCCGCTGCTGCTGCTGGAGGAGCCCGGGAGGAGGCGCGGCTTTTCCCCCTCCCATGGAGTCCCGATGGCTGAGCCTGGCCGGGAGGAGGGTCGGCACTGCCTGGTCTGTTGGACTCTCCCCCTTGTCCTCCAATTCGCACTATAAGCCGGGCTCTGATTGGCAGCGGAAGCCCAATGAGGATTGGCTGCAGGGCCGTAGCGACCAGCGAACCAGGAGCCAGCAGCATCACCCCCGCGCGCCCACCGGCAGCAGCATCATCAGAGGAGCGGCAAGAGGGGGCGCGAGGGGTGGGGGAGCAGGAGCGGAAGCAGGGCCGTAGTGCCGCCAGCAGCGGTGAGCTGCTTCCCTCGGGGTCACGAGTTTATTCCGTCACGACCTGGCTGCTAGCTGTATAGAGAGCAGCCGCTCCCCCGACCCGCAGGCTACCTCCCTAAGGCTCTCCGCTGGTGCTGTTCATCTCCAGGCCCTGTCCCCAGGGGAGCTCCTTTCCACCGGCTCTGCTCCCGAGACAGCTCAGTGGAGCGTCTTGCGTTTGAAAATGAAAAAAAACATGAGATACATGTGGCAAGCGCCACAGCTACAGTGACCTTGCGGGCTTGGAAAAAAGTATATACTCAAAAAAATGTGTGTTGGTTATATGAAGCAAAATAAAACAGATTATAAGGACATTGGGTCTCTTACATTGATCAAAAAGTGTTTAAAAGACCATTTTACACGTGCTCGGGTAAATATATGCCTTAGAACTTTTAATTTAAACTTTGTCTTGGCCAGTGACATTGGTCCACAGTACTTAGCATTTAGAGACCGTTTTACAGGAACATCAACAAGTGATGGATTTACTAAAGCATAATATACCACCTTGAGGTTTCATTACTCGCCATATATTGGGGATTTGTCCAGAGACGTATGCAACAGTGAAGAAAGATGAATGGAGTAGCTTTGAATTGATCATAACTACTGGCAATTGCTCTTGGCAGTCACCCAAACCAGTTTTTCTGCCTGCTATAAATATAGCAAGGGAAAACATGGGAAAATCGCTCGTGGTCTGTCCCTGAAATAGCATATGTGTTCCCATGGGGAGGGGGAGTATGCTAATTGCCATCCCTAATTATTATTACTATGGTATTTATTGACCGCTGACCTACCTTCGAGAAGCAACAGAGCACTTGACAGAAGTATACAACAGTACAAATGCATAACGGAGCATGGTAAAAACAGAACAGATATACAGGAGGCTAGGATACAGAGGAAGGGTACAGGTGTAGAGGGTGGCGGGGATTAGAGGGGCGGATGGCATCTAGTGAGCCTGTGGATGTCCTTGATAGAGTCAATCTTGAGGTATGGTGTGTTGGTGGATGCTGATTTTGTGTGTGGCTAGGAGGGCTCTGTAAAGACTGGTAGGGGGTGTCTGTACTTCCGCTCTCTATATGGTAGAGGAGAGGCACAGAGGACCCCAGCCAAGATTCTCTATTATTCGTACGTGGTCAAGCAATCAAGGCCTAGCTTCTCAGGAGGTGTTGCAGGATGGTTCTTAAGTACAGTGTAGTCCCCGAACCCCCACAAAGGAATGTCCACACACTGTATTACTGAAAACACAGTCTTTATATAATTAATATTCAAGGGTATGTACACGATCACAATAATGTACTTTGTACTCGGAAGTCAATAATGATAAATATATACAATTCTAAAGTGGTACCACCAAGGTTATCGAATCTCATTAAAGTGCATCAACTGAACGGTTAAAATGTCACACAGATCAATAACGAGTAAACCAGCAATAGAGATCGGAAGGAACGCAAGATGGTTGAAACAATAGGCAGAATGCTGACCCCTACCACGAGGCACAGTTCTGTGTGGAGATCCCCCCACCTGGGCAACCTGTAAATAAAGATATATAGCACAAGCCCAGTCCATATAGTGTTCGATAGTCTTACTTCTTCCTATTAAGGTTTTACCCCCCCAATGTACCTGGTGGAGTAGAGTTCTCCGACGCTGCGTCGACCGATCCTTCATGAGGGCCTCCCTTTCAGGCGGGAGCCACGGATCGTCGAGAGGTGTCGGGGAATCGACGGCCCTTCTTGAGTGCCCTCCCTTTAAGGCGGGAGTCACGGGTCGTCGAACATCCGACAGTGAACAGGTTGAACTACGGCAGTGAAGTGGCAGCTTTGTTCTTAGTGGGGCTCGTCGACGACACAGCGTTGGCGTCCTGCAAGGAAGAGGCGTGCGGGGCACCTCGGTGACGATAGTTCTGGACCGCAAAGCGATGATGAAGAACTGTGGCCCAGCAAGGGCGTTGAGTCATCGGCATCTCTGTGGTCTTTAGATGGCGGGAAACCCACCGGTGGATGCTCCTCGGCGCGTCGACGGTCAGGCCTTCATCAACGGGAGACAAGCGGGTGACGATGCAGACGAGAGCGTCTGATGATCAATGGAAGTTCTTAGGCAAACGGGAGCACGGCGGCTCCGGTCGGCGATGGCGGTCGCCGACAGTGGCGGACAACAGTCCGAGTGCTTCTCCTTGGAGTTCCGCAGCAGTCCCCGTCTCAGCAGCCTGTCGAAGGTCTGTCTACCAGGGAGCGTTGGCAAAGATCAGCTGTGCACGATGATCCCTCGTAGCTCGGGAAGAGGGCGCCTTACCAGGTCCTCTCTGGGTCAGTCCTTGGAAACACAGCAGCTTTCAGATTGCAAAGGAGAGCAACAGCAATTCTTCTTGTCTAGCAGGGCTTCAAGGTCAAGCGTCAGTTACTCCAGTTACTCGTCGTAGTGGAATGCAGCTTCTGAGCACGATTCCTAGCAGTGAGAGGTCCCCAGATATACTGTTGATCTCCCATTCATTCCGCTGGGTCACACTCAAGCATCCAATCACAACTACGGGCATTCATGCAGGCAGGCAGCCAATCAGGCACACGAGGTATTCAGGCCATTCACTTCTCTCCCGACACTCACAACAAGTTATGTGTATTGGGACAAGTACCGAGCCATTCAACACTCCAAGCTGCATTCATACCGGTTTCGGGCAGGGTTGTCTCAGTCATTGTGTCAACCGCCAGATACTAGACACCCACAACACAGAATGCATATTCGTCACACACTCTATTCACCCAGGTCCCACCCACAGGAGGTACCCACAACATACATCACCGGGAAGGCTCCAGCTAGTCTGGCCGGGCCTTCACAACAGCACCATATATGGCATTTCCACCCAACAGCCAGTCAGGGGGAAGGGACAGAGTCAGGGCTTCCCAGAACTTTGGGAAAACAAGGTAATGGGTAATAGAAAGCAAGAGGCCACCGGGGCCATCTTGTTTTCCATCCGGAATCAACTGATCCCAATGGCAGGGCCGGGGTATCCCAAAATGGAGGATACTCCGCGCACCTGTCAAATTCAGCATGGAGCTGCCACCAGCCCATACCCTGCTCTGAGGGTCACCCACAGGTGCCCAAAAACATACAATAGGGGCACAGGGTTGTACCCCCACCCATGGGTGCCATAAGGGTATCCCACAGGTCCGTTCACCAAACCAAAAGAAAGAGAGCTGCACCGCCAGGAGTCCCACATGAACTCCTGCGTGGAAAACACAACAGAACACACGATAAAAAGCAGTAAAGGACAAGGATACGGAGGCCCTGTCCCTCCGATGCATTTCCAGCATCACAGGCTCCCAGCAGCAGCATGTATAGTTTAAAGATCACTGGGGGAGGGGGATGAAATCCTGCGGGACTCCACAGGTGAGTGGTAACATTGGCAATCTTCAGGAGTCCATCTGAACAAACTTGGCGGTTGAGGAGGTAGGACTTGAACCAGTGTAGGACAAGTTTGCTGATACCCATGTGCCGATCTAGGGTACCAGGAGTGCCTGGTGGTCTACAGGAGGCAAGGGTAACTGTCATCAAGGATGTTGAGCGTTTCGACGACCACCTGTATGGTTGCCGTCTCCGTGCTGCATTTGGGTCTGAACCTGGATTGGTAGGTTTGGAGGAGATTGTTGTTGTTGTCAATGCGTTTTATTTATTGAGTATTTATAATACGCCTATACAGCAAAGGTGTTCCAAGGTGCAACAAGACAAAAGGGGGAGGGGGGGTGCAGGGATGAAGAAAAACAAAAACAGTCCTACTAGGCCATGTCATTCGGATCATGCAAGTACAGTAACAATAAGTGCAGGGGGTGGTGGGCTAGTCCCTGTCAGGATGGGGAAAAGGGCCCATGGGTTAGGCGAGTGCTGGGGGGGGCAGGTGGACAAGTGCCAGGAGATTGCAGAGAGTGCAAGGGAAAGAAGTTCCACGTGATAAGGGCGAGGGACGGGCTGGAAGGGCTCAAAGGGGTGCAGGCTAGTGCGGGGGGGAGGGAGACCGGAAGGGTAAGTGCAGGTAAGGGGGGTGGGGTGTTTTTAGGGATCAGGGGAGACAAAGTCCAGGTGTAGACTGGCCAAGAAGGGCTTGGTGCCCTGTTAGAAACAGAAGGAACAAGACAGCCAGTGAAAAAGAGGCAGGGGGGGAGTAGCAGGGGAGAGAGAAGGAGGACGAGAAAAGGAGGGTCTTGAGAAGCTTCCGGAACTTAAAGAGATCCGGCTCAAGTCTAAGAGGGGCAGGGAGGCCATTCCAGGTGAGACACCTGCAGAGGAGAGAAATCTACCCCCACTCTCTACTTGGAAAAGCATCTGATCTGCAGAGAGTTAGAGAAGACCAAAGG
Organism: Ambystoma mexicanum; assembly: GCF_040938575.1. Lineage (NCBI taxonomy): Eukaryota > Metazoa > Chordata > Amphibia > Caudata > Ambystomatidae > Ambystoma > Ambystoma mexicanum. The sequence continues at coordinate 969,726,172 of NC_090928.1, forward strand.
GCTCTAGCAGACAGGTATTTAAGGAGAGAGAGTTGGATATAGCGGGGTTCCAGGCCCCATAAAGCCTTGTGGATGATGCAGAGGGTCTTGACCTGGAGCCAGTGGAGATATTTTAGGGCTGGAGAGATGCAGTCCCTGGACTTAAGGCACAGGATAAGTCTTGCAGTCTAATTCTAGATTAAAGCCTGGTCCATGATGCCATGGGTATCACAGAGCCCATTTATAAGGGTGACATGATTGACCGTATCAAAGGCAGCGGAAAGGTCAAGAAGGCTGAGAACGGAAGGAGAGTTGGAATCGAGGTTAGATAGCAAGTCTTCATGGGTGTTCAGTAGTGCAGTGTTCGTGCCTGTGGCTGCTCTGAAGCCAGACTGGTGGGCGTGAAGACAACCAACAGATTGAGTGTGGTGGATAAGCTGGGAGAGGACAAGCTTCTCCAAGAGTTGGCCTAGGAAGGGGGTTATGGAGATAGGGCGGTAGCTAGCCGGACAGGAGGGGTTGGCAGAAGGTTTTTTTCAGGAGAGTGCACAAGACAGTGCTTGAGGAGTAGCGGGAAGGAGCCAGTGGCAAATGAGTGATTGCAGAAATCAGCAAAGGCTGGAGCAAGGGAGGCGTTGTTGTCCTTGATAGTTCTGGAGGAGCAGGGTAGCACCCGTTTGGATGAGACCTTCATAGAGCAGACTTCTTTAGAGACTTCATCAGGTGATATGGGAGAGAAGGACAGTAGGAGGGAAGGGCAGAGGCGGGAAAAGGAGGCCTAATAGCTGGCGAGGGAGAAGGGAGTGGTGTAGAGGAGAGTGAGGACAGGATGTCCTGAGTTTTAGTAATGAGGACGCCAATGCAGTGCAGAGGGTCAGGGAATGCCGAGGTGAAATGGAGACTGCAATAGGATTGGTGAGTTCCTTGCATATTTTGAACAGTCCAGCCATGTTGTTAGTGGCCCCAGTAATGCGGGCTTGGATATAGGCCATCTTCTTTGAGCAAATTGATAGTCTGTATTTGCTTTAGAGCCGGCAGCAGGCCAGTCTGTCAGAGGATGTGCTCGAAACCTGCACTTCCTCTCAGCAGCATTTCAGAAAGGCTAAGCCGGAGTCATTTAATTGCAAATGAAGTCGTGTGGGCAGCATATTCTGTCTCTACCCATCATGCTATAACGCAAAAAAAGTACAGAACAATTAGATAGGTCAGAGTCATACCAGGTGTTGCACTTGGAGGCAGGTTTAATGCAGATCCTCATGACAGGGGCAAGGAAATCCAGAGTATTTGGGATGGAGAGTTGAAGGTTAGCAACGGTTGTGTTCGTGTGAGAGTTAGTGGCAGGAGTGGGAGGAAGGATGAAAGTGGCTGCAAAAGATGCAAATGACACACTTAATTGGTCAAATGATGAAGAAGGAGAATGGCAGTGTGGGCGGGGTCTTAGCCAGTGGACCTTAAGAGGTCCAGCTGAGAGGACAGGAGAGCATGATCAGACCAGCAGAGAGGTGTAGTAAGATGGTTGGAGATGGGGATGTCTGCTGAGATGAGGGCATCCAAGGTGTGCCCTTCTGATTGCGTCGGACCAGAAGCAAGAATGGAGAGGGAAAGAGTTGCAGAGCTTGCAGAAGAGTCAATAGACTGCAACAGGGGAGTCGAGATGAATATTGAAGTCTCTGAGTAGGAGAAGCTTGGAGGTGGAGTCCAGGACAGAAGAAGTGAGGTTGAGACCACTCTGAGAGGAACAGGGAGACCGAACCAGAGGGCCTGTAGATGGTGGCAAGAGTATAGGAGAGAAAACAAGCCTGCAGACGAGACAAATTGAAGGAGGAGTAGGACTGAGTAGGTATGATAGTAGCAGGGACCCATCCAGGAAAGGTCAGGACCACTCCGCCCCCAGACCGGTTAGCCCTGGGATTAGAGAGTATATTGTAGCCCTGCCGGAGGAGAGTGTAAAAACTCCTGACAGAACTGGCTGTGAACGACATCTCGGTGAGAGCGAGGACAACAAGGTCTTCAAGTAGGTGGTAGATGTCAGAGGAGTATTTGATGGCAGAGCGAGAGTTGAGGGTAACTGAGTGGAGCCGGTTGCCACTTTTGAAGGTCTTTCACGGTGGAGTACAGGAATGTGGTATACCCGTAGGCGATGGCAGAGGGGTGGCAGAAGGAGTAGTAGCAGGAGAAGGGAGGAAGTTGGTGGGAGACTGAAGACGCTTATCAAGGAGGTGGAGGTTGGGCTGGGAGCCCTGGACTACGACAGTGCCATTCAGGTAGATATTAATGATGGCCCTTGAGGATGGAAAATATGCCAAGAGTACTTCCCAACGGGTGCCACCAGTAATGGGTTAGGAAGAGAGAGCGGAGAGCACTGAGCAATGCAAACGTCTAGATTCAAGTGTCTAGGATGAGGGGAAAAGCCTAGGTTTTAACTTACAGCAGAAGAAGCAAAACACCTAGATGTGAGTTTCCAGGAAGAGGGGGAAAAAGCCTAGGTTTCAACATACAGCCGCAAAAGTAAAAACTAATATATCCTCACCTCAGGCACATAGATGAAAAATGCGTAAAACGCACATGCACGAACAACTGTATCCCGCTGTATTCTTAGCAAAAGGGCTCCAGGCTCAATCAGAAGCTCAGGAGGCAGAGCGGGAGGAAGGCAGACCAGAAAGCAGGTCGAGGTGGGAGCAGGGGAGTATGGAGGGAGCGCAGAGAGCGCAAACAAGAAACAAAAAGCAATACATGTGTTGCTGCAATTGTGCGGCTACCGCTTTCTCGATGATCTTACCTAGGGAGGGAAGATGGGTAATGGGGCTATAGTTACGTAGGTTGTCAGGATTCAGAGTGGGTTACTTTAAAAGAGGGAGGATTTGTCCTGTCTTTATGGTTGATGGGAAGGAGCCTTGAGTTAGGGAGCTGTTGATGATCTCCAGGTGGGGAAAGAGAGCTTCTGCCGGCAGGGTCTTTAGGATGGATGCTGGGAAGATATCTGATGCAGTGTGGAATGGCAGGGTCGAGTAGTGTGTTGACGCATTGCTTGAATGCTTTGAAGAGGGCTCTGCTTTTGTTGTCTGCTCCTGCTATGGTGTTCTGATAGTAGGAGACCTTGGCTGTGTTGATTAGTTATCGGCTGTTTGCTTGGAGTTCCTTGAGAAGCTCCAGGTCGGATGCAGTGCTGGAGCTGCACCAGGCTTTCTCTTGTTTCCTGATGACTCTTTTTTTTTGTTACTCGCCACTCCGAATAGGTTGAAGATGCAGAGAACACGACCTTGGAGGTGTTGGTAGTATAGAATTTCCGAAGTCAGCCTTCCATCCCAGCTCCCCTGAGTACAAGACTCAGGCTTCCTCAAAGAGGGGCTCTTTTCCACAATGTACCTCTCTGCTGTTTTAGTTAGAACAGACAGAGGTGTCAATTGAGTAAAAGAGCGGGGAGAACACACACCGCCAATACCAATGCTGCAAAACAATACCAAGATATTAGACAGTGTTGATGTGTTGATGTTAAACAAGTGATTAGAACAGTTAAAATGATTGGACAACTACCTATATGGATATTGGAGTGGAGTTACGTTTCCCCGGGATAATCTACAAAGAATAACACGAATGAGTGAAATAAATCTAAATCAGTATCGGTTCCCACTTTAGTTATAGAATTGATAACAACTGACCTGAGTAAAGATACATGAAGTAAGAGGAGTCCAGGATTGTAAGAGGAGTCCAGGATTCTGAAGACAACGACAGGAGAAAATAACAAACAGGGAAGTTAGTATAGGTAAGTAACCCCGAACGGCATGAGGGTCGCACTAGGGTCGGGTTGGTGCAATTCAGGAAAGCGTTCATATGCACTGAAAAGCAATCTCACAGGAAAGTCACTCAATGTCCCAGAATCCAACAGAAGACAATGTCCATGGAAGACAATAGATATGTACCTGAGTACACGGGTATAGTTGAGTAGTTGTTGAGATGATCCGAATGTAGACAGCAAAATTGGTGTGCAGAGCGGCAACCAGGGAAGAACCGCAAGACACAGATGAGTAGCGTTCCGAGTCTAATAACCAGACGATTACAACCAGAACAAGGGAGAAGACGAAGCAATCCAAATTTCAGACAAAAGGTCAAAACCAGGAGTTCAGATAAGGATTCGTGTAGGGAGACACGAAGAGGAAATGGATGAAACCGCGTGTAGCTGGTAACGCTAATTAGCAGCAACCAGCCCCTTGGAAGACGGTGGTTTTATAGTCGTAAGAGGGGCGTGGCTTGCTGTACGTCTTCCACGTACAAGGCGTGTCAGGTGACCTGGAGTGCGTCGACGTTTGTACAGATGCCATGGTAGCTTGTACCTGGACCATAGAGGAGCCTGTAAAGAAGTTGTATTCTGCAAGGATGCCGGCGGGGAAGTCTGAAGTGTAACAGCATCCTCCCCCAAAGACACCGGCAACCCACTGGCGGAATGGAAGCTCCTCAGAAGAACCGGACAATGTAAATTGGAGAGTGGCTCCCAAGTACGGTCCTCAGGCCCATACCCCTTCCAATCCACAAGGTAGAACAACATACCCCTAGACACCCTGCAGTCCAGGATGCGCAAGACCCCATATTCCTCCTCACCATCCACCAAGATCGGCGAAGGACGAGTAGGCAGACGGGTCCCAGGGATGAAAGGCTTGATCAAGGAGACGTGAAAGACTGGATGTATGCGCCATGATCGCGGCAAAGAAAGCTTAACTGCCACAGGATTGACGACATCAGTAATGCCATAGGGTCCCACAAATTTAGGCAGAAGCGAGCGTTTACCTGCAATTCGCAAATTGCGGGACGATAACCACACCTTCATGCCACTGCGATAGACTGGAGCAGGTGATCGATGCACATCGGCATACTTCTTGGCACGATCTTGAGCTCAGAGTAAATGGCAGCGTACATCCCGATGAATCTTATCGATATCTCTGATGCAATCCTTTGCTGCAGGATTAATGACCGGTAATACCGGATCAAGTGGAAGTGCCCTAGGATGACCACCATACAGGGCGAAAAAAGGAGAAACTCCAGTTGATGTATGCATAGAATTGTTATATGCAAACTCTGCATAAGGCAAAGAAGTAAACCAAGACTGTTGGTACTGAAGGCATAAACAACGTAGATACTGTTCGATGGTAGCATTAGTTCTCTCAGTTTGCCCATCCGTTTGAGGATGGTAAGCTGAGGAATACCTGTCCTCAATACCCAAAGAAGCTGTAAGAGCCTTCCAGAACCGTGACGTAAATTGGGTGCCACGATCGGAAACAATAACCGAGGGTAAACCAAAGAAACGAAACACATTCGTCAAGAACAGTTTTGCCAATTCAGGAGCTGCAGGTAAACCAGAACAAGGTATGAACAATGCGTATTTAGTGAAGTAATCAACGATTACCCAAATAGTGTCATAGCCCTGAACGTCAGGAAGTTCCACAATGAAATCCATAGACCGCATCTGCCAAGGTTTGTACGGCACAGGAAGAGGTTGTAACAATCCAACTGGTTTGGCTCTAGAAGTTTTACACTGAGTGCATATGGAACAAGTCAAAATGTAATCCTTTACGTCACGAACCATAGAAGGCCACCAGGCCCAACGCCGTAAGGCTTCAAGAGTTTTTTGACTTCCTGGATGTGCAGCAATCAAGGAATCGTGAGACCACTGAAGAGCTAAATCTCTAGCTTGACCTGATGGTATATAGACGCGCCCTTGAATGAATGGCATACCCTGAATGATTTCCAGATTGAGGTCAATGATCTCTTTTGGATGTTTTGAAACCCAATCAAGGATAATCGAACGCAAAGAGGGCTGAACCGAACAACCACAAACAACCTTGTTTGGTAAAAGAGGAAGAGCTTCAATCTGTTGAGACTGGCCATCCGCATGTAAACGCGAAAGAGTATCAGCCGGAACTTGAGCTTTAGCAGGACGGTATGTAATAACAAATTGGTATTGTGAAAAGAATAAATGCCACCGCGCCTGTCTAGCTGTAAGACATTTCATAGATTTGAAGGCTAACAGACTGTGGTGATCAGAGTATACAGTTACAAGGTGTTTAGCCCCCAAAAGATGATGCCTTCATTCCAAGAATGCTTCTCTGATGGCTAAAAGTTTGCGTTCTGTGATGGAATAATTCTTTTCGTAAGCTGTCAATTTACGAGAGAAATAGGCAACAGGATGAATCTCTCCCGAATGCACACAGGTTTGAGACAATACCGCCCCAATGGCATAACCTGAAGCATCAGCTTCAACAAAAAAAGGAAGCTCGGGATCAGGATGTTTGAGGACAGGAGCGGAAGTGAAGGCTGATTTTAATTGATCAAAGGCTCCCTGAGCTTCTGAAGACCATACAAATGGTACTTTGACACTTGTCAGAGAGGTAAGTGGTGCAGATATTTCAGAAAACCCATTGATGAAGCATCTATAAAAGTTTGCAAATCCCAGGAATGATTGTAATGATTTGACTGAATTGGGCACAGGCCATTCCAAGATCGCACTAATTTTGGATTGACTCATGCGCACCCCATTGTTAGTAAGATCATATCCCAGGAATTCCACCTCTGAGGCATGAAATATGCACTTTTCGGCTTTAACCAACAATCTATGTTCTCTCAGACGTTGGAGTACTATCTTGACATGTTTTTCGTGGTCTTCCTGGTTTTGAGAATAAATCAAAATGTCATCCAGGTAGACAACAACAAATTGATCAAGAATGTCGTAAAACAGATCGTTCATGAAAGCTTGAAAGGTGGCCGGGGCATTACATAAGCCAAAAGGCATGACAATATATTCAAACAGACCATAACGTGTTTTAAATGCAGTCTTCCATTCGTCCCCCTCTCTCATGCGGACGAGATTGTAAGCTCCTCTAAGATCAAGCTTAGTGAATATTTTGGAAGAACCCAACTGGTCAAGAAGGACAGAAATCAGAGGAAGAGGATACTGGTTTTTAATGGTTGCTGCATTCAATGCACGATAATCTATACAAGGACGTAGATCCCCTTCCTTCTTAGGGACAAAGAAAAGTGGTGATGAAATAGGTGATTTGGAAGAACGAATAAATCCCATGGACAAAGCCTTGTCTATGTAATCTCTAAGAACTTCGTCTTCTTTGAGAGTGAGGGAGTACACTCTGCCGGATGGTATTTTTACTCCCGGAATTAGGTCTATTGGACAATCATAAGCTCTATGTGTGCCATGATGCCTACCTCCAAGGAGCCAGGTCCAACCCAGCAACCCCAGAGGCAGGCATCATTTCCCCCAGGAGAGTGCCAGCGGGCCCAAGCCGGGGCCCTTTGGACGCAGTCCTGGCGCCTTAGGCGCCAGGCTCATGTTGGACCCCTGTCCTGGCGCCTTAGGCGCCAGGCTCATAAAGCTAGACATGTGTTCAAGTGTTTTAATGTGCACTTACCTGATGCAGACCATGCTGCTACATCCAGGCCCTCTTGAGGCCTGAATGGAACTACTTTACCTGTGGGACTACTTTCCACCCGGGTGTGGTCGGGGAAGGATACATACCTGATCGGTGGAAGGATACACACTGGGAACTTCTTCCAAAGCTATTTAAACCACACCCGATCAGCAACTCACGCTTCGCGTTGTTCTGCTCCTCGCAGCTGGACGCTCACCGTGTCAGCTCCTGCATCTGGACTTCAGCCACGCCTGTCAGCATCCTGGGTCACCTGCAAAGGGAGACAAGAGACCTTACCAGCTAAATCTGCACCACAGAGACATCACCGACGATCCTGAAAGGGAAGACATTATTTTTTAAAAGCATTTCGTTACGATCGCTGCAGCGCTGCATTTCACTCACCTTTCCTGGGTTCCTCCATCTTCAGCAGCGATCGTCCGGATACACAGCCACTTCCCAGAGCCTAGAGAAAAAGACAAGAATGAGAGGTGAGAGAAGGAAGGGAATAAGACTTACCTGTTGGGTCATTCCCATTTCATTTCGGGTCTTGCCGCTTCCAGGCATTTTCCGGACCCCGGCCCCTATGGGGAAAAAAGACAAAGACATTGAATGAGCGTATGCAAAGACAGTTCCCGAGCGCTCATCCAGAACTAACCTGCCATTTACTGGAACTGGAACTGCACGTTTCACTTCGGGTCGGTGCCATATCTTCGGCATTCCGAACCCCGGCCCCTAAGGGGAAAAAAGACATAAGCATTAGCGCTTGCTGCAAAAAGACAATGAACATTATTAAGCTTGGACTTTTGAACTTGCAACAGAACTTTTACAGAGCCTTACCTGAATAGTCAAGCTTCCCTGAACTCCCACCAATCCTCAATCCAGTGAAGTAACTGGGTTTCAACGCGCCCCTGCATCAGAAGCAGGATGGAGAGCTCATCCTTCCTGACCCTAAGGTGAGACTTCACGGGGAATCGTGGAAGGGTATCGTGGAGGGTTGGAAGAGAGTGGGAGGCTTGAGCATAACTCAGTCAGTAGGTGATACTCCCTTTTCACGTACAGGGGAATATTCCTGCGAGCCGGAGAAGCCAGAGTAGAGGGCCCTTCCTGTCCATCTTCAGAGTCCTGCGCTTCACCATTGAAGAAGCATCAGCACTCAAAGCCAGACCTGCGCCTCCGTGGGAATCAGGTGAGCGTTACAATGTGGGGGTAGAGCCTCCGCCATCCCTTTGTCAAAAACATCTGTATAATCTGTATATTGCGAAGGTATCACAGAGGATACGTTTTTTGAGACAGCTCCGATATGCATAGTAGGTGAAACTAGCGCCCTGACTGGACTATCATGGGTAATACCGAGTAATGTAGTACATCGAGTATTGCACATATTGGAAGGGAACTGAATCTGAGATGTTGACCAGTCGATGGCAGGATTATGAAGTTTCAACCATGGAATGCCCAGAATGACTTTGTAAGCTGGTGCTTTAATAATATCAAATGATATGTCTTCAGTATGGCCTTCGTCAGTACTCATATGGAGTGGAACTGTTTGGTGAGTTACCATTCCTGAGACAAGAAGTGAACCATCCACTGCATTCACTGTTTCAGGGATAGTTTTGCGAACTAATGGTATTTTTGACATGGTGGCAAAACATTGATCAAAATAATTACCTGTTGCACCTGAATCGATCACAGCTGTAGTCTGGAATGAAGCACCATGATCTAAAGAAAATGTAACAGGTAGGCAAACTAAATGACTCGGATTCTGTACTGTAGAGTCCAAGGGTGAGTTTCCCGACATAGGGACTCTGTCTACTGTCGGGATTTGGCGTTTCCCGCCTTTCTTTTAGGTTTTTTGGTACACTCAGGTAACAAGTGATCAGAGGCCCCACAATACATGCAGAGATTGTGTGATCGACGATATTCTCGTTGAGCAGGGGTAAGCGGTCCCCTAATCACCCCAATCTGCATAGGTTCAGGGGCAGGAGATGACGAAGATGAGGCCTCTGCTGCAACCGAACTGAACAATGCTGTTTTCTTTTCGCCGCGTCTTTCAGACTTACGAGCATCAATCTGAAGGACTAAATCTAGTAGTTCCCCGAATGCTGCGGGAACCACAGGAACAGTGGAGAGGATGTCCTTTAGTTCATCTGAGAGGCCTTGATAGAAGACAGCTGTCTTCTTTTCTTCAGGCCAGTCAGTCTCTGCTGCCAACTGATTGAATCGTGCCAAAGAAACCAATAAAGAATTGTTTCCTTGTCGATGTTTTAAGAGTTCCAGATCAGTAGCTTGAGTAGTATAACGTGTATCAAATACTTTACTCATCATAGCAAGAAGGGCATCACAATTGTAAAGAACATGACTGTTAGATTCCAACAATGGGTTAGCCCATGCGGCTGCAGTGCCTCCCAAATGAGACAAAATAAAAGCCGATTTGGTTGTAGATGTGGGAAATGAGGCGGGGCGACACAGAAAATGCAATTTGTATTGATTGATGAAGGTTCTGTATTGTTTAGGGTCGCCTAGGAAGCGTTCAGGAGGAGCTAGCGGGAACTGGGTTGTAAGCATGATCGGATTTGATTCCTGCTGTGGAGGTGGAAACCCTGAACCGGATGCTGTAGCTCCGGCACCAGCCATCTGTGACGCTGGTGTGGTAACCAAAGACTGAATGGCGTCCATACGTTGGCGCAGTGCTTCTTGTGCATTGGTCAAGTCGGTACGTAGATCCGTGACCATTTGCACGATTTGATTCAAAGCATCACTGGCCTCTGTGGACATTTTTTAAGGCTGCTAATTCTGTTACTCACCACTCCGAATAGGTCGAAGATGCGGAGAACACGACCTTGGAGGTGTTGGTAGTATAGAATTCCGAAGTCAGCCTTCCATCCCAGCTCCCCTGAGTACAAGACTCAGGCTTCCTCAAAGAGGGGCTCTTTTCCACAATGTACCTCTCTGCTGTTTTAGTTAGAACAGACAGAGGTGTCAATTGAGTAAAAGAGCGGGGAGAACACACACCGCCAATACCAATGCTGCAAATGAATACCAAGATATTAGACAGTGTTGATGTGTTGATGTTAAACAAGTGATTAGAACAGTTAAAAAGATTGGACAACTACCTATATGGATATTGGAGTGGAGTTACGTTTCCCCGGGATAATCTACAAAGAATAACACGAATGAGTGAAATAAATCTAAATCAGTATCGGTTCCCACTTTAGTTATAGAATTGATAACAACTGACCTGAGTAAAGATAAATGAAGTAAGAGGAGTCCAGGATTGTAAGAGGAGTCCAGGATTCTGAAGACAACGACAGGAGAAAATAACAAACAGGGAAGTTAGTATAGGTAAGTAACCCCGAACGGCACGAGGGACGCACTAGGGTCGGGTTGGTGCAGTTCAGGAAAGCGTTCACATGCACTGAAAAGCAATCTCACAGGAAAGTCACTCAATGTCCCAGAATCCAACAGAAGACAATGTCCATGGAAGACAATAGATATGTACCTGAGTACACGGGTATAGTTGAGTAGTTGTTGAGATGATCCGAATGTAGACAGCAAAATTGGTGTGCAGAGCGGCAACCAGGGAAGAACCGCAAGACACAGATGAGTAGCGTTCCGAGTCTAATAACCAGACGATCACAACCAGAACAAGGGAGAAGACGAAGCAATCCAAATTTCAGGCAAAAGGTCAAAACCAGGAGTTCAGATAAGGATTCGTGTAGGGAGACACGAAGAGGAAATGGATGAAACCGCGTGTAGCTGGTAACGCTAATTAGCAGCAACGAGCCCCTTGGAAGACGGTGGTTTTATAGCCGTAAGAGGGGCGTGGCTTGCTGTACGTCTTCCACGTACAAGGCGTGTCAGGTGACCTGGAGTGCGTCGACGTTTGTACAGACGCCATGGTAGCTTGTACCTGGACCATAGAGGAGCCTGTAAAGAAGTTGTATTCTGCAAGGATGCAGGCGGGGAAGTCTGAAGTGTAACATTTGCTGAGTTTGAGTTTTTGTGTGTTCCAGGGTGTGGATGGTTTCGGTTTGCAGGTGCCCTAGGAGAAGAGACATTTACAATTGTAGAAGTTTTTCTTCCTGGCAGGCGAGTACACCAGGAGAGAAACAGTGGCTTTGAAGAAATGTGGTTGTACTTAAAAGTGTTGTGAAAATAAACTGTTAACTTTATCATCCCAACAAACAGTTGTATAACAAAAGACATTTGTGGTGCTGTCCTGTCAGGAGTAGTTCATTGGTAGAATGATTGTGATTGTGGAAGAAACAGTTGCTTTGGTTTTGACCAAGTGTTTTGTGAAAGAGACATTTACATTACCAAGTTGAAGGACCTTTTGGACGGAAAATACATTTTTTATTGAACTGAATGTAACTTTGTTGAAACAGAATGTTTTCCAAAGCTCTTCCTGACTTGATCCAGGGGAAGGGAATCAAACTCTGGTCACAAGGAGTACTTTGTTTGAACTTTTGCACAGTTTTGTTGAACTGAAACTAGATACATCTACCTTATGCAATTTGGTTATATATGCTAGTGTGAGGGTCAGATACATTTGGACACAAGGTCATCTTTTGTTAGTTCAGTTTGCTAAGTAGGAACATTCTCGTTAGGATAGGGACAGATAGGCGTTTATCTCGCCCCTCTTTATTTTTAAGAAACATGGCAAACATTGAGAAAACTGCAACTTGTGTCTGTCTCTCATTCCGGACCCCTCACGGGTGTCCTCGTCCCCTAAGGGGGTGGGGGTCACCCACAATGGGATCCTGCATGACCTTTCCCCTAGGTAGGGTACTGCGTAGCAGGCTGACCTCCCTAGTACCAAAGGGGATGCCCCCCCTTGGGGAGAAGGGACAAATTCCTTGAATTTGTCAAACCATGCACAGTGAAATGTGTATTTGCCATTTACTGCAAACCATTATTTTTGCAGTAAATGGCAAATAAAAGTTTCTGACATCCTCATGCTCACAACAAGGTCGAGTACCATGCAAATGGTACTCAACTTTTATAAATATTCTCGCCAATGCAAGTGGGCTAGTAGATTTTGTGAGCCCTGCTGTTTCCTCATTGCAGAAATTGTCACGACTGCTCAGACATAGCTGTGCTCTAGCGCGTTGAAGCGTCTTTTTTGCTAGATGGAATTACAAATAAAGATCTCAGACCAAATAATCAGACAGACTCAAGAAATATGGTAAAGTACTACTTTATTCTCATTTAATAAAGCAGGGCGAATTGACAGACATCAGATTGATGCATGCACACTCGCACCTTAGCTTGATTACATAGAGGTCTCATACCCCAATATGCGTCATATATGACGTTGTTCTAAAAAGGCAAATTATAAAACCTATTGAGGAAAGGGATTGGTTAAGGGAACATATCTATGTATAGAACATATACAAATTAAAATACTATTGGCTGCCCCTTGTCTGTAGGACACGCCTCAAACTATCTCTAAATATGTTTAATACTGATTATAGCAAACAAAGCAGATTGGTCTATGCAACATTCTATGTTAGGTTGCCCCTTAGACTCAGTGATTGGTTGGCATGCTATCCCAACCTTGGCCTTTCGCCTCTTTTGCAGCACGTACGTGAAACGAAACCTAGGTGCTTTGAATTGCATCAGATGACCCCCTGTTCTCCCAATTAATACATCATCCTTCATCGGTCGCCATAATGCAGAGTCTTCCGTCTGTAGTTGACCTTGCAGCCTGCTCACTGTCCTGGAGCATTTGAGGGAGTGTGAGCACACCACTATCTTCGTCTGGGGCTCTAACGGATAGCCCTTGTCTTTGACTTCTGAGTCACATGTGATGAGACCACGAATTTGTCAATTTCAGCCTCTTATTTACTGTTATTTGATTCAATTATGCTTGCTACGGTTGCTCCTCTTGACCTCTAGGGACTTGCTCACTCTACCTTACATATACTTCATACACTTTTCATTGTCCAATACTTTGGCCGCTGTAAATGTTTTCTTCTTTAATCTTAAGAGAAGGTGCCCTTCGTTCATAGAATATCCTGGTTAACTCCCCTTGTGCTTTGCAATTCTTCCTTAAAATAGCATCCTTGATCCTAGGCCAACATAGCCTTCATGTTGTTCTGCACCAGTGGCTCTCCAGTCTCTCCTGATTCTGCATCCTTGGTCTGTCTCTGAGGTAGCTTGGTTGAATTCGACATGAGCCAGCGTCCATTTTCCTATCATGGCCATCCTTGCCACGTTATATATTCCTCTATAGCAAGCTTCTGTTTCTTTTCTACCTTGTATTATTGCATATTTACAGTTACTGACCAGTAAGTTACTTCATCTTCTGTGTATTCACGATTACTTTAGCTTTAGGTACATATTTCTCTTGGTGCTTCAGTAACATCATCATTCTTTAGAATGTTTATATCGTTTCATCAAAGGTTCATATATCTTCTTTATTGTTAAAGAAATATATATTTATTGGCATTTCTTAGTCATACATAACATAATACTTGAATATTTCTGTTCATCTATCCTCTTCATGACATCACTCTGCACTCGTCAGATTTCACTTTAACGTTCCATGATGTCCATAGGTGCATTCTGACATCCTTCCATATGCCATCCTTCCACACTTTCAGTGCAAGAGTACATTAAGTATTGCTGTCTGAGTGCATAACATCTCTCATACACTCAAAGCGGTATAGGCATAACACATGGTGTCCCACATATAACCCTTCTCCTGCTGTTCCAGCATGGCAACAGTGAGGGGTGGGAACTAGGGTAAACACGTCCACCTGCTCCTCTACATAGCACAAGGTGCCCATGGAGAATCCAGGATAGAACTGATAGGCTACAGGCGCAGCACAGTGTCCATCAAAGGCCGCTTTGCTGTAGTAAAGATCTACATGTCAAAAGAAGTGCCAGCTGTCTTAGTGTGGGATGACCAAAGTCTATTAGAGATCATCCTGCTCACCTGAGCAGGTGTTCTCAGTATAGCAAAGGGCAGTCTCGGACTTACTGAATACCCACAAAGACATTTTCTGGAAAACTACAGGAATGATAAAACAATATGTTCATAAAGTAATTCTGTGTCCCATTGCAGTGCCTGTGAATCATAAAGTACGTCCTGTTCCTCGGACTGTGAGCAAGGAACTAAAGTAGCTCCTTGAACTGTTGATACAAGGCAACATAGAAGCAGTAGAAGCTACTGAATGGTTAAGTCCTGTGGTGCTCACAAACAAAACGGGACAGTCAGAAACTGCGTATCTGTGTAGACGTTTGCACCCTCAACATGAACATTGTCACTGACTCATATGCCCTCCCAGACATTACACAGTTACAAGATTAGGTGCAAGATGCCAAGACATTGACTAAATTGAGCCTTAAGAGCGCATACCATTATATTCACCTCAACCCTGACTTGAAAGCATTCGCATCATTTGTCCCACCAGCTCATCACAACATTGCTCAGAGATGTAACAAATGTTGCGTTCTTCGAAAGACAACTTCTTAGTCTATGGTCAGGACACAGAATTGCATTGTGCCACACTTGGCTGAGTGCTGAAGATACTGAAAGACAGCAAACTAACACTAAGGGAAGAAAAGTGTGAGTTTGAAAAACCTGAAGTAGAATATTTGGGCTGCAACATTTCAGCATCAGGCATTCATCCCAAAAATGTTTGAGTGGAGGCAATAGCAAATGCTCCCAGTCCTGCCAACAAAGAACATCTCTTCATGCCTAGGACTATCGGGGTATTATGCTAAATTCTTCGAGGTGTTCTCCATAAAGACCGATCCATTTCGAGCTTGGTTCAAAAAGAATGTACCTTACAACTGGACATTTTTGAAATCGTTATGCTGAATGTATTTCTAAAGAAGTGAAAAAAATATCACTGCCTCCTGATGAATGTTCACCATATACTGGGACAGAACTGAAATATGTCGAGCTGAATGTTGATGATAAATTACTCACACTGGATATGTGTCAAATGAAACAACACTAAGAAAATGCCATGTCAGTTTAGAACATATACTGCATATGTTTGAAATACTATTTAGACCACTAATCGTAGCGGTTTAGACGTTTGCATTACCCCAGTCACTATCCATGAATTGTATTTTATAATACTTTTAAACATTAGATTCCTTCTGGATTGTTTTATTTATGGAACTTTTAACTATATTGGATTTAATATTTTTTTTTGTTGATTGATTGTTTACTTGACTGCTCACAAACACAGGCTGTGATTTCTCGAACCCCAATTGCTTTATATTATATACCTTAACCATAAATGTGATAGAGTGCTTTTTGGAGTAACCCCAAATTTAGCGACCCAGTAGTCCCTCTAATTAATTATAATCTGCATTTAACACCATGAAAACAAATATACTTCGTGTCCTCACCTTGCCTCCGTTCGTACCAGACACGCTAACTATCATCACTGCAGACGCTAGTGCTTATGGTCTCGGAGCAACTATGATGGAGGAAGAGGAAGACGGACACTGCATTATTGCTTTCGCCTCCAGGGCTCTCGCTGATCCCGAAAAGAACTATTCAGTTATCAAGAAGGAGATGCTCACATGCGCCACTGAACATTTTTGAAACTGCACATGGGGAAGAACATTCACACGTCCTAATGCTCAGCAACCACTAATCCATGTAGTTACGCTAGGTAGACCAGCAAAGTAATGTCACAATCGGCTCTTCTAGCAGCAACATTGCAGTAGTTCATATTCAAGGTAGAATATGTGCCAGGATGGCAGAACACTCAAGCCGACTGTCTATCACACCTTTCATCATTTGTCATACCAGCGATCAATGTTAACATAATTTGTATAACTTCCCCCATGTCTGTATGCAAGTATTTGTATTCATTTTATTCATAGAGTGCTTTTGCCAAAGCGCTTTAGCAAAATGATTACTACAGTACAATGAAAATGGTGGTAAAATCAACAATGAAAAGCTAAAGAGAAAGAAGGAGATGGATTTTTAGTTGAGAAAGAAAATTATGGTACGAAGAGGAAGCATGGATAGGTAATGGAAGAACATTCCAATACTTGGGTAAAAGGAGTGGAATCGAGAAGAACACAAAGTGGCTTGGGAACTGAAAGAAGAAAAAGAGACTGCGAATGAAGAGAACTGGCAGGAACATGATATTGTATTGTATTGTTTATTATTTATAGCGCGCGCCAGACCCGAGGGTAACCGGGCGCGTTGTTCAAGGATACTTTAAACTTTACAGGTTGCGCATGTTTACAAGTAGTGGTTATACATCGTAGAAGTTAAATAATGCAGGACGGTAAGGAGAATGTACATTGTGCATAATATATACATATAGCATAAAATATACAGGAAATATGCAGTAGGAAGATAGAGAGTATATCATTATATACATAGTACGTCTGTAGAACAGTGGTTATGTTGGTGTAGGGCAGGACTATCGGTCATTTTCTTTGATCCAATTGATACAGTTAGATCTGAAGAGAGCGTAGGATTGGGTAGATCTCAAGCCGGGCGGGAGGGAGTTCCAAAGCTGGGCAGCTTTGACCGGGATATGATATGATAGGGCATTTATAACGCGCCTATACACAAGTGTTTCAAGCTACGACGGGGCAAGGGAGGGGAAACGGAGGGAAGACAGAGACAACGATTCTACTAGGCCAGGTGACATTGAGATCGCGCAAGTGCAGGGGAGCGGGGCAGTGCAGTACATAGGATAACAGTAAAGGAAACCAGAGAACAAAAATAAGGAGCAAGATTATAAATAGCTTTAAAAACAATGCAAAGGAAATGTAAAAGAAGATAAAGATCAAAAGAAAGAAGAGACGCAGTAACAGAAGAGCGAAAAGGCAGCTGGAAAAGAAGGCGAGTAGCAGAATTAAAAACAGAAGGTAGAGGGGTAAGATGAGACTTGGGAAGGCCTAATAGAAGAACTGAGCAATAGTTAAGACGAGAGAAAACAGGCAAATAAATCAGACATTTAGTAGCCTGAAATGAAAGAAAAGGATAAGCTCGATGAATAATATAAATATGAAAATGAGCAGCGCGAGTGGTATTAGAAATATGAAGTGCAAAGGAAAAAGGGATCTAAGATTACAACCAGAGGAAGCAAATTAAAGAAAAGATAGAGGAAAAAGTGGTCCAGACGGGGAAGAAGCAGGAGGCGGAGAAGAGGGAGAGAAGAAAAGAACATCTGTTTTTAGAGTGATTAAAATGAAGCAAACGAGAAGCCATCCAGGATTTGACAGTTAACAAACAAGAAGAAACAGTATTATGAGGAGAGGAAGAGAATGAAGAAAAGGAAAAGCACATTTGAGAGTCATCGGCATAGAAGTGACAAGAAAGATTAAATGAAGTTATCAATGCAGGATAGCATATAAAGAGAAAACAAGTGGACCATGAACAGAACCTTGTTGTACACCATAGAGAAGTGGATAGGATGAAGAAATCTGGCCAGCCCAAGAAACCGACTAAAAGCGGGCAGTAAGATAAGTGAACCATCTAAGCACAGAACCAGATAGACCAAGCGAAGAAAGAAGAATAGTGTGATCATGTAACATGTAACAAAGCAGACTCAGTAGAATGAGCAGGACGGAATCCTGCTTGTAGAGTCGGAAGAAAAGAGTGAAGATGAAGAAGAGACTAGTATATACAGCCTGCTTAAGGAGTTCAGATAAAAAAGACAGCAAGGAAATAGGTCAAGAATTATATGGAAAAGAAGCATCCAACGAAGTCTTCTTAAGGATAGGAAAAATAACAGCATGTTTAAATGAAGAAGGGAAAGAAGCATAAACAATCAACGAGATCAGACACGGATAAATAGAAGAAATCCAAAACAGAGGGAATCTAGTCCGCTGGGGACATTGTAGGATGTGCCTGAGTCAAGAATAAAGAGGTCAGAAAGAAAAGAGGAAGAAGAAAGTGATGGAGAAATGTCAGAAAGAGAAGAGGAAGTAGGAGAAGAAGAAGAAAAAGATTAACAAAGTGCAGCCACCTTAAAAGTGAAGAAATCCAGTCAGTAGCAGAAAGAAAAGAAGAAAGGGAAGGATCAGGAGAACCAGGAGACAGAATGGAACTTAACAATTGAAAAAGACGTTGGGTGGTGAGAAAGGCAAAGGGCAAAAGAAGAGAAATACTGTTACTTAGCAGATGGAAGAGACGAGTCATACGAGGAATGAAGAAAAAATAAAGTAGGCAAAGAAGAAAGAAGAGAACGAAGAGCAGGAGATTGCCATGGTTTAGAAGATTTTTTAGATGGACAAAATAAACGACTAGGATAGAGGTGAAGTGTAGAAGGTAAAGCTGAATCGGGATGAGTAGAGGCAGAATCTGCAGAAAGAAGAGAAAGAGAAGTAGCGGGCAATAAGTGTGACTGAGAATCAGGTAAGAAAGGATGGAATAAAGGTAAGAAATGGTCAGATAAATAAACAGGATGTGCTTCAACAAAGCATCTATAGAAAATGAGGTAAATGATAAACCAGAGACATAAGATAGAGGGGTGGAAAGCTGAGCTAAATGGAATTAATTAAGAAGAGGCAAAAAAGCATGAATAATAGAAAGATGAAGATTAAAGTCACCAAGAAGTATGAAAGGAAAAGAAAGGGGAAGGAGGTGGGAGAGAAGAGAATCGAGATCATCAAGAAAGTACACAAGGGGTTCAGAAGGGCAATGGAGAATAAGGAAGGCAATTTTATGTATTTATTTATTGATCACATTTATGTAATGTCCAGACCCGGGGGTACCACAGCGCTTGTACAGTGGGTTAGAAGGAGAAAAATCACAGGGTTTTAGTCATACCTGCTAACCAAGTATTTACCAATGTTATAAAGGTTGTTTTAGGACTGTTCACGTCTGATAGCTGGCGGCAGAGAGTTACAGAGGGTGGGTGCTGTGACACAAAAGCTGACACCACCTGCTCTCTTCTTTTTGTAGCGAGGAATGCAAAGCGTACTGGATGCTGATTTTAGCAAGCACAAATAATGTTTCATGGTAATGACGCTGTTGAGGTAGTTTGGGGATTCTTTATGGATACAGCGGATTGCCAACAACAGAGTTTTGTCGATTCAGGCTTTTATGGGCAGGCCAGTGGCCTTCACGTCTAGTAGCGGAGATGTGGTCAGATTTGCATTAGCTTAGTGCAGCGCGCATGTCTTTGTTCTGTATCAGCTGAAGTTTTGCCAGGTTAGTTGCAGTAGTACCCATAAGGAGTACATTCCAATAGTCCAGTTTGCTCATGATGAGAGCTCTAGTGAGAGTAAGGCAATTGTCAGTGGACAGAAATTGTCTGCCCAGGGAGATGAGTTTGGAAGTGTGGGCCATGGTGGATGATAATGTATTGATGTATTTCATCATGGATAATTCAGCATTCAGGGTGTTCAGCTAACATTTTAACATGTTTGAGTACTGTTAAGTCAGATCCATCAATGTAGAAGGTGCAAAAGGCTGAGTCAAGGTTTTTTAATCAGTGGTGTAAGCCTACAATGAACAATTGTGTCTTGTCATTGAGACAAAGGTTGTGGGAGGCCATCCAGTTTTGTATGATGCTGTAAATTCTGCTTATGGGAACAGTCCCTGATCGGCATGACTGTTAGTGATGGGGATGAGGATTTGTGTGTCATCAGCAAAGTATGTGTAGATGATTCCAAGGGAGTCAAACAGTTCGAAGAGAGGCTTAGTGTAGGTGTTGTAGAGGGTGGGTAATAGGCAGGATCCTTGTGGGATGCCAAGTGGAACCAATTTGGGGTCAACAGCCGCCTCCCCCATGAAATCTCTGGAGGTGTGATTGCGAGACCTGTGGTGATGGCAGAGTGCGCCATGGTCCACAAGGTGGAACGCAACGTTAAGGTCCGGAAGGAGAAGTATAGCTAGGTTTTCTGAGTCGCGTATGTTGTCTATTTGGAGTTTTAAATATAGCAGTGCTGTTTCCGTAATGTGTTTTGGTTGGAAGCCTGATTGTCCATCTCCTAGCAAGTGGTGTTGTTCCAAGTACATTTGGACTTGGGAGTAGGCAAGTCGGTCTAAGATTTTGAGTAGGAAAGGGACAGTGGTGATAGGGCAGTAATAGGTGGGGCTGGTTGGATCAAGTGTTGGTTTCTTGAGAAGGTGGTGACCTAAGCTGATTTTATGCTAGGTGGGACCTCGCAGGTTATGAAGGAGGTGTTCACAAAGTCAGTGATGATAGGAGTCAGAGTAGGTGCACAGAGTTTGACTAGCTGTAACGGGCAGGTATCACCCTTGCAATTGGATGATTTTAAGACTAATAGGGTCTCCTTTGCTTGGGTAACTTTGGCAAAGGTGGAAGGAAGTGGATGGAGTGATTTGTCTTTAAGAGGGCTCTCTGGAATCGTAGGGGTGGACGATTTGGCTGTGAACAGTGCTTTTGTTAGTGGAGGTTTTCACTTGTAGTTGTTAGAAAGGACAGCTTGAATAGTAGAGCATCATGCTTTATCAGCCAGAGTCAGAGCTGCAGTGGGGTTGGGGTTTTCTAGTTCTCTCAAGATGGCAAAGAGCTCTTTGGAGTTAGATCCATCATTGGAATTTCTGGTGTCATAGGAGTTGGCTTTGTGTAGCACAACTGCTTTCTTATAGATCTTGGCAGGTTTGGAAAATGTTTCCCGATTATATGGGAAAGGGGTATCTCCTGCACAGATGCTCAAGGGCTCTTTTTTTCCTACGTAAAGCAACCAATTCCTTTGAGAACCAGATATTGAGGGGTTTGTGCACTTTAGGAATTTTTTTATTTTATTGGGGAATGTTGGTCCAGCGTAAGGCGTAGACACTGATGGTAGCAGTTGGCTAGAAGTTGGGGACTTTTGGAGTTAGGAACTGATTGCAAGACCAGTGTGGTAGTGAGGGTAGGTTTCAGGATCATATGTCAGTTTAGGATGAACTAGAACAAGCCTTAAGGGAGGGGATTCTGCAATGGCTGATCTGGTGAGAGAAAGATTGTAGTTGATGAGAGCATCATCGGTCCAGGGAACCGTATTCACTGAAGAGATACTGATGCAGGATTTGAGAGTTAGTTTCCAGTCCAGGGTGTGCCCTTTGGCATGGTTGGGAGCAGAGATTAGTTGGGAGAAGCCACTTTACATAAGGGAAACCCTTTTGTTGGGAACAATGGGTTGGACCAAATATTTTTCACAATAGTGTTGCCAACAATTTTCTATACCATTTCTGTCAATTTCCATTTTAAGTTAACTTCAATAAATGAAAATCAAGTTCATGAAACTCAGTAATATCAACCAATTTTACAATTTATTGGTAGATTTTTTTCCTTTTTTCCCTTTTACGTTTTTTTTCTTTTTTTATTTGCCTTGTGCCATGTACTTTCATAGTTTATAGTTTATACATGTATTTTGTGGTTGATTCAATTGTTTGATAATACTTTGAAAAAATAAAAAACATTGACTGGTGGCAATACAAACATCAATATAGACAAAACAGAGGATACATTTACTCTACCATCACCTTGTGTTCTGTTTTTTCACTAAACACCCAAGTGCCAACATGCAAATGTTTCTTATAACAGGGTCTATGTCTACAAAAATATTGATTCATTTCTCTTATGATGGGGAAATAAAAGCTTGCTTTGGGTTCCTGACGACCCTGTATGTTTGTTTGACGTTTCAGCGGTTTTACAATGTAGCCGCCTTCCTCAGGACCTCCTATCACTCGACCCTGAACAACAACATGAAAATTGTGTATAAGCTATTCTATTTTGCTAAAATTCTATTTACAATCTTGTCTGGCGTTTCAAACACTATCTCAATATGAGTAGTTTGAACTACATGCCTCGCATCACGCTTAGCATCTCCTGTTTTCTTCCTGGATAATTGTTTGTTCTCCTCCGTATGGTTGTTGTGTCACTGCTGTGCGCTCTGCAGAGAAACCAAGGAGGAATTGTGAGCCACTATGTAGCTGCTAACTTCAGCATTCATTCTTGCAGAGCTCGAAGTAGCCTGTAAACATTGAAGCTTGATATGCTTACCCCATAGTCTTATGTATATGAAATGTTCTGTTGCAGCACCTTATTCAATGCAAGGGTTTGTTGTGCCTTAATCCAATATGCCTTCACCGAATTTGTTTACACTTTGTGTGGGAGCATTTAAGACATATAAGCGGATGTGTTGATGCCTGCTTCTCCACATCCTGAATATGTATATAGTGAATCTAATAGGGTCTGCGGAATGGACCACTGAGCAGGGAGATGAGTTTGATCTTTAGAGGAGGATGCAATGGCTAATCTGGCGAGGGAAAGATTTAAGTTGATGAGAGCGTGATCTGTCCATGGAACCGTATTGACTGAAGAGATACTGATGCAGGCGTTGAGAGTTAGTATCCAGTCCAGGGTGCACCCTGTGGCATGGGTGGGAGCAGAGATTAGTTGGGAGAAGTTCATGTCTCCTAGCGCTTGCATGTAGGTGGCAGCAGTCGGGCCAGCTGCGTTGTTGAAGCCGAGATTGAAGTCACCCAGGAGGATGAATTTGGTCATAGGTTTGATAAATGTTGTGATCAGGAGAGGAATGTCTACTCCGGTTGGCTAGCAGAGTTGGGCTGGCAGTACAGGAGGAGCACATTGAAGGTGCATTGTGGGTCAGTGGACAGTTTGAGAAGTACAATGTCATAGCCTGGGATATGCGTGATAGGGATGGATCTGATCTGAAGGGAGGATTTAGCTATGAGGGCAATGCTGCCTCCTGGTGAATTCTTGTGATCAGCTCTGAAGATAATGTAGTTGTACTAGAAGGTCACCCTTAAGCCTGGCTTCGGTAGATCTAACCAAGGTCTTTCACCTAGAAAGGAGTCAGTCAATCCTGCCTTTCTGGGTTGTGTAGACAGAACAAGAATGTATTATACACATAGGACACAAACATGTTTCTAGATACATTCCATGTCTGTGTACCCATTTGTGCACCTGTTAAATATTGCATTGTTGTACACCAGTTTGTTTCCTTACATGGACTCCTTCTATTGTATTTGAACTTTATTTAGTCCACCTTTTTGTTTCTGATCATTTAATTCGTATACTTTTGCAGAGGGATTGAGTTACGCCACCCTCTGACAAAAGAACCATGATCTAAAAAAAAATGTATTTAATAAAGTAACAGCAATATAAAAAGCTGAACTGTATTACCTCCCTAGGGGTAGATGGTGATATGATGGGAATCGGAGGAGGGTGGTGCGATTGCTGAGTCTGGAGCATCTAGGCTCACCTAGAATGGGGAGGGAGGGTTAAGAGAGGACAGATTATGTATTAGTCTTTGGGTTTGGATTAGAATACTTCCTGGGATGTTTTCCAGAGGATTGCCAGTTTGTTGAAGAATTAGTCAGGATGAGCGAGGCTCTGGGTGTTTAGAAATAGGCCTCAGAGTAACAGCCAAATGTTATGAAATAAGATGTTGTATGGGTTGGCCTCCTATATTCAGCACATTAACAACTTCATTTGAGCACGGAGCATAAGGATACTGGGAAAATGTTAGTGTTGAGCGAGACACTCCATTATCAACTAAGCAAGAGACAGTTTTCCCACTAACAGCACTTATATGAGGAGCAGTTAGATCAAGCAGAATAAGTGGTACAATGTTGTTTTTGGTGTTCTGGCTATCTTATTGTAGTTTATTGAGAGAGGTGGGGGAATTTATTGAGAAAAGACTGGATGTGGAGGAGGCCAAGTAGTCTATTGGGCAAGTCAGTTTAGACATTCTGGCCTCCAGTGGCCAAGTCCTCTACACTCATTCCTACACAAATTGGACAATTGCCTGTCTTGAGTTACTTTATGTCAACTGCTGGCAGGAAGTCTTCTTCCACTAGTCGTTCATCTTCCCCTGGTGGCCAGTCCTGCCCTGTGTCCTATCCTCCCCAGCAGAGGATGAATCTGGTAATCCGCTAGTCTGGCCTTGGTTCAATCTTTCTGCCTTTCCACCTTGTCGTGAAATAATTCAGTTAAGTTCTTGCCATCCCTAACAACAAGTACTCCCTTAATATTTTCTGCGATTGGGGTTGCAACCCCATTACAAATGCTGACACTATAGCTTTGTGGGCTGTTTCAGATGCACTAGGGATCCTCGAATACTGATCAACTCAGCATTTACGCCTTTCTGAGGGATCGGCTGGTTTCTCATTCTTGCACTGTGTGACAAGGTCAGTCATTTGATTTTGTCATGAAGAGATATGAACCCCTGTCAGCCTGGGATGTGAGGCCTACAAGGGTGGAAGCCAGAGCCAGTCCTACCCCAGAGGGAGACAGTGGCAGTTGAGAGGGCACCAATTGCTGTCGCCTTCCCAAGTGCCTGCTTATATACGAACAGTATCAACTTGCATTGCCCCATTCCTCTTGAGAACGATTCTGTCCAGTTGTTCTCTTTCGCTTGACTGTTTTGTACGTAATTTAAGGATTGCTGCACTGCAGCCGCTAACACGAACTGGGACACTCTGAATGTGGGCCACCATTATTACAGCACAACGACTCCATGTGGGGAAAGGGGCAAGCTTAATAAACTATTTGTAATGTTCAATGATTGGAACACCTCCCAAACAGGAAAGTTAGGACCAGATTGGTCAGGGCCATAAATCCAATGTGAGAAGCAGGGGCAGGATAAGAGGGGTGACAGGAAACAGAAAGATGTGGGTTGTTTGGCTGAGGTCAGAAGAGGAAGAGGTGTTGGACCAAGAGTCCAGCTGGGGGAAGGATGGTGGACTGGAGTGTGGAGGCGATTTAGAAAACAGGTGAGAGCAAGTGGTACTATGTGGTGAGTGTGCTTATAAGGTGGGCGAGTCAGCTTAATAGAGTGTAAAGGGTCTATGGAAGATGCTTGTGAGAGTGAAAGGAGAGTGACTGTGTAGAAGAAGGGTAGAGTATTAGTGTTGAAGCGGGAGTAGTAGTGTGAAGGAAGGAGTGGTAAGAAGGAGAGAGTAGTGTGATGAATCAAGGGAATTCATCCCTTCTCCTCAAGGGATACTCCCCCCCAACCCCCCCACCACCCCACTGTGTGAGGCTAGGGATATTAGCCTGCTTTGCAACACCATCCCTTGGCGTCGAGCCAAGTTGGACCTTACCC
This sequence comes from Ambystoma mexicanum, assembly GCF_040938575.1. Taxonomy (NCBI): domain Eukaryota; kingdom Metazoa; phylum Chordata; class Amphibia; order Caudata; family Ambystomatidae; genus Ambystoma; species Ambystoma mexicanum. Next base: position 969,751,584 of record NC_090928.1, read on the forward strand.
AGAGAGACTCCCCCTTTGGTGACAAGGAATCCCATTCCCGTGAGGAATTCCCTGATGCCCTTATGATGGCATATTTGGGACGATCTAATACACAAAATAATTAGAAGTTCCAAGACTGAGATGAAGAGAAAATTAACTTATGCCATTGCCTGAAAGAAGGAGAATTTGTCTCTACTGAGACGAGTGCATTGAAGAGGGAGGACACGATAAGGGAAGAGATTAGAGAACAAGAGAGAGAAGGCAGATGCAGACAGGGGAGGTCCCCTGTGCGTAGAATACGTGAAGGAGGTAGAGCTAAAACAGACAGAGAAGCCTGCAAAGTTCTTAACTGCTGTGAGCAGGTGAAGGAAGCACTGAAAGCCTGCTGTGTACACGAAGCCAAGACAGCTGGAGCAGAACAATTGGTGGTGGCATGACCATGAAGCAATCGTAGTGGGCAGGCTGCCCGTTCAATGACACCGACACCACCCCACCAAGGAAGCAACGAATGGAACGGTTACCCATAGCGATATCGAGAAGCCTAGAAGGAGAGAGAAACTTGCAAGAAACAATAAGCCCAGAAAGCAAACGGAAGGAAGGAGAAAGTCCCCAGTATCTACCGGCACGGGAGGCATTCCCTTTTATTTTTTGCCAGCATATTTATTGGAAGATTTCCTCTCACAGGTTATTTTTCTGGTGTTCCTTACTTTTTTTAAAGTCCAATGCTATTTTTGTCTTGCACACTTTCTCCTAACGAGAAGGTCAATTGAAATACATTTGTATATTTCACTTTAAAATATGTGTTCACTTACTGTGCATACATTTATGGGTGCCAGCTTTTGATTTTCGCTATGAGGGCAAAGTACCTGGGCATATGTTATTCTTGCAGCTGGTCATTTATTTCCCTTTTCTGTGCTGCTTAAACTTAAATGCGGTTAGTTAGGGTTGTGCAATGTATCACAACAGTCACCAAGAGTCCAGCCATAAAACAAGGGGCTAGTAGCATGCTGCTTAACCAAAATGTGTGATCCTCGGCAGATAATGTTATCTCTCTGTGCATTGACTAGAAACGTTGTGAGTTCTAAAAGCCTGCAATCTTTTATACATCACAAAAAAAATAGAAATGTTTACAGCTACAGTGGGTTCCCATGCAGTAACCGGGACCTATCCTGCTTAGCTTCAGAGTGAGGAAGGGGCCAGCCGCCTAAGGCCCTGCTGACTGTTAAATGAGCCCACCTTACAAGACTACCTTGAGCAACATGGCCTAAGGGGGCTGGATCCTTCCTCACTTCGAACCTAAGCAGGGTCGGCTGTGCCCACTATACTAACATGCCATAAGCTATGGCCTCCGGCCGTACCCACTGTATGTTATATACACTAACCAGCTACTAGCCATAGTCTTCAACACAATATTAGGCAGTGGCCAATGCCTTTGGCCATGGCGTCTGTATATTCTAACATATTAATAGGCACTAGCTATAGCCTTTAGCTATGGCGACTGACTACAGCTTTCAACATTTCCCACTGTATATTATAAAACCGTGACGGGCCACTAGACATGGCTTTTAAACATGCACATTGGTATTTTGCAACACTAACTGACCACTAGCTATGATGTTTGGTGATGGCCAGTGACCACGGCCTTCATTATGGCCAAGTCTATAGCCTAAGTTCTTATTAAGAAAATCAAGGTTTTTATGAGCTAACCCTTTAGTCATGTTATGTCTAATGTCATTATTGATGTAGTTTGTTAAATGCAATGTAATTAGTGTTGTCACAAGTGATATCAGTGATGCAATTGTTGATGGTATCAGTGTTCTCCTAAAACATGCAATTAGGGATGTCATTAGTGATGTGATTTGTGATGTCATCATTGTGGTCATAGGTTTGCGCAAAAGGGGTTGCCAAAGTTAAGGTGGTTTAGCTGAATTTCAGGGGTTTTGTTGCGTTAAGTTCTCACCTTAACATCCATGCAACTAAAGTTTTTTTGCTTGCTTGCATGTGTGTATATATGTATATATATAATATATATATTTTTTTCCATTTGAGCCATGTCGCACATGCAACAACGACACCTAGTAACCGTCGCTGGGAGTCCACCTCCAGTTCCGTGGCACATCAGCAAGGCATTGTGTGCATGCACATTAGTTCAAATGCAAAGCTTTTGCTCCAGAAACCGGCCTTTGTCCTACAAGGCAGTGCTACTTTATAAATAGCTTGCTCAACATAAGAGGAAGTTCTCTTTTTTACTTACACATTTCAAGTGCTTTTTTTCAAGCCTTTTTAAACCCACCATAACTTTGCTATTCTATATGTGCTTCTCTCAAAACTGAAAAGGACTCTCCCCTTCCATGCGCAGCTATTTTGAGTGAAAAAGAATATTCCCAATAATTACATTTGTTTGGATGTATTAGAGATTAATAAATCCAGCCAAATTCTGGTTTCGGCTATATTTCTATTTCTCCCATTTTTATGTCTCACTTTTCTCACTGACTCCCCTCCCTGCACACACCATTCTGGCCCCTGTTCCACCTTCCCTCCCTAATGCTCTGGCCCCAGTACCCCTCCCTCGGCTGTAGGGACAGTGGAATAGTTTATTTGGAACAATAGAGATGCCCGTAAGTGCCAGGTCTCCCAGAGCAACTGTCCAACACCTCAAAAAAAAGTTTACCCGCACCAGGCTCCCTCAGCATTTTAAACAACTCACCAACTGGCTCTGATATCATTAAGTCCTGTCCCTTCCGAGCTTGAAATATAAAGACTCTGGCAGTTTGTGGTCCTGTGTCTTTCCAACTCAAGTTGAATGGAAACACGTGGGACCCCAAACCGGCAGAGTCTTTCCCTAACTAGGAGGCTCAGAATGTATGTATACTTCAAGCCTGAAAGGGACAGGACTTAATGATATCAGGCCAACCTTATACTTGTTTTGTTGGCAACAATCGTTTCACATCCGACTAGGATGACATGGTGCAGAATAAGGACAGTATGTTTACCGACCAACATATTTGCTGAGCAACGCCTTGTTTCTTCAGAATGAAACAATCGTGTTAAATAAACCCAACCTTGATAAAGACCATTGAATTGGTCCACACACGTTTTGTCTCTTGGGCCTTTGCAATTTTGAAACTATCACATGGATTTTGGACTGTGTAATAAACAGCTCAACCTTATTTGGAGTTTGACCTATGTTAATTGAGAAGAGAAGAAATACTACGTTATCCTCCCTTGTACCACTGAGAAGTGTCCTACACGTGGCTGCATGCCTCATGAAGGGTCTACGCAGATAACGACCACATCCCCCCAGGCCTCATCGACCTACGCTGGCTCCCACTGCACTTGCAAATCACCTTCAAGTCTTGCTGCATCATCTATGAGGCATTCGCCCTCAAGTCACCCAGCTACCTTGCAGAGAAACTCTGCATCTCGGGTGGACAGTGCACTACCAGAAGCCAGGACACATTCAGACTTGAAATCTGCTGCTGCAAAAATGAAAGGACCAGAAAACAAGCCTTCTCTGCCTACGCCCCACGACTATGGAACCACCTCCCGTCAGCATCAGACTCGCTCCCATGCTCCTACAATTCAGAAAAGAACTTAAGACCCACCTCTTCAAGGAGTCTCTCTCCTCAACACCTAGGCCAGTACGTTGCCCTTCGAACCACCTGACTCACTAGGCGCCGGTCCGCCATTCTCCTCCCCGCCACCCAGTCCAGCTGTACCCCTCCTCTGTCCCTCTCTGTATCCTACCCCCTGCTATACATCTGTTCTGTTATTACCACTGAAAAGCGCTCCGTTATGCATCTGTAATTTTGTACACCTATGTAAAGCGCTCCATTATGTATCTGCATTGGTGTATACCACTGTAAAGTGCTCCATTATGTATCTGTATTGGTGTATACCTCTGTAAAGCGCTCTGTTGCTTCTCAAAGCTAAGTTTGCGCTCAATAAATACCATAATAATAATAATACCAGGAATGTTAACTCCCATCTGTATTCTCACAGCTTCTCAAAGCTAGGTCCGAACTCAATAAATACCATTATAAGAATAATAATACCAGGACTGTTAACTCACATCTGTATTTTAACATAATTCACTGCGAATGCGCTATTATTATACATGAACATTTACATGGATTGAGGTGTATCATGTTTCTATGGTATTTGTTCATGGGCTGTGGGGAAGCCTATACACACCTACCCAAGCAGTAGTCTAACTAACATTCTTTTTCTTAAGCTCAGCTGAATAGAGTTGCCCCACAACACAGCTCTTGCTACTTCTATCCCTTACATTACACCTAAAAGAATAATATAATCCAAATGAAAGTTCCTTCTCCGGGAGAATGGCTCCCTTCTATATGGGCGTCATTCCCAAAATGTTCTCTTGCAAAAAGGTGCCAGGGGGAATGTCTCCCTTCCACTAGCTTGTAGCAATCTAACAGAACGTTATTTCTCCAGGACAATGACTCCCTTCTCGTGGTATACAGTTGGTGTTCCAAAAATGTCCTCTTCAAATGGATTCCAGGGGAATGACTTCATTCCCCTAGGTTGTAGTTCCAGCACCGTGTACACTCAACTTTCTGGACCAGGAGAATGGCTCCCTTCTCCTGGTACAGATCTGCACTCTTCAATATAGTTCACAACAAGGCCAGGGGGAATGACTCCCTTCCCTTGGCATATCTTCAGTGCACTTGAAAGGAGTCAGTTTCCCCACCAGAAGAATGACTCCCTTCTCCTGATGTTTGAGAGTTCTTTTTCAACTTGGGGTTTCTCTTGGCACCCTCTCACTATATCAGCAAAGTCCAAGTTCCTCTTCGGATCCCAGTGGACTTAGCTCTGCAACGGGGATGAGGAAGATTTCCTCGGATGCCTGTTCCAGTGGCGTTAGGGTCCCAGACTCTTCTCTGGTGGTCAGTGGGCTTATCCCTGCCACTGCTATGAGGAACACTGCTCGGATACACTCTTTACTCTATTTTGGGTCCCTTAATAGCCCTCTGATAGGCTTTGCGCTTTTCCCGGCATGAAGCAGATACCTCTTAACCGCCCCCCACATCCCTACCAGTCCACCTGTGCTTCCCGTTACCTTCTGGGATTTGCTTGCATGGCGCTGGCCCCTGCAGGGACTGAGGTTGGTCTCCTTCCTGCTAACTGCAGCCATCTGCTTCGTTACTGCTTCTGCAGCGATTCCGTGTGCTGTGTCTCCTTGCCGTCTCGGCACTGTTGGCGGTCCGCCCACTGCCTCGCCTGCTCTCAGCTAAGCTTGGTCCTGCCGACACAGAACCTGTCACGACTCCCTCAGCCACTCGCTGCCATCCTCTACAACGACCTCTCCTTGGGTTGCGTGCAGACTGCGAATCTCTGAAGTGCTCCGACGAGGAAGACACTGAGTCCTTCTTACCCCACCTCAGCGTAACATCAATACCTGTTGTCAGTGGCTCCTGGGTACTACTCATGCCTCCTGTGAGCCACTTATCTCAGTACTAGCATAGTCAGTAATCCTCATGTTTTCTGTTATCTTCTTCGTCCTTATATTGTCTATCTTGGCTGTACCCCAGGTTCTGCAGAACTACATTGGTCTCCTCTCCATATAGTGGTTTCAAATGGAGGGGGGGTAAGGAATGTGGGGGTGTGACGTGCAACAGGTTGTACCCCCAGGTGCTCATCCTTATCCCCAACAGGCAGAATCCCTCCCCATGAGGTCCTCCCGCATTAATCCACCCCTAGGGGGACTATTGGGTAGTGGCCACCCCTCCCTAGCCTCATGGGAAAAGGGCATCTCCTTGGGGAGAAGTAACAACACCTCATGAATCGCTGCAGACCCGAGTAGCCCAAATTGCTTCAGTCCTGGATTTAGTTAGTGAAGCACAAGAGCAGATTAGATGCCTATCTGCTTCAAGGCAATCTTCCTTACACAATCTACAGTATCACTCCTTTTATTCCAACCATGCTCTAGTGCCTATAATATCGAGAGTCTCCACCAAATTACATTTAACTCAGATATTCCATTCTGGTGTGTGCACTTGGAACTCCTTGGTGTATAAAGACAAGGGCTGAGGTGAACCCAGACCAACAATGAAATCTCAACTGATACTTTTGGTTGCAAGGTTTATCCAATTTTGCTCTTTGTCAAGCATTAACAGTGACTTTTTCAAATTTGGTTAACGTGGTATCAAGTAGATTGACATTCAGTATAGTACACCACGTCCTTCCTTCCTTCGTACAGGTTGAACCCCAGGATACTGTCAGCCTTACCCTCATGATTTGTCAGCCTTCCTCTCCTGGTTGGACTAAGCAAACTTATCTTTCAACCTGGCTTGGGTCTAAGCCCCTTGGTTGCTACTTGGGCCTTTCCTTTGACCCCCCCTCCACCACTTCAGAAGCACCCTTCATGTTCATATTGTGAAGGCCTTCACATTCATTGCCTTCCCCCCTATGTAAGCCTCTTCCCACCGATGTCTTAAGCTCCCTACTACTGATCTTGATATGCTACCTTCTCCTTATCTCTCCCTCTTTCCCGCACATTCCTTGCTCATGTCCTACTCTATCTTCTCATGGTGTCACTCCTCCTTCCCTTTGTCATTCCACTGGAGTTCCACCTCCTCCCCCTTTCCTATATCTGATTGTTTGCTTCACCTCCTCCTTCCAATCAATGTTTTTCTGATCTTCTTCCACACCCCCCTCCTTTCCACTCTCTCTTTTCTCTTGCCTTCTTCCATCTTTCTTTTCTCATCCACCTCCTTTCCTTACTCTCTCCACTTTCTCTTTCTTTTCCCGACTCTCCCTCTCTCTCTTTCTTCTTTCTACTTTTTCACTGCTCTGAAACACTCTTTTCTGCACTTTTCTCTCATAGACCTCCACACTCTGCCTCTTAACTCCTGCACATTCCCTCTAAAGTGCTTTCCATACTGCCTTAGTGTGGCGGGGGACTGGATTACAGAATGTCCTTGTGAGCTACTGTTTCCCAAGGCAGTCTGTGTTAGATGGCAGACCACCCTGTGGCTACACACACTAAGTTTAGAAGTGGCTGTCCCCCGCCTTGGGTTTAGTCGGTCAACATCCCTCAGTCAGCTGGTTCCCCATGAAGGAAATTAGGCCTTTCATCTGTATTCTCTCAAATGTATGGTTTCTAGCTACTCCCTAGCAACCACTGGTCCTCAGAGTCTGCTGTAAGTTGGGCCCTGGCAGTACACACGAGCAGTGGTCGCAGACGTATCACCTTCTTCCAAACAGAACTATTTAGGGGCACAGTGCAGTATGTGAACTACTACAGATGCAAGTCAGAGGGCAGATTGTTTCTCATATGATTCTTGGGCTATAGCAGGGTTCTTGTGTCACTAGCGTGTTTCCTGCAATTGAGGCTAGGTATAGGATTGGGGATTTGGGGAATCCCATGCATACTGCCTGCAAGGCCTACCTTATGGAATGGGAAGCAATCCATAGCCCCAGGGTCACCCCACTCCCATCCCATCCCCTAGCCTGCCACATGTGACCTTGTCACAGTGACCTTTCTTTTGTCTGCCCGCTCACTGTCTCACCACTCTCCCGCTGACCCTGTCTTTTTTCTAGGCTGATTTATTCTGTTGTGTTCTATCTCCCTGTATCCATGAAGCACTGAATCTGTGGGTTGTCTCCATGACCATCAGTCTGGCTTCAGAGGACCAGAGGCACCGAAACTGCTCTCCTGAACACCAGTGAAGATCTGCTCACTAACCCTGATTCTAGCCTTCCTTCTGTTCTCGTCCTCTTTGATCTCTCCTCTGCCTTTGACATGGTCAACCATGCCATCCTGATCAATCGTCTCCGTGAGAACCTGGGCATCACGGCTTAGGCCCTGGCTTGGTTGACCAGGTCCAACTTGGGTCCTTTCTCTCCACCACCTCTTTATCCACATGTGGTGTTCCTGAGGGTTCTAACCTCTCACCCTGGCTCTTCAATGTCTACTTGGCCCCTTTGGCCCTCTCTATCTCTACCTTCTCCTGTAACTTTCAATGTTATTGCAGATGACACTCCGCTCTCCTTCAGGCTCCCCTCAGCCTACTCTCCTCTCTCTGTCATTCTCGATTCAGGACTTGTGCGCCTCCAAAGATCTCTGCCTTAATGCCAGTAAGCAGGGGTCCCTTCTCATTGGGACCCCTGCTTCCGTTTTCCCTCTCACCCTCTGGCCGCTCTCCTTGGGCCTTCTTCCTTTGCCTTCCTGTGAGGCAAAAAACATTGGTGTCATCTTCGACTCCATTCTCGCCTTCTCTCCTCACATCACAGACCTTGCCAAGAAGGCCCACTACCATCTGCACCTCCTCAGAGGTATTCTCACTTTCCCCCAGATGCTCACTGTCTCGAGAGCCTTGGTTCTCTCTAGGCTGGACTACTGCAACAGTCTCTTTCTCAATCTGCTGTCCTCTACTCTCCGCCCTCTGCAACTAATACAGAACAGGCTCTTAGACTTGTCCTTGGCCTCAAGCTCGGGGACCGTATCTCTGCAACCCTGAAATCTCTCCACTGGCTCCCGGTGGCTGCAAGGATCAAGCCACCACCAACTACCTACCCTCCGAGTCTCACTGGGGACCACCTGGCTCCTCCACAACCAGTCACCCTTGCACTACCTCCGGGCCTACCGTGCACTTAGGGGTTGTATCTGGAAGCAGCCCAATACCTTCCTTTTCGCTTCTTCTCTCTCTCTTCCCCCACCCCCACTGACCTACCTGTCTGCTGCACTCACTGTTTGCCTGGCTACCCTCAGAATCTCACTGGGTACCACCTGACTCCTCCACAACCAGTCGCCCCTGCACTGCATCCGGGCCTTCCGCACACTTAGAGGTTGTATCTGGAGCCCTACGGTCCCCCACCTCCTTGCATTTACCCAGAGCTGGCTCCTCCAGCTGCACTTACTCAGGGCAATGCTGCCCTGATTGCATTTCCCCTTTACCTCCCCACTAGTACCTCCCCTCCCCCAATGCTCAAAGATTATTTGTTTTGTTCACCCTATGTCTTCCCTCTCTTGCCTTGTTGTGTTCAGAAACACTTGTGTACAGGTGTGTTATAAATAACTTATCATATAATATCATGAGCATTTTGTATAATTTTTTGGCAATAAGCCCAAATTGTTCTTTCAAGAATCAAAACGTTTATTTGTTCGTAAATATTTAACAAGTGATTAATTAAGAACTGAACACAATAATTTAAAAAAAATTTAAAGAAGGTTTAGCAAGTTTTGAAAAAATGGAATGTCCTGACTTTCAGTTTCGTGCAAGATGTTCCCCTGTTGACACTTCTCGAAGCAATTGACTGAAATGTGTGTGTGCTTCCATCACTCAAAGGTCAATTCATTTGTGAAACCAACAACATATTAAGCGTCCTGCTTCACGAGGTAGCTTTGAACACATTTTAGCATTTCAAAGCAGCATTATGAACACGTGTTCACCTAGCATGAATACAATCCTTACTCCATGTGTCATCATGTATGCTTAACATTTAAATGATTTTTTTTATTACGTGTTTAATTGTTTTACAATTTTTACAAGAAGAAATCCTCCTTCCCATCTTTAAAACCTTTGCATCCCTTTCAGTTACTTTCCAGTATCTCAAATTCGGACTGTTTTGTTTCCCAAGTCCAAATTTCGTATGCACGCCACCACTGCTAATACCCATTGGGCTCTTTCTCCATCTAACAGGCTAGACCACCAATTTCTTTTCCGAGTATGTTTGAAATTTTGAAAGACCATGTCCCAGGAATTGTTCTCTTTGAGATGAGACTGCTCCACAGGACAGCAGTAAGTGTCGCAGGGTCTCAGGGTGGTCCACTTTTTTAAGCAGTATCGGCAGTCTGTACTGGGAGATTGACCCCTTGTTTTCAGGATTACATTCGTAGGCAAGATGTTGAGCCTAATCCTTAAGAAGAAGTTTCTATATGCCTTGTTCTGAAACTTTTTTAGGTACTCGAGTAACTGATTCACTTTTCTTGGAAGAAATGGCACGTCTGCCATTGATTTATATTTACTAGCTAGATCAAGAGTGTTGATCCAGTCGAATTCCAGAAATTGAATTTTCATTTTGTTCGAATTTGTCCATAATTCATCTTCAGTGCTGTTTATTTTTTCCAAAACTGCCTTGTTCTTCTCACCCCACAAGTTGATGACGGTATTTTTGCCTTTTGCCATATCTGCTAGAATTATTGTGAAAACTGCAGGACCTTTTGGAGCTATAATTGTCCTGTATAGCATCAGAGTATTTCGCTCTACAATGTTTTGCAGAGACGCCAGCCCCAGTTCACGTCGAATAATCGGCATTGGTGTACAGGGTGGAAAGTTAAATGTTATTTGAAGACAGTTACGTAGATAACTTTTGCTTGCTTCTCAAAAATACAGATGTCTGGCAAAGAGCACGTCCTAAAATATAACTTCATGTTACAGTTGAACTTACGTGCATTCATTTCCACATTAGGCCTGAAAAATGAGGCGCGCAAAAGAATTCCGCTCTTGGATTTGAGCAAGGTTTATGCAATCATGATTTAAGATGTGCTTTCTATATGAATGCGCATATTTAAAAGCAATGGCAATCATAAACACAGTCATTAAAGCAATCATTGCCATTCATGTTTTTCTCACTGTTCATTCAAATGCGCATGTACCACAACATCCACACACAACGCACAGTCGGAAGACATTTGGTTGCAGGTTTAATTCTTGTAAGTACTCGATTATACAGCTGCATACATGACGCTGCCAGAGCTACATTTGTCATTCCCAATAAATAGGCTATTAGGCTTTCATTTCGCGGCAATCACTATACAATCACTATACTGTCCAATGCGTAGTACATGCTGCTTCTGAACACAGTAAATTACGCGTACCATACATGCCCACTGTAATTTCAAAAGACAGTTTGTCAAATGGTTGAGAGTTGCATGTGTACAGTTAAGCAAACTGGAGCTGGTATCAATACCAACGACATGAAAGCGTCCATAGCAAGTACCGCAGGCATCGCATAAGCGAGTGGTCTCATATAATTCATCTGAATGCCTGTGGCGAAAAAGTCAAAACTGGTGCACTGAATTTGCTGTATATTCATGGCAATCTTTTCAAGACCAGCGTCTACTGCAGTGGATTTGTGACAATCCTACTGGGATTGCATGTGGCCAAGTACCAGTCCGATTCAGTCTGTAGGCTCGGTGTCCATGTCCTCAAAGAAGCAGAATTCTTCCACTGTAGAGCGTACAGGCATTAAAAATGTATATATATTAAGATTGCAACATCTCTGAGAAAGAGTCAGGATATTTATTTATTTATTTATTTTTATTCCTTGTAAAGCGCGCCAAGCCCAAAGGCATCTGTGCACTGGCTTACATAGGAAATATCACATTTGTTACACATGTTACCGTCATACAATCATATATACATTTTACATAGCATTATTTACATTTTTAAATGCCTCCCCTGTCCAGTAGTCAGGTGTCCAAAGGTTAGGTGGGTTAAGTACAGTGGTATGGACTATGGGGAACCAGTGACATATATTCATTGCGCCATTAGTGTGTGTAGAGATGTGTTTTAAGCTGTTTGTGGAAAATCCAGAAGGAATCTTGGGCTCTGAGGTGAATGGGCAGGGCGTTCCAAAGTTTGCTGGATATTGACGGGAAGCTTCTGCCACCAGCTGTTTGGAGCTTAAATTTGGGGGTGGCAAGGAGGTGCTTGTAAGCTGCTCTAGTAGGTCTGGCTGATTGGGTTTTGGAGGTTTTGTCTGTCAAATAGGCGGGGGGCTACCCGGTGGAGGCATTAGTGTGAGCGTCTTGAACCAGATCTGTTCTTGGATGGGTAGCCAGTGGAGTTTCTGTCTGGTTCCTGAGATGTGTGCTGATATGGGAATGTTAAGGGCTGCTCCGATGGCATTATTTTGAAGGACCTGGAGTTTGTGTATGTTGTAACTCAAGGTGCCGGAGTATAGTGCGTTGCAGTAGTTGAGTTTGGTTAGCACTAGAGCTCTCGCCAGGGTGATGCAGCTGTCGGGAGAGAGGAATGATCTCCATGAGTTGATCAGTTTACAGGTGATATATATTGATTGGGATGTAAAACGCATTTGAAATGTATTTAGTAAATTGTTTTAAATGTAATACCAATATGTGAGGTAAAGAGCGCAGCACATGTTTCAGACACACACAGATTCCAGCACAGGGCCACGTGGAAACCCTGGAGTATCGGGGGCAGAGATCGTGAATAGTATAGGGTATCAGATAATATTATCCCCACCAAAAATATGCCGTATATATGGTTGTCGGGAACGCCCATAGTTGATATTTTTAGTGGGTATAATATTAGGGTTTACTGGGAGCCGGGGTTGCAGGGGTGTCCGCCCGCTCCTTTTAAAATAATACAGGGGTTGTGGGGGTGTCCCCCGCAGGTTCCATGCCTTAATATCGCTGCAGAAATATGGTGATATTTTTGCATGGTGAAATTTTTGCGGGGATATTAACATGTAGAAACTAGTATAGGGACCTAGGAAGCCGATGGAGCCCGCGCTTAAATCGAAGCATGCCCTGGGTATCGTGCGGCTTCCTGGGCCTCGGCAGAGGATTGCGGAAGCCTCCACCCTTGGTGGGGGGGTGAGCCAAGTGGTTCCACATCACACAAGCGACGTGGCTCCCATCTAAGAGCCGGCAACACCGGAGCAACCTCGGGAGGAACACGCATGATTATCTAATAATAGATTTAATCTATTTACACAAACATAAAGCGGCACAAACGCAACAAAAGCTGCTCACACTGGCTCAACCCAAAAATACATACCAAATGAAGCAGCAAAAGAAGTTAAGCTTCAACACAAGGGGACAGCCACACTTATTTAAGAGCGCAGACCAGAGAGAGCAGTGGATGTGCGACTACGCCTGCTTGCATGTAATTGGCACAAGACACAAGAGTTTTATTTAAAAAAAAATGTAAATGTTGGAACAAGAATGGAATGAGGAGGAGCATGTGCAGGATTTAGCGCTTAGTTTCAAAGAAGTACTGGGTAGCAGCCTGGTACATGCTGTGGCAGAAGGACTGAGGCCCCTACAAGAAAGGCTGGCAACATTAGAATCTCTACTAAGTCAGAGACTAACCAGCACCAAAGTGAAACAAAAGAGCACGTCCACAAAAGGGCCTGAGATTCAAAGCCCTCAGGGGAGTATCAAGACCCGGAAGAGAAAAGCCTCTTCGACTCCCCCGGGTCACCAACACGAGGCAGACCCAAAGGGCCCAGAGGTAACCGATGCATTTAATAAATTGAGGCAAGCCTTCTTGCAGCGAACAGCCTCCTGACCCCCTTCCCATGGGAAGGCAATATGGGAAATACGAATGAGGATTCCTCAAAGATCATCCAAAGCCGCAACCTTCTCACAAGAAGAAGACGTCAAGTCAATAGAAGAATGGATAGAACCCAGAGGCGGGAAGAGAGTGCGGAAAGAGAAGAACCTGGAAAGTGAAGAAGTAGAGTTGTCAGAAATGTTTAACTCAGACACATCAGAAACCCTAAGTCGTTGGACTGACAACTGTCACCCAGAGTGGCAAAATACATGGCACAGAGAATAAGGAAAGCGCTAGATAAAGACACAATGCTGCGCATGAGAGCAGAATTCTCTCATCCAGAGCTGGCGCGGAAAGCAGCAGAGGCTGCCGAGGTCGACCCCAAAATATTAGCCTTTATCACCAAATCTTCGAAGCACCTATGGAAGGGGGTGGGCAGGTCTTGGAAAGTTGTCAAGAGAAGTTACTGGACTTTACAGGCCCAGTAGCAAAGATAATGGACCTAGCAGAAAGGGCTAGGGACACCAGCGAAGAAATCAACACAGACCCTGTAGCCAACTGGGCGCAGAGAGCAGTGTGTCTATTTGGAAACGCCAGTTGCACAGTGTCCTCGAAGAGGAGAAAAGGACTCCTCCTGAAAATAGACTTGAAGCTGAGCAACCTCGCCAACTACGAGGGAGGAGAAGCAGCCCAAGACCTACTCTTTGGAGAAGCCTTTGGGAAAGTAATGGGGAGATTTGTAGGTACTTACACCTCCCTGGAAAAAGCACAAGCCTCAATAAAGAAGATTTTCCTGGGGAGAGTTTTTGCTGGGGCGCCGGCTGCTATCGAGGTCGATCGCCGGTTGATTTCAATCCTCATGAAGACCTCAAGGAAATAGAAGGCAGCAAGATTCCTTCTTCCCAACCAGAGGGAGATTTCCCAGAGGAGGCAGGAGCAGGGGAGCCGGAAGAGCACACAACTCTAGCACAGGTGAGACACATCAAATACCCACCAGTAGGGGAGAAGACTTGCCCGTTCTAGCCGAACTGGTGCACGCTTTCCAGCGATCAATGGGTACTGCAAACAATGCTAGGGCTACAAATAGAATTTGTACCGGTCCTTCTGCAAGAGGTATATCCGCACCCAATTCACATGATGCACTCAAAAAGAGATCTCCTGTACAGCGAGCTCAAGCGGCTCCTGAGAAAAAGAGCCATCGAGACCTACACCCACACCCCTGATTTGTGAGCAACATGTTCCTTGTCCACAGAAAAGAGAAGGTGAGACCAGTCATAGACCTAAAGGAGCTAAACAACTGAGTGACATACAGACACTTCAAGATGGAAGGGATCCATCAACTGAGAGACACTCTAAGAGAAGGGGACTGGTGACGAGGAAAGACCTAAAAGACGCCTATCTCACTGTACCTGTAGAGGCCGCATATCGACTGTTTAGTAGCAGCACCCATCAGAGAGAAAGGTATTCGGATCATTATATACCTGGACAACATCCTGCTGCTAGCAGATGACCAGGAGACGCTATAATCCTGCAAACGTCCTGGGTACAAGATCTCCTGACGTCTCTGGGTTTCCTGGTAAATTATGAGAAGTCGGACACAACCCCAATGGAAACATCTTGATTTCTTGGGATTTGTGGTACACACAAAGAAGGCAACACTAGAGCTGCCAGCCAGGAAGATCCGGGATATCAAGAAAGAAATAAGAGTATGCCTCGACAGACATATTATGTTGTTACGAGTGTTAGCAAGAATTGTAGGACTGTTAGCATCCTCGATGGAAGCCATCTTCCCGGGCCCCCTTCACTACAGGGCGCTGCAAAGGCTAAACATAAGACACCTACAGCAAGGACTGAGGTATCATCAGTCAGTACCACTAGACCAAGAGTCAAACACAGAATTACAATGGTGGTTGCAGAATATGGAAGCATGGAACGTGCGTGCCATCTTCAGAGATTGCCCGGACCTGGTAGTGGAGTCAGATGCCAGCAGAGCAGGCTGGGGAGCACGCTGCGGCACCTTAGAGACAGAGGGGATAATGGAGTACGGACGAGCTGCGTCTTTTTATAAACTGTGTCAAACTGTTAGCTGGATCATTTGCGATAAAAGCATTTATGAAAAGCAAAGTGAACTATTGCATCCTGCCGAAGATGTACAACATCTCAGCAGTCAAATATATAAACCACCTGGGAGGGAGGATTTCAGTGACAACCGAGTATCTGCCGGGAACGCTCAATATGAGAGTGGACTGGAACTCCCGCCACCTAACAGACATCAGCGACTGGAAGCTCGACACAAACATTTTCAAGCGAGTGGAATGACTATGAGGTCCCATAGACCCGGATCTGTTTTCCTCCAGACTGAACGCCCAGAAGGACAAGTACTTCAGTTGGAGACCAGGCCCAACAGCACTAGGTACAGATGCTTTCCTGCAAGATTGGCACGGGAAACTGCACTATCCCTTTCCCCCTTTCATGATGTTGAGCAGGGTACTAGCAGGGAGAAGGCGACGACAACAGTCATAGCCCCCATATGGAAATCACGGGTATGGTTCCCGACTCTGATGGAGCTCTCTGCAGACTTCCCATGGAATATTCTCGCAGGGGAACACCTGCTCACAGACCCAGATGGGTTGTTTCATCCTCTGAGAGTGTTAGGGATGCTGCCCCTCATGTTATGCAAGGTATCAGGCAGAGCTGGTTGCTGCCAGGAATTTTGGAACAAGCTGCAGGACTCATCGCAGACTCATGGGCTCCCTCGGCGTGATGCAGCATGGAGCTGCTGGGTGGCCTGGTGTATTGGGAGAGGTTGTAATCACCTTTCTGCCCCTGTGGTGGAGATGCTTAATTTCCTAGCATCTCTCCTGGGAGAGGGCAAAGCCTTAATGACCTTAGTTGTTTATAGATCAGCAATATCAGCAGGGCATGAACAACTGGACGGAGCTCAATTAGGGGATCATCCAGCAGTAACTAGGCTCCTGAAAGGAGCCCGCTTACAAATACCACCAGAAGCTAAGTATTCACATATGTGGGACGTGAACATAGTACTATTGTTTGTAACAAAATGGCTGACGAATAGATATTTGTCTCTGACGCAACTATCAGGTAAACTAGCTATGATTTTATGTCTGGTGTCGTGTAGGAGAGTGTCAGACGTCAAAGCATTACACATAGATAAAAAGCATATGGGCCCAATGAGCTAACCTTCATGCTCACTACAAGGACTAAGATGAACTCTTCGTCCATCTCATACCCTTACTTGAGCGACCAGCCACAGTTATGCGTAGCAGCATGTACACGAGAATACGAAAGTAAGACGGCAGAACTGCGCCCAGCTGGCGTATCACAATTGCTAATAGGGCATAGAAAACCGCATAAAGCAGTAGCAACAGCTACCATAGCGAGATGGGGCCACAAGATCATACAATTAGTAAGAATTGATCTGACAAGATTTGAGGCGCATTCAGTAAGGGGAGCGGTGGCGTCCAAAGCATTCAAAACGGGAGTAGCTTTGAGCAAGATATTGCATGCAGCAAACTGGGCTAGAGATGGCATTTTTAAGACCTTTTACTTTAAGCCAGTAGCATCAATTGCTGAAGGAGTAATGAGAAGATTTGAACAAGCATAATGCTCACCTCCAGTCTTGACATAGAATGAAGAGACCTGCATACTGCACAGGGAGTCTTGATTCCATGAAAGTCATGGATGCGAGCATTACTATCCCTCCCAACGCAGGAGGCATAGCATATGTCAGACAAGTAATAACATTAGTTTCGTCCTGTGTATAAGCTATACCTGCCCACCCCTTAACTATGTCATTTGTCCCATAGGAGACGACCAGAAGACCCCTTCAGTGAGTGGCAAGGAAAGGCTAATCGTGGCAGCAGTGGTGGCAAGGCAGAGGGACTCCTAGAAGGGAGCCCGAAGTTCAAGACCTGAAGGTCGAAGTTTGTTGGTTTGAATATACTTGCCACTTCCAGTTGGGACATGGTCCAGGATCAGTTCAAAGCATCCAAAGAAGAGGAAGAGCATAGAGTAAGGATATGGGTGATAGACAGAGACAGGAAATAAGGAGGACCACAGAGACCATGGGGAGAAAGGGAAAAGTAGTCTTTAAAAAAAAAGAAAAGAAAAGTTGCATGACATTTTTTGTTATTTGTTGAAACTGCTGAAGCATTGAAGTAAAGAAGTTGAAGTATAATGCTCGCCTCCTTGTCATTAATAGAATCAAGTCTCCCTGTGCAGTATGCAGGGGTAATCTTTATTGTTTTGCACAGTTATATCTCTGGATGAATGGCAGGAATAGTGTGTGCTCAGGAAAAATATAACCCCAAAGTAGAACTTTGCAATGGGATAATGCTCTTCAGAATACCTTGCTGGGGCAATACCCACACAATATTGTGCCAAGAGCATTGCAATGTAATATTGCGCAATACAACTAGTAAATATGAAAGGTATCTGTCCAAATAAAGACTGTTTAACAGTAGTTGGAACATAAATCACAAAAGGGTACCACTATCACATTAATGCTCTAAGAGTAATACAGAATGTTGGCATATTATATGTGATCATGAAAAATACTTTTAAATAAAGCTGTCTAGTGTATGTAGCTTATTTAAAATGGCTATCCTCATCAAGGTTCTTTACGAGTGAAGTCATTGGTTTAGTCTATATAATACACAGTTACTCAGAGCTTTGCTAATGATAACACCAAGACCTTTTCCTAGCTCTGCTCTAAGAGAAAGAATCACTAACATCTGTGTTCTTGAAAATATCCAAAGGCAACTAAACCATGTTCATTGTAATGCCATGATTTCACTTCAGGCCTCCTGCACTTGATACAGCCACGTTGTTTCCAAGTTCTAATCATGAGCAAGCACACACACTCTCACCCTGAGCTCCTGATAACAGACACTGCTCTTAGTTTTCTACAGGCTTGCTCAGAGCTACATTCTGTATATCACTCATACGCTCTCTGAGGTAATCCTATTCAAAACTCACACTCGGCGCTGCCCTTGATCCCACCTACAATGAGCCATTCAGACCTCTATTTGTTATAATACACTCACAGCTCTGCTCTTCATAACTACCAAATGCTCTGCTACTGAAAATACCTACATTCACCCCAAACTATAATCTATATAATGAAAGGAATCGACAGGCCGATTCATGGAATAAATGTGCGCCGAAAATTCCGGCGCAGAGGGGCCTATACGTGCGCTGCGCCGAAAAATAGCGAAAAGCGCAGGGAAACCAGCGCACGTCGATTCATGGAAGTCCGTGCGTAAGAAAAGCATAGGACGTGCGCTGAAAAAGTGCGCGGCGCACGCCGGCGCACAGGTCAACCAACGGCGTGCGCCACGGCCATTGCGCTATCACTCCGAGCGCAGCGCACAGCTCTAAAGTAGGCGGAACACAGGGCGGGACACTCGGAATGGGGAATAAAATGGGGCACAACACTCGGAATGGGGAAGAATGTGGGCGGCACGGGGAAGTACAGGAGGCAAGTGCGCGGAACGCCCACACGCTCTCCGGCAACACGTATTCATGGATTCGAACAGGGCAAAACAGCGCTCGATCAAACCAGCGCACAGGCCCAAAAACGTACGCCACAAGTAAGCAGGCGGTAGCGTCCCGACGCACTTAACGAAAGTGCGCCAAAACCTGCGCCAACAAATACCACCCACATACAGCAATGGGCCATACCGTGACCCCAAAGGACAAATGAGGTGCAAAGGTGTACGCCATTAACACGGACACCCACTGTTCAAAAATTTGCGCGTGTGTGTACAACGGGTTGCGCGAGAAGTCACTCGCGCGATTGCCCTGGGTACGTGTATCCCGGGGTGCGGGGAAGTCCCACACGCGATTGCCCTGGCCACGTCGATATCAGGGGTGCGTGTGAAGTTCCACACGCGAAAAGCCAGGGTACGTCAATTACAGGGGTGCGCGGGAAGTTTCACACGCGGCTCTGCTGGGTGGGTCCTCGCAGGTGTTCCATTCACACCCTCCACGTCCCCTGCATGCAACCCACACCACAGGGGACTACCCTGCACACCTGCTCATGCCTCCCACCACCACCACCCCCCCCCCCGCAGTCAGGGGCACCTTCCAGCAGGCCCCCACCCATGTCTACCACCACCCCCACCCCCCCGCCACCAGGGGCAGCCTCCACCAGGCCCCCACCCATGCCCCCCACAACCCCCACCCCCCCGCCACCAGGGGCAGCCTCCACCAGGCCCCCACTCATGTCTCCCACCACCCCCACCCTCCCGCCACCAGGGGCAGCCTCCACCAGGCCCCCACCCATGCCCCCCACCACCCCCACCCCCCCGCCACCAGGGGCAGCCTCCACCAGGCCCCCACCCATGCCTCCCACCACCCCCAACCGCCAGCAGTGCAGGGGCAGCCTCCACCAGGCCCCCACCCATGTCTACCACCACCCCCACCCCCCCGCCACCAGGGGCAGCCTCCACCAGGCCCCCACCCATGCCCCCCACCACCCCCACCCCCCCGCCACCAGGGGCAGCCTCCACCAGGCCCCCACTCATGTCTCCCACCACCCCAACCCTCCCACCACCAGGGGCAGCCTCCACCAGGCCCCCACCCATGCCTCCCACCACCCCCACCCACCCCCGCCACCAGGGGCAGCCTCCACCAGGCCCCCACCCATGCCCCCCACCACCCCCACCCCCCCGCCACCAGGGGCAGCCTCCACCAGGCCCCCAACCATGCCTCCCACCACCCCCACCCACCCCCCGCCACCAGGGGCAGCCTCCACCAGGCCCCCACCCATGTCTACCACCACCCCCACCCCCCCGCCACCAGGGGCAGCCTCCACCAGGCCCCCACCCATGCCCCCCACCACCCCCACCCCCCCGCCACCAGGGGCAGCCTCCACCAGGCCCCCACTCATGTCTCCCACCACCCCCACCCTCCCGCCACCAGGGGCAGCCTCCACCAGGCCCCCACCCATGCCTCCCACCACCCCCAACCCCCAGCAGTGCAGGGGCAGCCTCCACCAGGCCCCCACCCATGCCTCCCACCACCCCCAACCCCCCGCCACCAGGGGCAGCCTCCACCAGGCCCCCACCCATGCCCCCCACCACCCCCACCCCCCCGCCACCAGGGGCAGCCTCCACCAGGCCCCCACCCATGCCCCCCACCACCCCCACCCCCCCAGCAGTCAGGGGCACCTTCCAGCAGGCCCCCACCCATGTCTACCACCACCCCCACCCCCCCAGCAGTCAGGGGCACCTGCCAGAAGGCCCCCACCCATGTCTACCACCACCCCCACCCCTCCAGCAGTCAGGGGCACCTTCCAGCAGGCCCCCACCCATGTCTACCACCACCCCCACCCCCCCAGCAGTCAGGGGCACCTTCCAGCAGGCCCCCACCCATGTCTACCACCACCCCCACCCCCCCAGCAGTCAGGGGCACCTGCCAGAAGGCCCCCACCCATGTCTACCACCACCCCCACCCCCCCAGCAGTCAGGGGCACCTTCCAGCAGGCCCCCACCCATGTCTACCACCACCCCACCCCCCCAGCAGTCAGGGGCACCTGCCAGAAGGCCCCCACCCATGTCTACCACCACCCCCACCCCCCCAGCAGTCAGGGGCACCTTCCAGCAGGCCCCCACCCATGTCTACCACCACCCCCACCCCCCCAGCAGTCAGGGGCACCTTCCAGCAGGCCCCCACCCATGTCTACCACCACCCCCACCCCCCCAGCAGTCAGGGGCACCTGCCAGAAGGCCCCCACCCATGTCTACCACCACCCCCACCCCCCCAGCAGTCAGGGGCACCTTCCAGCTGGCCCCCACCCATGTCTACCACCACCCCCACCCCCCCAGCAGTCAGGGGCACCTGCCAGAAGGCCCCCACCCATGTCTACCACCACCCCACCCCCCCAGCAGTCAGGGGCACCTTCCAGCAGGCCCCCACCCATGTCTACCACCACCCCCACCCCCCCCCCAGCAGTCATGGGCACCTTCCAGCAGGCCCTCACCCATGTCTACCACCACCCCCCCAGCAGTCAGGGGCACCTGCCAGAAGGCCCCCACCCATGTCTACCACCACCCCCACCCCCCCGCCACCAGGGGCAGCCTCCACCAGGCCCCCACTCATGTCTCCCACCACCCCCACCCTCCCGCCACCAGGGGCAGCCTCCACCAGGCCCCCACCCATGCCCCCCACCACCCCCACCCCCCCGCCACCAGGGGCAGCCTCCACCAGGCCCCCACCCATGTCTCCCAACACCCCCACCCACCAGCACTGTGGGGCACGTGGCCAGCAGGCAGTCAGGCAGCAGCAGATGGCAGGTGGGAGCGTGCTCAGGGCTCTGGGGGGCAGTAATTTGGCCTCCTGGCCAGGAGCGTGGTCTCTCGTGAGTGAACGCGTGGACAGCCTGATAGGGAGTGAAATCCCACACGTCAGCGTGTCAATCGAGGAAAGGCCCTTAGCGCGTAAACCCGTCAACAGCATATGCGCGCCTATAGTCACCTGCACGTGCAGGAAATTGTTGCGTGACACGTCCCAGTGTCAAAGCGTGTGATTGGTGAAAATGGATCTACACGCAGAAGTGACAAAGCGTGTGATTGGTGAAAATGGATCTACACGCAGAAGTGACAAAGCGTGTGATTGGTGAAAATGGATCTACACGCAGGAGTGACAAAGCGTGTGATTGGTGAACGTACACGCCGCGTAAGTGACGCTGTACGTGTGGGCCTGTATATAAGGTACATGTAGAACACCATTTCCTTGTACGTGCTTTTCGTGGAGAGCGAGTGGGTGAATTCTGTACTTCTTGTCGTTTCACACGCGATTTACTTCACGGCGTTTCCAGTTCGTACTCCCTGTTACCTCTGACAGCTTTTTCTCTATTATTCCTCTTGTACTGGTTTACCTGGGCCTGTTCCCTCAAACAGTGTCCCCTTCTACTGTTGTCCTGTCTTCTCAGACAGCGTACACATCTTCTTTTGGCGGGGGTTTAGCCAGCCAAACGCGCTAATTTTTCACGCTCCTTTACCTGGCAGACGGTGAGTCACGCACGTATCCAACTTCTGTGCTTGCCCCCTGTGTAGCCTACCCCTTCAGAGGTCATTCTAGGCTGCGTGTGACACGCATACGTTCATTCTTGTGTTACTGGGTGCCACAGCGTAGTGCAGGTTTTTCTTTCTGCACACGTGGTCTAGGAGGGGTTGCGTGCACGTCATCTCCCTTTTTTGGGCCTCCTGTGCGTTGCGTGACCCGTCATCTTTCCCCAGGGGTTACAATCAGCCGTCCTAGAGCACTAATGTACAATTACCATCTGGTACCCAACCCCTTTGACCCCCAATTGCCCAGGACAATTGTCTACAGCCACTCCCATACGCACATTAATATCAGTGCCATGGCTGGGAGGCGAGGATTCCGTAAGGGTGGCAAAGGTGGAAGAGCCACAAGTGGTGGCCGTGGTGGATCCGGTAGGGGACGTGGTCGTAACTTGCAGGGTGAGCCTGTCCCCCCATGTGTGGAGGACCAGTCAAGGGCACCCATCATCCCCCCCCCTCCCGTTGAGGCTGAAGTGGCTGACACCATCCATGCTCAGCCCTTGTTGGACCAGCCCATTGTGGCACCAGACCTGGCTGACTCCATGGCTGACTTCCAGGTCAGCAGGGCTACGACACGTGCGCTGGTGCACGTTGATGCTATCATGCCACGTGGATCTGGGGCAGCAAGGTCATCTGCTGCCCCAAGTAGGCAGGGCGGAGAGGCTGCAGGGGCAGCTGCAGCTCCATCCACCCCAGCTCTCACACACCCAGCCAGGACAGTGTCCGTCCTAGTCCATTCTGCTGACATTCCCCATGACACCATTACACTTGAGCCAATGCCTGCACCAACTCCCATGCTGAGTGTGCAATCCCACACACCTGATACAGAGCCCACCAGGGCTCCTGCCCCTAGTGTCCAGAGCGGCGCACGACACTCAGGATCACCACCACCTTCCAAGCGGAAGAGGAAGAGTGCTCGTCCGGCACAGGCTGATGCCCCCGACACGGCTACACAGTCCGGTCCGTCGAGGAAGCCCAGCTTCACGGATGTGGAACTGAATGCACTTGTCGAGTATGTGTCCGGACATGATAACGAGATGGTCATTGTTGCAGGATCCAAGACCACACCTGCACAACGCCAGGCACACTGGCAGACCATTGCGGACATCGTAAGTGCCCTTGGAATCGTGAGGCGCACAGCCAATGATTGCTACAAGCGCTGGAATGACCTAAAGTGCAGGGCAAAGAAGAAGCTGGCCTCAAGTTATGCCGCAACTCTAGTGACTGGAGGTGGGTCTCCAGTAGAAGACATGGAACTCACTCCACATGAGTCAGTCGCTGGGACCTACGTCACGGAGGAACAGATCCAAGGCGTGGGAGATCTGCCTGATTACGAGGCATTGTCCGGTGAGTGCACATCCATGTGCATGGTGTGTGTGTGAGGGCATCTGTTTGTGTGCCAGGTGAGAGTGTGTGCGCCTGAGTCGAATGGGTCAGCCATGTGCTTCATGCAAGACATCCTGGCCAGCTGCATTTCGCCATTGCAGTATCCCTTCTGCCAACAGTAGACATCTAGCCCAACAGCACCCAAGTTGGCCTTGAAGTGTCACCTTGCCACTACATTGTTGATTATTTTCCTATGTTCAATCAGACAGATTGTATGCATTCCACCACTCATACTAGGCATTCCTCAGTCCTCTAGTCACATGTATGGCATGGCCATGGTAAAGTGGAGTTACTTTGTTACCTGGATATCATATGTTCACACATGTCCCTGTGCAATTGGACCATATTGGACTGGCAGCTCCAGGTGATAAAGCAGACCTGTCAGAATTAGAAAAGCTATAGCATGTGGGAACTGGACAGAATGAATAAGTGCTGCCCTCCTCTCCATCTACACTCAAAAGCAATGGCACATGCCATCTGTGTGATGGCATGTGTGTGTCACCTGGCAATCACAGGGCAATGTGTGATGCCACTGCCAGGCAGCATGCATGAAATGTGTTCATCTTCCATCTTTGTGTAATGAGTGTGTGCCATTTGCCTGCCCTTCATACGCAGTGAGGGTGCATGCATGGGAGGGTCTTAGTCATGTGGGACATGTGTCAATCAAGTACTGGTTCTCTTGTTTCACAGCCCTCATTGTGTGCCATGGTGCTAATGCGGGTTTCCATTTCTTTGTCATTATGTCATTGCAGGGGAAGACGCACCTGATACTGCTGGGGTTGTGGAGATGGTGCAGAGCCAGGAGGGGTCCGAGGGCCGACCAACCACCAGTGAGGGACGTGGTGTGCTGGTGGGTGAAAACCCACAAGTGCTGCAGGTCGTGCTCTCAAGGGGTGTCTCTGGCTGCACCTCCCCCGAGCTGTACTCAGCTGTTGACTCGGATGATGAGACCTACGTGCCGTCGCAGGTGAGTGTTCCAGGGAGGGAATCTGTTCTGTCCCACCCACCTGCACCAGGGTCAGAACCCTCAATGGGGATGTCAGTGTTGGCAGCTAGGCCTTTGGTGGTTACGGATGCAGGGTCACACTCCGCGACATCTGATCCTGTTCCTGGGCCAGCAGATCAGAGGGGGAATGCAGTCCTGCAGCCTCAGGCAGTGCCGGCACAGCAAGGCGCAGTCCGCCTTGCCCCAGACAGGTGTGGTGCCCGCCGACGTGGTGGCCGTACGCCACCTGGCAATACCGTATGGGAGCAATCCATTTACGGTATGGCTACCCAACAGGCAGCATCATCCGAAAGGATGGCTCAGGCCATGGATAGGGTGGCCACTTCCATTGTCCCCCCTGAAAGGCTGATGGAGCGACTAGAGCAGGCAACCGACTCCATCTGCCAGTCACACAGGGAGGACATGTTGGCGTCCAACAGGGACAGGCGGGCGGCACTGGCGACTCTGCAGGAGGCCATCTCCATAGAGTCCCAGGGCCACAGGGAAGCCCTGAGGCAGGAGCTACATCAACTCAGGACGACTCTTGTTGAGCTAGAGGCTTCAACACACCACAGAACAGCAGCTGGAGCGTCTCACCCGTACGCTCTCAGCTGAGATGCAAGCAACGAGGGCGGAGGTCCGGGCATCCCGTGAGTTGTTGCATGGGGACCTCCGCACCCTCATCCTCCAGAACGAGACCTACCACACCCGCATGCTTGCAGCCATGGAGGAACAGAGTAGGGCCTTGCGTGGGCTGCCTCCCATAGTGCAACCACCTCCGGATGCATTTGCACAGGGTGATAATAGCGACAGCAGTGATACTCCCACAATAGGGTAGCCGTGTGGGCCATGAGCCCATGGAGGTGTTTTTTTTCCCCAGGATCCACACAGGTGGTTTCTGGTGTGCACCCTGACCTCGGACCTCCTGGGTGGCCTCCCCAACCCCCCCGGGCCCTTTAATGGCCATTTTTGATTTTCTTTTTATTTTTATATTTTTCCCAATTTTTTGGGGACACATTGTTGGCTTCCGTGGTTCCTGTGGGCATACGCTGCATTGTGGCTGGGCACATGCAGGCTTCTCATGTATTAGGTTCAGATGCCTGGGTTTGAGTCACACACACCCCTCCAGCTTCCCGTTTCCATGGGCTTGCAAAGGGTGTGCCCAAGTGACATTGAAGTACATGGTGACATTGGACTCCCACTACATGTGTGGGTAGTCTAGTCAATACTGTGTATACATTCCTAGTGCATATTGCTGTTGTGTTGTACACTGCATGTTGCATTGATGTGTAACTCATCATCTGTGTCTGCCTCCCAATTTGCAGGTCCCTTCCTCATGTCTACACAAGGCCCTCTAGTCTGGAGATGGGGTCCTTGTTGGCAGCAGTGCACCTACAACTCTACATGGCACCAACACTGTTCAGTTGGAAGTGGTGGGAGTGCAGGCATATCCAGGTGGTGAGACAACTGATTTATTACATTACTGAAGTCATGTTTATGGTAGTACGTGCTCAAGTATGTTGTTTGTCCTGCATTACAGTGAGCATTTTAGGTGTAGGAAGTTTCAATTGGGGACACTGTACATCGCAACACTTGTCACGTTGTGGGGATTACTTTGTTTACCTGCACATAGCATGACATGGCACGGTGTGTTGTGTGGCGGTGCTGGGGATGGGTTGGGTGACATGGCACTGTCCTCTTGTTGCATTTAGCAAGTGGGTATTAATTTTGGCTGCTTGAATGTGTTCCTTCACAAAACTGATTTGGTGTTGTGTGTGGGTAGGGATGCACACATTGTAACACTTCCAGGTGAACAATCTCAGGCTGATATGCTTTTCACGGTTGAATCTCCAGACATTCAGGATCAGTGTCAGGTTGAGTCATCATTGATTGTCAGATGGAATGTGCCAGGCCAGTGTGCACTCCACAGGGGAGTGAATACTATGTGAAGTAATTAGCCACTAGCTGTGTACGGGCTGCCTCCCCTCGTGCCCTTTCCCCTCCCATGCGCAGCGGCTGTGCATGTGGTTGGGGATGTGGGGCCACCACCATGTCCACGGGCAGGCCCCGGCGTGTTGCAACGTTGTGCAGGACACATGCTGCCACTATGATCCTGCACACTACTGGGGGAGCGTATAACAGCTGCCCGCCAGAACGGTCAAGGGAGCGAAAGCGTGACTTTAGCACTCCGAATGTGCGCTCCACTATGCCCCGGGTTGTAATGTGGGCTGTGTTATATCTTACCTCGGGTGGCGTGGTGGGGTTCCGAATTGGCGTCATCATGTGGGGGCTGAGAGGGTAGGCACTGTCCCCTGTGGAGGTGGTGATTGGTATCATTGGTGGGGTTGTGACCTTGCTCAGTATCCAACATGCATGCATGTGCAGTGGCATACATACTCACCGAGAAGCCATGTATCGCCATGCCGCCCAGCATCTATGTCCCGGCATAGGGTGGACATTCGGTAAATGAAGCTGTCGTGGGTGGACCCGGGATAGTTGGCATATACTGAGGTGATGATTCCCTTGGCATTACATACTACCTGCACGTTGATGGAATGCCAGTGCTTGCGGTTCCTATAGATGTGCTCAGATGCCCTGGGGGGACGTAGAGCCACATGGGTGCAGTCGATGGCACCTAGCACTTTGGGGAATCGTGCCACTCCGTAAAAATCCAGGGCGGCAGCATGCCTTTCAGCAGGTGTTCTGGGCAGGTATATGTGCCTGCGGACTGATGGGCGTGCAGTGATGATGTCCAAGACCTGGTGTAGGCAGCGCGACTGGGTGGCCTGTGACACCCCACCCACTATGGCACTTGTCCGCTGAAATGATCCAGTGGCTAAGAAGTGCAGTACATTGAGGACCTTCTCCAGGGGGCTGAGTGCTTGAGAGCACAGGGTGGGTGATGTGAGGTCATCCTCCCACTCACTCACCAGGTCCAGTATTATGTGTGGTGGAAACCTGTACCTTCCATACACCTGGTCATCAGGCATCCCGAAAAGGCTGGTTCTGGGTGTGAATATTCTGGCCCTGACTCTCCTCCTCCTCCTCCTTTGGTAGCCCACTGCCACTGCTGCTAGGAACGGTATGTTCATCCTGGCATCTGGCTTGTTATTTGAAAAGTGCGCAAATTAATGCTTTGCGCGTGTTCTAGGCGAGCGTGTGACCCGCGCACCCCTGGAATCTAGTTCCCACTCCAATAGCGTGTGGAAATTCACACGCAGCAGCCATACAGGTGCGCTGACGTACTTGCGTGTGTAAGTGCCCGCGCACCCCTGAAATACACGTACATAGGCCAATCGCGTGTACGCGCACTTTTGTCCAATTACACGCAATGAAATACACGTACATAGGCCAATCACGCGATGACACTCTGACGTGCAGTATTTCCACGTGTGTTCCGTCATCACGTGCTGAGTGGGGAACGCCCGTGCGGGTCACGTCAGACGCGCTTACGCGCTGAGGGACTCTGGTCCAATAGAATCGCGTATGCGTGCTGACGCGCTTACGCGCTAAGGGCCTTTCCTCGGATTTCACGCTGACGTGCAGGATTTTCACGTGCCAAATCACTCCGTATCAAGCTGGCCACCCGAAAACACACGGAACACCACGCTCCTGCCCAGAAGGCCGAGTTACTGCCCCCCAGTGCCCCGAGCAGCCTCCCACGTGCTATCTGCTGCTGCCTGCCTGCCTGCCTGCCTGCTGCCACCGTGCCCTGCCATTTGGTGCCTGCACATCAGCCATCTGCAGGGGTCCAGTTGCTGTGTCCACCCCTGCTGGAACTGAAGACTCCCAACTGGGATTACATCGCTCCACAGCCCAGCCCCAGGACCCAGTTGCCCACCCACACCTGCCTCTGGGGTTGCCATGTCGGGCACTTCCACATCTGGCACCAGTGGCAACCCCAGGCCAGAGGGGCAGAGGGGCACCAGCTTCACTGCCACCGAAGTTGGTGTCCTGGTGGAGCATGTCCTGGGGCAGTATGATGCCCTCTTTGGATCGTCCCGCGCCAGCAAGGAAGGACGGATGAGGATCTGGGCCGACTGTGTGGTTGCCATCAACGCGGAAGGGGTGGCAACCCGCAACGTCCAGAAGATCAAGAAGCGCTGGGAGGACTTGAGGTCCAGGACCCTTGTGAAGGCCCGGCGCCTCGTGGAGGGGGGCCGGGGCCGCATGAGTTGCATCCAGAAGAGGGTCCTGGAACGCGTACGCCCAGCGCTCCACGCCCAGGTCCTTGAGAGGGAGGCCCGTCTGGAGTTGAGCGGTATGTGTCCAAGCATTACTGTGTGAGACAGGGCATGTTGCGGTGTGCTGGTTCTATGATACTTGCCTGTATGTGTGCCATGGGCCATGTATGCATGTATGTGTGCAGGGACATCATGGTAATGCATGTGCGACCAGTGATGTGTGACCCACATGGTTGTTGCATGTGTTGAAATGCCGCATGGGGAGCCCTATGCAGATTTTGGACATGAGAGCATGCCAGTCTCTGTACCTGGACATGGATGGGGGTGAAGGATGGGTGCTGATGCCAGGTACATATATGGTAGCCATGTCTGTGTGCCTGACCTGCGTGTCTGTGACTTGTGCATGCCATGGATGCATGACACATGTGTGTGACAATGCACAGATTCAGTGACGCACCCAACTTACCCTTGTTTCGCCTGTGTTCGGTGTGTTTGGGGCCAGATGGATGTGACTGAGGTGAGGTGAAGTGTGTGCATGTGATATGCATGAGCCATGATGCATGTGAGTTACATATCATTGGTTGTTTCTAGAGTCCATTGGACATGCATGGAAATGTCCATGGCATGCACCATGCCTGTTACTGTGTGTGTTTTGCCTGGACTGACCCATGTGTTGTGGAGGGACATGATGGAAGTGTACTTTGACAGTGGTGCTCATCTGCTATTGCTTCCTGTCTAGGGGACCATTGTACAGTAGCCTGATGCTTGTGTCCTTTGTCTCACTCTACGCAGCGGCTAGTGAAGAAGAGGGCGGAGACGGCGCTGTGGAGCAAGGCGGCGGGGATGCCCCCACGGCTGCAGCGGAAGGGGTGGGTGAGCCCCCACAGGGGCCTGCTACGGCGGGAGACGGTGAGGAGCCATCCAGGTTGGTGGTTTGCACAGAGGAGGAGGAGGCCGACACTGGTGCACACATGGGGCCTGGTGGGAGCATCCCTGCTGGTGCAAGTGGTGCAGTCCAGGGCCAGGGGCAGGAGGCAGCACAGGTCACCGTGGAGGGGCCTGTGCATGTCACTGTCCCTGACCCTGTGAGTGCACCACCATGCACCAGCAGGGATGCCCCGTCCCAGGCCCGTCGGCAGGTAGAGGGGATGTCCATGTCACCTGACTCCCCTCCACCTGCGGACGTGGTAACCCCTGGCCGCGTGGAGAAGGTCCTGATTGGGGTCGCGATGCACACGGCTGTGATTCGTGATGCCGTGCGTGCTTCCCGGGAGGAGCACGCACGTCATCACGAAGTGCACCGTGCCGACGTGGCCCAATTGGGATCGGCCATGTTCGGGGGTTTCCTGCATGTGTTGGTCAATCTGACGGCCCTCTCCTCCTCTGTGCAGGCTATCCACCGGTCGTTCTCCTTGCCGTCTTCCGGCCCAGATGCCACCAGGGCCCCCTGTGGACCTGCCCCGACCAATGCAGCCAGCTCGGTGGGGATCCCATCCCTGCCACAGTTGGGAGTCGGAGGTCCAGCAGGGGTGGACAACACAGCAAGTGGACCCCAGCAGATGGAAGATGTGACGGCATCATCGGGCAGGGCACGTGCACGACGGCGTCGGTGGTTTCCATCAGCCTGGATGCCGTCGTGCTGGCAGAGGCAGTGGCGTCGGAGGCAGCAGCGGGCTCGACGTGGGAGGCATCATGGCTCGGGGCCATCAAGATCAGAGGGGCAGGCATCGGCCGGAGGGCAGGGCAACCCTGGGATGGTGGTGTGTTCCGTGTGGGAGGAGTTTGGCCAGCGGATAGGTGCGGAGCGGCAGCGGGCGGAAGAGGAGCGGCTCGCCATGGTCAGGGCGGAGTTCTCCATGCGTCGGGCATTGAGGCGGGCTGAGTGCCTCGAGGAAGCTCGCAGGGAGTTTGAGGTGGACATGGGGTTGTCCCTGCGAGACCTCGGGGCCAGGACAGAGTCCCGCCTCCAGGACATCGACATGGAGTTCGATGATGCCCTGGCCAGCAACATCACCAAGTGAGCCGCAGGACTTGCCCGCTGCCTTTGTATATAGTTATTTAGTTAGTTAGTGCTAGGTTTCCTTTATTTATTTTTATTATTTTGGACCGCTCGGACAATGGCCACTTTTTTGTACATATATTTTTCATTAGTTAGTGGTAGGTTTCATTTTTGGTGTTGGGCTCATGGACCCTGGAACATTCCTGTATATAGTTTGTTTTTTTGGGAGATACATTTTTTTAATTTCTTATTGTTTTCACCATGACGTAATGGTTTTTCATTAATTTCCTATGACATGATATTGCTTTGGACAAAATCATTTTAATTTTTTATTCCTTTGTTTTTTTGTTTATCACTTTTGTTCTCGGACATGGGCCATTTATTTACTTAGCCACATCGTTGTATGTTTGAAAAGTTCACTTATTTTTGGTATTTAATACATTTTTTATATTTTCTTACACTTGTGTTTTTTTCTCATTGGTTTGTTACATGTCATGATATGGGTTTTGACATTCACTTGCACCCATTGTGTATGTGTGTGTGACAGACATGTGTTCTTTTGCATACTTGGCATTGGGGTTGTGTCATGTGATTACATTCACTATGTGGGTGGATGCAATCCTTGCCTGGGTGTTTGTGCTGGGTATGCTGGCCATTACTGCCATGATTGTGTATCGTCAGGACCTGGGGCCAGGGGGACATATGTGGGGGCCTGCTGGCAGGTTCCCCACAGTGCTGGGGGGTGGGGGTGGTGGGAGACATGAGTGGGGGCCTGGTGGAGGGTGCCCCTGGTGGCGGGGGGGTGGGGGTGGTGGGAGACATGAGTGGGGGCCTGGTGGAGGCTGCCCCTGGATGGTGGGGGGTGGGGGTGGTGGGAGACATGAGTGGGGGCCTGGTGGAGGGTGCCCCTGGTGACTGGGGGGGTGGGGGTGATAGGGGACATGAGTGGGGGCCTGGTGGAGGGTGCCCCTGCACTGCTGGGGGGGTGGGGGTGGTGGGAGACATGGGTGGGGGCCTGGTGGAGGCTGCCCCTGCACTGCTGGGGGGTGGGGGTGGTGGGAGACATGGGTGGGGGCCTGGTGGAGGCTGCCCCTGCACTGCTGGGGGGTGGGGGTGGTGGGAGACATGGGTGGGGGCCTGGTGGAGGCTGCCCCTGCACTGCTGGGGGGTGGGGGTGGTGGGAGACATGAGTGGGGGCCTGGTGGAGGGTGCCCCTGGATGGTGGGGGGTGGGGGTGGTGGGTGACATGAGTGGGGGCCTGGTGGAGGGTGCCCCTGGTGACTGGGGGGGTGGGGGTGGTGGGAGACATGAGTGGGGGCCTGGTGGAGGGTGCCCCTGGTGACTGGGGGGGTGGGGGTGGTGGGAGACATGGTTGGGGGCCTGGTGGAGGGTGCCCCTGGATGGTGGGGGGTGGGGGTGGTGGGAGACATGGTTGGGGGCCTGGTGGAGGGTGCCCCTGGTGACTGGGGGGGTGGGGGTGGTGGGAGACATGAGTGGGGGCCTGGTGGAGGGTACCCCTGGTGACTGGGGGGGTGGGGGTGGTGGGAGACATGAGCAGGTGTGCAGGGTAGTCCCCTGTTTTGTGGGCTGCCTGCAGGGGCCGTCGAGGGTGACAGGACCCACCCAGCCTAATCGCCTGTGTAACTTCGCACGCACCCCTGTAATACACGTACCAAGCCAAATCGCGTGTGATAATTCCCGCGCACCCCTGAAATACACGCGCCCAGGCTATTCGCATGTGGAAATTCCCGCGCACCCCTGAAATACACGCGCCCAGGCTATTCGCGTGTGGAAATTCCCGCGCACCCCTGAAATACACGTACCCTGCTGTAATCGCGTGTGGGACTTCCCGCACACCCCTGTAATACACGCGCCCAGCCTATTCGCGTGTGGAAATTCCCGCGCACCCCTGAAATACACGCGCCCAGGCTATTCGCGTGTGATAATTCCCGCGCACCCCTGAAATACACGCGCCCAGGCTATTCGCGTGTGGAAATTCCCACGCACCCCTGAAATACACGCGCCCAGGCTATTCGCGTGTGGAAATTCCCGCGCACCCCTGAAATACACGTACCCTGCTGTAATCGCGTGTGGGACTTCCCGCGCACCCCTGTAATACACGCGCCCAGCCTATTCGCGTGTGGAAATTCCCGCGCACCCCTGAAATACACGCGCCCAGGCTATTCGCGTGTGGAACTTCCCGCGCACCCCTGAAATACACGCGGCCAGGCTATTCGCGTGTGGAACTTCCCGCGCACCCCTGAAATACACGTACCCTGCTGTAATCGCGTGTGGGACTTCCCGCGCACCCCTGAAATACACGCGGACAGGCTATTCGCGTGTGGAACTTCCCGCGCACCCCTGAAATACACGTACCCTGCTGTAATCGCGTGTGGGACTTCCCGCGCACCCCTGAAATACACGCGGCCAGGCTATTCGCGTGTGGAAATTCCCGCGCACCCCTGTAATGGACGTACCCTGGTTTTTCGCGTGTGGGACTTCCCGCGCACCCCTGCAATTCCCGTAGCCTAGCTTTTCGCGTGTGAAACTTCCCGCGCACCCCTGAAATGGACGTAGCCTGGGATTTGACGTGTCAAACTTCCCGCGCACCCTTGAAAATCGCATGGGCCGCTTGCCGTGATGGTCCAGGGTTAGCGCAGCCCCTTGCGCTGGTTTGTGATTTTTATGAGATTTCCCAGCGCAAGGGGCGTTCCTGGGGGCGTAACTGGCGCTGCAGCGAGTCGCTGCGCCACTGTGCGCCACGGCTGCCTGGGGAAGCTAAAATCCATGAATACGCTGTGCGCCGGATTCGGTTTTGGCGCACGCGGCTGGCGCAGACTATCGCACGCGCACGCTGTGCGCCAGCCGCGTGCGCTACTTGTGCGCTGAATTCTATGAATTACCCTGTGAATGTTTCAAATTTGGATGGGGAACTTTAACTTGCTGGTCAAAAAGTCTTTACTCATATTCGTGATGTAAGGACATTTGCTAATGCATACACTTTTTCTGGAGATTGCCTCATGTGCTACTTTAAACAAATATTGGCCAATGGGGCACTGTGTAAGTTAACGGAATGGAATACCCACTGTAGGCTCAGATTTGGAAGGGAGAGCTATGCAACATTGCCCATGAGTTTTAAAGCACAAACCTGTGATGCCAAAATGAAAATCAGTCTGGATGGATATCCAGCATGCTCCGAGAACTATACTACTCCCCCTTTTTATTACAGTCACATGAGAGCAAAATTAGTACAGCATTAATATGCTGAAACAAAGTCATTTTCTGAACGGCTTGTATGATTGGGAAGTGTTCGCCACATGGTAGGCATTATAGAGGAAGAGCTTCTGAAATGTGTATTATCTGGCCACCATACTAGTGTGCATTAAGCCTCCTCTAGACAAAAAGGAGATTTTGGAGTGCAGTCATTCAGTCCTTGTCCTCTATGCTGGAACTGAAAATTATTAAAGAGATAGCAACTTTCCAGAGAAAGCATAACATGGTCCTTTCAAGTATTGCAGCTACTGCACATAAGGGAATACCAACTCTGCTGGAAGGTGTTGGAACTGTCTAATTGTA
Source organism: Ambystoma mexicanum (assembly GCF_040938575.1). NCBI lineage: Eukaryota > Metazoa > Chordata > Amphibia > Caudata > Ambystomatidae > Ambystoma > Ambystoma mexicanum. The sequence goes on from NC_090928.1 coordinate 969,786,050, forward strand.
ATTACAGCAGATGTTATGTTCCATTACTGCCGTTGAAAAATGCAGAACATTCTCATAAAGCACAGTGGGGTACCAAATCCAACCACTGCAATGCTCTCAGAAAGGCTGTTCCTTCCTTAGCAAGTACTAGACTGTCTTCCTCCACCTCATCTTCCTCAACCAATATTGTAACCACACAGCCTACTTCTGTGGGACACAACATCCCATCAGCTACCTGGCAAGCAATAAAAGAGGCTGTTGATCCATATCTTTCGAAGACAACAGTGCTCTGCATATGCTGCAACACACCACTCTGCAGAGTGAAGCTATTACGAAGTGCTTTTGAAGCTGTAATCAAGGAGCATGAGAAACACTGCCCCCTACCTTAGAAGTAACACACACACAACATCTTCCCCTATCCACCTGCCCCTCCATATTAGTGCTTGATGCCCCTTCCCTCAATTCCCTCCCCACCTTACGTTCTAACCTCTCCTGCAACAAAAAAAACATAAAAAAACAACAACAAAAAAAGGTTCCTTTAGGAACCACCTTTCACAGTTCAAGAATAGAACTAAACAAAAAATCTTATAGATTGCATCTACTTTACATTTCTCAGTAAAGTACATAGACTCAATAAGATTTTCCTACGTTTCCATTAGCATTTTGTGTTATGCTAATAGGAATAATGTGGTGTTTATCCAAGCGAAGCGAGGGCGGATAACGAGAGATCCGGACCGTTATTCCCCATTCCAGCCCCTGCAATGGGGGATGAAAGGATATCCTTTATTAAAAAATAAAGGATTTTCCTTCCTACACCGGGACGACACAGGCGTTGGAAGGAAAATCCTTTTCCAAGATGGCCACCATGGAAAGGGAAGGCGGGGCTCCATACAGAGCCCCTCTTCCATTTCCATGGCAGCCTGCAGAAGGCAAAGAGAGAACCCTGTGACCATATTAACACAAGCACATTTTTTTTTTCCCTTTCAAACCTATCCCACTTTCGAATAACTTTACCACATAGCCGGTCCCAGGTGGACATGGCCACTTGAAACCCCATTTGTCGTCCCTCGTGGTCATGGCCAGTAGTCAGATTGTCCGGGTCATGACCTTATGACATGACCCAGACAATCTGGCCACTGCCCATGGCCACAGGCTATACCTTAGTCACCAAAGGTATATCACTATTTTTTGTACCTACATTATGACACTTGTCAAAAAATAAAACATGGGCACCTTTGTAAAACCATGCTTTAAGGTCCTTGCCATTGCTCCTTACACGAGTTTTCTGGAAATCCACCCATGTTTTATTTTTTCAAAAGTGTCAAATTCCATTCAGACTTTACACAAACATTCAAGGTTGGGTCTACAATCTTTCTGAAAACGTTTGTACACATTCATCAAATGGCAACAAAGTTATAAACCATCTAAAAATGTTGAGACCTCCCTCAAATGTAGCCCCATCTTGACAAAATCCCACCATACTTTACAAATACATGTATATCTAGTTCTGAAACCTTTTTGCAAACTTTTGTGTGGATTTGCCAAATGGCACCACATTTATAAGCCTTTACAATATTTTGGGATCCCCCTCTAATTTTGCCCCCTCGTGACAGAATCCCACCACAATTTGCAAAGATATTTATATCTAGAATTTAAATCGTTCTGCGAACTCTTGTGCAGATTCGTCAAATGGCACCACATTTATAGGCCTTTACAATATTTTGGGACCCCCCCTCTCATTTTGTTCCCTCTTGACAAAACAACTCCACACTTTCCAAGACCATTCAGAATCAGGTCTAGAATAACATAAAAAATGTCATGCAGTTTCATTGAGTGGCGCCAAAGTTATAAGCCATCCAAAAACTGCTTTTCACCAACTCAGTAATGCAGAAATAGGCATAGATGTCCCTGAACAGCTGAAGTGTTTGCGAACATCACAGGACTGCACCCGAACATCCAGACTGTTCGTGGACTTCGGGATGAAATACACCTGTTTTTTGGCTTCTTAAGGCCATATCCCAGCCTCATCACCCCTCATCTCCCCAGAGATTGTTTGATATGTTTGAAAAGTGCAATGTTGTATTTTTTAATATGTTTTTCCTGGCGATGTTCGCGGACAACAGCGGATGTCCACGAATCCAACATGGCGCAATTGGATGCCCGTCCGCAAACTGAACAGCGAAGTGAGTGTGGAAAATATCAATTAAATAACATAAATAAAAGTCTGAGCCTTTAAATAGTTGGTATGATTACAAAGAGAACCCACTTCTTTTATTAATATATATATTTTCTATTTCAGGTTTACTGGTAAAGGATATGCCTTCTTCTGTTTCTCCGCTCCCCTTCCAGGACCAGGATGTCTTTCAAAGGTAGGTTCAGGTAAGTGTTATTGTCCTTTAATGTCTTTTCCCTCTTCCTTGGTCTTTTCTCTTTTCTCTTCTTTTCTTTAACAGTCTATATATATATATATTTCTCCTTTCTTATCGTCAGTTCTGTGGCCTTATTCTTTATTCCTGGTCTTTTATCATCCTTTATTTCTCAGCAACTCGGTAAGTCTTATGTACGATGTATCGAGTTGATTCCCTCTCTTAGTAGACTGTAGTTCTTAGAGGAATATCCCTTTAACCTCTGGACCACTTCCTTTGCTTACAAGAGGGGACACTTGATCAGCTTCTCTATAAGTGTCAACCTTTTGTTTAGTGTTATTTGCTTGACTCTGTGCTTGTTAGTACTCCCTTTCTCGTAGAAACTTTTCCTTTCATCCAATAACCATTGAATCTGAAATGCCTGGGATTACATGTGTTTCTGTTGAGCAACGGTGCTTCTGCGGTAAACTTCTAACAACGACAACGGTCGCTTTCATCCATTAACTTTCCTTATCTATATATGCTACGGCGTCAGTTTCATTAAAGTCCGTAGTACAACGACAACGATCGCTTTCATCTAATGAACTTCAGTTCGATAAACACTACTGTGTCAATTTCATTATGTTCGTGCGGCAACGGTCGCTTTCATCTGGTGAAATTCGCTCTCAATAAACACTACGGCGTCAATTTCATTAGGTTAGTGTAGCGAGTCCTGCTTAATCCCTCAGTCACCATGGCTCCATTAGACTCTCTCAGTCCAAGCGGGACCAAGTACCTTCTAATAGAAGCCCCAATGACTTTTTCCTGTCGGCGATTCATTTTGTTTCACTTGCGTACACATACGCGTTACTTAGAAACAGTTTCCCTCGCTTAGGTCTGTGATTGGTAGCAGTCATTGACTTTTTGCGGCGGCAACGGCCGCCTCATATTTATCTTGCTCTCTCTCTCTCGGCGAGCTGAACGGCACAATAAATCATTGGCTTGTCATGGCGAACGATCAATCCACTTTTCTTGTGATACGTAGCTTCCTCACCAGGCGGTTCAACGTTAACAGGATAACAGCTGATATTTGTCAAACCTCCTTCAGTTAGTATGCCCAGCTATAACCGTCGTTCTCGGGCTCTGACTCAATGACGCCTGTTCCCTAGACAACCAAGAGAAGAGCTAAACATTAGAGGAAAGTCCATACATGCAGGACTTCCTGTATTTGTAACCGAGGCTTAAAGTCTGTAATTTGCAGACACACAGGTATCTACACTGTCACACCCCCTCTACTAAGCCCTTACGCTTGGGAAGGGTTTCTGCTCTGGATAAGTAATCAGCTGGCGTTAGTAATTTTCCAGGTTTATGAACAGTCTTAAAAGAGAAGGGCTGGAGGGAAAGAAACCACTTGAGTACTCTCTGGTTTGAGTCTTTGTTACGGGCAAGTCAAACTAAGGGAGCATGGTCTGTTATTAATGTAAATTCTCTTCCAAGTAGATAATACCGAAGATCATCTATGGCCCGCTTGACTGCCATCTCAACAAGAAAGAAAGGATACTGGTATGTGTTGGGTTGGCTACTGTGAAGTCTAAATAAATTGGAAAGGTTCACCTGGTCTCAACCCATATAGTCTTGATAATTTATCAAAATTTACATGCCAAGCATTCTTTTTCTATTGTTGGATAACTCAACTCATGATGTAACAATTTTCGGTTTATAAACAGTATTGGTCTTTCCTCTTTTCCCTGGTTTTGGAACAATACTGCCCCGATGCCTGTGCCTGAAGCATCCATATGAAGGAAGAATGGGGCCTTAAAGTCTGGACAATGTAGAACAGCCTTATTGGACAGTGCCTCTTTTAGGTCGTTGAAGGCTTGTAGAGTTTCACTTGTTTGCCAACTCTTCTTTGTTACAAGGTTTTTTTGAGTAAATGTGTTAGTGCAGCGGCCAATGTTGAAAAATGTGGGATAAAGCTCCTAATATCCCACAAATCCTAAAAAAGCTCGTACTTGCTTTGGAGTTTCTGGGAATTTCAACTGCTTAATAGCTTTTACTTTCTCCTCTTGGGGCCTGATTAACCCTTGACCCATATAGTAGCCTAGATATTTAGTGTGAACGGTGGCAACATGGGTTTTCTTTGGATTTATGTGTAAACCAGCTCGTTTTAGCGTTTTGAGTATATTCTCCAAATGCTGCAGATATTCCGACCAGGTGTGACTGTAAATTATGATGTCATCTAGATAGGCTCCGACATACTGTTCATGACCCTTGATGATGTAGTTCATTAGTCTTTGAAACGTCGCTGGATCCCCATGTAAACCGAAGGGTAACACCGTAAACTGATACAGCCCGGTAGGAGTGGCAAACACTGTCTCCTCTCTATCTGAAGGTAATAATGGGATCTGCCAGTAACCTTTGGTTAAGTCAATGGTGGTCAGGAACTTGGCTTTTCCTAGATTATTTAATAATTCCTTGATTCTTGGCATCGTGTAAGCGTTGAATTTAGATATTTCATTTAGTTTTCGGAAGTCCATGCAAAACCTCACACTGCCATCCGGCTTCGGGACTAGGACTACAGGCGAGCTCCAATCACTATGAGATGGTTCAATAATTCCTAAATCTAGCATTTCTTGAACCTCTTGGTTAAAAGCCTTTACCTTTGACTCCGGTATTTGGTATGGACTGAGTCTTATTATGGTTTCCAGGTTGGGAACAATTCTGTGGTGAGTTAATTTAGTTCTTCCTGCTAGAGAGGAGAATATTCCATAAAATTCTTGTAATAAGCAAGACAATTCGTTTTTCTGGACAGACGTTAACTCCGAAGTTGTTGTGCTGAATGTACACTGTCATCATGTGATTTTGGGAGATATGTAGTACAATGTAAATACTTGATATACATGTAACATAGAACATACAGAACCCCCTCCCTATTGATATTAGAAAAGGATGGACTGAGCGCCTGTGTGCGGACGGGGGAGGACGAGGTCAACAGTACCCAAAGAGGCAGGGGGTATCTGAAAATGTACTATTTTCTTACACAAAAAATGTTCAACTTAGAAAAAGGACACAAAGACATTACAAGTATTAATAAATAAAAATGGAAACCTAAACGTGTGAAATGAAAACAACAAACAACGCTTTTAATAACCATGTAGAATGAAATGGATGGTACCATTTAAAAAAAAAACAAAAAAAAAAGGGTGGCGCCATTGTAATTACTTCACAGAAACTCTGCAGCCTACATAGACGGTGGACGCACACAGTAGGACGAAGGAAAATATCATCAAAATAGTAAGGACAGGTCATTTTTTTATATGTGTGTACTTTTTTTGGTATGTGGTGCAGAAATAATAATGCCTTTCTGTTGTTTTGACACAGTACTTTGGAGTGGTTGGAAGAGTACTTTCCACTTGGGGAAATGTCGGAAGATAGCGATAACAATGGTACACAGCACTCTGCGTATGCAAAGTAATGGCCAGTATTTTATGGGCATTTAATAGATATATATTTATTTTTTACAGACCAGGAAAGAAAAGAAGAAAGGCCAACAAATGTCACAGAAGAAGACAGGCTGAAAAGGATTGAACTAAAAATGGAGACACTGAATGAGAATTTTAAAAGTTTAAGGGAATTTGTGGATGACTGTGTGAGAGGAAAAGTATGTTACCACTGTCCCACCTTTACCTGCCCCCCTTCTCCATTCCCTAGTGAACCATCCCCAGACCTTCAAGAAGAAAATAGACGTTTTGACGAAACATCCATCCCTTATTCCCCTCACAAATCTTCCCCTCATAACCAGCCCGTGTTGAATCCTAATTCCCCTATATTTGTGTCAGTATCTACCTCCCCCGGTATTTCTTTGGAATGAAGTGTGTGTGTGTGTATTTGGAATCTTTTTGTAGAGTAGTTGTAGGTAAAGAGTTTGAGGAATACATTTATTTTTTGAAAGACTTAAAATGTTCATGAACAGCGCACCTGTTCGACCTATCCGCAAGGAATGGAATGTGGATGTTGTAGTGGCAGTACACCTACCCGTACTAATGTCAACTAAGATGGAATTGATGTTTGACCGCACCATCTGTGCAAGTTGTACGTAAATAAACAGAAAGGGGCGTCCTAAGGACATTATATCTCGCCATACCTCTTACAAACGAGATAAAACATGCTCGTAGAACACACCAGGTGTCCGGGATGTCTGTAAATTAGCAAAATGGGAGCGTGTTAAGGACAGTATACCTGTCCGTATCCTCCGCAGCCAAGATGGTTCCGTCCGTAGAACAGGCGCGGTGGCCGACATGTTCATAGTCAAACACAATGGAGTTGTCCTAAGGACACTGGACCTGTCTGTACAGTGAGCATATCATGTACGCACATGCGCAGTACAACGAACATCGCGCCTGTCCCTAACTGTCCGTCTCACTTGTGTTGCACTTTGAATTAGTTTGAGAACCCGAACACTGTCCGTAGGACACTTGCGCACATGTGCACATTTGTTAGTCTACATTTGCTGTTCAGCGGACACCCATTTCTGTGGCGGATGTGTTCAGGACGTCATCATGTGACCGCACCCACGCTGAGCATGTGGACTAATTTGCGCAGTTTGTTTCCTTCCGCAACTGTACAAAAGAACTTATACACACAAGGCAAATTATTGTACAGTATAAAAATATAATTTCACATATCCCAGACAATAGCTTACCAGTGGACATTGTGTGTAACATTTTTGGAACGCTTTTTAGTGATGAAGATGGTTATGAGGCGCACCCCTCCACCCCTATAAATGGCCACACCCCCGAGTGCATCTTCATTGTGCTTCTGGCTATAGCAGATTGAGTTGTGCTGCCTCTACTGCTGTAGTGACCAATAGGAAACTAATTGTTATGGTATCCATGGCTACTGTCGCTTCATTAGCCTCAGCAACACCCCCAAACCCTCCACCACCACCACCACCTCCCCAAGGGCCTGCAGAGGGATATACTGGTGAGGATGTAGAGATTGAGGAAGAGGAGGAGAAGAGAATGAGGTGGAGGAACTGCGCACTGCAAGCACTCGCCGGGAGTCGTGGGTGGGGCGGTTGTTTTCCATTTGTGGGAACATACCAAAAGCACGTGCAAACCGGGTCAGGTGTAACCAGTGCCAGTTGGTGCTGAGTTACAGGAGACCTGGTGTGTACAGCTTTGGTGCTACAACCATGAAGCACCACCTAACTTCGTTCCACAGTGCAGACGTTCGCAAGGTGGTGCCATGTGAAGAACGTAGTAGATTAAGTTCCTCCACAGCATCCTCCGTGTCCGATCCTCTCACCACAAGAGACACTCCTGTGGGAGAGCACCTCCCTCCAGCTTCCTCACAAGCCATTCGAAATGCGATTGTCTCTTATCTTTCAAAGGTGACAATAGTGTGTAGGTATTGTGAAGCAGTACTCTGCAGGGGGAGAGTTTTCGAAGTGCTTTTGAGGCTACGTCACAGAGCATCAGAATAACTGCTTCCTACCCAAGTAAAGCTCACCCTATAGCTTTCTCTCTCCACCTGCCACTTGTTATCCCCGTGGTTGGTGTCCCTTCCTTACCCTCCTTTGCCCTCCTCTCCTAGTGTGTCTTGTGTCCAAAAGCAGGAAAGTGGAAAACAATAAAACATTCAAAAAAATGGCTCTTTTCAGAGACACCTTTCTCAGTTTAACAGTAGAGCTAAATAGTGACCGTTGTAGGCCCTAGCGAATTTTTGAAAAAGTCTGCGGACAGTTGTAGCACATAAAAATGGAGGGTGCACGTGGAGTAAAACCAATGGACTTTACACTGCGAGTAAGTGGTGGCTCTGAAAAGAGCCTTTGGTGGTTTTGTGTGTTCTTCAAAAACTGTACATTGGGAAAAACAGAATGGCAAATAGGTAAGTGTGATTCCAAAAAAGGGCGCAATGCATTTTGTATATTGTGAAGAAAAATTTGGTTGCCAGCATATGTGAGATGGACGCCATCTCGGCGAAAAATGAAAGCGCTCCGAAACAAAATGTTTTCATTGTGGAATGAGGACATGCCAACATCTCTTAGAAAAGCACAAACAGCCTTATTCACATTGCGTCTCGCTTTCTCCATTTGTGGACAAAAATGCAGAAGAACGCAGTCATATCTGTCTTTGTGCAATACGGGAAAAAACTATGTGGCAATTGGGGAACATGTCCATGACCTGCGCAAGTCCTTCCTTCATTGCAAATTGTAAAGAAATTCCAGACAAATGGCCTAAACTGTTTCCTCCGCAATGAATGATAAGTATATCAGGATGACGCTCTGTCAGTAAAGTAACAAAGAGAGGTACCAAGTCCAGTCATCTCCTTCCACGCACGCCATGCCAGTGCACTTCCGCATGAGGAAATCCAAGATCTGTAGATAGACAGCAACTTTCTGCATGCACCTTCAACCAATGTATCCATGAGTCTCCCAAAATCCAGATAATCTGTTTTCGAGCACACAGAGCCATAGCTGAGTGGTCTCCTGTCAGGGAGTGGACAGTCTCACTAAATCTCTCTGTTCAGAACACACCTACTGGACTATATTGACCAATCCCTGGCTGCGCTCATTTTCATTTGCATGCGTCTCCACACCAGAATCCCTGTTGGTACTATGCGCTGCCTGCAAACTACCGCCATGTCCGCGGACAAGTACAGGATCAGAGCGTGACGACTGTACAGTTAAGTATTAATCCCCTTTTCCCCTTGACGGTGGGATCTGAAAAGAGCCTTTTTTTAAAATGTTTGGGTAGATGCCTCACAGACACCTGTTATTTTGTGTTTTTTTTTGTTCTTACTTTCCTCCTACAACCATTACAGAACCTTCTCTAAAGCAAGCTGTACATTCCAAAAGAAGATGGCATTTCCCAAAGAAGACAGTGCAACACCATCGGCTGATAATAATCTGCATTATTGGGATCAATGTTGTCGTGGCTGCATAAAAACATACCAGTTCCTAACATGAAAGCATGCATGCAGCAATTGATGTTACACCTCCCAATACTTTGATCTGGACAGAAAACAGAACTGTTGTCCCATTTTCCTCTAGGGAGTAAACCGGAAAATATTACTTTCGCAGTTGGAAAGATGTTCATGAGTGTTCATGAGTGCTTGAACCAACTCTCTTAAATCTTCCAACAAAGTACGTGAACTCGCATAGCCCAAATGGCAAGCACCGTAGTGCAAAAGTACCACATGAAGAGAGGTCATCGTACGCATTTGTCTGCAAACTTGCAGAATTGCCGCCACATTGCCATCAGCCTCAGCACTCCACACAACCTCCACTCCTCTCACATCGAAATGGTGTGCCACATGCCTACTCTTGGCATAGTGCTGTAAGCCATGGACAAAAATATCTCCAAACACCAAAAGACTGACCCTCTCCACCTCTCTGATTGGCTGATGCCTACAGTCCCCTTTCCATGCTGTATTTGCTGTAGAAAACCGTATGTGACACGCCCTACCCGCTGACAAGCGTTGTCTACCCGCGGCACGTAATTCTTACCCAGTCCTTCTACCCTTTCCACATCAGTCGCAAATCCAGTCCCTAATTGGACACAACTAAGCAGTCACACAACCATCCACCGATCACATTGAACATCACTAAATCTAACTCCGTCAGCAACATTGCACACTTCAAATTTACTATCGATGACTCTGAATGGAAGTCGCATATCGTTGCAAAGCACCTACCTCACAAACTACTGTGCAAGTGTCGCAGATTTCTACGTACATCTCCATGCATGCGCACATGCATGAGTATAGAGTACAGGTATGCATATTTTAATCAGAGAAGATGTGCAACCCTTATGATTTCATTTAAACAAATTAATGGTGCTAAATCTGCATAGGCAATACATACCAACGCTTCCCCTTTTAGTGCAAGATATCCGATTTTTCATTGGCAAACCGCACTACTTCTTATTGTCTCCCGCATAACCTATACATACGTTACAGGCATGCTCATTTAGTGCGAAACTCGAGTTTACATTACAAAATGTCTGAGGGCCTCCCAATTTTTCGCCATCATACTTATAATTTGAAAGTAGAAAATGTTTTCCCATCTACTATAATGTCCTATCGCTTACAAACCTCTCTCCTATAGATAAAATAGCTTTAAAAAAACAAGGCATTTTCATAACCTTACAATTGTTCTCATTTCTGAAGGACTTGCAAGTAACATACTGCAAAAAACATACAAAGGCAGCACATAGTGAAGTGAAATGCACACATGCACTATGTTGCAATACGAAACGAGAATACTCTGACAAATGATGCACAATTAACGTGTACAGTATCATCACTGCTTTAAACACACAAAGTGACTAACTTTTTTTTCTCAATCGCAGTGAAGACTACTCTCCTGGGAAGCAACAGCATCTACACTGCAAACGACATATCCGAAGAAACCTGGTCTTTTCTTTTTTTTTTTTTTTTTTATTTTGGTTGGCTGAAATGAATTCAACCTTTCAAAAAGTTTTTTTTATCATTACAAAAAGTTGCAATATTACAATTTTCCGGTTTTACATAAATCATTTTTGCATAATTTGTATCGAGATCCCAAACTTACAATTTTTCAAGCTTTCCATGGTCTATGTACATATTGGATGATTTGTCAAATATTACAGATTTGTTTCGGAAGTTATAAGCAATGTTCTGTTCACAAAAATAATTGACAAGTAATGTTAAAAATTGAAATTATAATAAATAAATTGAACCCACATATATCTTGAATTTTAAAATACATTTGTCGATAGGCCATAAAGAGTTAACTACGAGGTAATATCGATTTTATAAATTGCGTAAAGGCAATATGAATGGCAGTGCGATTGCTTGTCATTAATATAATCCATATTTCATACGCAGAGCGATCACAATATAATTGTAAAATATTGCAGAATACACGTTTTCGTATGCCACTCAAAGCCGGACAGTCCACTACTAGGTGAGCTAGGCACTCTAATTGCGTCACATCTTTACAGAAACGGCAATATGTGTCATTTTTTTGAAATTACACCTCTCCGTGCTAGAATTTGGTTTGTGGACTGTAAATTCAAACGCAATCTTAGCATTTCAGAGCGAACATGCTGTGATGGGGATTTTAAAAGATAATAGGCCATTTGTTTGAGCTTCTTGTGAGGGAACAAATTCTGATCAAAATCTACATATTTTTTACAAAGGTCTTGGGTTACATTCCAATCATACCAATACAGTCTTTTCTTTGCTAAAGTAGGATTCTTGAGTAGCAAGTCGATTGAAACATTTGCATTTGCTAAAGCATTAATGACTTCTCTTGTCCATCTTTTGGGGAATACATCATTGGAAGTACACATATACATTGCCATTGAGCCCAGCATATTATTAGTTTGTATACCCAAAAGACATTTTCGATAGAAGTTGCAAAATTTCCAAAGAATTAGACTAAACAGGGAGATACTACCGAGTTCGTACTTTAACATGCATAAGGGAGTACACACTGGTAAGCACAGAACTGCTTTCCAAAATTTCCCCTCAAGTCGATCCCAGTAGGTTCTGGGTTGAGGTAACAGAGTTTCAGCTCCGTAAGATAATATCGGGACAACTTTTTGATTGAAAAAAGTTACCACATGCATTACAGTGAATTTGCCGAACTTATGTAAAATGATTTTGGCTTGTGAAATTAAGGTCATGACTTTAATTTTTACAGAGTCATCATAAGTTTGGTTTAACATAGAGCCAGAAAAAGGTAATCCTAAGTATTTATAACTTGGTACCGTTTGCAAGGGAACTTCGCGTAGGAACCATTGACTTCTCACCCTTTTTGTATACTTTTTTTTATGACAAATCACTATCTGAGTTTTATCCACATTGATAGTTAGATTGTTGGTGTGAGTGTAAATATCCAATTTGTTCAGGAGGTTCTGTAGACCGCTTGGAGTCTGCGAAATGAAGATCATCAGCATACAAGAGCCATGTAATTTTTTGAGCACCTAATTTAGGAGAATCTGACAGTACCCTTTCAAAGGAGGTCCCAATATCTAAAATGAAGAGGTTAAAAAGAGAGGACGCCAAAATACACCCCTGTTTTAATCCTCTCATTGTATTAATATTCGCGGACAGCAACCCATCAAGCGACAGTCTGACTTGCATTGTCGTGTTCGAGTGCAGTTTTTTGATTATGGTTAACAAAGACGAAGGACAGCCATAGCTCTGTAATTTCTGGAATAGCAAAGATCTATCGACTGAGTCAAAGGCTGCCCGAAAATCAACAAATGCCATATACAGAGGTTGATTGAGTTCTGCATATTTGGATTTTAGCATATTTAGTGTGATTAAGTTTACTGAGGTGCCTAGCCCTGCGACAAAACCAGTCTGGAATGGATCTCTTTTGAGCTCATTTAGTGTCCAGTTATTTAGTTCTCGCAAAATAATACGGCTGTACAGTTTACCAGCAGCGTCTAATAAGGCGATGGGTCTGTAGTTCTGTGGGAGGCACCGATCACCTTTTTTTGTGAATAGGTACAATCAGAGAGTGAGTCCATGAAGCAGGAAGCTCTTGGGATTCATTAATGTTCTCATATATATGATATAAGATTGTTGACCATATTACCGGATGATCTTTGAAAATTTTGTTTGAAAGTCCGTCTGGACCAGGCGCCCTGGACTGACTTATTTTATTGATAAAATATAAGATGTCGGATTTATCAATATTAATATGAAATCGTTCGTAAGGGGTGAAACTTATAGGTAAATTGCAATTAGACGGGATAGCATAGATTTTAGAAAAATAACTAATCCAGCTCGCTTCTGGAACGCTCTGTGTTTGTGACTTTATTTGCACCGGGGAAACAGCGTTGGTCAAGACTTTCCAGATTTGGGCTGTATTATTATCACGAATATTTCATAACATTAATTCACCGTCTTGTTGAAACAATTTACTACGATGGCTTCTCCGCCAGTTCCTGTAAGATGTTTTAATTTGCATTAATGCTGTGCGCCTGATGCTTAATGGAAGTTTCATAGCTTCTCTTCTTTTGTGACGAAATTCAGTTTTCTTGCTTTTGGTCTCCAGGTCAAACACATGTGATTTCCTAAAGATGTAATTTTTCTGTACTCTATTATCTGAGAAATGATGTATTAGATCATAATAGGCAACTGGGGGGATAGCTGTGTTATTCCGAGCATGACAGAAGGCAGCTTGTAGGGAGATATTGAAGTTATTTAATTTATTTTCGGTCCAAATAATACGATTCAGTTGATTAGAGACTGTTAGTTGACCTAAATTCCCCATCGTGCTACGGTTGGTTTTCAACACTTTTGAAGCCCACTGTAAGGTGAGCAATCGATGATCACTATTTAAGTTTGACACAATATTAAAACAGTGAATTTGAGAAAAAAGTCTGTCATCAACATAAATGTAATCGATCGTGGCTTTGGCGCTGCCCTGTTGCCACGTGTGACTCAGCTCACTTTTGTCAAATTTGCTCTCATTCAACATGCAGAATCCTCTCGTAAGCATAAGTTGTTCCCACAGTTTGCAGTTTGAATCCTCCGATAAGTTCAACGAGGGGAGGCAATGGAGATTTAAATCACCAGCAACAACTGTATGCTGTATTTCTGGAACAAGCATGATAAAATCCAACATGGAGGCAATATCATCCAAGAACCTCCCATTTTCAATGCTTTTGTGGTTCCAGTAGAGATTAACTATAGCGTACAAGATTGAATCAATAGCTATAATAGTCAATTGCGTAAATAAGTTAGGAGAATGGGAGTATAAAATGCTGATGTTAGAACTTAATTTTATTGCTGTAATAAGGCCAGCCATCGGGCGGCCTCTCTTTCCTTGAATGGCTGGCAAAAAGTGAGTTTCATGGTTGTTCCATACGGGAGCAGTTGTCAGCCATGTCTCTTGTAAAAGAATCACATCGTGATTATTTAAGATATTTTGTGAATTATTAACCAAATGATTGAAACCACGAGTGTTCCATGAGACCAATGAGATGTATCTTTCCTTCTTCGCCTTGTGCGCAAGTTAACTCCTGGAATCACAATTACAGCAGCATTTGGAGGGGGCCTCTGTAATTACATCGCTCTCCATGTGCACAATACCCTTATTAAGTTCCCTTATGGCAGAGTCAGTCCACGTTTGAGCACTAAGAGAACCATTAACTGAATTTGTTGGGCCCAGAAGTAATATGAAACCTAGTGATAAAAGTTGGTTTTTTGCTTCCCAGATGAGATTTCTGATGACTCTTGACGTTAGCCATAAGCATGCCGTGCTTACTGAGTTATCATTGAAAAATTCAACCTGTGCTATATCCGCAGAGCCAATATCTTGCAGTAACGGAATATCGGAGAACACCTGTAATATACTTTGTCGGTTAAGTACATATTGCGGATAAGGGGCTGGCCGGCATCCCAATATTAATGCAATATTATTATCTTTTTTAGGTTTCAAAATTGATTTACCTGGTGGTTTATTAGGAATATTTTGAGCAGCTGTGGGATTTTGTTTTACTACAGAAGGGCGCAAAGTTTTTAGCATAGTGACAATTTCTTCATCATGGGTTGCCAAAAGAGGAGGCGACTCTATTAGTTCTGTATTTTTATCGCCTTTAAATGAGACTGAAAGTTTCGCTGATGAATATGGAGTTTGCATATTATCAATTTTCTGTGATTCAAGAGAGGGGGCTTTGAGTATTGATGGTGCAATAATTCTGCTCATGTAGGCATCAACTTCTTTTCTGATATCAGCACGACACCTAGCAATCATATCTTGTTCGTGTTCGTCTTCATTCACTGAAGAGGGATGAGGAGCGCGTGCTGCTTTTATTTTAGATTTCTTAATGCATGGTAAGTTGGCTTTTGTTTCAGAGGCTAAATTCGCACTGGGTTCTGCCAAGGCCAAAGGGTGATGTGATTCCAGTGCCTCTTGTTCTTGTTCGTGGCTATTGACTGCTTTAATCAAATTGTCTAAGGGCTCATAGGGCGTGACAGATGCTTGACCTTTAGTCACAGAGCCTAATTTATTTTTACGAAGTTGACTTAGTTGTGTATACTTTCTCGTGATAGCACAGGCCGTTTGTTGACTATGTTTGTTTGGAATGGTCAGCATGTTAAAAAACTGTTTTGATCTTGTTGGCGCCTGTACTTCATTTTTTTTAACATTTTTAGTTTTTTTAGTAATCTCAAGATTTTTCTTGTTTTTTTGCTGTGTTATTTTCCCGGATGAATTGGGTTTCGCAGCAGATTTAGTCGTCTTTTTGCAAAATATTGTGTAAGGCTCTGGCGTTGGCGAGCTGATAGAGTCATGCTCTATCTGATTTTCGTTCACCGCAACGGCCTCTCTGATCACCTGTCCTATATACGGCAAGGAACCGAGTATGCCGGAGTTGTCTATGGTAATTGGAGACAATTAATTCTCTAGTTGGGCAATAGCATTTATTGCAACTGAAGTGCTTTCCGGTTCATTTGCAGACAAAGTGATTGGAGCCATACCTGATGTCATAGTGGCAACAGTAGCCATATTGGATGGCATTAAAGGCAGCTCAGTTGGATTGTTTGACGGAGCATAAGGCTCTTTATTTGTCGAGTGCAAAGGCGCTCGCCATGTTTCTTGTTTAGCTTGCCAGGCTAGAACAGCTAGTAACTGGGCACTTTGTACATCCAATTTCGTGTTCAGTGTATTGAACAAGGTGGTGATGGTTTGTAATGTTAAGTTCATCGCTCCTAGGGTTAGTTCAATTACATTTGAAGCATTAGGGGGGGTTGGAGCCTTTTGCGTAGGTGATCGCTGCCGAGGGGTGGGAAAGAGAAAGGATGAGGTAAGATTTGAATTCGTATAGCCACCCTTTGAACACAACTTGGGAGAGAAGGAAAGATTTACAAGTGAATCTTGCTTTGTGAAATCTGGGAGAGGGTAAATCAATGACTGCTGCATCCCCCAGCGTTTTGGCTAAGGCAGGGCTAGACTTTGCGTCGGAAAGTAGCACCAGGGATTCTCCTCTTAATACTGTGCTGTCCGATAGAGAGACATGCAAGGTGGTACCACAACCCGCCTGATTGTGGTTTGCTATTTGTGGTTCCTTGGAGTCTTTTAAAGAAGCACTTTGCATAACGCGATCAGGATAAAAAAATCGTATATCTTTAGTACTCGCATTTGGTTTCAAGGCGTTAGCAACAGAAGTCGCAGCACACTTTTTTGCGTTGGAATTCTTTAACACGTCTATTTTAACTGAGCAGGGAGTTGAAGCACAAGGCACTGCCCCCATGGATTTACCCGTTACATTTAGGAATGGCCCTTGAATGGGAGGCATGCCCGTGCGTAGTGTATGTAAATTACGTTTCATAATGATTTGTTTTAGGGACAGTTGCTTGCCCGTACCCACCGAGGTTGTTAAGAGAAATATTCCACCAATTGGGAACACGTAGATTCTCTCACGAAGGGTAGACAGCAATTAGTGTTACTGGCAGTAAGCTCCCGGGCCTCGCTTTGCTCGCGACGCCGCGGCGAAGCGGCAAAGCGGGACTTTCTCGGGACTTCGCCGGTGCGCGCGCGCGGTGCGCGCGCGATTCTTCTTAAATAGGCACGCCCACACAAGGGATTACAGAGCCTGAGTATAAAGGACACAGTATGAATATATAGATATATAGTAGGTTAACAACTTAATAGCAATACTCTGCTGTTCCTGAGGGCTTCACCTTGTGGGAGCTGTAGTTGTATTCAGTATTCAGTTCTTCACGAGCGAGCAGGAAAAATAGCAGAGAGCAGCGGCAAAGCGGGACTTTCTCGGGACTTCGCCGGTGCGCCGGTGGTCTTTTCGCAAAAAAAGTAAGTACAGTACTACCTTTGTATTCTAAGTATCCCTCAAAGAGGCTGCGTGGGTTATTTGTTTACTTTGGGCACCAAAGCAAACATTGATTTCTGCAAAATTCTACTCACAAATCCCCATTTGTTAAACAAAGAATAACAGGCAGAATGGCTCTTAAATCCCTAAGTGTTTGGAACTCAAATAACATACAGAATCATTAGAATGTTAGTACTAGAAAAGAAATAGCTGTTTCAATTTTATGCCATTTTGTTTACTATTAATGCTTCTCGTCACCACTAGGCCACTTTGTACTGTCATCTGAAGCACATTGTAGTGCTATATAAACAGAAAAATAGCCTTCCCAAATCATTGTAAGAATCCAATGCACATTCACACACCACGACAAACAGCTTCCCCATCAAACTCATGCACGCATGCACACATATATTGTACAACAGACCAAAGCATGCCTTCTTTTTTTCAACAGACACAAAAGAATGCCTACCAAAAAACAAGTCTGTAAAAAGGAATGCAGAATTAGAGCAAATAAAAAGAAAAATGGCCAATGTAAGCATCCATCTGTAGTAGAGTTTGTAGAGAACGTTGGAACAAACCAGCTAATAGTCGTTTAGCAAAACAAAGGAAGCTTCAACTACCGAAACTTTACTTCCTCCATCAAAATGTGTCGCAAAGCACAGAAATCTTGGCAAACAATCGGCTACCAGTACAGTTAGCAATGCTCCTAATAATCCTGATATAGTAACAAGAAGCCACAGTAAAAAAAGTATTTTAGCAAAAATGTTTTGCCACCGAGTCCTTCAGAATCTAATAAGAAGAGGACCGAAATCATCCTAAACCCTTAAAACTTACCGTAGAAAATGAATCCTACAAGTGCTCGTGGACAGTGCAATCCTTCTCAAAAGGAAGTTGTTTATATTAGTGTTAAGTAGGATGAAAGCACTAACAAAACTAAGTACCAAACTACAAAAGAAACTCACCAATAAACAGTAAGTGAACAAAAATAATTTCTTAAATGTTTGTGGAGATGAATGGAGTCACACGACAACCACAGAACCATATTTTAATGAAGAAGCATACAAACAAAAACAAACAAACACAATTGCCAACCATAGAAGTGGACGAGTGTATGAAAAAATCAATAGTACCATCATGGAACAAGAAACACTGCTTACAAAAGTATCCCCTGAAAACTCAGAATTACCTCTTGATTCGACAGAACCACACCGTTCAGTATACAAATGGCCGTGCACATCAATGTGTGCCATTCCAAACAAATCTTTCAAATCTTTACGTCAGTTCCTCATTCAGTATGTAAAAGGTAAAGACAAAAGTAAAATGAAAGTGCTGCAAAATATGGATATTTGTCCAGTGCGCAAATACACAGGACTACAAGGACATTCATTAGCCTGCATTTCTGGGCCTATTTGCAAAAGCACCTTCCATAATATCAAAAGGATATCAATACACAATTCAAATGTAAGAAATCTAGTGTATAAAATATACTATGCAAAAAGTCCAGCTTCAGAATTAGGCAATTTAAATAACACTCTTCTGCACGGTACACCCAAATACTTACAAGAAGAAATTGACCGTATTCAGAGAAAGTATTTTGGAAGTGAAAGCCACTTACAAAATGCAATAGTTTTAGAACATAGTAGCAACAATTCTGCACATAGCAACCTTCTATTACACACATACAGAAAAGAAATACTAACATTTAAAAGGGCATCGTCTGAAGTACCAAACCATGTGTGTTTGTGTTGCCGCAGAACGTTATACAAAAGGAACACAAAAAATATAGACATAGCATACAAAATAGAAGACAATGAAGATTCTAAATGGTTTGAATTAGCTCTGCCTTTTAGCAGAAAACAAATATGAGCTAACTGAACGCCTAATATGTTGCAGTTACTGCACTACAAAATTAGACAACAACCACACTCCTTCACGTGCTATTACAAATAATTTGGAATTGTTCCCACTACCAAAAAACCTGCAACAACTAAATTTGTATGAGAGCATCATAATTCAAACAATTCACCCATTTCAAGCAATTATACGCCTTCATCCAAAAACTGCAAAATTACCTCCCTCTGAATTGGTGAAAGGCATTCGTGGCAAAGTAGTTTATTTGCCATTAGATCTAACCGAAAAGGTACACACTCTAGGAGTGCAACGTTCAATGGAGCATTCTTTAATAGTCTTGGTAAATGGTGTACCAACAAAAGACAAATCTAAAATACAATAACGAGTTCTACAAAGAAATAAATATTGAAGAAAGCTTAATGGAAACAACTGAAGAAGCCATCAGAAAGTGGACAATTCGAACTTCTGAATCCTGCTACAGTATCCACTCTTTTGGACCAGTACACAATTAATCCATTGCATTCCAATGAAAGCATAGATGATGCACTAGAAACTTACCAAATGAGACAAACAAAAGGTTCACCAATGAGTATATGGGAAAGTATAGAAGCACATGCTTTTCCACTGCTATTTCCTACTGGCAAAGGTGGAAGATACGATGATAGACCCACTCAGATTGGGTCATCAGAATACCGCACATTACAAATGTATTCGCAAGATCCCAGATTTAGACAAAATATGGAATACATATTCCATCTACTCTATGTAAGTGAATTAGCAACGCTATGTTATGGAGTTGAACACATTTTGAAATCTGGAACCCACTTTCAAAATATGTCAGCTACACAGTTAATACAAAAAGTACAGGAAAAAGATGAGGTTTTACAATCAAGTATAACAAATTTGTTTGCAAACATGCGTGTTACAAAGGAATACTGGTTCCAACGGCACGGAGACGTGCGTTGTATGATCAGAAACCTTGGACCACCGACTTGGTTTATTACACTAAGTTGTGCAGAATATGCATGGGAAGATTTACATGAGTTCCTACGCATATCAAACAGCAACAAAAACAACATAGATATATTAACACCTGGAGAACTTTGCCCTCTAGATCCAGTTAATGTATCAAGATATTTCCATCATTGTTTCATTGCCATGCTACACTTTATTTGCAATAAAACTGTTCCTCCCCTTGGAGAAGTGCAACACTTCTTTTGGAGAAAAGAATATCAAGCGAGAGGAGCACCACATATTCACATGCTGTTATGGATCAAAGGTGCACCTACATTTGGTCACAACAGTGATAGCATTGTTTTGCAGTTTATCCAAAAATATGTCACTTGTGAAATACCTTCACAACAGACATATAGTGAGCTGCATGGGCAGATTTTACAATTTCAAAGACACAAATGTGGCAAATTTTGTTGCCGCAAATACAAAAACAAAGGTAAATACTAAACCAAATGCCGCTTTGGTTTCCCTAGACCAGTTACAGAAATAGGTGAAGTAAACAAATTTATGTCTTCAGTTCGACATAGTGTTAAAGGTAAATCACCTAAGAACACGTATTACATAAAAAGAACAGAAGAATCCAAATATATCAATGATTACAATGCAATAATTGCCCTCTTATGGAATGCAAACATAGATGTGCAGTACATTGCAGACAATTCTACTGCTGTTGCACGATATGTTACAGCCTACTTAACAAAAGCAGAAAAAACAGAGCTTCAAGACCTCTGGGATGACCTAGCATCAGACAAAACACTATCACAGAAATTGTACAACCTAGGCATAAAAATGCTCTCTAATAGAGAATGTGGCACCTATGAAGCAGCAGATCGTTTAACCGGTACTGCTTTGTATGGAAAATCAGACAACATAGTATGGCTAAGTCTTGGTCCTGATAAATCTAGAAAAAGAGTGCTCAAATCATATGAGGACATAGAAACAATTGCCAGAAATGATCCCAAGAGCCAAGACATACTAAAAAACAATTTACTGGACACATATTATCCGAATAGGAGTAGCACTTTGGAAAGCATGTATCTATACCACATAGCTCAAAACTTTGCATACAAAAATAATATAAAACCCGATGAAAGCAAACGTAGATATAGAGTGACCGATTGTGAAGGGAGCTTAGTGAAACTTACCAAACGAAGCTTAATTAATCATGTAAAATTGTCATTAAAAACTCCTCAACAGATAGAACTATATTACATGTCTCTGTTACAACTTTTTAAACCATGGAGAAAAGAGGAAGACATACTAGATAACTATGACTGCTATGAAGATGCTTTCAAAGCAAATGAAAGCGCCATCACCGATGTGAACTTTACGCAGTACAAAACAATGTTACACAATGAGCAGCAACAGGAAGAAGAACTTCAGGCCCAACTAGAAAAGGACTTTACCAACAGTAGTCAACCTTCTGTAACAGGAAGTCAACAACCACTAGGACAACCACTAATAGCAAATCAGGCAGAAGTAGCTATGGCAGAAGTAGAAAACACCATGTATCAGTATCAAGAAGATACAGAAGACTTAACTGTACAACAAGCAAAACTTAACAAAGATCAGTGCACCATTTTTGAAGACGTAACAAAACAAATTGTACATGGTGTACAACATGAAAATAAAGAATGTACCTGCCAAAATTACAAACCTATACTGTTGTACGTGAGTGCTGAAGCTGGATCAGGAAAAACATTCTTAATCAAAATCATCAGCAAGTTCCTTCAACAATTGACAAACAACAAACTGTCAGCTGTTGTAACGGCCCCCACAGGTTTAGCTGCCTACAACATAGGTGGTGTCACTTTACACCGATTACTACTGCTTCCAGTAGAGCGTCAAAATAAATTAGACTATTACAAACTTTCTGCAGAAGCTGCAATGGAAGTATGCAGAGTATTGAAACAAATGAAAATGCTACTAATAGATGAAGTACTTAAAAGTAACAACGAAGAACTCTTTGCAGGGAAACACATTATAGTTTTCGGAGATCTTCTACAACTGACACCAGTGAAAGGTGAACCTATTTTGAAAAACTTTGGCCACAAACTCTGCCGTAAAACTGTTGGCAGCATAGGAAATGTCAACCTTTGGCAACATTTCCAATACAGAGAATTAACAGGGAACATGCAGCAATCTGCAGATCTCACTTATGCCAACATCTTAAAAAGTATTAGAGTTGGTGTACTATCGCAAGAAGCACAAGCAGTATCGAAAAACAGGCACATTAATGCACTTTATGGCAATAATGCATGCGCAACTGATGTTATGGAACAATTGGCGCACACAAATGTCAAATGTATGGCCTTAATGCCAACTCTTGCAAGCTGTTTCAAATTCAATGAAACAATGTTAAATAAAGAAATGCACCCAATAATGGAAATTAGCGCTACAGACAAACTAGACATACATGGTATGACAGTACCCATGTGTGAGCAAGCCACAACAAGAATAAATAGTTTAGAAAATTCAATCTCCAACACAGCTGGGTTGGAAAAAATATTAAAATTGTCCTTAAATTGTAGAGTAATGCTTAAACGTAACCTTGACGTCGAGCAAGGGCTAGTTAATGGAGCACTGGGTACAGTTGTTGGCTTTCAATCATACCCACGTGACAGCAATATTCAGTTTGTCAATATTCGCTTTGATAAACTTTCAGAAGTGAAAAGGATAGGGCACTCAATTGCTTGATTCCTTCTCTTCAAAGACATGTATGTACGTAGAGAGCAATTTTCTCTAACTCTTGCATATGCAGTTACCATTCATAAATCCCAAGGTCTTACCCTAGACAAAGCATTGATAGATATAGGAAACACAGTCTTTAAAGAAGGCATGAGCTACGTAGCATTATCACGCTTACGTACACTTGACGGTCTATTGCTAATGAACTTTGATGCAAGTGAAGTCAAAGCTGATATTCCTTGCATTCTAGAATACAATAGACTGCGTTCACTGTAAATCCCCCATCTGAAACAATATCCTGTTCCAGATAAAGTAAAACGTGGTAAAAGAAAACTAAATCAAACAGAAATGCAACAGAATCCAACAGCAAATCCCTCAAAGAAAACAAAAGAAGGTAAAGCCTCATGATTACCACAAACAAAGAAGAACCTATTAGGGAATGTAAACCAGGTACGTCTTCAAAGAAGGAACAGAAACTCCGAAAAATGCACTCAGATACAGAATTAGCTGGTCCATTCAAATTTGCAAATGAAACTGGGGTAAATTGCTATGCAAATGAAGCAATGAATATTCTATTTCAATTGCCACCAATTGTTAACAATATTTACTTACACAGTACAGACCAATTGTGTTTGCAAATGTTAGTGCTTCATAGAAACGCAACAAACAATCCTGACAACACGTACCGTGTTCATGGAATAAGGCAAGAATTGGACTACTGTGCTAGAATGGTGAGATTCACTATAAACTCACAAGAAGATCCACAAGAATTTCTAATGTACTTACTACTAGTATTGGAAAACAAAAGCATACCAGTAAATGAAATCTTCCAGATTTCGTACATGTGGAAACATACATGCACTCTCTGTAGCAATGTGATACAGGAACAAATCCCAAATGAGCGATTTGTGTATGTTTCCATACCTAATTGTGCATCCATTCCATTTCAGCAACTTGTACAGAATGCAAACCATGGCAGATTATGTACTATTTGCAATTCAGACAATCGCTCCACCTTACTGATACAATCACATAGTGCCTGCATAATACTTATGCCTCTATGTTACAATGCAGATGGTACCAAAAACAACTGCAAACTAATTGGATTCACACACGGTCAAGTGTCACTTGGAAAGAAAACCTTTACAACAATAGGTATAATCTGCCATGCAGGTCACTACACTGCATACATTAAAAGAAATGTGGATGGTTCGAATGTAATGATAGCACCATTACTCTAAAGCAGAGATTGCCAGCTAATCTTACAAATGCGTATTTAATCTTCTTAAACCCAAAATGTAATACATAATGTGTACTTCAAGATTACCAAAAAATTATGTGAAAGACTACAAACAGTTAGAATACGCCAACAGGTATCTAACTGCCCAAGAGGATATAACAACGACATAAATAAATGAATATCACAGATCTGTAAGAACAAATGCACAGTTAGAATATGCCTACAGGTATCTAACTGTTGTTAAAAATTGCAGCAAGGCAACAAACATAACATTAATCAGAAAGAAGAAGGAATCACTCAAAGGAAACAAGGAAGTAGTTAGTACCATTACAAATAAAGTTTTCTTTTATTAGACAAGGATTTTTGTTCCCCAGACCCAAGGATTAGAAAAGTAAACACAGAAACTGAGCAGAATGCACAGTACACTGGTTTGTAAACTAAATATGAGGGTAAAAAAAGGTAAACTGTCTATAATGCAATGCAGTAAGTTTTCATAAAATGAAGACTAACATACTTTTTTCTTTTATCATAGAAATTAAAAAAGGATAAATCCGCCAAGTACTAAAGGAATTTAAAACATATATGCATTCTGAACAAAGTAAGGAGTAAGTATATTGGCAGTCATTTTGTACACATGCGAACCTACATGTCTAATCTATGGTAATAATATGCTGCAGTGGCTGTAGGCTGGCCCTTGCATCTTGGTTATGTAACCTACCACCTACGCCTTACGACCAAGGTACAAAGAGTATAGTTCCCACCCACAACCATCGCTGCATATCAAAACAATGGTCCTTGTAAATTAACTACTTATAAGTTAACCTTTGGGACCATCGTCTGGAGCCATGCAGCCAAGACGCTAGGATGTGCACCCAACTACTGCATTACACCACACCCATATTCACTTATAACCCCACTGCTTATGACTTCAGTCTTGGGTGCATGGCCTTTGGGCATGCAAGCAAGACTCTGGCTCCTGGGCCGAAACACCACAGCATATCGGAACCATTGTGCCTTGTAATTTCACTACGTACAAAGTTGGTTTTGGGAGCATGGCCTTTGGCTATGCTCCCAAAACGCTACGCCCTCCCCACAACCATCTTAATGATGTTGCATAGTACAAGTGTACCTATAGCTATGTTATGCTGCAGTAGTTTGTAGCCACAGGCTACAGACGTGAGTGTGAGGCCATAGATTTATCAATGTATGGGTATACAGTATATAAAATCCATAATTGCTTACAACTGCAGTGCTTATTACTTTGTTCAAATACTCTACATCCTGGCCACTACTACCACACCATATGACATCCATTGGGGCATATAACTACACTACGTACAAATGTGCTTCGGCCATGCACCCATGACTGCTAGCCCCACCACACAGCCGCCTGAGTGATGCACTACCACACCATATCACACCCATTGTGCCTTGTAAGTACACTACATATAACTGTGCTGTTGGGTACATGGCCTGTGGATATGCACTCATGACTGCAGACCCTCCCCACAGCCACCTGAGTGATGTTCAATAGTAGGGGTGTCTCTGTAGCTGTGAAATGCTGCAGTGGTTGTGGGCAGGACATAAAATCTTAGGTGTATGTCCATACATTTCAATATATGGATGTGATAAGATGTTGCTTATAACTCCAGTGCTTAGAAGTTTCTTCTTGAGTGCATGGCCTTCGGCCATGCAGCCTAGGCTGTACACACTCCCCACAAACATCTGATCAATAATGAATACTACAGGTGTACCCATTGCTGTGACATGCTGTGGTGGCTGTGGCCAGGGCCTACAGTCTTGGAAGTATGGCGTCCGGCCTACGGCCTACAGCCATGCACCCAACACTGTAGGCCCTGGCCACAATCACCGCAGCATATTACACCCATGGTTGCTTAAAAATCAGTAGCACACCCATAGAAGGAAACATTGTAAATGTAGCATGTACTGAGTTTGTACCCAAAACTCTGGGAGCTGGCCACACCTGCCAGATACATAATCGATTGTGTGGGTGTGAAGTATAAATGGTTGTGGGCAGTGTGTACATGCTTGGGTGTATGGCATACAGCCTGCAACCATGCACCCAAAAGTATACATCTGGGCCACAACCACTGCACTAGATAAAACCCATGTTGGCTTGTAAGTGAGGAGGTTATAACTTTGTTGTTGGGTGCATGGCCTTTGGCCATGCACCCAAAAGTGCAGGGTCTCCCCACAACCACCTCAGTGATGTGTGGTAGTTGGGGTTTTTCTATAGGTGTGGTATCCTTCAGTGCTTCTGGCCAGAGGCTGCACTCCTAGCTGTATGTCCACAGATATTACATGTGTTGGGTGTGCAGTGGCTTGGACGTCCAGTGCTTATAACTTTGTCCTTGAGTGCATGGCCTTCGGCCTATTTTAAATGCACTGCAGTCTATGGAAGTCTGCATCTTGGCTCTTGTTTTGAAAGGTATTTGTCATATTCTGACTATATACCCTACAAAGGATTGACTTGAGCACTAGACTTCCCCTTCGATGTACCTATTATCCCACGTGCCCCTTACTCTCTTAAAGTGTGGTAGTCCTACTGAGAAGTGTTGGTACTATCTGATGAAAGTAGAGCCTCCCTGCTGAAAAGTAGCATATAAGCATCCCCCACCGTAAAGTGCTTTGTTTGATTAAAACTATACAAGCCCTATTGATATAAAGAAGGCTAAGTCTGCATGGATGGGGTCCATCCTGCAACCTGTAGCATGCACACTAGTGCAACAAGCTTTATCCTTAGGATTGCAACATGAGACTTGCATATTACGCCTACATTATTGTAGTAGGCTCAAACACCTGCTTAGGTGTATTTTATAACAGGCTTGTGCCTCTGGATAATTCCGAGTCCACACTAGACCATGAATGGCTTACCTTACTTTGAATGTCTTTGCCCTCCACTTTACCAGCATCTGAAATGACTATCACATCATGAAATCTGAATATTTACAGACTATTACTCTGAAAGATCATTAGGTCTGAGGAACTGACAGTCAGGCATTCATGGCGGAAAAACTATTGCAGGTGCTGCTGTATTGACAGCCAGATTGAGAGGACTGTTGACTAAAATCTGAAGCAATAATAAAAATTTAACAGGGTGCCCTCCAATTTATACCTTCTCAGGAAAGGGAACAAAGGTGTTCAGATACTATTCCCAGTCAGTCTTTTGCTTCTCTGCTAACACTGCAAACAAAATGTTTGTACTGTGCCATTAAAGGTTAAGTGGCTCTTCTGAGAAGTGTATGTATTGTCCCAGTAATAAAATATGTTTGTTCCGCTGAAAGATGTTTGTACTGTAGCAGCCCTACTAGGGCATGCTGCAGCTTTCTCATTTAAAGTCTAGTGGAATTAAACATAATAATACTAAATTGGGCTTTTATATTGTACTTCATGTCAGAGTCCAGCCTCTAAACAAGGGACAAGGTATCAAACCCACGTTGCTCAGTGTTGTCTTACTTCCAAGACAAGCACATTTCCCCCTGAGCTATCCTCCCACCTCAGAGTTACTGAGAGTTGGCATTACAGTCACACTAAAATCATAGAAGGCAGAATGACAAGTTCTGTTGGTGTTCCATTGCAATCAGAGCAGCTATTGATGCTGTGAAGTGATGGTGTGTTTACTCTATGTGCAGTGCTTGTAACATAATGTCATGAAGTTAAAGGATACTTCTGAGTGTATGACCAGCCAATACTTGCCATCCTCCTATGAAAATAACAAAGCATGCCTCTATTCTTTCTTATACAGTATATTCTAAAACTATGCACAACATGTTAGACATAAACAAACTTTTCATTTTTATAAACCTGTAACCTTATTCTTTCGGTGCAATGAGAAATCATAGTATGGTGAAATGGCCATACGAATTAACAGATAAACAATTTCTGAAAATTGCACAACTGAGGCGAAATATGCTACTGCCGGAGAGCTGCCTTCAATGCGGAGATATCTTCTCTTCTGTCGGGAAGGGGGTTAACAAAACGCTGTTCCTGACATTTGAAAGTGCTCAAGAATTTATGGGGGTACTGCAGCAGAACCAGCACCCCTACTTCCCGCACCACTGGAGGTGCCAACACATTGGGCATGCTCGCAAGTGCATGGAAGCAGACCGTGGTGGCGTTAACCTGTGCTTGGGTGGTTGGGAGGGAAATCTGCTGGGCCACATGGCGCAGGAAGGCATCCAGGACTTGCACCAGCATTCTGGAGAATGCAGACTGGGATATGCCAGGCAGCTCACTCACAGAGTGCTGGAATGTGCTTGTGGCGAGGAAGTGCAGGACTGACACCAGCATCAACAGGGGGAGATATGGTTGTCCGGATGCCAATGCTGCTCACTGCCATCCTGGATGAGCACCAACAGTTCCGGGATAGTTTCCCTGTTTAGACGGTACAGGGTGTGTGTCTAGCTGTCTGGCAGGGCGCAGGGTGTTGCCCTTGTACGGGGGTATCACTGCACAACTCTGCGTCGCCAATTGCTTGGCATTGTTCCTCATAATCATCTTCTTTCTCCTCTTCCACTCCCAGTCCTCCTGTTGCCATTGATGCAGCTCTAGCTCATGCAGCACCTCCAGGTCCATTGCTTCTACTATGAGGGGCAGCATGGTTCTGGTGGTCAGTGTTTGTGGTGTGGTCCATTTGTGCAGTTTCTGTGCTTATTGGTTGCACCTGGATGCATTAGTGCACCTGTGGCCTGTTCTTCTCCACCTGGGCCCGTTTTCCACCTGCTCTGTGGTGCCAGTGTTTCTGGCACAGATTTGCCAGTAGTACTGGCATTTTAAAGCTGATGTCGCTAACAAATACTTTCTCATAATGATGTCTTATTTCCGTCGTGCCAGTGTTTCCGGCACATGCCCCGGTAGGTCCCTCTAATAACGTTCTGCTACCAGCAATGGTGGCACAGTGTGCGGTGTTGCCGGCAATGGTGTTACCAGCATTATGTCTTGGAATGCAACAGTCTGGAAAAAGTCCTGGTACATGGAATTACTGGCACTTTGTTTCCTGACTGGCACACTTGTAATGACCCCTGAAATCTTTTGAGCCTAGCTATTTGCAGTTCAGGATACTCAAGTCTTCTGAGTCAAACAGTAAGGCATGTACAAAGGAATCAGCAAATTCTGTATAGGTGCTGTTTTGCAATCCCCTGCCTCATTCTGGGAACATTCAGTGGAGAGACCAATTGCCACGGGGTGGTATGAGAGAATCACCTGGTTACCTATACTTAGTCCTCTTCTCAGGGCAGGGGACTGTCAAATTGCCACCATAGACTCTCCAGCCCCCTTAGGAGAATCAAGGAACAATGTCTTGCCAACCTGGCAGCGTCTGCACAATAGGGTCCACTTGTGTGGGCAACAAAGCAAAAGAGGTGATGTCTGGAAGGTTTAGAATTAATATTAACCTCTGGCATTGCCATGGGCAACCCTCCAGATCTTTGCGGTGGGACCAAGGCTAATTTGCATATGCCCTTTCCCCTTTTGTAATGGCTTGGCAGGCGAAGAACGAAGGTCTGCAGGGTTGTCCATCACCTCTTTTGTTCCACTTGTGTGGGTACAGACATTGCATCTGTGTCATCTATGACCCTTCTCACATTTTCTCTACTTTCATCTCCAAAACTCCAACAGCAGCTCCCCTTAACCTACTAAATATTAAGAAAATCAGGCACCTCCTACCTTTCAACACAGACAAGAGTGTGGTTGGAAGTGTTAACTCTACTGTTAGGCAAGGGAGGACTGTAACGCTCACCTGATTCCCGCAGAGGCGCCGGTCTTGACTGGGTGAATGCCGTATCTTCAAAGGTGATGTGTAACACACGGTTGGCTCTTTGGGCTGGACCTCTGTGCACTGTATGTCTGACTCGAAGAGTAAGATGTCTTAGGTAAGTGAACGCCAAGCTCTCCATCTGCCTCGGGGCAGGGTGCCGTAACCAGTTTCTTCACTGGATAAGGGTGCAGACCTCTTGACCTCAGAGGACTGCTGTCCGGCGTTAACTGCACGAACGGTAAGTTCTGGGCACTTCAAATGTCTTAAAAGTCTTTTGTAATGATATCTCTTGTTTTGCAGGGTTCCGGCGATGGCGGGCTGATGAGAGTTGAGGATCGGACCCACGTGAGGAATAGAAGCGCCTGGAAGCACGTAAGTAAGCGCTTGTAGCCTGCTTCACGATGCGCACTAACTGTCCCTTTTATCTTGCAGGTACAAGTTCAGAGCTTTAGAGAAGCTGAAGGGTGCTGGAATACCCACTGGATTCGGCGTGGGAAGGAGTAATGGCACGTGAGTGATAAAGTTGCCCAATGTCTTTAAACGCACCTTCTTTTGTCTTTCAGATGCGGGATGCAGCGCCGAAGGCCTCCGGAGCGTGCGAAGAGCTGGTAAGCTTTTGTCTTTCAGATGCCGGAATGCAGTGCGAAGACCTCCGGAGCATGCGAAGAGTAGGTAAGCCTTTGTCTTTCAGATGCCAGAATGCAGCGCGAGGCGTTGGTGACAGCCGATGGACCAGGTAAGAGATGCGCTGCCACTGAAGACCGTAGTGCTAACCTGTTCTTTCTTTGTCTTTACAGGTGCTGCTGAAGACTGGATTCCAGGATGGTAAGCCTTTGTTCCCTTAGGCCCAGGATCAGAAGCAGAAGACACGGTGAGCGTTCTGCTGCAGAGAATGCAGAATAACACAAAGCAAGATTCATCCATCGGGTGTGGTTTAAATAGCCTCCTGTAGTGCTTAGGTGTCTCCTTCCACAGCCACGCCTAGGTAAGAAAAGAGTTCCTGCTTTCCAGAAGAGTTCCAGTGTTCTGAACCTAGGGAGTGGCTCCTGCCCCACCCAACAGGAAAAGTAGTCCCACACAGAAGAGGATCAGGGGTTCAACTGGCAGGTAAGTAAGCAGCATGGTCTGCTGCAGGTAAGTCCACCCAAGCATTATGAGCCCGGCGCTTCCAGCGCTGGGACTGGGCATCTTTATGAGCCTGGTGCCACTGGCGCCAGGACAGGGTCCAAAAGGTCCCAATTGGGACTGGCTGGCACTCGGAACCGGGGTTATGGGTCTGCTTCCAAGGGAGTCGGGCAAGTCCTGATCTTTTGGAAGCAGAGATCATGACAAGGACTGGGAGTGCCTGGCTTAGATGCCTATTACAACATAGCGAAGATAAGCCCTGTCAGAACATGGTATAGCACGGCATACTGTGCACAACTCTCTCACACTCCTCTTCAGCTAGAAAACTCTGCATCATCAAGACTCTTCTTTCACCTTCTCTGCTTTTATCTCCAAAACTGCAATGGCAGCTCACCTCAACCTCCTAAATATTAAGAAAATTGGGCACTTCCTTCCTTTCAACAACGTCAAGCATCTCTTAACCACTCTTGTCTTCTCTAAACCGGACTACTGGGCCAGCATCCTCTTTGGTCTCTCCAACTATACAAGTGAAATAAATAAATAAACTATGCTTTCTGTCCTCTCAACAAGAACATTAACTTCATCACCAGGACTCTCTTTGAACACCCTCACATCACATCTACTTCCTTGTACCGTCAGCAGGCTGGATGGCCCACGATGCAAGTCAGGATCAGATTTAAATTCCTTCTCCTGGTTAACAAATCTATCTACGGTAAGGAACCACTGTATTTATATGCCTCCACTCAACTCTACAAGTCTTCTCTGAATCTCTGCTCGGCCTCCTCGACTACCCTTGTGGTACCTCACTCTCCCTGCGCTTCCTCTCGCTTCTGCTCTTTTGCTCTTCATTCTCCACTTGCATGGAATTCTCTTACCACAGACATCTGAGAAACAGTCCAGACCAATTTGTTCAAAACCCAACAAGAAAACCTACCTCATCGCCTCTGAGTAGCCCACTAAACCTACCTCTCACCTGCCTTCTAGGTAACATTTTCCCCTACCTCTAACCTGCATCTGTCCTCCACTTTCTCTGCCTCCACTTTAGTTCTCCATCCATCAGGGTCACATCCCTAACACAGCTTGCTGCATCGCCTAACTACACTTAAGAAATGTCTAATATTGATTGTCCTTAATCTTTGTAAGTCCACCCATGTGTTGTTCCCGGTGACTGTTCCATTTACTCCCCTCCACAACCTGGTCAAAATGTCACTCAAGCTCACCCTATTGTAATAAGCTTACCGCTTCCCGTCAAATCGGATTTCTTATCAATTTTACATTCTTTTGTGATCAAAAGAGCATTCTTCCTCCCTGTATGTAAATAAATAAATGGAAATAAACAAAAATCTACTGAGGGAGCTGAATTAGAACAGAAAACTCAACAGTCAGTCAGCCATCACTGCATATGGGGAGGAAGTAGCCAGCTCTAAGTTATACACGAGAACTGCAGGCCATCCTCCGGGTTCGAGCTCATCAGCCAATTCCTACACGAGTGGCCTGAAGAGACACACCTTAGTAATCCTAGCCCAGAGTGAAGCTACAAGGCAGGGCCAGGGCATGGCAGATAGAGGGCCGTACAAGGGGACGGATGAGCCAATCCCAAGTCCCATATTAGGGCTGTAAGCCATTCCAGGGACAGTGCCTAGGAGTCAGTCTCCGTCCATGCTAGTTCTCTTTCACCAGAGAGAGGCTGGAATGTGGGACCAAATCCCTGTCAAAGCACACAAGGTCATTCTGGCAGTGTAGGTGTTTGGAGTAGGAGCTGGAGACTGAAAATTGGGAAAGACACAGGAGACTGTGTGGAGAGGTCAAGGAAGCTGTTTTGAGGATATTCTAGAAGTGAAGCTGTTTGCACAAATGCTGTCCAGTTCCCTCGCTCAACTCAATTATCTCTTATACCTATGATATCAGGCTCGTACTGTTAAAAAAGGCCTATTGTGATTGCATAAGTATGTGTGGTGTTGTGGTAAGACTTATCCCTACTGGGGGGCTGTACTTGTACCTATGCGCCTTCATTTACATTCATGTTATGGAACTTCCCACTGCACATGGATGCCTGATGCATATATGATGGGCAATGTATGATTATGTCCCATCTTATCTCCATAGGATGAATTTCACAACCTTCCTTCCTTAGCTTTCCATGTTGTGTAAAAAGACAGATTCTTATTACTGCATGTAGTTTTGAAGTGTGTGTAATTTAAAAAATACATAGATGTGGTATCCTATATGCAATAGCTATGGTTTGATCTCCATGTCTTTACAATTTCTAGTTTCCCGATGTAGATTTCAGTGGACCAATTCCTGACAGGAACTGTAAATCGTGTTTGCAAAAAAACAGTATATGATTAAATTGGAGTGATAGAACAATTGGCTACTCTTTTTTTAAAAATCTTTATCTTTTATTATTTTCCATAACAAGGGAAAGAAAAATGAAACAATACAAACAACGAACAGCAAAAAGAAAAGAAAGAACCAGCACAGCTTCATTGAGAAATGACAATCAAATCGTAATCCCCCCAATCCCTCAGCAAACACCAACGAGGAGGAGGAGGAGCCATATCTATGGACCCACCTAACTTGGGTGTTAGGGCGTTTACTACCTGCGCTGAAATGGGTTTCCTGAAGAAAAAGTATATTCACCTGATGCCTTTTCGCCTGGTTCATTATCAACCAGAACTTATCATTGTTGGTAAACCCACGAACATTCCAGGTCATCAGCGTAATCTGTTCATCTGGTATCACATGTAATATGCATCATGAAGTTATTCAACCCAAACATTCTCCCACAAGTGCCCCAGTAAGATACCAACTTATCACTGCTCCTCTCAGCCAGTCAAGGGATCCACAGAGAGATTATGTGTATCAAAATATGGACCTTCAATAGTGCTGTACATGACCAAAACCAAACACCCCGAAACACCACCCTCTCCCACGCCAGAAACACAAACATACCGGCTATCACCCCCTCCTGATAACATGAACAATTAAACCAAACCAACCACACCAACACCCTCAGTTACTGTGAAATTAGCGAGTCGGCAAGTGCTGTAGCTCCCTGTGACAGCCAACCTTCTTGCAATGTTCACTTTCCTGTGAGGAGTGTCCACTCCTGGTATTGTTCTGCCCATTGCTTGTTATTGTGAAGAATCTAATGATGTCACCACTCCTTTCCCTGAGGAAGCCTCTCCCTATGTGGCCAGGGGACGGCAGCCGCTACCTTCCAGCTGCATGTCCTCTCTGCTGTAACACCACCTAGCACTCCAACGGCCGGGTACCCGGCAGAGACTGGTACTGCGGGAACAATCCCACTCCGGCACCTCCAGATCTTCTTTCAATGCCGTGCCCCACATCGGTGTGTGCACCAGGGCCTTTGCCGAGCAGGGGCACCTCCTCCAACAGGCGATAACCAGAAGAGCAGGATAAATCAGCAGGTTATTGAAGTCATCTATCAGAGACTTCTCAGGCTGCCACCATCTTGCAGCTGCGCAGCATCTCCCAACCCAGCATTGGCCACTTTTTAGTTGTGAGATAAATTAATATTGGTTTTAATTCCTGTACTCTCCCTGTTCGTATGTGCCTTTTGAAATATAGCAAAATGTACGGGAACTGAGTTTAAAATTCAGGTGATGTTTGTGAAATTGGAAGGTAACAATGTTCCTCATAAGGGGGATTCAACAACTCTATAGAAGGATGTTAAGAATATAACAAAGAATCCATTATAGAATCTGACAAAAAGTACATGTGACCCTTTGAAACACAAGCGCTTTGAAACACAATTTACTTGATGTATAAGCGCCTTACAAATGCACAATAAATAAAATAAATTAATTTGTCACCAAGGTCTTCAATTTTGTCATGCAGCTCACAGCGTGCATTTTGAGTAAAGGCCACGTGTTGTGATCTTAGCATTTCTCCATATTCTTAGATATTGGAATAGTGGCTCTAAAATGTTTGGATTCATCCATTACATAAAGTTTATTGTGATGAGTGTGACAACATGGCGAACAGAAGGGTCTCAGACTTTGGGTCTTCTTAAAGAAAATACTTTATTAAGCAAGTGTAGCCAATACAGGGTTTTAAAGAATAATGTTGAAACGTAAGTGACTTAAATGTCCAGCCCTGCGTGAATAACGCAAACTGAATAACGCAACTGTACTTCAGCTATGAAGTAAAAGGTGTCGCAAAGTACTAAAACCCCTAAAGAAAACTCACCTGTCACAACTAATCCTTTAACTTAAAATAAAAGTTTTCTGAATCAAAGGTTCCGTGAAAGTGAGATGTCGGAATAACTAAATGGAATTGTGCAATGAAGAAAATAAAGTTAAAGTCCTTCCCTTGGGCGAAAAATATTGAGGGTTGAATATCTAACTTAAAGTCCTTCCCTAAATAAAAAAAGTCCAACAATTCCAAAGAGGTTTTTTTCCTACGGTTTCCTCAGATAGACAAACAATAGGACCACTCACGCGACACAATCAAACCCAGGGGTGAAGTCCTAAAAATTAAAGTAAGGGGACTCGTCAACAAACACAATGAGATGTGACGTCACCAGAAATTAGCATAGCAAGGTGAAATAGGCACATTTCATAAAATTGGGTTTGCATAACCACCCAAACTGCACAGGACGAATGGCATTTGCCTTTCATAAAATCAACACAAACAAACACACACACAAAACCAAGAGAGGATATTTTCTTCTAATAATGTTTTTGAAATCGTTTAAAGGTGTGCATGTTTTAAACTCTAAGAACCAATCCAAATGGTTTCCCTGGGACTTGCAGTACCAAAATGGGACATTTCACCTTTAGTTGTTTATTATTCTTCATCAGGTTATATAGTGCAGTGGTGAAGTGTCCGGCCTACAAGACTGATGACTGCGGTTCGATCCACGAGGTCGGCTTTAATTCATACATTTTAAAGAGGACATTCAATGTTTCTCATTTTAGCTATGTTGGACTGAGTCCACCCTCTGAATAAAGTGGGAGCACTGCGTCCCCCCACGTAAACCCTCGACTTGGGCCCTGATCAAACCGGGACCTGTAGATGTCTTCTAGGTGCAGGACCTTGTAGGGGAGGAGGAATCAGTTGGGTTCTCTGCTTTGGTTTTCTATCTTCGTCCTTCGGATGATTCGTCCCTCTCTCTCTCTTGACATGACTCCCCTTTCCTTCAGAAGTCTGTCTTAATTACCTTTCTTCTCTCTTTCTTCTTTGCCCCTCCCGTCCTCAGGGGACCTGGATTATCACCCCCTCCTCTTCAGGGGATCTTTGCTTTTGGCCCTCTTCCTCTCAGGGGTCCTACTTCTGTGCTGGCGTCTTTTTATCAGGATCTTAGCAAGGTTTTGCCTTAGCCTCTTTCCATGCAGGTAATCTATTTCACCTTTCTAGCTGTAGGGGTTCTCTCCTTCTCTCCCCTGGGTTAGTCAGTGTTCCTCATCCTCTTCTCAGTCTTCTCAAGTAGGTCAGTTCATCTACCTCAACATCCACCTGGATGCTTCTAATCCCTCCTCTGGGCTATTCCGCAACCTCTGAGATACTATCTCTCCCCATTCTACCCTCTGGTCTGACACATTCTACCGGTTACACCTTGGATGGTCTCATCTTCTCAGACATCCCCCTATCTAACCCTCTCACCACTCCTCTCTCTTGGACTGAATGATTTCTGCTTTCCTCTGTAAGGAAGACATGGTAACAACCAGTAAAACAGACACAAGTGATCACAGTTCAAGGGTGTTTATTGAACTTCAATTGGATTTGAAAAACGCCTATCTAATCCTAAATCTAAAGAGCGGAGCAACGACCATCAAATAATGATAACACAGTCCTAGTCGAGTCTGCCAAAATAAAAGGGCCTATACTAATAAATCTATTGCCAATCCTTACTTCTAAATACAAATAGTGTGGGAAACAATGTTATGCAAAAGAAAAGTTTTCAAGAAATTATATGTCAGGATATTCTAGCCATTGGCTTCACTTCCCCACGTTTTCAGCACGGGACAAGTCGGCACACTCGAGCTGAGCACACTCTCTGGCTTCTCTAGCACAAGGATGCAGTATAAAACTTCCACATCAGGACCTTCTGTGGAAAAGTCTCTTTGCCATTCAAAGTCTCTTATTTCAGACGGCCTGATGCAACACGACAAAACATTAAAGTTCCCTTTTTCTAAGGATTTTCACTTATACAACTTCTCGGGTGATTTACTGTTCACCACAGGCCCCCCTCCGCCAGGATGAGACCCATTTTAACACAAAACCTTCAATTGGTCTCCCTCTTCCAAACTTTCTCTACTTCATCCAAAATCAAAGACTTTTGACTGTGCGCAGGATTTTGCTTGACCAGTCCCAGGATCGCTTCGATTCACATTTATTCGTTCTGATTCAATTTGGACTCCCTCTGGCGGGCTTGGACCAAATGTATGTATTTCTGTCACTTCTCAGCTGGATACCTGACAGAGACCATCGATTGAGCACCCATGCTGTGCCGGACCACTCTGTCAAAGGTATTGTAGCTTGCTTTAAAGTTCAATCACTCATCAGCAGTTCAACTTCACTTGCGTATCTTATCACATGTGTTTTAACAATGTTCGTTCCAGCGCTCACTATACAATGTTGCTGCTTGCAACCTTGGCTTCAACACAGACTGGTCTTTTATTGGTCTCCCAAACTCACAGGCTGTGCTGTTTTAACTGCAAATGCTTTGTTCATGTAGCCAAGGATGGTACCACGGCGGCTGGTGATTCTCCACGCCTTGATTGTTGACACGGGAGCAATGGTCGAAGTGAGCGGGAGCGGTCGGGAACTGTTCTCCTATACTTTTTAAAATTACCTTGTACAGCTCCTATACTTTTATTTTTAAAAGAAACCGTTCCGGAATGTTTTTGTTTTAAAATAAAAGTGTAGGAAGAAGTTGAAACCTTCACTTTCAGTGCACTGCACTGAACGTTCCCTTAAACAGCAGGCGCATGTGTTTGGGGGCGTGTATTGTGTGTGGGAGGGGTTGTGGCAATGGGGTTTGTGGGGAGCAGGGGCAGGCCAGCAGGGACATAGTTCCACTACTTCTTTTCGTACACTTTGACCACTGCGCGGGAGGGCCCTGGGCATCTCCGACACACAATGCAGGATTCTTCAGCCTGATTTCTCTCTTTCTATTCTCGAGGTTTCTGGAAAGTAACGGTTCCTTGTCAAAAAGGTCAAGGGAGTTTTTCTCCTTGCAATCCCCTTCGGTTTTGCCATCTTTCCACTCTTGCTCAGCTGCCGCCTCGAAACTGCTGTTTCCTCTTGTGCTTTGCCTTGCTCAGAGTGTGCTCTTGTGCGCTGCATTTTATCCGTGTGGGGAAGTGTAATGGAAGTCTGGTGTGTGTGATGATCAGTAATTGCCTGACCTCACCGAACCATTGTATTGGGACACGTCAGGTATACTGTCTTGGGTGTTAGTGTTATGCTCACCTGGTCTCTGCGGAGTCGTTGGGGCACGGTTGCAGCCCTCCCTGAACTTGAATCACCCCCTTCAGGCCTCTCCCTCAGTAGAAAAGCTGTGAGCGGTGGTACGCAGTGATACTGCTCCTGCGTGGAGATAAGAGTGTGTGAGTGTGCCAACCTGTGATTGTTGTACCTCTCGAACCCTGCACCCCAAAGTACAGTTTCTGTGAGCATTGGCCGGCCCATGAAGCTCACCTGTGAATTATGGAAGATAAGCTCCCTGTCCTGCCACTTCTGGCAGGGGCGCGTTGAATGGGATCTAGTTCCTTCACTGATCCCTGATAAGGATTAGTCCAGTCCAATTGCGACTATGCTTCTCCTTATGATTGGTAAGTCTTTCTTGAGCTCTTGTGATGCTGTTCATTCTGTTTAATGTCTTTATATGCTGCTCCTATTTATGCCGTCAATAATGTCTCTCTACTGTTTTCTTCCCTTAGGTGCAAATGCCGCCTCAATGCAGCTGTGAGACGCGAGACGCGGCTGGATTGAAGATGGATTCCACCGCAATGTTCGACAGCAGGTAAGTGATGGTTTAAGGAAAAGCGCTAAGTATGGCAAAGTGCAACCATAAACTGACTGTTTTTTCGATGTCTAACCTTGTCTTCTGTTTTTCCTTGCAGGCGCTGCTGTCGACTAAGATGCGTGTCGTGCTGCGGTGCCAAGATGAAGATATCGGCGTTCCGAAAAGTGTAAAGATGAATACTTGGTTCGCCGAAGAGATGTACAGGTAAGAACAGCTTCCCCCAGTTGGTAAGTATGCTGGCAGGAAGCAGGATGTCCAGGAAGCAGGATCTTCAAAGGTAAGTCTGACCTCCGGCGACAGTGAGCGTTCCGCTGCTTGCAAGTGCAGAATAACACGAAGCATCTGTCTTGAGGATTGGGGCAGCTTATATAGCTGAGATCGTGGGAACGCCCATTAGGGCCGGCTTACCAGCCACACCCTGCCACTCTTAGAGAGTGAGCACATGCGAAGGCAATCCGTTAGCAGCCACACCCAAGAATACACTTGGGGCTGCTTAATGGATGGAATGTTCAAGGTTAATGTATCCTGCTTAATGGATGGAATGTTCAAGGTTAATGCATCTGAAGTGCTGTGTCCATAATAAAAGCTTTTCGGTGTTAAATTGATGTTCTTGTTTACTTTTGTTCATGAGCCTGGTGCCAAAGGCGCCAGCACAGTGCCCACCCGTCTCCTGTGCATGCGACCCCTGCATGCCTGTGCCCCTGACTTCATGACCATGACAGCACTCCCCCTCAAGGCCCTTCTCAAGGGTGGTTCTCCTCCCGGTCCTGGTTTGTTGGGATTATTGCGATGGAACTGTCTGATTAAACGCAGAGCACAGATGTGTTCACTGGGTTTCCAAGTTCGGTCTTGAGGTCTGTAACTTTTCCAGTCAATTAGGTAATACTATTTTGATCGAACCACCTTGGAGTCCAGGATGGATTTGACTTCATATTCTGGTTCTCCATCTATTACTATGGGCTCTGGCAGAGAAATAAGCCGTCTATTGGATTTCATTGGTTTGAGGAGAGAGACATGAAATACGGGGTGAAGTTTCATGTGAGATGGTAACTCCAATTTCCTGGTGACAGGATTGATTATGGACTTTATAGTACAGGGGCCCAAGCATCTTGGGCGTAAAGCACTTGGTCCCTTCAGGGGAATATATTTCGATGCTAACCACACCTTTTCTCCAATCTGGTAGGCGAGAGCCTCCTTCCGATGTCGATCAGCAAACAGTTTTTGTCTTTCCTTAGCCTTGGCCAGATGCTCTGTCACCTCCTCAAGAAGTAATGGTTTTAGGAAAGATTTTTATGGCTGGCATTTCCAAGTTATCGGGCTGATCAAATACTGATGTCCTCTGATGTCTTCCGTGCACAGTGTAGAATGGAGTTTGCCCTGTGCTAGTGTGAACTGAGTTGTTGTATGCATACTCAGCTATCCAGAGTATATTTTTCCAAAAATCATCGGACTGTTGCAACATACACCTGAAATATTGCTCTTAAGTTTGGTTGGTTCATTCAGTTTGCCCATCAGTTTGAGGGTGATGGCTTGTGGACAACCGGAGATCGATTTTGGAAATCGTACAGCACTTTCTCCAAAAAGCAGAAACAAATTGAGTTCCATGATCAGATACTAATATTGATGGAAATCCGTGCAATCGAACAATTTGCTCTAGGAACACAGAAGTGAGAGTTGACGCAGTTGGGAGTCCCTTCAGAGGGATGAAATGGGCAATTTTGGAGAATAAATCCCCAACGACTAACATGGTGTTGTGTTCATTGCAGGGTGGAAGATCCGTGATGAAGTCCATCGACAGGGTATGCCAAGGTGCTGGTGGTACTGTTAGGGGATGTAGTAAGCCAGCGGGGTTCTGTTTCAGAGACTTGTGTTGTGCACAGACACCACAGGTTTCAATAAATTGGGCGATGTTTGTTCGC
Organism: Ambystoma mexicanum; assembly: GCF_040938575.1. Classification (NCBI taxonomy): domain Eukaryota; kingdom Metazoa; phylum Chordata; class Amphibia; order Caudata; family Ambystomatidae; genus Ambystoma; species Ambystoma mexicanum. The sequence continues at coordinate 969,826,817 of NC_090928.1, forward strand.
CAGGTTGGCCACCAGTAGTTTTGTTTTACCTTAGCCTGAGTTTTGGCTATTCCTGGGTGTCCTTCCACTAATGAATTGTGGTAATTTGTGATGACTTGCTTTTGCAGTTCTTGGTCTTGGACATATAATTATCCTTGGAAATACGGTAGATTGTCTTTGATGGTGTACAGGTCACCTTTTAACAGCCATTCCTATTGTGTTGATTGATCCATCGGGGATTGCAAACTGGTTCTTTGGTCATCCACACACGTGGTGGCAGCTATTCTGGTTTTAATCCTTTCCTCAGGAATTATGGCCACGGGGTCAGATGCTGTAAAAGCCTCTTTTTCTTCACTAATGCGTGATAGAGCGTATGCTTTCCCATTGCGTACTCCAGGTCTATAAATGATAATAAAATTGTATTCCGTGAAAAAGAGAGCCCCACGAAGTTGACGCAAGGATTGTGCTTTGGCGGTTTTCAAGTATTGCAAGTTACGGTGGTCCGTGATGACAGTGACCGTATGTCTCGCCCCAAGAAGGTAATGTCTCTAGGCCTTGAATGCTGCTTTAATCGCCAGTAATTCCTTATTTGTGATTGTGTAGTTCAACTCGGGGGCTGAAAATTTGCGGGACCAGAATGCGACGGGGTGTAGTTGTCCTATTTCAGGGTCTCGTTGTGACAATACTGCTCCAATGGCTATTTTTGAAGCATCTGTCTCAACTATGTAAGGTAGGTCTGGTCGCGGGTGTCGGTCTGGTGCTCTAGTGAATGCTAGTTTCAACTTCTGGAAGGCTTCTTCAGCTTCTGTCGACCATTGGAACTTTTGATTTTTCTTTAACAAGGAGGTAATTGGATGTACAATTTGTGAAAACCCAGGTATAAACAGACGGTAAAAGTTGCCGAATCTGAGCACGCTTTGCACTCCTTTCGTGGATGCTTGTGAGGGCCTTTGGAGGATTGCATCCACCTTTCCTGTATCCATATGTACGCCTTGTGGTGTGAGCATGAAACCGAGAAACTAGACCTCGGTTACATGGAAAAAACATTTTTCCAACTAGGAATACAATTGGTGTTGTCGAAGTTTCTCTAAGACTGTCTGGACATGGCCAACATGTTCTTGCATCGAATTTGAGTAGATAAGAATGTCATCAATGTAAACAAGAGCGCAAACGTCCAGTAGTTCACAGAGTACATAATTCGTAAAGAATTGGAACGCCGCGGGGGCATTGCATAGCCCGAGGGGCATGACCTGGTATTCAAAGAGGCCGTACTTCGTGCGGAAGGCCGTTTTCCACTCGTCTCCCTCTTTTACTCTTACAAGATGGAATGCTCCTCTTAAATCCAGTTTTGTGTAGATTTGAACATGTTTCACTTGGTCCAGAAGCTCTGGTATAAGTGGTAAAGGATATCGATTTTTTTTTTTTACTGTGGTCTGATTAATGGCTCTATAGTCGATGCAAGTTCTTAAATCCCCCTCCTTTTTAGGCATGAAGAATAAGGGCGAGGAGGCAGGTGACTTGGACAGGCGAATGAAACCGTTCGCCAGTTACTGATCCAGGTAAGTTCTAAGATGCTGATTTTCCTGTTCTGTCACAGTGTAAATTCAGCTGCAAGGGATCTGGGCTCCAGGTACAAGATCTATTTGACAATCGTAGGGTCTGTGTGGGGGCAGAACGTTGGCTTGCTCTTTTTTTAAGACATCCTTGTATTCAAGCAGTCAGGAGCTGATGAGTCCCAACATGATTCCTTTCTTCGGTTTCTGATTGGTGTCATCCTTTTTGTAACATGTGTCGGCACAATCATGAGGAAATGTCAGAACTCGTTTTTGCCAGTCGATCCTAGGATTGTGGGTCTCTAGCCAGGGCATTCCCAATATCATCTGGAACTGAGGATCACTGATGAGACCGAAAGTAATGTCCTCTTGATGCATGTCCTGACACAGAAGCTTGACTTTCTTGGTGTAGTGTGTCACTGGGCCGGATGATAGCTGAGAATCATCCACAGCAGTGACGTTTTCCGATTTCTGCTTCTGTCGGAGAGGAAGGCCTATTCGGAGAGCCAAATCTTGGTCAATGTAGTTACCCACAGCTCCACAATCAATATGTGCCTCCAAGGCATGTATTTTTGATGGTTGCTTGTGATTCACCAAAAGCACTCGAAGGACTAGCTGTGAGATCTGTACAGATTCCTTTTTTATGGTTGACAAGTGGACCCCTACACTTGCCGGGCATTGGCATTTCCCGAGTTCTGTTCTGCTTCTTCATCACTTTTGTCTGTTACCCCAACCTTTTTCTTGGGTTGTTTTACAGGGTAGTCACGGAGTAAGTGACCTGCTTGTCCACAATATAAGCAAAGCTGTTGTTGTCTTCTTTTTTCCCTTTCTGCTTTGGTAAGGAGACTTCGTAATCCACCAATTTGCATTGGCTCAGACTGTTCATGTGGTTTAGTCTGATTCTCACGAGGTCATACGTAAACTGACCGTCCCTCTGATCTAGCTCGATCCATTTTCCGATTCTGCAACCTATGATCGAGTTGCACCGTCAGGTCTATGTAGTCCGCACACCTCTCAGGGGGGATTCACCACTTGCGCCAACACATCCTTAAGTTCTCCACGTAACCCTTGGTAAAAGAGTATAGTCCTCTTCTCTTCTGGCCAGTTGGTCTGGGCTATGAGACGATTGAAGGTTGCAATATAGGTTAATAGATCTTGTCTCCCTTGCCTGAGTGACAACAACTCGTTGTCCAGAGCTTGTCCTTGAGTATGACGGGCAAACAATTTCTCCATCTCATGTTGGAAATTCCCAAAGTTCCGGAGTAAAGGGTCATCTTGATTTACCAAAGGTAGAGACCAGTCCAACATACTACCTCCTAAATACGAGAGTAGAAACGCCACTTTGGCTTGGTCATTAGGAAAGGCTCCTGGTCTGTGTTAGGAAAGATTTCTTAATTGTGGGTAATTTTCCTTCCATGTGGCAACCCCTAAACTTTTTGCTGTTGTTTTCACCAGGATCTAGACTTTGCCAGAGAAGTGCGGCCCTCAGCCGCACTCCTCTGGGCTTTCGCTCCATTCTTACGGGGAAACTGACATGCCCTTAAGACAGTCAGTACCGGGAAACGTTGTTTTCCGTAGTTTCTTTATCATGTTGCAGCTTTCGTGCAACATGGCACAAGAGGGCACTGTAAGCTAAGTTACTGCTCTCTTGGGTCTCTAGTCTTCTACAGGCCCTAGATACTCTCTTTGGATTGTAAATGAACGGTGCAAGTGAATCACGGACAGGATTGGTGGCAGCGATTGTTTCTTGTGTTTTTGAGCTCCTTTTGGCGTTTTAAGCGTGTTTCTCGCGCCTAGCCCAAAATGGTGGCCTGGCTCCCAAAATGGCCAGACCACGAGGCTCTTTGTCCTGTCCGCTGACCGTCTTACCCCCTTCAACTCCCCCAGGTCGAGCCGACCCAGGGCCTTCCTTATTTGGGCATGTACTTTCCCGCGAAACACAGATGCTTTTGCGGGCTTCTACAGGCCTGTGTGTGCCTCCAGGATGGGGGCTGGGATGTCTGGTCCCAATACACATCCTGGGCGCCAGAGAGTCTAGGGTGGTGTGAATGCCTGGGACCCCCGTGGTCCGTGATGAGGTCCACAGATGGTGTAAGTGTTTTATGATCGGATCTCCCATTGGGTCCCCTCCGTTTTGGCGCGAAGGGAACCGTGGATAAGAGGGGGCTGGAAACGCCACTACCATGTTGATCTCCTGAGTTCTCACGAACAAAGGAATACAGGAGCCAAGTATCCTGCAACCACGAGGCTGAACCGAGGAATCTCTGGTGACCCGCTGAAGGACTGCTCCTCTGCACTGCTGTCGCTCTGTGAAACTCTTTCTACCTCTGATCGAACGAGAAGGCCTGTACTGGTACTTCGACCCATTGGAATAGTGGGAACAACTATTCTCGGCATCTTCACCATCTCCTGCAAGTGAGCCTTCGGAAGCGTCCCTGGGCCATCCAGTGGACTGACCAGCCTACACAGGAGTCTTGCTCTGTTACCGCCGTCAGGTTGTGTTGTATTCCGAGTCCCCGACACTCTCACCCGCTTCGTACACTTGGCGTCCCAGGTCTGAAGTGAGAGTGTGCACTGGGCTGAAATACACCCCGCCGCATCGTTGCCCTGCTGAGGTAACAATCTGTGCGGGTTCACTTCGTTTGAGACATCTTTAACTCAACTTCTGGTGCTGCGGAATCTACACGACGCCGAGAGTCCCCTGCTCCTATCTGAACCTGCCAGCACTGAAACTGACACGGAGAAGCCTGGGTCTGCTTGCATCGGGGACCGGTGAGTAGCATCGCTAGGAACTGGTCGCCCTCCTGCAGGAGCCCATAGCTTTTCCTCGCTGTGTTAAGCAGCACGCCTTGTCCGCACTCGCGCTCTGCTTCTGCCCACAGTGGAGGCTGCGCTTGAGTCGCGGATCTTTGTCCTTCTTCATTTGTTCACCGATCTGAACTGCCTGACTTCCTCGCAGAGACTTCCTTTTGCCCATTGGCACCCGCATGTGCAGGTACTTTTGAGCACAAGGCTCCACTCTTCGTAGGGCTCGGACTTCCTTCTGGTTAGGTGCCTCTGAGGGCGGACTGGGTCTAACTTGTATTCGCACTGCCTGTTTTCCTCCCCATCTAGGTGGTCTGCATATTTCGTGCGTCTCTCTCGTTCGACTCTGTGGTATTGTATATATATTGTATTGAGTGTGATGTATTGGTTTACGGGAGTTTTATTGTGTTTTCTCGCTACGGTCAATGTTACAAAGGCCTTGTAATAAATGTGTATATATTTTTAATATAACACCTGTTTGGAGTAATTTGTAAGTGTCCTTGCTTTGTGTGCTCAATGCGGGCTTTCAGTCACCCTCACCCCTCTTGAGACCTAGTCTTGACCGCCGCGATCGCTACCCTGATTGGTCTGGCTTGTCCAGAGGTTACTCTGTTCCAAGAAACTAGGCTGGCCTTCTGAACCTCTGCGCCTCCAGGACAGAGTTCAGAAATCCGTTTTAACAAATTGGTGTACAGCGGTGGGATACGACTGAAGGTATCCAGTGTTGCGCACGAGCGAAGGCATTTCAAGTTATTCCTACCAGGAAAAGTAGTAAATTGTCGTAGTATAACTTTAAAAAGGCCATAGTCCTATCTAACAGTATGGAAACAAATACCTTGTTAACTTTAAATGCTTCTAAATCCGAAACATTGAAAAAGATGTGTGCGGAGGGAGGTGTCTCCTCTCAAGGCACCAAATTGGATATGATCCAAAGAATCGTGGCGTGGCAAGAAACGCAGCTTGATGCTATAACTTCTGAGGACAGTGCGGAAGGAGGTGGGGCTGCTCTCACTGGTAGAACCGACAGTTCTGCCGCTGCACTGATCCACCGCGACCACGAGGAAAGGGAGGATGAGATGTCTAATGTTTCCTCTGCCAGTGTCAATGGGGAGGCCATGCTTGAATTCAAGAAGCAAGAGCTGTGGTTTAGGCAGAAGGAGCTTGAGTTCAACATAACCAAACTAAGAATCGAACAGGCCGAAAAACAGAAAGACAGGGATCACCAGTTGGAACTGGCCAAGCTTCAGGTTGCAAGTGGATCCAAGGGTCCTGGACATGGGTCTGGGGCCTCCTCTCATCCACGGTTTCCGAAAGATCTGCTCAGTGTGTACGAAGAAAGGAATGACATTATGGACTGGCTGAATACGTTTGAGTATGCATGTGAAGTTCAACAAGTTGACAATGCTGATAAGATTGCCTGGTTACTCAGCAGACTGCCCCATTCTGGCTGTAGTGCCATTATGGAAATGTCGAAGGCTGAGCGAGCTGATTTCGCAATGTTAAAGCAAACTCTCATTTTAAAGTTTGGAAAGACTCCTGCCCAATATTTAAAACGATTCAGAGAGTACAAGAAAAAAGCAGGTGGTACTTGGGTATCTTATGTAACCGAATCCTTAAAAAACTTGACTGGCTGGGTCGAAGTTTATAAGGTTTCTACCTTTGAAGGCATGATAAATCTTGTCATGCTGGAACACATTTTTGCATCTTCTTCCCCGGAGCTTAAGCAGCATTTGGCCGATTCGAAGGAGATGGATCCTAAGAAGCTGGCCATTGCAGCAGACTTATGGGTGTCACATAGAGTGTCCCATAAGGACAAAACTCATCCTGGTAAGCAGGAGGAAGGGAAAAAGTCCAAAGATAAGGAGGGTGGAGAATCTGATAAATCTTCTTCTCAAAAGGGCCACAAAAAGAAAAATAAGGGTAAGACACAAGAGAACTCACAGGGTAGTGGAGGTCAGCCTCCGAAACAGAACTCTGGTTACAATAAGCCTCCCTATGTAAACAGACCCAATGGATCTTGTTTTGCTTGTGGAGCAACTGACCACGTGAAGTGGGATCCCCGGTGTAAGGTTAAACCTTTGGGGGTCCACTCCGCTAATCTGGCCTTCTCCTCCTACGAGGAAGAAGAGATTACAGGAGCATCCTTCTCCTCTGACTCCTTCCCCAGCGGGATAGAAGCTGAGGTAGTTTTAGTTTCCTTGGGTTCCTGGGAACCTAAAGTCGCAGAGGCTTATGCTAGGATTCCAGATAATACCAAGCACTACTTTAAAGACAGTGTGCTGATCAATGGAGTGGATACTCCAGCTCTTCGGGATAGTGGGTGCAGTCGAACTGTAGTGGACTCTACCTTGGTAGACTCAGAGGAAGTTGCCAGAGCTACTCTGATGCCCACTAAGTTGGCTGACGGCCCACCTCGCATGTTCCCAGTAATACCTGTAAATCTTACTTTAAATGGTACGTCAGTCAGGATTCCAGTGAGCATTCAGAGAAACGTCCCAGGAAAGGTCTTGTTAGGCAATGATCTCAGAGCTTTAGGGCTCGTGGGAGACACTGCCGACAGACCCTGCACACGGTCTCAAACACGGGCAGCATTGGCCAAGACCAATACGCCACCCCAGCCGAAGGGGAAACCCAAGGCGAAAGGAGTAAACAAGTCAAGACGAGGGAAAGAGAACATTCCTCCGAGCTCGCCTACCACTGCGGTGAAGGAAGTTGGTCAATCGCCCGGGCCTGACGAGGAGGTGGCGATGCCTGAAGTATTTGACCCCAACGACCATCCGGAACTAAAAGGCTTGTTAGTAGAAGGTGGTCCTGACAGGGAAGAATTCAGTAAAGGCCAACGTGAGTGCCCATCTCTGGAAGGCCTAAGGAGACAGTCCTGCTCCCAGCTTGAGGGTGAACCTCCTGGGACGCATCGGATTTATTGGGAAGGTGGACTCCTGTATAGTGAGCCCACAGCGTCTACAGAAGGAGACCATAGGAGGTTGGTGGTTCCCCTTGCTGTAAGACCCTTCCTCCTGCAGTTGGCGCATGAGGTGCCCCTTGCTGATCACCTTGGTATTAAGAGGACCAAGCAAAGGTTATCCATGCACTTCTACTGGCCCAAGATGGGGGTGCAAGTAGAAAGTCACTTCAGGAGTTGTGCCTCCTGCCAGTTATCTGGAAGGTTGGCTCGACAATCCAAGCTCCATTGGTACCACTCCCAGTTGTGGGAGTACCATTCGAAAGGGTAGGGATCGACATCGTTGGTCCCCTTGACCCGCAAACATCCTCAGGCAATAGGTTTATCCTGGTGCTGGTCGACCATACAACCAGATATCCTGAGGCCATCCCATTGAAAACTGTAACTGCCAAGTCAGTTGCAAAAGAGTTACTTGGCATATTTACTAGGGTTGGCTTCCCTAAAGAAGTTGTGTCGGATCGTGGCAGCAAGTTTATGTCGAAGTATATGCAGGCTATGTGGAAAGAATGTGGGGTCACCTACAAGTTCTCTTCTGCATACCACCCCCAGACCAATGGTCTGGTGGAACGTTTCAACAGAACGTTAAAGAGCATGATTGGGGCTCTGGAAGAACCTCAGAGAAGAAAATGGGATCTCCTTTTACCATGCTTACTGTTTGCCTACCGAGAGGTACCACAGGAGGGTGTTGGCTTCAGCCCCTTCGAACTTCTGTTCGGTCATCCTGTACGGGGACCCTTAGCCATAGTCAAAGAGGGATGGGAGATGCCCACTCCCCCTGTTACTACCAACGTAGTAGATTATGTTCAGGGGCTCAGAAAATGGATGGTACTCCTGATGGGCTTGGCTAGCGATAAATTGAAGGCAGGACAAGCGCTGGTGAAACATTGGTACGACCAGAAAGCTTCCCTCCTCAACTTTACACCTGGTCAGCAAGTCCTGATCATGAATCCCATAAGGCCTCGAGCTTTACAGGACAAATGGTCACGCCTTACACAGTGGTGGAGCCCCTGGGTGAGGTTAACTATTTAGTGGACCTTGGAAGGCCTGGACAGGCTCCAAAAGTGTTCCACGTAAATAGGCCGAAGGCTTTCATCCCAAGAGTTGAAATCGCAGCACTGCTACTGGCTTCAGATGTTGAGGAAGAGGAGTCTGAACTTCTCCCCGACGTGTTCCAAAGCGGTCCTTCAGATAGCTCCTTTGAGGATGTCCGAGTGGCCCCTCACCTGACTTCTAATCAGCAGGCTGAGGTGAAAAGTTTGCTTAGGCAGTTTTCCCCCCTGTTTTCACAGTCGCCTGGTTTGACACCTTGGTGCAAACATAACATAGACACAGGAGACAGTGTACCTACCAAAAGTAGGGGATACAGGATGTCAGACAAAGTACGGTCTTACATTAAGAATGAGGTCAACAAGATGTTAGACCTTGGGGTGAATGAACCCTCTAGTAGTCCTTGGTCCAGCCCTGTGGTTTTGGTTCCAAAGGCAGGCACTTCTGAATTGAGGTTCTGCGTGGATTACAGGGCTCTGAATGCTGTCACCAAGACAGATGCACACCCCTTGCCTCGAACAGATGAGTTGGTGGATACTTTGGGTGCCTCCAAGTACCTCAGCACGTTTGACCTCACTGCGGGCTATTGGCAAATAGCTTTAGCAGAACATGCCAAGGAGAAGACAGCGTTTTCTACTCCAGACGGCTTTTACCAATTCAGGGTAATGCCGTTCGTGTTGAAAAATGCACCTGCCACTTTCCAGAGGCTTGTGAATCATGTGTTGAATGGGTTGGACAAATTCTGCCTTGTATATCTGGACGATATAGCAGTTTTCAGTGCCACCTAGGAAGACCATGTGAAATACCTCGGGATTGTGCTCCAGGCTCTTCAGAAAGCACACTTGACCATAAAGGCTAGTAAATGCCAGATTGGACAAGGCTCAGTGGTTTACCTTGGACATGAAGTAGGTGGAGGGAGGATACAGCCTCTTCCCAGTAAAGTACAAGCAGTACAAGACTGGCCTACCCCCACTACACAGACCCAAGTGAGAGCCTTCTTAGGACTCACGGGGTATTACCGCAACTTCGTGGCAGACTATGGCACCATAGCTGCCCCTCTGACTGCCCTCACCACTCCGAAGAAACCCAAGAAGGTAACTTGGACCGACGAGTGTGAGAAGGCCTTCAATGGCTTAAAGGACTCCTTGTGCCAGGCCCCTGTCCTCAGGGCCCCTGATTATCAAAGACCTTTTATTGTGCAGACGGACGCCTCTGACACTGGGATAGGAGCTGTACTATCGCAAGTAGATGAGAAGGGTAAGGAACACCCTATTGGTTTTATCAGTCACCAGTTTAAGGACAGAGAGCTCAGATGGCCCACAGTGGAGAAAGAATGTTTCTCTGTTGTGTGGGCCCTAAGGAAGCTGAGGCCCTACCTCTATGGGACCCACTTCACTGTGCAAACTGACCATAAGCCCTTAAAGTGGCTAATGAGCATGAAGGGAGAGAATCCAAAGTTGCTTAGGTGGTCCATAAGTCTACAAGGCTTCGACTTCACTATTGAGCATAGGCCAGGTGTCCAACATAGCAATGCTGATGGGTTGTCCAGAATGTTTAACCGACCAGAACAAGAGACTCATCCAGGGGCGGATTAGTTCCCCCTGTCCATAGTCTGGAAGGGGCGAGTGTTAGGAAAGATTTCTTAATTGTGGGTAATTTTCCTTCCATGGGGCAACCCCTAAACTTTTTGCTGTTGTTTTCACCAGGATCTAGACTTTGCCAGAGAAGTGCGGCCCTCAGCCGCACTCCTCTGGGCTTTCGCTGCATTCTTACGGGGAAACTGACATGCCCTTAAGACAGTCAGTACCGGGAAACGTTGTTTTCCGTAGTTTCTTTATCATGTTGCAGCTTTCGTGCAACATGGCACAAGAGGGCACTGTAAGCTAAGTTACTGCTCTCTTGGGTCTCTAGTCTTCTACAGGCCCTAGATAATCTCTTTGGATTGTAAATGAACGGTGCAAGTGAATCACGGACGGGATTGGTGGCAGCGATCGTTTCTTGTGTTTTTGAGCTCCTTTTGGCCTTTTAAGCGCGTTTTTCGCGCCTTGCCCAAAATGGTGGCCTGGCTCCCAAAATGGCCAGACCACGAGGCTCTTTGTCCTGTCCGCTGACCGTCTTCCCCCTTCACCTCCCGCAGGTCGAGCCGACCCAGGGCCTTCCTTATTTGGGCATGTACTTTCCCGCGAAACACAGATGCTTTCGCGGCTTCTACAGGCCTGTGTGTGCCTCCAGGATGGGGGCTGGGATGTCTGGTCCCAATACACATCCTGGGCGCCAAAGATTCTAGGGTGGTGTGAATGCCTGGGACCCCCGTGGTCCGTGATGAGGTCCACAGATGGTGTGAGTGTTTTATGAGCGGATCTCCCATTGGGTCCCCTCCGTTTTGGCGCGAAGGGAACCGTGGATAAGAGGGGGCTGGAAACGCCACTACCATGTCGATCTCCTGAGTTCTCACGAACAAAGGAATACAGGAGCCAAGTATCCTGCAACCACAAGGCTGAACCGAGGAATCGCTGGTGACCCGCTGAAGGACTGCTCCTCTGCACTGCTGTCGCTCTGTGAAACTCTTTCTACCTCTGATCGAACAAGAAGGCCTGTACTGGTACTTCGACCCATTGGAATAGTGGGAACAACTATTCTCGGCATCTTCACCATCTCCTGCAAGTAAGCCTTTGGAAGCGTCCCTGGGCCATCCAGTGGACTGACCAGCCTACACAGGAGTCTTGCTCTGTTACCGCCGTCAGGTTGTGTTGTATTCCGAGTCCCCGACACTCTCACCCGCTTCGTACACTTGGCGTTCCCAGGTCTGAAGTGAGAGTGTGCACTGGGCTGAAATACACCCGGCCGCATCGTTGCCCTGCTGAGGTAACAATCTGTGCGGGTTCACTTTGTTTGGGACATCTTTAACTCAACTTCTGCTGCCGCGGAATCTGCACGACGCCGAGAGTCCCCTGCTCCTATCTGAACCCGCCAGCACTGAAACTGACGCGGAGAAGCCTGGGTCTGCTTGCATCGGGGACTGGTGAGTAGCATCGCTAGGAACTGGTCGCCGTCCTGCAGGAGCCCATAGCTTTTCCTCGCTGTGTTAAGCAGCACGCCTTGTCCGCACTCGCGCTCTGCTTCTGCCCACAGTGTAGGCTGCGCTTGAGTTGCAGATCTTTGTCCTTCTTCATTTGTTCACCGATCTGAACTGCCTGACATCCTCACAGAGACTTCCTTTTGCCCATTGGCACCCGCGTGTGCAGGTAATTTTGAGCACAAGGCTCCACTCTTTGTAAGGCTCAGACTTCCTTCTAGTTAGGTGCCTCTGAAGGCGGACTGGGTCTCACTTGTATTCGCACTCCCCGTTTTCCTCCCCATCTAGGTGGTCTGCATATTTTGTGCGTCTCTCTCGTTAGACTCTGTGGTATTGTATATATATTGTATTGAGTGTGATGTATTGGTTTACTGGGGTTTTATTGTGATTTCTCGCTACGGTCAATGTTACAAAGGCCTTGTAATAAATGTGTATATATTTTTAATATAACACCTGTTTGGAGTAATTTGTAAGTGTCCTTGCTTTGTGTGCTCATTGCGGGCTTTCAGTCACCCTCACCCCTCTTGAGAACTAGTCTTGACCGCCGCGATCGCTACACTGATTGGTCTGGCTTGTCCAGAGGTTACCCTGTTCCAAGAAACTAGGTTGGCCTTCTGAACCTCTGCGCCTCCAGGACAGAGTTCAGGAATCTGTCTTAACAGTCTGCACAAGAAATGAATACAACATTGGTTGATAAATACAGCAAACTTGTTTGGATCGCTGATGAAGCGATCGGGAGGGACTAGAGGCACTGCTCCTGAAAGAACCACCTGAACCGATGTTGATTGTTGTGGTGTGGAAGAATGAGAAGAAGGGGTTACTCCAGGCAGTGGAAGCTGTCCTGCCTGTGCTTGTAGCATGTGCCTTGCCAATTCGTCAGTTCTTTCTCGAGTTACAATAAGATCCCTCCGTAATGCATTGGTTTCCTGTCTTGAAGCAGGTACTTCAGCCCGTAGTTCCCCTAGTAAGAGGGCTAACTGATCTGTTTCTGAAGTTTCCATAACACCCAGGCAGAGAGTATTAGAGGCTTTGCGTTCTGTTATGCTCACCTGGTCTCTGCAGAGGCCTTGGGGCACGGTTGCAGCCGTCCCTGAACTTGAATCACCCTCTTCAGGCCTCTCCTTCAGTAGAAAAGCTGTGAGCGGTGTTACGTGGTGATACTGCTCCTGCGTGGAGATAAGAGTGTGTGAGTGTGCGAATCTGTGATTGTTGTACCTCTCAAACCCTTCACTCCAAAGGACGGTTTCTGTGAGCCTGCGCCGGCTCATAAAGCTCACCTGTGAATTATGGAAGATGAGCTCTCCTGCTACTTCTGGCGGGGGCGTGTCAAATGGAATCTAGTTCCTTCACTGATCCCTGATGAGGATTAGTCCAGTCCAGCTGCGACTATGCTTCTCCTTATGATTGGTAAGTCTTTCTTGAGCTCTTGTGATGCTGTTTGTTCTGTTTAATGTCTTTATATGTTGTGCCTATTTATGCCCGCAATAATGTCTCTCTATTGTTTTCTTCCCTTAGATGGATATGCGGCCTCAATGCAGCTGTGAGAGCGAGATGCGGCCGGATGGAAGATGGATGCTACCGCAATGTTCGACAGCAGGTAAGTGATGGTTTAAGGAAAAGCGCAAAGTATGACGAAGCGCAACCTTAAACTGACTGTTTTTCGATGTCTAACCTTGTCTTCTGGTTTTCCTTGCAGGTGCTGCTGTCGACGATGGAGCGTGTCGTGCTGTGGTGCCAAGATGAAGATTTCGGCATTCCGGAAAGTGTAAAGATGATTACTTGGTTCACCGAAGAGATGTACAGGTAAGAACAGCTTCCCTCAGTTGGTAAGTATGCTGGCAGGTAGCATGATGTCCAGGAAGCAGGATCTTCAAAGGTAAGTCTGACCTCAGGCGATGGTGAGCGTTACGCTGCTTGCAAGTGCAGAATAACACGAAGCGTCTGTCTTGAGGATCGGGGCAGCTTATATAGCAGAGATTGCGGGCACGCCCATTGGGGCCGGCTTACTAGCCACACCCTGCCACTCCTAGAGAGTGAGCAAGTGCAAAGGCAATCCTTTAGCAGCCACACCCAAGAATACACCTGGGGCTGCTTAATGGATGAAATGTTCAAGGTTAATGCATCCTGCTTAATGGATGGAATGTTCAAGGTTAATGCATCTGAAGTGCTATTTCCATAATAAAAGCTTTTTGCTGTTAAATAGATGTTCTTGTTTACTTTTGTTCATGAGCCTGGCGCCAAAGGCGCCAGGACAGTGTCCACCCAGGTCTCCTGTGCATGCAACCCCTAGCATGCCTGTGCCCCTGACTTCATGACCATGACAGTCTGTTTGCTCTCATAGTGGGCTGTACGTGAGAAAGTGTTTGTGTTGTAAAGGGAGGGTAGAGTTCCTAAATATCCTACCTGGTAGGATGGGGTAAAGGTGTTACAAGCAAGGGGATACCGCCTCTCACATCCGGTGTCCTACTGCCACTCCCCGAAGACCCCTCACCCAGGTGATCCTCCCACACTGGTCCACCCCCAGGAACTAGATCCAAAAGCAATGGCCATGTCCTGGCCACCTGGATGACAAATCCCCAGGACTAGTGGGTGAGACACCTTCTGGTTTCTCACAACTCTCACCTGGAACTCTCTCTTCCCCAGGCAAAGCCCACCCCAGCACTGCCACCTACCTTTTCAGTAATTCAGCCCATGAAGCGTGTTACATTGAATGCCTTTGCCTCTACCTTCTCTGCTCCTCCTACCCCTGCGTTTGACTTACACTCTGACATAGCTCTAACCTTCATCCTTCTATCTCCAACACTCTGGACACCCTTGCCCCTGTCATGAGAATCCACCTGAAGCCTACCTCCAAGTACAACTCTTGGTATAACTCTGACCGTGCCGCCCTGAAATGCAAGTGCAGGGTGGCTGAGAGGAAGTGGAGGGCTTTGAGCGCATCCTCTGACAAACTGGCCTGTCACCTGCTCCAAAGGCAATACAGACTCTCGCTCCTGTCCAAGAACCGAATACACATCCAACCCATCTTCTAACACCACTGCCAAACTCTTTAAAATCTGCTAGGAGCTGGCCAATCCTTCTGCAGTCTCCAACTCACCTGTTCCCTCCCAGGCCCTCTGTATGGCTCAGCTTTCTCACTTCACCACTAAACCTCAGGACATCCTGTCCTCACTCTCCTCTTCCTCTCCATCTACTTCTCCTGACCCCCCTCTGGCTGCCTCTCCCTCTCCTCATCCGTCTCGTCTTTTTCTCTGACCACATCTGATGATGTTTCTAAACAAGTCTGATCTATTAAGGTGTCATCCAAACAGGTGCTCCCCTGCCCCTCCAGAGACATCAAGGACCACATTGACACCCTCACTCCAGCCTTGGCCGATTTCTGCAATCACTCTTTTGTCACTGGTTCTTTCCCTCTCTCCTCAAGCACTCCGTTGTGCACCCCCTCCCAAAAATCCTTCTGCTGATCCTACCTGTCTGGCAAACTATCACCCGATCTCTGTCACTCCTTTCCTGGGCAAACTCGTGGAAAAGCTGGCAATCTCCCAGCTTACTCTCCACACTGAATCTGTTGGTTGTCTCCATGACCAGGAGTCTGGCTTCAGAGCAGCCAAAGGCATGGCAACTGCTTTCCTGAACACCAGTGAAGATCTGCTCTCTAATCTTGACTTCAGCCTTCCCTCTGCCCTAATCCTCCTTGACATTTCCACTGCTTTTGACACGATCAAAAACAATTAAACACGCCATCCTGATCAATTGACTTTGTGAGAACCGGGGCATCACAGATCAGGCCATGCAGTGGTTGACCTCCTTTCTCCTGGACCGATGCTCCCAGGTCTCTCTCCACATGTGGTGTTCCCCAGGGCTCTACCCCTGGTGTTTCAATGTCTACTTGGCCCCTTTGGCCACCTGATCTCTACCTGCTACTCTAACGTTCAGTGCTATGCAGATGACACTCAGCTCTCTTTCAGGCTCCCCTGCTCTCCTCTCTAGCTCATTCCTGGCTGTCTATCTGCGATTCAGGATTCGTGCACCTCCAACAATCAGTGCCTTAATGTCAGTAAGACTGAGATCCTTCCCATTGGGACCCCTGCTCCCGCTTTCCCTCTCTCACTCTGGCTGCCCTCCTTGGGCCCTCTTGCTTCTCTTTCCTGTGAGGCAAAAAACCTTGGTGTCATCTTCGACTCAAATCTCTCCTTCCCTCCTCACATCATGGACCTTATCAAGAAGGCCCACTACCAGCTGCACATCCTCAGAGGTATTGTTCATTTTCTCATTTTCCCCCAGAAGCTTGCTGTCTCCAGAGCCCTGGTTCTCTCTAGGCTGGACTACTGCAACAGCCTCTTTATCAATCTGCCTTCCTCTACTCTCTGCACTCTGCAACTAATGCAGAACAGGACTGCAAGACATATCCTTAGCCTCCAGCCCAGAGACTGTATCTCACCAGCCCTGAAATCTCTCCACTGGCTCCAGTTGGCTGCAAGGATCAAATTCAAGAACCTCTACATCGTCCACATGGCGTTCTGGGGCCGGGGCCCACGCTACATCCAACTCTCGCTTCCAAAATACCTTCCTTCTCAAGCTCTTAGCTCAGCCACCACCAATTCTCGGAGGGTGAGACGCTTCTCCAGGCAGAGAGTGGGGGTTAGATCTCTTTCCTCTGCAGGCGCCTCCCTCTCGAACGGCCTCGCTGCCCCTCTCAAACTTGAGCTGGCCCACCTGAAGTTCCAGAAGCAGCTCAAGACCTTCCTTTTCTCCTCTGCTTTGTCTCTCTCACTCCCCTGTTGACCTACCTGCTGCTGCGCTGACTGTTTGTTTGGCCATCTTCAGAATCTCACTGATCAGTCTCCCCCGCACTGCCTCAAGGCCTACTGCGCACTTAGGGGTTGTAACTGTAAACTCTACAGTACCCTGCCTCCTTGCACTTACCAAGAGCTGCGCTGCCCTGGCTGCACTTATTCAGAGCAATGCTGCCCTGATTGCACTTCCCCCTTCCCCTTCCTGGCACTTCCCCCTCTCCCTTCCCCCTGCACTTTGCGTTGTCGCACTTGCACCATCTGAATGACACAAGTCCTGGTAAGATTGTTTGTCTTGTCTTCCCTCAGTCTTCCCTCCCTTGTCTTGTCATGCCTAGAAACACTTGTGTACAGGCGCATTATGAATGACCTATCATATGATATATCACACCCTTTTGGCTCAGGGGGGCTGCAGGGGTATGCTCCTTCTTCCCGCTCGGTCAATCAGCTTCCCCAGACTCTTCTTAGGCTCCTCAGTTCTTCCACCCTTTGGGCTTGGGGGAGCTGCAGGGGTACTCTCCTTATTCCCTCTGGGTCAGCTAGTCTCCTTAGCCTCTTCTTAGGCTTCTCAGGCTGGTCAGCTGTTCCACCATTTCTGGCTTAAGTGGCAGTGCCGGGATACACTCCTTCTTCCCCTGTGGGATGTATTGACCCACTCTGCTATACTATACGTCCTCACTCTGCTATCTATGGTGCAAGAAACAGCAAGATGGCGCAAAACCCTTGTGCGCGCCAAAACCACGTTTTTCAACACACAAAAAGATGGATGTCAACATGCCACCCATGGTGCATGTGTGGTGGAACAGAGCACACACTACGGAAAAAGTGCCAGTGGGCTCCATGACAAAGTAAACATGGAGTACAGAGGGAGAAGCAGCGCTTTGCAAATGAAACTCCAAAATTCGCCTGTAAATGACATTTATTTTGCTGCTGAAACTCTAAAAGGCCTGTACATAACACTCAAAATATTGCTTAGCGCTAAAATCCATTTAATCTAATGAAGCACTGTGAATGTACAAGGTCCTGAAATGTTCAAAGCAAAACATTTTCTCAGCAAAACCAGATTGCCTGTGAATGACAGTTCCTGTCAAAAATCTGTGTGCAGCCACACCGGGCTACCTGTGATTGACAGCCCCTGTCAAATGGGCTCTCCTGATTAAACTTAAAGTTGTTTAAAACAAAAAATCTGCCGGATTAGCAAAAATAAAAGGACTGTTGCTGATCCCACAGGCTTAAATCTAAGAATGTAATTTATCTGTGTCATCTGATGCAACTAGTTTGTTTTGTGCTGCTAAGAATTTAACTTAGGCTGGCTGGGCCTGCAAGAAGTTGAAAAACAGGTTTCCATCCAAGGGAAGGGCATTCCTCTCAGCAGATGCTCACTGACATATGATAATTGTTGGGTAGGACAGACTTCTGTCTGCTCCCAAGGACTGAACAATGGCAGATTCTCCAGGCCAGGAAATGGATGTGTGAAAAGGTCGTAAACTAGGCCTGCAGAAGGAAATCCCAAAGGTGGGGGGCCGTTCCATCCCTCCAGAGACTGACAAAAGGCGGACCATTTGCTGCTAAGAATATGTAATGAACATTTTTTAGAGACTTATAACTCGCTATCAGAAATGGTGAAAAATATCAAAAGGGCAGAGTTGTGAATCTAATTTTTGTCCCTACATTTCAAAACATGGTGGAACTGTGTAGCATATTCTGAATGGCAATATATGTGGTTTTATGGGAACTGTATTTATGCTAGAATTGTTAAACTTTGCACATACATTCCGATGGTAAACACGTATATTTGTGTACATTTGGAGACATTTTGGAAAATGTTTTCATGGAGAAATGGACAAAATTCTGCAGAAAGCCAAAAAAAGGTCTCACAGCTGTGGGATTTTGACGAACAGATACTCCATAAAATAGGTGATCCTTGTATGTGATTTTCATAGAGGTTACAAATGTGTAAATATGTATTTAGGACAAAATTCAATTGTGATACTAGTGGCTAGGGGAGGTTTCTAAGGATTGTAAAAACCAAACCATAAATTTGGCATCATCTGTCCTTGATCCAATCACTCGGATGCAAGGCAGAGATGAGGCTCTGATCCAATCCCAGTTCACAGGGGGGAGTTTAGTTAAGCCGGCCCATACAACCATTTTTGTGATGTCATTTGAAAGGATAAATAGAGACATCAGACAACACATAGACACTCTCTTCTAATTCCGGCAAAGCACTCTGATCCAGCATTCATCATGCAGCTTTGGACATCCTTCTAGATCCAGATGCAAATGACCAGGCCAAGCAGTAGCTGAACCATTTTCAGCTAGGCCTCCATTAATCCTCAATTAATCCTTACAACCCAGTGGAGCGCTGTGGTGTGGGGAAGTATCCTGAAACTATCTGGCTTGCTACCATAATGCTTGCCTGATGGACTCGCCATCCCGCTGATCTGAAATATCCAGAAACAAGAAGGGCAGATCCTGTGCAGTTTCGGTGACCGGCCTAGCTGATCCTGTCCCATGCCTGATGTGCTGTCCTTCCCTGATAGACCGATCCATTGACCAGAATCTTGACGGGCCTAAAATCTTAAATCCCAGTGGATTGTGAGTATTAACAGAACGCTAGAGAACTATAGCATTCCTTGCATTATCTGTCCCACCCTAATCACTGAACTATCCTTACTTCCATAACCAGTAACGGTGTCAAAATCTTCAGTGCTACTACCCTTATTTCCATAACCAGTAACAGTGTCAAAATCTGTAGTGCTATCTTATTCTGTCTGTTTGCTAAAGCGTCATTTTCATAGTCCTTTTTATTTGTGTAACTCTCATCCAAAAATCCCACTTCAAGTGTTTGGACTGGGTCCGCCGGGTAAGGTGCTGGGGATCTGTTACTGAAGTCAGGAATCAGTCTCAGAGCTTACTTCGACGCAACCTGGTTGTCTAGTCTACATGCTCTAGTCTTGAGTAAAAGCATAACCCTTACTTTCTGATTTTAAAGTGAAGTGCTTGTCCAAATTTGTGTCTTTATTTCCGAAAAAACACCTCTCACTAAAACCTCCATAACTCCCTCAGTTGCGAAGATAGAAACACAATTTCAATTCCCTCTGATACCTAACAGCCTAAGCTACATCCACAACAGTGTTGTTTTTATGAAAATTGCATAGAAAAAGTTTGCAGTGAATTTACATATTGCAAAAGTTTTACACGTGTGAATTATCTTTGTTATTTCCCACTTTGCCTTTGATTTTACAATTGCTTTCTTTTGATTAAATCATTGCTTTTGGTTGCTTGCATCTGTTCAAAGCGGCTCCTATAGAAATGTATAACATGAGAAAAAATTGATATATGCGGTAGTTTCGTTTTGGTATAACATCATGGAGAACTGCCAATCTGGAAGATAAACAATGAAAAAAATGAAATAACAAGACACCTCACTCGCTTACGGGTTTAACTGCAAAACAATGTTTTAACAAGCTTGGTGACATACACCAAGTGTCATTCAAAGATAATTGAATACGATGAAAGGTTTTATATGTAAACCACAGCATTTTAATAAAAAAAATAATAATAATTTAAGCATTTAAGCATTTTGACCACATTTAGTGTTATGCTCAGCCACTTTCAAAGCCATCCTGACAGTTGAAAAGTCAAATCCGTTTTTTTCTTGTGTTTGAGGGGGGGAAGGTGGGAGTGATATTCTGTTTTGTCTGCATTAATTCTGAGTACATGCCCTCTCCTCACATCTATTTAAATTGCCTATTGGTGGGTTGAGGGGTGTTGCAGGGGGAAACTCTAACGATAGTGCTATCTGTTCCAAACCAAATCAAAGTATTTGTTTCTTTGCTGCATTCTTTTTGTGTTCATTACCGATTCCCAGTGCATTAAAGATATTATTCATTGTTCTTGTCACCCATTGGTGATTGTTGTTAGCTATTAAAATATATTGTGATTTAAATTCTAAATACATAGATAAATATTTACAGTTGAAAATTAGCCTGACTCCTGGTTCAGTGTAACCTGGGGGATATTTTGAGAAGGGTTTGATATGAGTGGTATATCATTCAGAATATTGAACTTATAGACAAAAATAAATAAGGGTTTAATTTGCGCACTACATGCTTGGCGGGGCTTGGGCATGTGCCTGATTGAAATCCCTTTACAGCTTGGGGGCTCATCACCGGGATCCTGAATTTGACATACCACTCGTGACAGTCTAACACAGCATACTAGCCGGCGGGCTACATGCACCTTGTTGGGTTGTCATACTGTGCTACCCTGTACAAGCACCCCTCAAAAGAAATAATCAAAAGAATAAGGCCTATTTGCAAAAGTAAATTAACCCTGAGATAAGTCAGAAGGAAATTAATATTTCCGGAATGGCGACCCCAGTGGAAATTAATATTGCTAGGGAACACTCCCTGCACAAACTGTTTGTCAGGGGTGGCCAGAACAGGATGAACCGGTATGGCTGCAGGAGATAAAACAACAAGTCACTGCTATCCAGCTTGATATCTGGCAGGACAAGGGTCCATTACATCAATCGCTTAGCGAGCTGTACATGGCCCCAAAAATAAAAGAGGAGCAGTGTAAAATTGCCAAAATAGCGGCCTACCTGTACCTCCACATAGGAACCTTACAGGAAAAGCATACAGGCAATATAGATTTGACAAAGAGGCAAGGGGAAGCACTGCAGAAAATCCAGACTAATCTGGACTCTGCAGAGCAAAGGCTCCAGGAAAGCAAAGAATCAGAAACAGAGGCTAGGCAGTATATCACCAAACTAAACTCTGAGAATATCTGGCTCTCTTGCAGCAAATAAATGTAGAACAAGATCTCAAATTACAGATGCTGCAAGATGAGTACCAGGAAAGAGTTGACTCTCTACAACACAGTCAACAGAAACTGGCGCAACAATTAACTTTTAACAGAGCATGCGCAGAACAGATAGTTACTTTAGAGAACCACATAGAATCCTGGAAAGAGGAAAATAATAAATTAATTATTAATACATCCACTCTCAAGAGGAATTTGTAAAATCTAGTGCATTAAAAAAACAGAGGGATGACCTGGCTGAGCAGAGGGGCACTCTAACTCAGGAGAGGGACGCCTTAGGCCAGGAAGGCAGCCAATTAAAACAAAGTTAGAGGAAAGAAAGTTGGCCCTTCAGGAGTTTAGTGAAATTCAAACGGATTATGAAAAGCTACTAGAGCACACCAGGCGGGTGGAGGATGCTCTGGCAAAGAACACTCAGACCAATAAGGACCAAACTCAGAAGGTGAGTCTCCTGCAGCAAAAATTGGACCAATATTTCCAATCCAGTCAGGAAGCACAGAGAGACAATGAGGCTCTCTGTGAAAAGAATGTTAGGCTCCACCATCAGATAGCCGTGCATGAGCAAATTATTGAGACCAGTAAGGCCTAAATAGAGGAGCAAAAGGGTCAGATTTTGGCATGTCATCAGGGAATAGGTGCTGAAAGAGATGAGGTAAGAAGGGACAGAGGAACCCCTGAGCATAACCTCAGGACCCCTGTCATCGGGGACTTTAATCCCTTCAGTTCCATGGACTATGCCACCCTCATGTCCACTGGCTCATATGAACCAAGTGCCACGGGGATGGTAGACTTCAGCACAATGGGAAATATGGGACTGACAGATCAGCGCCTCCCAGAAATGGATGGGCGGGCATCGCTGTACAGATTCCCAAATGTTAGGGCTAGCCTCTCTGATCAGGAAGACTCCAGTGAGGGCAGTGAGGGGAGAATCAGAGAGTTGGATCCTCAAAAATATTGCCTACCAAGGGATCAGTTTGTCAAATTTGGTGGGGAACTCCATGAAACTAGACCCACCAAGAGTATCTTAAAAACCTCTTCCCAGCTAGGGCAGTGGGGGGGTACTCGGCCAATCCTGGGAGCAAGGGAAGAGTCAGAAGACTCTTCTGAGCACCACAGGTCTCAAGAGACTAGGCCCCCACATTCTGCAAGCAAATCTCAAGCACGCAGAATTAGGGAGAGCCTAGAGGATCAGATAGCCACCTCCTGTAGCAGTGCCTCTGAGTCAAAGGATAAGTGGACAAGAGTGACTAAAACGAAAAAGGCCAACAAAATTAAGAGGGCCCTACTGAAAGATCCCCTGAAGCAAATCAAGGCCATTAGGAGCGTCATAACTCCCTATCATGAAAATGCCAAATATTCAGTTTAGGAGCACCTCGAGTTGTTTGAGCAAATGATGGATACTTTCCACCTGAAAGATAGCCAAAGTTGCATTCAATATGTCAAGTGGACATTTTCCCCTGAATACTCCAGCTTCTTTGCGGGGCTGGAGAATCAGAACCACTCAAGATAGTCCACCTATAGCGCGGCACTCTTAAAGCATTTCTCCATATATAGAAACCCTCAAGAGGCCCGCAAGGCGGCCTACAATCTGCAATGTGGGGAAGACCAGGCCCCACAAGAATTTGTACAAGAGTTAAAACATGCCTTTGCGCAGACCACCAGGAGGGTGCGCACAGACAGTAGGGAGTTCATCAATACCTTCTTTCATGCACTCCCTAAATACATCATGACCCGGCTGGTGAGGGACTTTCATGAGAAGAGATCACTAGATTGGGTCATTGAACAAGCAACTCACATTTATGAAGTGCAGAAACCGGTAGAAAATTAAAATGCCAATAAAAACTCCAAACCAACTAACACCCCTGCTGCTGCTATGGTGGCGGAGGTGAAGGTTGCCCCCATTTTAGATCTGGAGATGGGGAGCCTAAACATTCCTGCGCAAAATCCTCCTAACCAATGACCCAGAAGTCCCTCGGCCCAATCCCAAACAGGTAGTCAGGGAGATAACCCCACAAATGGGACCCCTAAGTCCCCTGACTATATCAGCCCCTGTTACAAGGGTAGCAGACCCATCCTGGGCTATGTGTGGACTCTCCCAACCCAACGGGGGGGGGATTCAACCAGGCAGCGGCCAACCCAGGAAACTTCTCTCCTAACTTCCCCCAGGAGGGAAGTAATTCCCCAAATGCCGGGTTGAGTTTCTTTCCCCGGTACCTGACAAACATCAACCCCCAAAACAGCCCTTCTTGTTTTCTCTGCTTTCCTGAGCCCAGACAACCCAATCCGGGAGAGGGAAGGCCAAGGGTGGAGGGGTATCAAAATATCCCAACCAAGGGTATTATGGGAGAAGGGATAGTTACCCTTACCATGATCAACCTAGGATGGACCAGAGAACCCCGTACCAGCCAGAGCGGGTGTCCCAACTGGAGCGCCAGGTCCAGAACTTGTCTCAGGATCTGGGTCACATGTTGAGGGCTCAGCAGAACCCTCAGATGAACATGGCGGCCCAGAACCCCTGAAATCAAGGGTCTAGTACTCCAGAGCAATGACGGGGAGAGAACCCCGACAACCCACCAGTTCCCAGGGAGGAAGCACAGGAGGAAGGGGGGTGTAAAGCCTTAGAGGAAGCTTCCTTCCCCACTTTTGAAAAGCCCCTGGAAACCCAGGAACCGGAACCACAATCTCCTGCCCCCGAAAGTCTGCAACCTAAGGAACAGAGGACGGATAGGTGAAATAAAGGGCCTAAAAAGACCCATTTTGTGGAGGAGGTTAGAATCTTCCAATTTGAAGGAGAGGGGTCCTCGGAGGATTCTGGGAAAAGGATCTTCTCCTTCAGGGATGGGGGAACTCCTCCCAAAGAAAAATGGGTCCCGAGAAATCCTGATCCAGACTGGGTAGATGTGGGGACTGAGTTAAAACCACCCATCATTGGACCCCAGAATGACCATCCAGAAAATCACCTGGCCCAAACCCATTCTGGTGACAGCCTCCAAGAAAGAGGGGGGGCAGCCCAGAATCAGAACCAGGAGAGTCCAAAACTCCCCCAATATCCAACTATAACCTTTTTCTTACAGGTTCCCACGCTCCCAAACAGAATGCTGCCCAAACTACCCCTCTGTCAGAATCCAGAGCAAAGAAATTAACCCACCAATTGGCCCAAAATGCGTATTATCTTTGTCCCCTTGAGGAAAAAGAGGGAAGATTTTATGCCCTGGTCCAAACACAGGCACTGGTGGACCAGGACCCCAAGCCACCCTTTTGTCAAAAAGGGCCTTTGATCAGCTGAATTCAGGAAGAGGGGAGGGATACCAGATCCCTCTCACCCCTCTTCCAGGACAACTTCAGAACTTCGATGGGAAGGAAATTCCTGTCGAGTGGACTGCGGATTTAGACATTAAAATTGGGCGACAAAAGGTGAAACACCCGGTCATAGTTGTGACTCCAGAGGGTACACCATGCTTAGTAGGGAATTAAATCCTGCGTAGATTGTCTCCCCTAATAGATTGTGTAAACAAGGTCCTCTGGACCCAGACTAACCGACCAATAAAATTAAAACATAGTGTCAACCATGTTAGTTTAAATGGCACATGCCACATGGTTGAACAAAAATCTGACCAAATTGAATTCCATTTCCAAAACCACCAAATCCCTGACATGACAGTAATTGCAGTAGGACAACAAACTGGTGATGGGAAGTCCTCTCTATTTCTGAAAATCAACCTTCCTTCCAGTCTCAAGTGGCATTCCACACTGGAAGGGAATACTCTGAAATTCTATACAAATTCACAATCAGAAGATCCCACTGCTATAGTCCAAAATGATGAGAAACCAGCTCAATGCCTGGCTGACCTTCAGAAAATTTGGAGAACAGTTGTTCATCCCCGTTCTGTTCTCGCCCAAGTGTGCATGAACAACGGTAAGAGCTTCCTCAGCGAGGCCATGTTCCGAAAATTCCCAAAAGATCCAGCCATCCTACATTTAAATTGATAGACAAATGGGAAATGGACCTGGAAACACCCAATTCCAAACATCTCCTGCCTAGCAGGTGTATGCTCAAAATTTCCATAGGCAACAAGAGCATAGTTCATAATTGTTGGGTCGTGCAAGATGTCCCTGCTGCATTTTATTTAGGCAGTGACATTCTCAATCGCTTTGCCATTAGTTTGGACCTAATAAACTTCAAAGCCTGGTCCCAATTAGCGGGTAATCCGATGGACTTTGATGAATCAGAGAAAGCATTTCAGTCAGCTCAATTGCTGCCATATGCAGTTGAAGTTCAGATTGGAGAGGAAGTCACTATCCCTGAATGGACCTGACAATTCGCACTTAAAGTAAAAATTAAAAGAGGACAGAAACTGAAAAATCCTGACGCATATGTTAACCTGAATGCGCATTTCCAACAGCAAGGGTTGGGGTTAAACCCAACACCACTAGCCAATACAGAACACAACACCATTCCAATGGTGGTGGATAAGAGGGGCCTTAGGAGTATCACTCTGGGCGCAGGCACTATCATTGGAATGGCGGTTGATGAGACATTTTTTCCATAGATTTAGGTAATGAACTGGTAGGACTAATCCCCAATGACTGTTTTGACAGTGATCGCGACAATGACACAACACCAGACAGGATCTTCACCTGGCATGGGGGGAATTTCCTGGTGTACTCCTCCTGCCCTTATGGTAAGGAAGATGTGACCTGTGACTTCAGGAGGGATGAGGTGATCTTTCAAGTCCACCAGGACTGCCTTCCCCACCTGAAGCCATCAGTCCAAGTCAGTACTGTAACCAGGGGCTTCTCCATCCAACTGGAGGAGGCCGCTGAGATAGCCAAACCAGAAGTCTTTCCGGGCTTCAGGCAGATGGTTGAAGAGAGAGTCAACCTAGCTGATGCCTGTGAGACTCGGGAGCAGAAGCAAACATTAAAACATGTTTCGTTAGATTTTCTAGATCTATTTGCGGTGGACTCATATGACTGTGGCGCACCGAAATCCATACAACTACAATTCCCACAGACCCTGGCATGACTCCAGTGTTTGTGAAGCAATATCGCCGGCCCCTCGCATCAATGGAGTCCCTTACAGAAATAAATAAGAACCTTGAGTACCGTGGGATAATTTGTCCAGTCCACAGCACCTTCAATAATCCGGTGCTTGGGATTTTGAAACCAAATGGCCAGTGAAGACTCTGTGCTGTCCTAAGGGAGCTCAACAAACGGGTCCATACTTCTCGATGGCCTCTTCTCTACATTGACCAAGGGCTGGCCCAGAACCAGGGGTCAAATGTATACACTGCCATTGACCTGACCAATGAATACTGGACTGTACCTGTCGGTAGGGAGGATCAATACAAGCTGGCCTTTAGCTTCGGGGGGCAGCAGTACACTTGGACCAGGACTCCCTTCTAATAAATCAACCCCGGCAATTAATTTAATATCTTTCTGCATAAGGCCATGCTCGACTTGGGCGAAAGGGGTAACCTGGCCTATGTAGATGATGATCTAATCAAAAGCTCAACTGTGGGGAACACATAGTGGAGATCTGTTATGTTCTGACACAGTTGAGGGCTGCCGGAGCAAAACTCCCTTTCCAAAAGGCACAGTGGTGCAGAACCCATGTCAACTTCTTGGGGCATGAGATAACACCTGAGGGTCTCTGTCTCCAGGAAAAGAAAGTAGAAGCTCTCCAGAAACTAAAAGACCCCACAACTCTGCAGGAGTTAAGGAGCCTCCTTGGACTGACTAATTATAGCAGAAAGGTCATTGAGGACTACGCAGAGATCACAAGACCCCGATCCATCTGTTGAAGGGGGGGGGTCAAGTGGGGTCACAGAACAAGCAGACAACTCAAAAGAAGCCTCTCACAAGCGCCTTGCCTAGCTTACCCTGTCAAAAACAAGGAGTTCTTCTTGGAGACAGGGTTCTCAAATACATGCTTGACAGCAGTATTATATCAAAGCATGACATAGTCAATAAAGTAATCTCCTATGCGAGTAAGACTTTATCCTCTGAGGAGGAAAAATTCAACAATTGTGAGAAGGCACTCCTGGCAACGGTGTGGGCATTGAAAAATTACCACCCGTTTATCCAGCGGGAACACAATATTGTGGAGACTCCACACCAGCCTCTGCAATATCTTCAAAGTGACAGAATCCGGGCCGGAAATGTGAGTAATTCCCAAATTACTTCCTGGATTCTGTCAATGCAAGGCTTTCCTGTGGAGGTCAGATATGGCCAAAACAAGAAGAGTCCCCTCGCGCAAGGTCTGGCTGACTTGCATGATTGTGCCAGAGAAAACTGTCTCGAGGATGAAAGTCTTAAAATCCAGGACAACATGGAGGCATATCTTAATTCCCGGCGTGGGGAATGCATGGGTGAATGATGCCCCAGAGCCCTCCACTGGGTACAAAATCAGTCCCCGTATTAGTCAAGTGGCAGAGCTGATGGCTGTGCATCAAGCCATCCTCACTGCTGTCCAACACCAACTCCACAAACTGGTCATAATCACTGATTCACATTATGTACGGAACGGGTTCGTGGACCACCTGGTCAATTGGAAAACCAGAGGCATGCTATGTGCTAACAATAAACCACAAAACGTGTAAAATTAATACAGAATATTGATGATCTGGTCACCTCGAATGGGATGACCATCTACTGGAAAAAGATTAAGACTCCCAAATCTTGCTTGTCTGGCCCGTAGGAATAGCCTTCTGCAGATGAGAAAGGGGATTAACTGTCTGCAGAATAGTGTGCTTGCTCCCCCCTTTCCCCCTTCGTTCTTCTCTGACTTCCTCCAAAACCCCTGGTTTAAGCTCACCTTATGGTTTGGAAAGATGAACTCTCCATCCTGCTTCTGGGGCAGGGGCGCGCGTTCGTCCAGTTACTTCACTGGTTTTCAGAATGGCGCTGGCAAAATCCACTTGACTTTTCTGAGCGATACGCCGTAAGTATGAAGATTCAAAAGTTCAAGTGTGAGCCTCTTTTTATGTTGTCTTCCTAACCTCTGATCTGTCCTTTATTTCAGGTGCAGAACGAAGGCGATGCGTTGAGGGGTTAAATTGCCGATGGTAAAATCAGGTGAGTTAGTGATGAGGGCGACCCCTCTAAATGTCTTTATGATTCCCCAGTAATGTCTTTTGTCCTTTCCCCATAGAGGCCGGGGTGCGGTACCTGCCAACGAAGCGGCGCCGACCCGAAATGTGGAATGGTTCACCAAGAAAAGCCAGTAAGTATTATGGCTGAAAATTCGGCTTTCCTCCTGTGTTCCCTCTGCTCACCTTTTGTCTCTTCTTCTCTCCCCTAGGTGCAGAGATGTGGCGACCGGTGCTGACAGCGGTGATGGAGCCGGGAGATGTCTCGAGGACAGGTGAGTGAAGCGCGGCGCTGCAGCGAGCAACGCAATGCTTTTAAATGGAAGTCTTTCTTCAAGAATGCTGGCGTGAAGATTCCGGATGCAGGCAAGAAGTTTGAATAAGTTCTTGGTTTTCACCTTTCTCTTCTCTTCTTTCCTTACAGGTGTTCCAGGTTCGAGGCGGGCGTGGCTGGAGTCCAGGTGCAGGAGCAGACACGGTGAGCGTTCAGCTGCTGGGATGCAGGACAACGCGAAGCACGTGTGGCTGTCCGGGCGTGGCTTAAATAGCCTTGGAAGAAGTCCTAGGTAAGTATTCTTCCACAGCCCCACCCAAGTAACAAAATAGTCCCTTCAGTAAAATAGTCCCTCCTAAGCCTCATTTGGCTTGGGTCTTCATGCAGCATGGTCTGCATCAGGTGAGTATGCAGCATGGTCTGCATCTGGTAAGTGCACCAAACACTTTCCTTTATGAGCCTGGCGCCTATGGCGCCAGGACAGAGTCCAAAGAGCCCCTATAAGGGGCCGCTGGGCTTTTACCCAGGGGCATGATGCCTGCTCCCGGGGGTGCTGGGCCTGGCCAGGTGCTCCGGGGGTAGGCATCATGACAGAAGGATGGTGCTACCCCACCATCTGTTCTACAGAACCCAAGAGCAGACATTGATAAATGCCTCCACAACTCATTAGTATGTTGAGAATCCGAGAAAACACCTTCAACATGCTTTTGCGTATGCTCAGCAGAATCTAGAAAGATCTGCAGACAGTATGAAGACCCACTATGACCTTAAGACAACTAAAAAGGAATATCAAGTAGGAGACTGGGAACCAAGCCAGAGAGCGCAAATTCCTCCCAACTTGGCGGGGTCCTTTTGAAATTGTGGAAAGTGTTAATCTCACCAGTCACCTTCAGAATCCGCATCCCCAAGGGCAATTTGACAGAAGGGGAAGAAAAGTGGGTCCACATAAACCAGCTAAAGAATGGCCACCCCATGCATACTTTGCGGCAGATGGAAGAGTATACCAGAAACCCAGAGGAGGAAAATCCGGACACTTAGAAAAATTATTAAATATTCATTGATTACACCTGAGAAAATGAGTAAATGATCACTGAATAATTGATAGGGAATATTGCCAATTGTTAGGGAATGCAGGTGGTGTTCCCACTGCTGAGATCCCCCGAATATGTGTGGGCACAGTAGTGGGAAACATTTTCATAACCGTGTTATGTTCTGTTTTCTAGTACTGGCACTAAAATCCCAAGAATCACCAAGGAGGACCACTCAGGGATCTGGAGGAAAAACCCAAGGAATCCAGAGTATCGTCCCATCCCAATCTGAACTGGCGAGGAGAGCGTGTCGCCTCAATCGCTGACAGGAACAGGAGAAGCAACTGAATTTCTCCACATGCACAGAAAAGAACATCCCACTCGCCCGACTCCCCGTCGACTGGAAGTCAAAACAAAGTCAGGAGGGGGAATCTGTGGGATGTATTGACCCACTCTGCTATACTAGGCAACCTCACTCTGCTATCTATGGTGCGAGAAACAGCTAGATGGCGGTAACACCCTTGTGTGCGCCAAAACCTCCAAAACCGCGTTTTTCAACACACAAAAAGATGGATGATAACCTGCCACCCATGGTGCATGAGTGGTGGAACAGAGCACACACTACAGAAAAAGTGCCAGTGAGCTCCTTGACAAAGTAAACATGGAGTACAGAGGGAGAAGCAGCGCTTTGCAAATGAAACTCCAAAATTCACCTGTAAATGACATTTATTTTGCTGCTGAAACTCCAAAAGGCCTGTACATAACACTTTCCAACACTCGAAATCTTGCTTGGCACTAAAATCCATTTAATCTAATGAAGCACTGTGAATGTACAAGGTCCTGAAATGTTAAAAGCAAAACATTTTCTCAGCAAAACCAGATTGCCTGTGAATGACAGTTCCTGTCAAAAATCTGTGTGCAGCTACACTGGGCTACCTGTGAGTGACAGCCCCTGTGAAATGGGCTCTCCTGATTAAACTTAAAGTTGTTTAAAACTGAAGATCTGCTGGATTAGCAAATATAAACGGACTGTTGCTGAAAGGAACACGGATCTCAGTTGTTTTGATCCAACAGGCTTACATCTAAGAATTTAATTTATCTATGTCATCTGATGCAAAAAGTTTGTTTTGTGCTGATTTTTAAGTCAAGAAATTAAGAATTTAACTTAGGCTGGCTGGGCCTGCAATAAGTTGAAAAACAGGTTTCCACCCTAGGGGAGGGCATTCCTCTCAGCAGATGCTCACTGACATATGGTAATTGTGGGGTAGGACAGGCTTGTGTTTGCTCCCAAGGACAGAAAAATGGCAGATTCTCCAGGAAATGGACGTGTGAAAAGGTCATGAACTAGGCCTGAAGAAGGAAATCCCAAAGGTGGGGGGCTGCTCAGTGCCTCCAGAGACTGACAAAAGGCAGACCATTTTCTGCTAAGAATATGTAATGAACATTTTTTAGAGACTTATAACTCGCTATCAGAAATGGTGAAAAATATAAAAAGAGTAGAGTTGTAAATTTTTGGCATACATTTCAAAATGTGGTGGAACTGTGTAGCATATTCTGAACAGGAATGGCAAAATATGTGGTTTTATCAGAACTGTATTCATGCTATAATTGTTAAACTTTGCACACACATTCCTATGGTAAACACACATATGTGTGTAAATTTGGATAAAGTTTGGAAAATGTTTTCATGGAGAAATTGACAAAATGCTGCAGAAACGCGAAACAAGGTCTCACAGCTGTGGGATATTGACGAACAGATACTCCATAAAATGGGTGATCCTTGTATGTGATTTTCATAGAGGTTACATGTATTACATGTATTCAGGACAACATTTGATTGTGATACTATAAATTTGACATCATCTGTCCTTGATCCAATCACTCGGATGCAAGGCGGAGCTGAGGCTCTGATCCAATCCCAGTTCACAGGGGCGAGTTTAGTTAAGCCGGCCCATATACCCATTTTTGTGATGTCATTTGAAAGGATAAATAGAGACATCTGACAACACATAGACTCTCTCTTCTCCACTCTGATCCAGCATTCAACATCCAGCTTTCAACATCCTTCTAGATTCAGATGCAAATGACCAGGCCAAGCAGTAGCTGAACCATTTGCAGCTAGGCCTCCCTTAATCCTCAACTGATCCTTACAACCCAGTGGAGCGCTGTGGTGTGGGGAAGCATCCTGAAACTATCTGGCTTGCTACCATAATGCTTGCCTGATAAACTCTCCATCCCGCTGATCTGAAATATCCAGAAACAAGAAGGGCATATCCTGTGCAGTTCTGGTGACTGGCCTAGCTGATCCAGTCCCGTGCCTCATGTGCTGTCCTTCCCTGATAGACCGATCAATTAACCAGAATCTTGACAGGTCTAAAATCTTAAATCCCAGTGGATTGTGAGTATTAACAGGACGCTAGAGAACTATTGCATACCTTGCCTTATCTGTCCCACCCTAATCTCTGAACTATCCTTACTTCCATAACCAGTAACAGTGTCAAAATCTTTAGTGCTACTACCCTTATTTCCATAACCAGTAACAGTGTCAAAATCTGTAGTGCTATCGTATTCTGTCTGTTTGCTAAAGTGTCATTTTCATAGTCATTTTTATTTGTGTAACTCTCATCCAAAAATCCCACTTTGAATGTTTGGACTGGTTCTGCCGGGGAAGGTGCTGGGGGTCTGTTACTGAAGTCATGAATCAGTCTCAGAGCTTACTTCAACCCAACCTGGTTGTCTAGTCTGCATGCTCTAGTCTTGAGTAAAAGCATAACCCATACTTTCTGATTCTAAACTGAAGTCCTTGCCCAAATTTGTGTCTTTATTTCTGAAAAACTCCTCTCACTAAAACCTCAATAACTCACTCAGTTTTGAAGATAGAAACATACTTTCAGTTACCACTGATACCTAACATCCTAAGCTACACCCACAACACAAAACAGTGTATTTGACCTGTTTTTACCCAAAATCGCATAGTAAAAGTTTGCCACGAATTTATATATTGCAAAAGTTTTACATGTATGAATTGTCTTTAAATTATTTCCCACTTTGCCTTTGAGATTACAATTGCTTTCTTTTGATTAAATTATTGCTTTTGGTTGCTTACATCTGTTCAAAGCGGCTTCCATTGAAATGTATAATAATGTAAGCATTTTTTTACCACATTTAGTGTTTTGCTCAGCCACTTTCAAAGCCATGCTGACAGTTGAAAAGTCAAATCCGTTTACTCTTGTGCTTAAGGGGATGTTAAAAACTCCAATCAAGCAGTCCCACTAAGTCAGTGCCTTGTCTGGGATTGCTCAAGGAAAGCCCTTATTTATATATTTTTATGTCCAGTTCGTGTACTCTGGATTGCAACCCTTATATAACACCCCTCTCTTAGAATCCCCCTGACCCCACTGAGCCAAGAAGTAAGTTTGTTTTGCAAATTTAAAAGGTTTACTTGAGAATTAAACAATATATATATATATATATATATATACATCACACTTTTATAATAAATTAATAATTGATATCACACTTGTGAATATGAGCAGTAATCAGCAATGGATGAGGTGATACTAGCACACTGGTTTAATTACTTAGGAGTAGTATATAGGATAAGGTAGCTGAGAATGCTTTATATGGTAAAAGGAAATGCAACGTGGAAAAGAAGCAACACAGGAATAAACTTGATATGATTTCAGCAAAACATAATATAATCACTTTTCCCCTTTGGGCAATTCACCCCCCCCCCCCCTATGCAATGTAAGGAGGTGGAAGTGACACACACAGTCTTCAGGAATACAATCACAGTACAATCCCAATTCAGTTCCCCCCTAGCAAGCTTAGATCAACAGGGATGATTTTAAACACAGGCAAAGTACTTTAAAGGTGGTATGCAAAGAAGTGAAAAATATGCTAAAATTATTTTAATTCCCTCTAGAGGTTCAGGGTGGGTGACAGCTACCTTGTATTAGTTCAGGATCACTTTAGCAATGCTCTATGAATGATTGTCAGGTGGCAAACGAATTTCAGCAAAGGAAAGCAAGGAGCTGCTATTTTGCCAAGTGAAGAAATTGAGCCAAATCGCAATTTGCAGCAATTTTTCTGAGTGCGTTGAGCGTGATTACGGAAAAAGTATAAAGAATAGAAGGTCGGTTCTGGGTTCGTTGGAAAGCCGAGAATCTTAGCTTTAAGATGATTTCGTGAAGGTAGATTCTCAAAAGAAAAGTCAAGCTCAGAATGACAGATGACAGTTTTCAGGTTTGAGATCACAGAAGGAACACAAGATTTCTAGGATGCAGTTCTCAATAGGTTAAAATAGTTTGAATTAGATTATTTTAAACTAAGAGATTGGGTTTTGCACAGTTCTGGCGGTACTCACACTATATTTTGGACAGGAATGCAACTTCGCCACGGATCGGGTCAGGATTGGACTGCGGTTCCCTCGCCCCGGACGGTCTCTGCCTGGTTCTGCTCACAGCGATCTGGGTCAGTTCTGCTAGCGGCACTGCACAGCGGTCTGGATCTCTGGTTCTGGCAAAAGTTCTTGGCACTGCACGGCGGTCTGGTCTCTGGTTCCGGGTACAGCTCTGCTTTCTGGGTGTTTCTGGCACAGGGTTTTAGGCCAGAATCAAACAGCTCAGCCCGGCTGTTTTACTCTGATGTGCCCCTTGGAAGTCTGGAGGCCTGCTGACAAATTCTGAAGTCTGAATTCAAAGTTCTGGTCTCTGTCTGGATTTGAAGTCTAAGTGCTGGATCTGGTGTCTTCTGGCAAAACACTATGCAAGAAATCAGCTTGAAGTGGGAAGTGAATGTCCCTACCTGTCCTGCACAGTCTCCTTTTATGTGTTTAGAAAGTGGGAGGGTCGGCTCATCTTCTATGCCCAACCCTCTCAATTTATCATTGGCCAGTTCCTCCTCTCTCCCTTGATTGGGGGAACTGGGTTGTGAATCAGAGTGATGAGGTAGGTTTATGGTCAGAGGATCCTCCCCTTGTCAAATTGCACACAAATCTATTTCTGATCCAAACACATATTTATCTATGTACCATTTTTCTAATATTGTATGTCCAGATAACATATTTTCTGTAGCACCAAACCATCCGATCCCTGTCTTTGTAAGATGTTGTGTCCACTTATGACAGAATTCTCCCCTTTTCATCCAGATAACGACCTCTAAATCTTTCCAGATTTAATACAAATGTGCACCAGGGATATGGGTTTCAGATGATAAAGTGTCAGATTTTTAACATGCATACATTTTGAGTAACAACCTTTTTTCCGCTACTATCCCCAAGAACATACCACAGGGTTCTAACACCTCTTAAAATGTGCACAGAAAAATCACAAGAATGATGATGTTATATATATAATTTTTAGTCGGCCCGATGAATTATCCATCTTTTTAAAATTATGCTCTGGCCCCAAAGGGGTGTGGTTTTCCAAAGCACATGGTGGAATTTCTGGTTTATCCACTTCCCCCAAGCTCAGCTGGCTCACAGATGAAGTGCCCCTCCCCGATTCCTTCCAAGAGGAAGCCATTTACGACCCCCCTAATTTAACATTTGCCTGGGCCAAAGACAGTACTTTGTTTAGTTTCCTGTAGTCCCCAGGTGCTCCTCGCCTGATTCAATCAGGGAGGTGTCATCTCCTTTTGGTGGGGGCAGCAGAATGCAGCCAGGCCTGGGAAGAGTGGCTAAGCAAGTTTCACTCCTGTCGGGGATAGTTGCCGGGCAGAATTCACTCTCTTCAAGCCAGGCTTCAGCTAAATGTCACTTTAGTTCCCAGTTTTCTACATTCAACCCAAACTTGCAATTTTTACACATGCAGCTAGAACGCTGATTCTAAGTTCAAAACTATGGCATTTAACCGTTGCAAACTATGTGACACTCAACAGTAGGTCACTCATTTATTTTAAACATTTAGATTTTAGTGTCTTTCAGTTCAATTTCACTTCAGCTGCTGACATCCACAGCTCAGCCAGTTTTGTTATAAACATTGTTTTGGGCTCTTTCTCTTTCCAGATTTAGTATGCACACAAGAATACATTCTGCCAAATGTCTGCTGGTGTTCATTGAGATTTTTGAATATCTTGCAATGTTTAAAATAGGCATTTTTAGCTTGCATTTCAGAGAAACAAAGGGGATTTCAAAGCACTTTTTTTTTTTTAGCCACCGGTACTGCTGTTTTTTCTTTGGCACACATTTCACTCATGGCACTCCTGGCCCCTTCGCTCGCACTGGTGGGTGGCAGGTCAGGGGACCATTTTGCTGTGCGCAAAACTGCGCGGTTCTCCAGGATTCTGGTGCAAATGTGGGCTTTTCCGCCCTCTTGGATTTCCTAAGCCCACAGCACCAAGTGTTGCAGCATAATAACTTGAACGTGGGCCAAGACACCCAACAAGCCCCCGCGCCCAACTGCGCTTTGATTTCGAGTCGAGGGGGAGTCGGGTGCAAAGGATGTTTTAATCCACGCGTTGGTATGTCCGCTTCCTCTTCTTCCAATTCCGCAGATGGCACAGTCCAGCATCTTTTCCTCCATCCAGTTGGATCGATCGGTTCTCCTCGCCTGTCCTGATGGGAATATTGGGCGGTACCCCGGGCCCCTCGGATCTTTGCTCCCGGTCTCCAGGTCGTCTTCCGTGGTCAGTCTCCGGGTTTCATCTCTCCTAGGATGATAAAGCAAAAGCGGCAATACCTATTCGTAGACATTTCTCCCCCACTATTGATATAGTGGGGCGGCATATACATTATATAGTCAAAAACATGAATTTATACATTTTTTTTTAACTCCGGAGGCGAGAACATATTCAAGAATCATAGAATTTTATAGGCTATATGTGGAATATTTCAGGGTGGAACTGAATTAATCTGAAGCGGTCCCCTCTGGTATTGCAGAGGACTCCTCCAGTTGCTGCAGAGTGTGCCTGGGATGGCAACACTTTAGCTGATTTATATGGACCCACTTGTCTTCCCCTTCCACCAGACTACCTTTGGGGATGCAGATCTTATAAGCTACTGGGGAGATCTTGCTATAATTTCAAATGGTCCCTTCCATGTAGGCAAAAATGTTCGCTGTTTGGCCTTGTTCCTTTGGAAATTGTATAGATAGACCTGGTCTCCCACATTATATACTTTCCTGGATGTTTTCAAATCGTAATGGGTCTTCATGCTATCAGCTGATCTTTCTAGATTCCGCTGAGCATAGGCAAAAGCATGTTGAAGGTGTTTCCTTAAATTCTCCACATACTCATGAGTTGTGGAGGCATTTATCAATGTCTGCTCTTGGGTCCTGTAGAGCAAATGCTGGGGAAGCACCATCTTGCGTCCAGTCATCAGCTCAAATGGTGACATTTTAGTTGCAGATGACGGGGTAGATCTGATGGCCATTAGGACCAGAGGCAATCGGATATCCCAACTCTGCCCAGAATCTGCCACAAACCTTTTTAAGACGCTCACAATGGTCCAGTTGTAGCGTTCTACTTCCCCTAGAAGAAGCTGGCCGGTAAGCAATATGTAACTTCCTTTTGACCCCCAGTATCTCCCACATCTTTGTCATTACCTCGCTGGTGAAATGGCTACCTCTGTCTGACTCAATCCTTTGAAGTAGACCAAAACGGGAAAAGATGTGGTTAATCATCAGGGCAGCTGCTGTTTCTGCCTTGCAGTTTGGGGCCGGGAGAAATTCCACCCACTTGGTAAACAAGCATGTGAGGGCCAACATGTACTTGTTTCCTCTAGATGAGCGAATTACAGGGCCTACTAAGTCGATTTGCAAATCTGACCATGGCAGTGTCATCCCCCTCTTTTGGAGAGGCGCACGCTGTGTGATGGATGATGGCTGAAATTGTGCACACACCAGACACCCCTTCAAGTATTGGTCGAGGTCCTGCCCCATTTGTCGCCAGTATGCAACCTCTCTTAAGATCTCAAGTGTTGTGTGAAACCCCCTATGACCGGCTGTGGCTGCATCATGGGCGTGACTTAACATCAGGCTTCGGAATGAAATAGGGACCACCCACTGATCATGGCCAGCTTGGGATTTCCTTACCAACAAACCGTCTTGGATTCGGAACATCTTTGGACATTTCATCAACACTCTAAGGTCCTCCTTCCCAATGTAATCGGTATCCGTCAGGGGAAAGTTCTCAGGGTCCTCAATGTGTTGGTAAAACTTACCAATTATTGGATCCCCCTTTTGAGCCGTAATTAAATCATCATCGGAGGTCTCCTTACTCCATTGTGCAGTTGAAAGATCATTGTGAACATTTGTCTGGGACCTACTGATAGCAGTGACCTGGATTTCCCCCAACAGGGACTCTATTTCTATTAGATCCCCTTGGATGGCCCCGGTTTTGGCCAGCTGATCAGCTAAGTCATTTCCAGTTTTGTCTGGTCCCTCTACTTTGGAATGACCCTTGATCTTTTTCCAGTAGATGGTCATCCCATTCGATGTGACCAGATCATCAATGTTTTGGATCAACTTCCCATGTTTCAAGGGTTTGTTGTTAGCACATAACATGCCTCTGGTTTTCCAATTGACCAGGTGCTCCACAAACCCGTTCCGTACATAATCCGAATCTGTGATTATGACCGGTTCGTGGAGTTGATGTTGGACAGCAGTGAGGATGGCTTGATGCACAGCCATCAACTCTGCTACCTGACTACTTCGGGGACCAATTTTGTAGCCAGCGGAGGGTTCTGGAAACTCCTTCACCCATGCATTCCATACGCCGGCCACCAGTTCTTTCTCCCCGTTGTTGTCAACATGGTAAGAGCATCCACCCACATAGACAGTGGCCATTCCCTCACACTTGTCTTCTTCAAAGACTTTGTGGGGGGAATTAAGGTATGCCTCCATGTTGTCCTTGATTTTTAGACTTTCATCCTCGAGACAGTTTTCTCTGGCACAATCATGCAAGTCAGCCAGACCTTGCACGAGGGGACTCTTCTTGTTTTGGCCATATCTGACCTCCACAGGAAAGCCTTGCATTGACAGAAGCCAGGAAGTAATTCGGGAATTACTCACATTTCCGGCCCGGATTCTGTCACTTTGGAGGTATTGCAGAGGCTGGTGTGGAGTCTCCACTATGATGTGTTCCCCCTGGATGAACGGGCAGTAATTCTTCAATGCCCACACCGTTGC
This sequence comes from Ambystoma mexicanum, assembly GCF_040938575.1. Taxonomy (NCBI): domain Eukaryota; kingdom Metazoa; phylum Chordata; class Amphibia; order Caudata; family Ambystomatidae; genus Ambystoma; species Ambystoma mexicanum. The sequence goes on from NC_090928.1 coordinate 969,865,383, forward strand.
CAGGAGTGCCTTTTCACAATCGTTGAATTTTTCCTCCACAGAGGATAAAGTTTTGCTCGCATAGGAGATTACTTTATTGACCTTGTCATGCTTCTGGTATAATACTGCCGTCAAGCACGTATTAGAGAACCCTGTCTCCAGGAAGAACTCCTTGTTTCTGACAGGGTAAGCTAGGCAAGGCGCTTGTGAGAGGCTTCTTTTGAGTAGTCTTACTGCCTCTGATTGTTCTGGACCCCATTCCCACTTGACCCCCCCCTTCAAAAGATGAATGAGGGGTCTGGTGATCACTACGTAGCCCTCAATGAACTTTCTGCTGTAATTAGTCAGTCCAAGGAGGCTCCTTAGTTCCCGCAGAGTTGTGGAATCCTTCAATTTCTGAAGTGCTTCCACTTTCTTTTCTTGGGGACAGATACCCTGAGGAGTAATCTCATGCCCCGAGAAATTAACACGGGTTCTACACCACTGTGCTTTCTGAAAGGAAAGTTTTGCTCCGGCGGCCCTCAACTGTGTCAGAACATAACGGATCTCCGCTATGTGTTCTTCCACAGATGAACTTTTGATGAGGACATCATCTATATAAGCCAGGTTACCCCTCGCACCCAGGTCGGGCATGGCCTCATGTAGGAAAATGTTGAATTCATTGCCGGAGTTGAGGTATCCGAAGGGAGTTTGGGTCCATGTGTACTGCTGGCCCCCAAAAGTGAAAGCCAGTTTGTATTGGTCCTCCCTACTGACAGGCACGGTCCAGTATCCATTGGTCAGGTCTATTTCAGTGAATACCTGTGACCCCTGAATCTGGGCCAGCCCTTGGTCAATGTAGGGCAGAGGCCATCGGGAAGTATGGACCTGTTTGTTGAGCTCCCTAAGGTCGGCACAGAGTCTCCACTGGCCGTTTGGCTTCAATATTCCTAGCACCAGATTATTGAAGGTGCTGTGTACTGGACGGATTATTCCCCGGGACTCAAGGTTCTTAATTATTTCAGTAAGGGACTCCATGGATGCGAGAGGCAAGCGATATTGCTTCACAAACACTGGAGTCATGCCAGGGTCTGTGGGAATTGTTGTTGTGTGGATGTCGGTGCGACCACAGTCATATGAGTCTACCGCAAAGAGATCTTGGAAATCCAAGAAAACTTGTTTCAACTTTTGCTTCTGTTCCAGAGTCACGCAGGCATCAGCTAGGTTGACTCTCTCTTCCACCATCTGCCTGAAGCCTGGAAAGACTTCTGGTTTTGCTATCTCAGCGGCCTCCTCCAGCTGGGTGGAGAAGTCCCTGGTCAGAGTGCTGATTTGGAGTGGAGGCTTCAGGTGGGAAAGGCAGCCCTCATGGACCTGGAAAATCACCTCATCCCTTCTGAAGTCACAAGTCACATCTTCCTTACCATAAGGGCAAGAAGGGTACACCAGTAAGTTCCCCCCATGCCGGGTAAAGATCCTTTCCGGTGTTGTTTTGCCATCACTGTCACTGTCAAAACAGTCCTTGGGGATTGGTCCTACCAGTTCATTTCCTAAATCAATGGAGAAATGTCGGTTATCAACCGCCATTCCAATAATGGTGCCTGCGGCTAGAGTAATACTCTGTAAGTCGCTGTTATCCACCTCTATTGGAATGGTGTCATGTTCTATGTTGACTAATGGTGTTGGGTTTACCCCTAACCCTTGCTGTTGGAGAGAAGCATTTATATGAATATAAGCATCAGGGCTTTTCAATTTTTGTCCTCTTTTAACTTTCACTTCCAGGGAGAATTGTCGGGTCCTTTCTGGGATGGTGACTTCCTCTTTAATCTGAATTTCAACTGCATAAGGTAGCAATTGAGCTGACCTAAATGCTTTTTCTGGATCATCAAAGCCGATGGGATTATCCGCTAATCGGGACCAAGCTTTGAAGTTTATTAGGTCCAAACTAATGGCAAAGCGATTGAGAATGCCACTGCCTAAGTAAAAGGCGGCAGTGACGTCTCGCACGACCCAACAATTATGGACTATGCTCTTGTTGCCAATGGAGATTTTGAGCATGCACCTGCTTGGCAGGAGATGTTTCGAATTGGGTGTTTCCAGGTCCATTTCCCATTTGTCTATCAGTTTGAATGTGGGAATGGCTGGATCTTTTGGGAGTTGGCAGAACATGGCTTTGCTGATGAAGCTCTTACCATTGTTCACACACACTCGAGCGAGAACAGAGTCCTTCCCATCATTTAACTGAACAGGGATGAAGAACTGCTCTCCAATTTGCTGAATATCAGCCAGGCTCTGAGCTGATTTCACATCTTTCTGGACTATAGGAGTGGAAGTGTCTGATTGTGGATTGATAAATAATTTCAGAGTGTTTCCTTCCAGTGTGGAATACCACCTTAAACTGGAAGGAAGGTTGATTTTCAGAAATAGGGAGGACCCCCCATCACCAGTCTGTTGTCCTACTGCTATTACTGTCACATCTGGAATTTAGTTGTTCTGGAAGTGAAATTCTACTTGGTCAGATTTTTGTTCAACCATGTGGCAGGTGCCGTTTAAACTAATATGGTTGACATTCTGTTTTAATTTTATTGGTCGGCTCGTCTGGGTCCAGAGGACCTTCTTTACGCAATCTATTAGAGGTGACAACCTTCTCAGGAGGTCATTCCCTAGTAAACAAGGGGTGCCCTCTGGAGTCACTACTATGACCGGGTGTTTCACCTTGTGTCGCCCAATTTTGATGTCCAAATCTGCAGTCCCCTCGACGGGAATTTCCTTCCCGTCAAAGTTCTGGAGTTGTCCAGGAAGAGAGGTGAGGGGAATTCGGTACTTCTCCCCCTTATCTGAATTCAGTTCATCAAAGGCCCTTCTGGACAGAAGGGTAGCTTGAGATCCAGTGTCCACCTGCGCCAAAATTGTACCCTGCCCCTGTACTTGTACCGGGGCATAGTACCTTCCCTCCATCTGCTCAAGGGGGCACAGATAATGCACATTTTTGGACAACTGGTGGGCTAATGTTCTGGTTTTGGACATTGGGAGAGAAGAGATTTGGGCAGAATTCTGTGGAGAGTCGTGGGAATCTGCAAGAAAAAGTTGGCAACTTGAAATGGTTTCGGGTTCCCCGGGTTCCGGTTCTGGGCCGCCCTCCCCCTTTTTTGGAGGCAGTCATCAGGATGGGTTTGAACCAGGGGTTTTTGGTATTGTTGTTTCTGGGATAGGATGATGGGCGGCGACAGCTCAATCCCCACATCTACCCAGTCTATTGATTCGGTTTTAGGTTCCCCTCGTTCCGGTTCTGGGCCGCCCCCCGCTCTTTGGAGGCAGTCACCCGGATGGGTTTGAACCAGGGAAGTTTGGTTTTGTTGGTTCTTGGATAGGATGATGGGCGGCGACAGCTCAATCCCCACATCTACCCAGTCTGGATTGGAATCTCTTGGGACCCATTTTTCCTTGGGAGGAGTTCCCCCATCTCTGAAGGAGAAAATCCTTTTCCCAGCATCCTCTGAGGATCCCTCTCCCTCAAATTGGAAGACCTGTACCTCCTCCACAAAGTGGGTCTGTTTGGGTCCTTTGTTTCTCCTACCTTCTCTCTGCTCCTTGTGTGGCAGACTTTCAGGGGTAGGAGATTTTGTTTCCGGTTCCTGGTTTTCCAGGGGCTGTTTACAAGTTGGGAAGGAAGCTTCCTCCAAGGCTTTACACCCCCCTTCCCCTTGTGCATCCTCCCTGGGAACCGGTGGGTTATCGGGGTGCTGCCCCCATCATTGTTCTGGAGCACTAGGTCCAGAGTTTAGGGCATTCTGTGCCGGCATGCCCATCTGAGGGTTCTGTTGGGCCCTCAGCATGCGGCCCAAATCCTGTGCCATGTTCTGAACCTGGCGCTCTAACTGGGAAACCCGCTCAGGCTGATAAGGGGTCCGGTTTTCTCCCCTGGGCTGATCCCGGGAACAGTAGCTAACCCTTCTCTGGTAATACCCTGGGTTGGGAAGATTTGGGTACCCCCCCACCCTTGGCCTCCCCTCTCCCGGATTAGGTTGTCTGGGCTCAGGGAATTGGGGAAAGAAGGATGGATGGTTTTGGGGTTGGAAATTGGGTGGATACCTGGGAAAAACGTTCTGCCCAGTGTTTGGGGAATTTCTGCCCTCCTGTGGGAAGTTAGGAGGGATGTTCCCTGGGTCAGGTGCTTGGATGGATCCCCCCCCTTGGGCTGGAGGAGTCCACACATAACCCAGGATTGGTCTGTTTCCCTTGTAGCGGTGACTTACATAGTCAGGGGAGCGGGGGACTCCATTTGTGGGACTACCTCCTTGACTCCCTGTCTGTGACTGGCCCGAGGGCCTTCTGGGCTGTGAATTATTTGGTGCAGGCAGGTTTTTAGGTCCCCCTATCTCCAAATCTAAAACGGGGGCAACCTTTACCTCTGCCACCTTGGCAGCAGCAGGGGTGCTGTTGTTTTTTTTTTTTTGGCTGATTCTTGTTTTCTACCGGTTTCTGCACCTCATAGATGCGGGTGGCTTGCTCAATGTCCCAGTCTAAAGATCTTTTCTCGTGAAAATCTCTCACGAGCTGGATCATTATGTATTTGGGGAGAGCATGGAAAAATGTTGATGAATTCTCTGCTGTCCGTGCGCACCCTTTTGGTGGTCTGCGCAAAGGCACGCTTCAATTCTTGCACAAATTCTTGTGGGGCTTGATCCTCCCCACATTGCAAATTGTAGGCTGCCTTGCGAGCCTCTTGGGGATTCCGGTGAACAGAAAAATGTTTCAAGATGGTCGCCCTATACGTGGACCATCTTGAATGGTTTTGGTCCTCCAGCCCCGCAAAGAAACTGGAGTATTCTGGGGAGAATGTCCATTTGACGTACCGGATGCAGCTACTGCTGTCCTTCAAATGGAAGGTCTCCATCATTTGCTCAAAGAGCTCCAAGTGTTCCCACACAGAATACTTGGAGTTCTTGTGATAAGGCGTGATGACACTCCTGAATGCCTTAACCTGTTTTAAGGGGTCCTTACGCAAGGCCCATTTTGCCTTATTGGCCTTTTTGGTTCGGGTAACCCTGGTCCATTCATCCTCCGACTAAGAAGTACTGCTCCCAGAGGTGCCCGTCTGATCTTCCAGGTTTTCCCGGATTCTGCGAGCCTGGGAATGGCTGCAAGAATGTGGGGACCTGGTCTCCTGTGTCCTGTGACACTCAGAGGAGTCTTCAGATCCCTCCTTGCTACCAGGATTTGCTGGGAAACCCACCCCCCCACTGACCTAACTGGGCAGAGGTTTTCAAGATGCCCTTTGTGGGCCTACTCTCCTGGGGTTCCCCGCTAAATTGCACTGTGCTTAGGTGCCCATACCCGGATGCCCGCCCATCCATTCCTGGGAGGTACTGGCCTATGAGCCTCATCCTTTTGGCTGGATAGTAATCTGCCATCCCTGTGGCTCCATGCTCATGTGCGCCAGGGGACATGAGGGTGGCAGAGTCCAGGGACTGGGAGAGATGAAGGCCTCTGTTACTAGGGCTCCTGAGGTTATGCTCAGGTGTTTCCCTTTCCCAGCGAGCTTCATCTCTATCAGCCCCTGCTCCTGGTTGCAATGCAAGAGCCTGGGCTTTCAGTTCCTCAACCAAGGCCTTAGTAGACTCTATCAGTCTCTCCTGCATGGCTACCTGTTGCTGGAGCCTATCATTGTGCTGACAGAGAGCCTCAGTCTCTCTCTGTGCCTCCTGATTGGTCCTGGAGTACTGGGCCAGTCTTTGCTGCAGGAGGGTTTCCTCCTGAGTCCCATCCCTACTGGCCTGCTCCTTTCTTGCCAGAGCATCTTCCAACCTCCTGGTGTGCTCTAGCAAGTCGTGATGCTCTTTTTGGAGGTCACCCAGCCCCTAGAGGGCCAGGTGGTTTCCTTCAATTTTTTCTTTTAATTGGCAGACTTCCTGGCCTAAGGTGTCCCTTTCCTGACTAAGAGCCTGCATCTGTGCCCCCAGGTCGTCCCTCTGCCGTTGAAGGGCACCAGCTTTCTGGCGCTCTTCCTCAAACTCTGCCTGGGTATCCAGGTCTTTCAAAATCATTTTATTGTTTTCCTCTTTCTCTCTGTCTAGTTGGATTTGCAGGGTGGCTACCTGCTCTGTGCATGCCCTGTTGAAATTGATCTGTTGCTCCAGCTTTTTCTGGCACTGCAGTAAGGAGTCCAAACTGTCTTGGTACTCCTTCTGCAAAGCCAGGATTCTGGTATCCTGGTCAGCCTTTTCCTGTTGCAGGATATCCATATCCTCCTTCATTTTAATGATGTATTGTCTACTATCATTTTCTGACTCATGGCTCCTGTGCAGCCTCTGCTCAGAAGAGACCAGGTCAGATTGGGCCTTTTCTAACGCCATCTGTTGCCTATTTGCCAGATCTTGGCCTTCAGCACATTTGTCCTGCATGGCTTCCATATATAGATACATATATGCCGCTATCCTGGCAATCTTAATGTGTTCATCTTTTTCTTTAGGAGCCATATATAGTTCACTCAGGGCCACATGTAAGGGACCCTGATCTCTCCAAATATCTGACCCAGTTGTAGTGACCTGTTGTGTGATCGCCTGCAACCATACATTTTGGTCCTGTTCAGACCATTCACCTCTCACAAACAGTTTATGTAAGAGGTGCTCCCTAGCTATCTTCATATCTACCAAGTTTGTCATTCTGGAACTTGATTTCCTTCCTGACTTACAGAACAGACCGTTTCCTTAGAGCGTTCCTTTGAGGAGTGCTTTACAGCGTAACACAGCGTGGTGCTCTAACCGGATATGTATCCTGTCAGCTGGCACACTGTATTAATCTACACAAGTGATAGATCTAATCCAGAATCCCCGGCTACGAGCCCCCACTTTGTTAAAGACTCCAATCAAGCAGTCCCACTAAGTCAGTGCCTTGTCTGGGATTGCTCAAGGGAAGCCCTTATTTATATATTTTTGTGTCCAGTTCGTGTACTCTGGATGACAACCCTTATATAACACCCCTCTCTTAGAATCCACCTGACCCCACTGAGCCAAGAAGTAAGTTTGTTTTGCAAATTTAAAATGTTTGTTTGAGAATTAAACAATATATATATATATATATCACACTTTTATAATAAATTAATAATTGATATCACACTTGTGAATATGAGCAGTAATCAGCAATGGATGAGGTGATACTAGCACGCTGGTTCAATTACTTAGGAGTAGTATATAGGATAAGGTAGCTGAGAATGCTTTATATGGTACAAGGAAATGCAAGGTGGAAAAGAAGCAACACAGGAATAAACTTGATATGATTTCAGCAAAACATAATATATTCACTTTTCCCCTTTTGGCAATTCACCACCCCTCTATGCAATGTAAGGAGGTGGAAGTGACACACACAGTCTTCAGGAATACAATCACAGTACAATCCCAATTCAGTTCCCCCTAGCAAGCTTAGATCAACAGGGATGATTTTAAACACAAGCAAAGTACTTTAAAGGTGGTACGCAAAGAAGTGAAAAATATGCTAAAATGATTTTAATTCCCTCTAGAGGTTCAGGGTTGGTGACAGCTACCTTGTATTAGTTCAGGATCACTTTAGCAATGCTCTATGAATGATTGTCAGGTGGCAAACGAATTTCAGCAAAGGAAAGCAAGGAGCTGCTATTTTGCCAAGTGAAGAAATTGAGCCAAATCGCAATTCGCGCCAATTTTTCCGAGTGCGTCGAGCGCGATTACGTAAAAAGTATAATGAATAGAAATTCGGTTCTGGGTTCATTGGAAAGCCCAGAATCTTAGCTTTAAGATGAAAGTCAAATTTCGTTCCTAGGACATCCGGAGATACGGACAATTTCGTGAAGGTAGATTCTCAAAAGAAAAGTCAAGCTCAGAATGACAGGTGACAGTTTTCAGGTTTGAGATCACAGAAGGAACACAAGATTTCTAGGATGCAGTTCTCAATAGGTTAAAATAGTTTGAATTAGATTATTTTAAACTAAGAGATTTGGTTTTGCACAGTTCTAGCGGTACTCACACTATATTTTGGACAGGAATGCGACTTCGCCACGGATCGGGTCAGGATTGGACTGCGGTTCCCTCGCCAAGGACGGTCTCTGCCTGGTTCTGCTCACAGCGATCTGGGTCAGCTCTGCTAGCGGCACTGCACAGCGGTCTGGATCTCTGGTTCTGGCAAAAGTTCTTGGCACTGCACGGCGGTCTGGTCTCTGGTTCCGGGTACAGCTCTGCTTTCTGGGTGTTTCTGGCACAGGGTTTCAGGCCAGAATCAAACAGCTCAGCCCGGCTGTTTTACTCTGATGTGCCCCTTGGAAGTCTGGGGTGAATCAGTTTGCAAATGATTTTGAGGCCTGCTGACAAATTCTGAAGTCTGAATTCAAAGTTCTGGTCTCTGTCTGGATTTGAAGTCTAAGTGCTGGATCTGGTGTCTTCTGGCAAAATGCTCTGCAAGAAATCAGCTTGAAGTGGGAAGTGAATGTCCCTACCTGTCCTGCACAGTCTCCTATTATGTGTTTAGAAAGTGGGAGGGTAGGCTCATCTTCTATGCCAACCCTCTCAACTTATCATTGGCCAGTTCCTCCTCTATCCCTTGATTGGGGGAACTGGGTTATGAGTCAGAGTGATGAGGTAGGTTTATGGTCAGAGGATCCTCCCCTTGTCAAATTGCACACAAATCTATTTCTGATCCAAATACATATTTATCTATGTACCATTTTTCTAATATTATATGTCCAGTTAACATATTTTCTGTAGCACCAAACCATCTGATCCCTGTCTTTGTAAGATGTAGTGTCCACTTATGACAGAATTCTCCCCTTTCCATCCAGATAACGACCTCTAAACCTTTCCAGATTTTACACAAATGTGCACCAGGGATATGGGTTTCAGATGATAAAGTGTCAGATTTTTAACATTCATACATTTTGAGTAACAACCTTTTTTCCGCTACTATTCCCCAAGAACATACCACAGAGTCCTAACACCTCTTAAAATGTGCACAGAAAAATCACAAGAATGATGATGTTATTTATATAATGTTTACAAGTTCGCACTATGAATTGTCCATCTTTTTAAAATTATGCTCTGGCCCCAAAGGGGTGTGGTTTTCCAAAGCACATGGTGGAATTTCTGGTTTATCCACTTCCCCCAGGCTCAGCTGGCTCACAGATGCAGTGTCCCTCCCCGATTCCTTCCAAGAGGAAGCCATTTACGACCCCCCTAATTTAACATTTGCCTGGGCCAAGGACAGTACTTTGTTTAGTTTCCTGTAGTCCCCAGGTGCTCCTCCCCTGATTCAATCAGGGAGGTGCCATCTCCTTTTGGGGGGGGCAGCAGAATGCAGCCAGGCCTGGGAAGAGTGGCTAAGCAAGTTTCACTCCTGTCGGGGGTAGTTGCCAGGCAGAATTCACTCTCTTCAAGCCAGGCTTCAGCTAAATGTCACTTTAGTTCCCAGTTTTCTACATTCAACCCAAACTTGCAATGTTTACACATGCAGCTAGAACGCTGATTCTAAGTTCAAAACTATGGCATTTAACAGTTGCAAACTATGTGACACTCAACAGTAGGTCACTCATTTATTTTAAACATTTAGATTCTAGTGTCTTTCAGTCCAATTTCACTTCAGCTGCTGACATCCACAGCTCAGCCAGTTTTGTTATAAACATTGTTTTGGGCTTTTTCTCGTTCCAGATTTAGTATGCACACAAGAATACATTCTGCCAAATGTCTGCTGGTGTTCATTGAGATTTTTGAATATCTTGCAATGTTTAAAATAGGCATTTTTAGCTTGCATTTCAGAGAAACAAAGGTGATTTCAAAGCGCTTTTTTTTTTTAGCCACCGGTACTGCTGTTTTTCCTTTGGCACACATTTCACTCATGGCACTCCTGGCCCCTCACGCTCGCACTGGTGCGTGGCAGGTCAGGGGACCATTTTGCTGTGCGCAGAACTGCGCGGTTCTCTAGGATTCTGGCGCAAATGTGGGCTTTTCCGCCCTCTTGGATTTCCTAAGCCCACAGCACCAAGTGTTGCAGCATAATAACTTGAACGTGGGCCAAGACACCCAACAGGGGGAAGGTGGGAGTGATATTCTGTTTGGTCTGCATTATTCCTGAGTACCTGCTCTCTCCTCACATCTATTTAAATTGCCTATACGTGGTTTGAGGGGTTTTGCAGCGGGAACCTCTAACCATGGTGCTATCTGTTCCAAACCAACCCAAAAGCATTCTTTTCTTTGCTGCATTCTTTTTGTGTTCATTACCAATTCCCAGTACATGAAAGATATTATTCATTGTTCTTGTCACCTATTGGTGATTGTTGTTACCTATTAAAATATATTGTGATTTAAATTCTAAATACATGAATAAATATTTACCATTGAAAATTAGCCTGATTCCTGGTTCATTGTAACCTGGGGGTATTTTGAGGAGGGTGTAATATGAGTGGTATATCATTCAGAATATTGAACTTATAGACAAAAATAAATAAGGGTTTCATTTACGCACTCCATGCTAGGCAGGACTTGGGTGTGTGCCTGATTGAAATCCCTTACACCCCCCTGGGCCAATCAGTTTCCTCCAGACTATTCAGGCAGCTTCCAGGCAGGCAGTGCTTCGGGGTAGTCCAGGCTCCTTCACCCAGGCAGCAACTCCTTCTTTGGGATACAGCTCCTCTTCATGAGGCAGCGCCTGACAAGACGGAACCTGTCCCTGACTGGGATAAGTTCAGAATGAGCTGGCTCTGCTTTTATAGCCACACTCCTCCTCATCCTGTTGATGCTGATTGGTGGAAAGCTATGCTTACATGATTGGCTGGCATGTTGTTTCCATTCTGGTCCTTCTGTGTTTAGACTCGGTTTCTGTTGGCCCTTTGGGCTTCTATTACTTCAACTGTAGATTCACTTTCTTTAATTGCTTTTTGCATTCTTGTTTTTATCTTGGGCTCCATTTAAATATTATTTGTCTGATCCTTGGGGCTCAGGTTTTTATTTTATTAATTTAAGCACCTCTTACATTTCCCAGGTTTCTCTATGGGGATTTGAACCCGGGTCCTCCCATACGCTCTATGATGTTCCAAACATCTGGGACCTTTCCTGCTGCTGTCAAAGGAAAAGACTAGGGCTTTTTCTCTGAGGACCTGCAGTGTCTCTCCGCCGTCTACTCTCATCGACTTCATCCCTCAGAGTGTAGCACGCTTTCATCTTGGCACCCAGTGTTCCACCACTGGCACGCCAAGGGGTGGATGCCCATTTGTTCCTCTTTGCGTCGTGAGCTGCACCACTGCTGCAGCCATCCTGCTCCAGTGCGTTGTGTCACTACCGCCGCCAGGCAGTCCTGGGAAAGGCTGTTGTGTGGATTGCAGCACAGCGATTCACCACAGTATGTACCTGGAGTTTTCTTGCAGGCCCATTATTTGTTTTGTATTATGGTACCCAGAAATGACTCCGTGGGAGAGGTTGGATATGTATAGACATTGGAGTATACCTATCCTGTAATTGCCTCTTGTGTAAGGGTTGTGTCGAATGAAGTGGTTGTAGGTTAACTATACTGCTTGCAGGGTGCACTTAGACTTGCATAAAAAAATGTCTAGAAGTCAGAGAGGCATAAAAAACATTGAAAGTTAGTCATGGTAAAAAAAGAAACCTGTGCTACTGAAGCGTATTATTATTTTCATTCTTTTTGTCTAAAATAAGTGTTTTGTGGCTTTTAAAAATGTTGGAAAAAACAAGGAGGGTCATGGGAGGCCCTCTGCCGGACATTAGTCCCGGTTATGAGAGCCTTACCCAGATTATTTAGCTCCCTATCTTTCACAGAGGAGAAATATCCAAAACATATCAGTCTTTGTCCGGCTCTGGGGCAGACCAGCACTGAAATGCTAGGCAATTCTCCTCTGAACAATAGTACCAACAGCAACCCCAGACACGTGTTTCGGTCCGGTTGGACCTTATCAGTAAGGTGGAGCTGTGCCTCTCTAAGAATAGTGTGCAAGGGGTTCACGTCTGGATTTCCCTAGTAACCTAGGGTGAGACCCAAAGTTACTTAAATTATGCGTGAAAACTAGCCTTGTGCGGAATAAACTTTCCCAATCTTTTAATAATATGTTAACAGCAGAAATAGGTTCAGAAACAAATGCATAATATAGGATCCTGCTCCAAATGCGCACATTGCTTATTTATAATTTCTAGTACGGCACCATCATTGAGGGAACTGTGGTGAATCCAATGGGATTCCCCCCAGGAACCTGGTCTGGGACCCTTTTCATGTGGCCCGGGAAAGGCAGGCGCTCTCTGATCCCGACCCTGGGGGTGGTGCACTGCGGGAGAATCACATGGGGGGTCAGACCAGGGAGACTGGGAGGAACCCCTTTTTAACTTTCCCCGTAACCCTGCCCTTTTGATTACTTTTTGCCATTTTAAAGAAGAGAGGGAGCGAAACCCAAGGCAGAAGCATCCTGACAAACTGTATGTAAAAGACACCACAGAAGTTGTTTGGAGAAGAGTTGTGGTTGAACAGAAGTGACACTTTTGTTGTCAACTTTCGTCTCCTTCTTTCCTGGAAGGAGGTTATCCAGGAAGCTGCGTTGGTGCTAGTATTTTCTTTGTGGAACTTGAAAAGGGGATCTTTTCATCAAACGAAGAAAGAACTGTTACCAGTGGATTTTTATTTGTGTGTTTTTTGGAACTTTTCGAGACTATGTTAAAATATGAATTGTCCTTGGAAGAAATGGACTTTGGGATATTCCTGGGGGAACAAGATCTGCCCAAGACCACAAGAAGTCATCCAAGACACTGGTTGTTTGGTAACCTTTTATTTATGTTGTTTTATGTTGCTTTGAAGGTTTATGTTGTTTAATGTGAGGGTTAGTTTTGTGCATGCTAGGAGGTTTTACCATAGATCCTAGATTAGGTAGGGAATCCCCTGGTAAAGTAGGTTTAGTTGGGGCATATTTATAATTTTGTTAAAACTAAAATGGCCAATCTTGAGAAAACGAAACAGAGTCGTGAGTCTGGCATTACTGACCCCTCACAGGACTAAAACATGGGTTACCATCTTTGTTGGGACTTACTTAATTATTCTTAAATTGAGTGCACTTAGATGCAAATGGATACATGTTTGTTTTTACAGTACTCTATATAAATTATAATATTGTTTGTTTAATGTGAGTAGACACCTGCAGTGTAGAGTTCCGCAACAGATGGATTTTTTCACATTGCCCTTAATTTGAGTATTAAATTCCATTAAAAACACTCCAAATGTGCCAGAAAAGAACTGAGAAAGAGAAATGAATTGAATGGCCCAGAATCGCACACTGTGGTCATGCAGTGGTGCAAGTATTTAGATTTCATTTTCATTGTTTCACATCACCAAATTCTAACAAATACACATCTACTCTTACAGTCGACTTTAGGATCGTATATGACAATACTAAAATTAATTTCCTAATAAGGATATGTGTTATGGTAAAGGTGAAGTCCCCACAGTGATGGTGTTGCAAGGGTGCAGAAGTAAGACTCTGACACAGAGTGGTCATTGTGCTTGGTATAAACATTTATTTTAAAAAAAGGAAAAGAAAACGCTATCCTACCTTATCGCTGAGGGGTTTCCATGCCTCAACCAAAATTTCTAATGTCACAGTCAGCATGTCAAAAAGCAAAGTTTAGCGTGTCGGAAGTGGCCACTAGCAGTACGGTCCTGCGTACGCTTGTGTTTTTTTCTGAGGTGCGGCTTGACACTTCTTGGCTTGTGCGTATACGCGTTCGTACTACGCCGCAGGGTCCTTTCCTCTCACGAAGCGCAGCGCTGCGCTGAGCGGCAGAGGAGAGGCCGAGCGGCAGAGGAGAGACCGGCCCTATACGGGCCCTCGGTCCCCCGGTCCCCCGACGCCCACGGGAGCTGCTGCACGGAAGGAGTACCGGAGCAGCGAAAGGACGGGGAGCTACGTGTCCTGTTGGGGAGCCGCAGAGCGGATGAAGGAGGACTCTGTGCTTCCTCCCGCGGCTCCCACACAAAATGAGAGGTTCTTGCAACATCAGAGGTGAGTGGGGATTTATGTAGAGTATCCCTGGGGCTTCACCTTACGCTCTCCACATTGGAGACTGGATCAGTGGATCATTGTATAGATCCAGTATTGAGGCCCATCGGTTGATATATGTGAACTGGATGCTGGCAGTACATTAAAACCAGAGGGCCAGCTGGGACAAGAATACTACCGGCGGAGAGCTCTTGTGCCAAAATAACCTCCAGTGGAGCGCATACCCTCCACCCACCCTGATTAGAGGGGCCTTTTACAGGAGCCTTTTGGATCCAGCACTTCTACCTTGTGCCTAACTTCTCTTAGAAGGGAGCACTGGGGCCAGTACTACCCAACTTACGAGAGCGGGCCTTAAGGTCATACGCACAGGAGACTGCAGGTTTAGGCCTTTGATCCTGGACGTTACAAAGCCCGGAGGGCGCTAAATTGTGAAAACCCGTATGCCTCCAAAGAAGAGATCCACACAGTCAAAGTACAACCTTAGAGGAACCAAGGGAATGGAGACAACTAAGAATCCCTCAAAAAACCCTACTGGGCGGGCGAAACCCAAAAAGAAAGTTAAGAACGACATACCTGCGGATCAGGGAATGATCACTGAGTTTTTCCCGCAAAACCCACTTCCTGAAACTAATTCAACTACAATTGAGGAAGAACTGGTTCTTGTGCCGTCCAATGTAGGATCTATATGTGCCTCTACTTACGACGACATTGACAATAATTCACTATTGGAATTATGTCTTAATATTCAGAGGAAAATGACTCCTGCCCCATGCTCGCTACCTATCAGCGTGGACTGTGCTAACTCAAACAAGCAGAGAAATACTCCATTTGCATCCCCGACTTCAGTTGAAGCCATGGGCAGATTATCAGCATCACCAAATTTGGCGATGGCCTCTATGGAAGACAGTCTCCCAGCTGAAAGTGTATGCCTGGCTGATACTTATCCAGGAGCTACAGAGATCGCGGAGATCCAGTCCTCAGTTGCATCGTTGCAATTTGCCCTTAAGGTCCTACTGAAAATGACGGGGAAAATCTTGGACAACTCAAACGCCCTAATATTAGAGAGGGCAGAGAGGGAGAAAGAAGAGAATACTGCTGAAGTTGATCAATCAGCAGAGTCCAATCTCTCGGAAGCCATAAAATTGGCGGACGCAAGTGAAGAACACCATTCTGACGAGCCTCACAGTCCGGGGCGGGCGACAGATATAGAAAATGAAGAACCATTCTTCTCGCGTAAGCAACGCAGATTGGCCAGGAGGGCAGCAAGGATCAAAAGAGCTAAAGAAATGGCCATCCTCAAGTCGGTTAATGAATCTGCAGGGCACCCCTCAAAGAAAGCCAAAAAACGGGCAGCTAGAGCAAAGAAAAGGAAGAACAGTGGTGAGGGATGCCTGACGAGCTGGCTAATAGCCGACAGAGAAAAAATGATTGAGCCTGAGGAAGTGGAGGATTTTTGTGAGGAGGAAAACCCGCATGAAGTTCCAGAAACTGTGGACAAAGACAACTCCGGGAGTCCATTAGAGTTATCAGCAACATCTAATATAACTCGGCCCACTGAATCTACATCTACCATGGAAGGAAATCGTATATGTTATATAAAGAATTTGTATCTAAGTGAAAACACGAAATGTCTCTCTCGCTCAGAATTACTACTTAGATTGAGCTATGTACCACAACTGAGGGTCCTCAAGTCAGATGATTTCCAATTCGTGGACCTACTAAAAGGCCCTAATCCCCAGGTTTCAGCACTGCATTGTAAGTTTCTATCCACAGCGACATTGCTAAGGAATTATAAAACCGAACTGAAAGCAGTTGATGTGGAGGTTGATGCCGTTCTCAATGAACCAGACTTACGCCAACCGCCCATTAAGGTAGACATGATAGCTGAAACTAACCTCCGCCCCTACTTCCCGGAAGGTAAAAATGTGGGCATATCAGACATACAATAAGCATTAAAATGGCTTGCGGATTCACTACCTGAAGTACTACTAAAGCAATGAGATATGTCTATTCTCTCCTGGAACTGTAGGGGTTTTGCTCATTTGCTGTCAACCGAGGGCTCCATTAAGATCCTAGATAAACACAGTTGTTTTTGCCTGCAAGAAACCTGGGCAATGGAGCCATTGATCCTGGATGGTTTTGTTATTTATCAAATGGTAGCTAATAAAGGTACAAAGGGAAGACCCTATGGGGGACTTATTATAGGGGTGGCTAACACGTTTGGCTCTAAGTTAGTGAAACTGATTGTTCTAGCAACTTGATGGCAGTTGAGATCGACTATAACAACCAGTTAGGAATGGAGCACCTACTATTAGTTAGCCTTTACAACCCCCCGGGTGCACCAATAAGAGAACAACTCCAGGAGGCCTTACATAATCTATTGGCTACATGGCTACTAAAATCTGGGAATACTGGGATAATAGTGGCGGGAGACTTCAACTGCCACATGAGCGGTAACACAGAGAAGTCCTATAACCCTAATTTAAAAACTAAAAATTACATGCTACACTCTAAAAAAAATGATCCTGAGGGCCAAGGATGGAAACATTTGTTCGATCTATGGGACATCGAAATGCTTAATGGTAAAACAGTGAGCGATTCGCCAGGCAATTATACCTGGTCCAATGGCATTTCGAGAAGTACCATAGACTACATGTTTGTCTCACCTAGCCTCTATGAGATAGTGGAGGACATGCAAATAACCCCTAATGAGTGGAGTGATCATGCCACACTCATCTGTAAACTGAATATCGGGACAAAAGCCCCTATTAGTATCAACATGGGTAATATTGTGCCAAATAAAACCGGCACTAGAATCAGCTGGTCAGACAAAAATGTCACTCTTGCCGTGGCAGCCTTGGCTAACATTGATCCAAACTCACTACCGGACTTTCAGGAGATGTCGAGTGACGCCATTGAATACTGGATCTGCAACTTTGCTAAGAAACATGCAGTCTGTCGAATGGGGTCCATGACTAGCTGCGGCAAGGAAATGCCACCCTTTGACATAGCTATGAGAAATTTGAAAAGAGAGCGTAGAGCGGAACTCCGGCTGGCCAAGAGACAAGCTCACCCTCCAGACGTCTATTTTCTGATGGTTAGGAGCATTAAAAACAAATACAGAGCCATGATCAAGACCAAACGGAAACTAGATAAAATCAAGACCTGGCAAAGACTAGTTAACACGATTTGCACAGGCAAAACGCGGAACATCTGGGCTCTGCTGGGTGAGGCACGAGGCACTACACAAGGTACAATAGTTAACCCTATTAATGCGGAAACATGGATAGCCTTCCTCGCAAATAGGAATTCTAAAGCAGACTCAGAGGAACCTCAAACATTGATTCATAAGCCATCTATCCCCCCATTCAATGTGACATATCAAATGGTGCTGAATACAATCTCTGAACTAAAATCTTCGCGTGCCCCGGGCCCGAATGGTCTAGCTAACATTGTGATGAAGGCATATCCTGAATTCTGGGCATCCCTGTTAGCTATAATGTTTAAAAAGATCTTAAAAGTGGGGAGAATTCCCCGATCCTGGCAAACAGCGGTGCTCATACCAGTCTTTAAGAAGGGGAATCGAGCTGATCCTAGCAATTATAGATTACTCTCAATGCTGGATGTCACGGGCAAAATATTTGCCTCTCTCCTTCTAAAGGAGCTGCAGCTCTGGGTAGAGCAATCAGACATACTCTGCAAATTTCAGAGTGGCTTTAGGCAAGGATACTCGACAGCACACAACATCATGGTGCTGGATCTTTTGAGAACACGAGCTAGATCAAGAGGGCAGCCACCATTATATGCCCTATATATAGACTTCTCGGCGGCATTTGACTCTATCCCAAGAGAGGCCCTTTGGAGGAAGTTAAAAGCAATGGGTTGCCCGGATGGCCTGACCTATTATCTTAGATTACTTCATCAGAATACATCTGCTAAAGTAAAGTTAGATCAGGAAGGACACACCACTAGAAGTGTGCTCCAAAATAGGGGGGTTAAACAAGGATGTGTCACGGCCCCGCTGATCTATAATATGTATGTACATGACATCCCGGAGGCCATTAGGGGAGCTACAAATTGCCCTCCGAAAATAGGAGATTCCGTCTGTCCTGTCCTGGCCTATGCGGATGATCTGGTTATTCTAGACCACACAATTGGGGGGCTCCGAAGGTCGGCCATTGCCTTATGGGAATACGCCGAGACAAACGGCCTCAAAATTAATTTAGATAAAACTAAGGCAATGAGATTTACCATCAAGAACACCACTCGCGTACAGCTTAGGGTTGGTACAGATACCATTGCCTATTCTCCTTATTATCGCTATCTGGGGATAGAATTTGAGAGTATCGGCGACTATGGACTCTGCAAGCAGTCACGTAATGTAAAGGCAACACAACTGACTGCACTGTTCCATAGATTCACAGTGAAGCAGGGGGGATTTACTATCTGGGGAACGAGACAACTGTACGTGCAGGTATTATCACCTATGATCACCTATGGCCTAGAAGCCCTCCTCAATTCTGACCTGAAATGGTTGCAGGTGATTGAGGGTGATTGAGGGGAAATTTTGGCGCTCTATCCTGGGCCTCCCCATGGCAATACTAAGACTAGAATTGGGGCTGACCTCACTGAAAGCGATTGTATTGAAAAAGCGTGCCCTACTATATCTGAGAATGAGGGAGGAGACTAAGAATGGGCTACTTAAGGCGGTCTACTTAGAGATCTCGAAAGACAAACCAGCGTGCCCCTTGAAGGAGCAAATGTCTAAATTCCTGAAGATCATTGGGTGGCAAATTAGGGAAGGCAGTGTTACTACAGAAACGCAAAGGGCCCTGGTTAAACGCATAGAGCTATGGGATTGGCTGGAGAACTACGCCCATCTACAGAAGCTAAAAAGCTATCAGTTTGTCCAGTATAGACTATATAACTACAAAAATCTGCAGAGATATCTCAATTTATGCCCAGATAGGAGACTTAGACGTTTTATATTACTCCTAAGGCTAGAACAACTGCCTACCTTAATGATAACAGGTAGAAGAGATATGATCCCTCTAGAATTACGGCTCTGCCGGTTATGTAAAGGAGTGAATCGCCTAGAAACGGCCAGACATGTACTGACCGAGTGTTGCAAAATGTCACATACCATAAACCTTGGTCTGGGGCCGTTTGTGCATAACCAAGGTTATATCTATGAGGAACTATTCTGGCACCACTGCATTAACTCAAACAGTATAAGGCTCTTGATGGCATTGTACAGTATTTGGCTGATTGTGGAAATAAGACTTAGGATAACCATATAGACGGATATAAGGAAGAGCCGATGTATAGCCAAAGAGGAAAACCACGAAGGACCGCCGGCCAATATTGGCATTTATTTGTATAGGATCCGTAATATTGCGGTATTTAGACTGATACTCCATTTGAAAACTCTCAGCGGAGATAATAGGGCAGTATGTGGCAAGCCAGGATTCCAGAATTATTGTAAATGTAAACGCGAATTTAAAATTGAAGTTGTTTTATATGGTTTCAGGAAATGTATATTTAGAGAATATAATGTATTGCTTTTCTTGGCATCGTTTATGCAATGTGTTGTTAATTATTGATAATCTTTTTACTACAATTTTGTTCTTACTTAAGATATATTCTATGTGTAAAGTTTCGCTGTAAACTAAGTCACAATAAATTATTATTATAAAGCAAGAGTTCAGTCCTATGCCAGAATCCTAGCTCTGTCCCTCACACTCTATGTTAAACTAAATGAAAAGAAGGATGCCTTACTAGTCTGGAGGAATGGTTCCCTTCCTCTGGACAAAAAGGCAGTTCTTGTTTTATAAAGTTCTTAACGTTCAAACTCAAGTGTTGGGGGAATCTCTCCCTACCCTAGCCTTCCTTAGGCTTACAACAGAGTTCATCAGTTGGTGGGGGGCAGGGATGTCTCCTGTCCCCATTCCGCCTTTCTCAGTCTTCTTCAAACAGTGGTGGGTCCCTGACCCTGGTTGGCAGACCTGGTTCCCTTCTACTGGGCACTGCAACGAAGAAGAGGAGTTTGGATGCTTTTCCAAACCCTGGGGTTTCCCTGACCCTGGTTGGCAGACCTGGTTCCCTTCTCTCCACTTTTTCTCAGGCTCCAACACAGACCTGGTTTACTGAGCCTGCAAAGTACTGTGTTCATATGTATCACACTCACAGTTCTCTTCACAGTCTCTTGACCATTCATACAGACTTGGTTTACTTTCCTGCCAAGTACTGTCTTCATATATCGTATTCTTACGGTTCTCTTTGCCTTCTCCCCTTTTAATTGGCAGCCATGGGTCTTCTTTCCTCCAAGTACTGCCACGAGGAAGATTAGGTATTCTTGTTATGAGATATGTCCTTTGCATGTAAGGGTCCCAGGGCCTATTCTCTTTGTAATATTGCTTTGCTCATGCGTCTCATAATGTCGCAAGGGGTTATCCTCCTTTCCCCACTTTTCCTGTACTGTTGGCTTTAGGGTTCTTTGTACCCTCTGGGGGACTCAACCAACCAAATACCTTCAGGGTCCTGGCTGCAGCATTCAGGTCGGTCGCGGGCTTCGCCGTTCCTTTCTTTGGCTCGCCGGCTCTCTGGTGGTCTTCACGGCTTGCTGCAGCGGATCTGCAGCTCCTGTCCATGTTCAGTGTCCAACTCATAGTTGGAGCGCATAGTCTTGCAGTGCCGCGCTGCTGTTGCTCTCCACAGCTGGCTTTCAGCTTCTCTTGATGTGCCCCTTGAACACTGTGCTTTTTGCCCTTTCTGCGTCCTGGACTTCTTCTGCTGTTTTCAGCGGTGAGCCTTTGCCACGCTCTTGGTTCCTCCAGGGAGGATCTGACAGACAGGTAAGTCTGTTGTCAGTTTTTATGTTGACATTCAGTAAGTCTGTAGTTGAAGACTAGACCATTCATGTAGGTTCCTCTGTGTGATCCTCGCGGATCTCCAATTCTTCTTCGTCACAGTCCTTTGGCTTGGATCTTCGTAACAAGGTATCCCTACAAAATATCCCCTTCAAAAATATCACCGTACATATGGCCGTTTGTCTCGCCATAGGTGATATTTTGGGTGGGGGATATTTTGTGGGAGTGGCGGTTGCAGAGGTGTCCCCCACACATTTTAAAATATTGCAGTGGTTGCGGGGGTTTCCCCCGCAGGGTCCATGGGTCAATATCGCTGCAATAATATGTCGATATTTTTGCGGGGATATTAATACATGGAACCCATAACAACTACCTCCACTCTTCCTCATCTCAGCCCTTTCTACTTCCCGAGTTCTACAGAAGTATACTGATTGGAGGTGAAGGGGAGGTGTAGGTATTGGGCGGATACCACGTTCTCCCAGAATAGTCGTCACTGTTCCCACCGGGGGTTTCCCCTCCCATCAGATCCAACTGCTGAGGGTAGCTGCCTCACCTCCCTGGCCTCATTGGAGGGGGCTCACCCTACGGAAGCAGTGAAGACATCCTTGGATTCGTCACAGTGTGTGGTAATTGAAAAGTCAAAGGGCCTCATTACACGTTTGGTGGTATCTTGGCAGTAAATCTGCTGATAAGTCAAGTTGCGATATTAGAAATTTGGAGAACTTTTTCAGAGGTTTACAAGGACTGCAGAGTGGAGGAGCTGACCAGAATAGGAGTGAGGACGAGGCAACCAGAATGACCTACAGACTGGAGTAAGGTGGACTGAAAGAGAAAACACAGAGAGTGATTAAAGCAAAAGGGGAAACCCAGGGACTGGAGAAACGTTAAATGAAAAATAAAAACCCAGAGCGTGGAAGACACTGAAGCAAAATAGAAAACCTAGAGACCGGAGCAAGGTAAAGTGAAAGAGAAAATCCACGGTGTGAAAGAGACTATCTGCAAAGTGGTGAAATGTGAAGTGAAAAGGAAAGCATGGATATTGTTGGGAGGAGGCAGGTGAAAGGGAAAACTCCGAAAGGTGAGGAAGGTTGAGTGAAAGAGAAACCTCAGTAAGTGGTAGAACTTGGAGAGAAAGTGGAAACACTGAGAGCAGAGGAAAGAAAGATAACCACAAGAGTTGTCGAAGAGAAGGACACCAAACAGGGGGAGAAGAGGGTGCAGTTTACCCCAAGAGGAAAAGATGAGGTGGCACCTAAACTACAAAAAAGAAAGACTGAACCACAGGCCAAAGAGAGATTGGAAGGAGTTGGTCAGAAAGTGGAGAGAGAACAGACACACACTGGTCTAGGAAAAGGCACTGGAGAGAAAAGCCAAGCTTTCAGCCAAGAAAAAGGCAGAGAAAGGAATCTGAGGTCCTAAGCAGGAAAAGGCAGGGAAAGAAAGGCTTAAGGCCCTAACCCAGGAAGACGAGAAAGAAGAATAAAACCTTGTAAATACTATTTTACAATGTGAGGGGCACTTTAAACTCTCAGCCGAAAATTAATCACCATCATGACAAAACCTTAAAAATCACTTTAAACAAAAATAACTTGCCTGTGTCATTTGTAACACTATCACACAATGCATTGCCAGTGCCATACACAGGACCTAATGTACGTACTCTTGTATGCGTGACCCAGAGCAGAGAATGTTTTCCTTTGATGCGCTATACCTATTTTCAAATTGTCTTTGCCCATATTGGTTAATTTTTAGAGTTCTTAAATGCATCTTTGTCCACCAACATAGATCTGTGTTAAAAGCTATGAATCTGAGACCACTACAGTGGGAATTTTAGGTGTAACCTGCCAGACTACTAGTAAAGGTGTGCACTAGGCAAAATTGTTTGAGACTACTAGTAAAAGACAATGGGGTTAATTACGAGTTGGGTGGTATTGTGGCTGTAAATTGGCCAAATACCACCCAAAGCAATTACCGTTAATGCCACTCGGTCTGGCGGTATTACCGCTGGATTACAAGTAGAGGTGTAAGTCCCCATTTTCTTGAGCCCTTAGGACTCCAAAAAGCATTTTCAGGGCAATTACTACAGCGGTAATTCCGCTGCAGTAATTCTGCCAAAAACGGGCGGAAAATCAGCAGATTTATATCCAGCTGATTGCGGGAGTTCAATCCTGCAACATTCTGCCCAACTCATAGTTGGGCGGTTCTGAAATGCGGTGCTAACAGACTTACTGGCTCATTTTTACTGCACTGCCCAACTCATAATGAGGCCCAATGGAGTTTGATTTGTGTGTTTTAGGATGCCAGGAATAGATACCTGCAGTCAGTTCAGGATTGTTACGTTTATTTGATAAAACAAGGTCAGCATGAAAAACTGGCAAAAGAGCATGGGGGTTCTGTCTAAGGAATATTAAGGGACAACTCTCCCAAGGTGAATAGGTAAGAATAACATAAAAGTGGTGCTAAAATGATGATGTCCTGACACCCAAAGATGATCTTCACAGATCCCAATCATATTCTTAATGAATCTCTGTCTCTTGGGGGAATCCCGGATCTAAACCAAATGACAGTGCAATAATTGCCACCTAAACGTTTCAAGCTCATCTTATCACGTCTCCCCAAACATATGGCCAACACAGAAGTCAAAATCTATTTTTTTAAAATCCGGCCCTAATTTAAAACAAAATCCCAATTGGGTCATCATACATCAACCACTTTTCTCCAGGTAGTGGTCTCCTTTTCCTTGCACCTGCATATAGTCCAAGTACGACTCACATCCTGCCTTAGTTTTGATGCTAACATATCGTGCCAAAGGCGCTGAGCCAAGGGTTTTATCGAAAACATCCCGCTGTGCTTTAGCAAGGGCAGCTTCCTTAACAATGCCCTTTGATTGTGAGGTGTTAGGGCTGCTCCAATATTTATTTATTTGTAATTCTTATATAGCGCTACTCGCCCGTGGGCCTCAAAGCGCGCAGAGAACAGGAACAAGACATACAACAAAGAGCCAAAGGTAACAGCAGGCGATCCAGGGTCAGAAACAGTAGCAGTGTAGATACAAATGTTTAATGTGTGTCAACATTGAACAAATGGGTTTTAAGTGTTTTCTTGAATTCCACACAGAGCTTAGATTGCCTGAGTTCAGGTGGAAGTTTATTCCAGTATATTTGTTATATATGAGCCAAGATCCAATTCCCTCAAACAATCCTTAACATGCACGGCCCACGTCAGTGATGTACCCCCTTGTTGTACCAAAACATCCATTAGAGCATCTCTATATTTAGCAAGTTTATCATTTGACCAAAGGCGCACCCACAAAAAAATGGTACTATCCCCTGCATGCCAATCTCTAGCAACATTGGCACTGTCGGGGGGCTCGCAGGCAAGCCCAGAATATTTTTCAGGAATATATTTTCTACCACAGACAGTGAATCCATGTTCGCATGCCCACATAGCTCCGCTCCGTACATGGCTGCCTGTGTAGCCTGAGCTTTGTAGGTTTCCAATGCAACACGCCCCATTCCCGTGCTCAGCAGTATATCGCGCCAGGGCCCCGCTATGGCGACCCAGGGTAACCCTAGCCTTTTCAAGCTGCTTCATCCACCCACAGGCTGCCATGGTTCTGACCCGCAGAAAGTCATTATGTAGAACCTGCTCAAGTCATTATGTAGAACCTGCTCAATCACGCCTTCGTCCAGCACCACCGTGCGTCTCTCCTGGTGCCTGTTCTAGTCACGAGGCAAGCGAGCGGCCTGTTCCCTGTGGCTTTACCGTTTCTCAATGCATGATTGCGGTGGTGACTGAGTGGCTATTTTTGTGGAGCAACTCTGCATTCCTATTGCAGCAGCTCTTCTGCCACCTGGGTACCATAGCCTTCACTGAAGGTGTGCTGCCTTGGCTTGCTCACAGGACTTTGGCGTGGAGTAGGGTTGCTATTTGCAAAAGGTGGTGAAGACAGCAGGGCATCCCGCTCCAGCCACCCAGCGGCCAGGCCACCCCAGTAGTACCTAACTTGGAGCAATGCACCACACACATAAGGATGGGGAATTGCTCCAACTCACAACCGTGTCTTGGTGTATAAATATGTTCTCAGGCATAAAATATCTTGTACTGAGGCACATGCGGCTGAATATTTTAAAAGCGTGTCAGCTGCAGGAATGGCGGGTCGGTCCACATAGAACACTTGTGAGTAATCCAGAAGGGATGCTACACAATGTTATTTGCCTTAGCTTGCATTGACCTCTCCGAATCATATATAGATTGTGGTGTTCCCCAGTAACCACTGAACAGGGTAGACCCTTGTGTTTATCATTACCACTTACCTTTTCCACCATTTCAATGTCAAAGCCCCCGCCATCCGTCCCCGATACTGTTGTTCTCATGTAAGCTTGCTGTAACAGCGCCACGATGCCCTCGGGCCGCTTTGTGCGCTTTATAAATGTGAAAAATAAAATAAAATGAAATAAATACATTTCTGTAAATCTGCGCTCTCATGATACGTCTCATCTGTGGCCATCGAGTGGCAGGCCCCTGTATCCAGCGAGTATGTATCACTTGGGGTTTTGGAAAACGTGTACCTCTAGCAGCTTCCATTTGCAGCAAAGGTATGTTTCTGTATATTATTTTATTGGCAGCTAGCGTTTTGTTCCTTTTGTAGTGAATCTTTGCTCAGAAATTGAATATGTATCTCACCAGTACGCCATGTCTCCAAAGTTGCATGTATGCAAATGCAGTTTGCCATGGAAGTAAAGTTACTTGCAAATCATTGTCCATGTCACGATCCTCCCATGGACCCGTTTCTGTTTGTGTCATCATTTCTACGGGATTAGAGCGTTTTCATTTTGAAAATGGCAGGTTTGGACGTCCCTTTTTAATCCACCAATTGTTAACCTTTTTTTCTGTTCCCTTATGCCCCACCTCCCTACCCCAAGGTACTTATCTTCATATTTCCTTTATTGCAGTTGCATTAAGTTGCTTGTGAGGAACCCACTGGCTCCCACCACCCAAGTTACATCTTCCAACTGCCTGGGTTGGAACCCCACCTGGCATTCCCTCACTTATAGATACATGAACATTCTCACATCACACAGTCTCTCTCATCCCACGCATTGCAGGCATCCATCAGAGCACTTCACAATAGACACCTTCAATAATTACTTCTGCTTTATAGGTGGTTCCTTTGGCGCTCCACCCCACAGGGTTGAAATATACTGTATTATGTATTACTCGTGTAAACGTGGTTCCTTCAATACACCGGTGATGTCCCTATTACTTCTCAATGCCTGCCTACACAAATGCTGCAATTACCTCTAGTTCTGGATTGCTGGTTACTTTTACTGTGATGTCACACATCTCCTTTCTGTTGAGCCCAGATGGATCGATTCAAGTCACCCACTTTCCAATACACTCTGGCATATCTGACATCACACTTGCCTCCCATCACTCTTCTCCCCACCAAGGTGTTGCATTAAGGCCTTGCTCCACCCATCCCACTTCTGTTTGGTTGGAAGAGGACTCTTATAGACCAGTGATTCTTCTCTTCTCAACATCCAGGCGCTGCTGTCAATACTCCAAGTTGTCCTGTCTCACAGTTCTGCTTTGGCACTGTCCTAATTTGCCAAGGGGTCCCCAACACCCGTGTCATTACTGAGTGTGCTTATGGATTCCTCCCACAGCTGTCCTCAGTGACCGGTACATAACAGAGAGTGGCTGATCTGTGTGCCAGATCATAGATGCACCTGTTCAGCACTTCTGATCCTGTCAATTTATGTCCACTCTGTCTCCCCCGGCCTACAGCATTACACGCCTCCTGTCATCCTCGTCGCTATCTATCTAGATATGGCACGGGGACCAACGTGCCTGTAATCATCCATTTTATTCAGACCAACATCAGAGATGCCACATCTACTGCTTCACCCAAATGTTTACCTGTGACATTCTCACTCAGCAGTCCAATTTGTGCACCCACTAGATAGAATCATGTGCATGCTGTGGAGTCATCACTGATTCCCCAGCAAAGGTCTCCTCCCATGTGCCCAGGGGACGGCAGCCGCTTCCTGATCCTGACCCTGGAGGTGGTATTGTGAGGGAGGATCACATAGGAGGAGACAGCTGTCGAGGAGAGGTGGTGATCCCATCAGGAGAGATGTGGAGTTCTTCCCTTACCAGAGAAAAATCCTCATAAATTCCTCATGAGTCCATGATGACTTGTTGTTACCATATAAATTCCTCTCATTGCCAAACCCAGAAAAACTTTCTTGCAAAAACACTCAGTCAGGATAACATTCATACCTCACGAATATATAACACAAACCTCCTGTTTCTAATGTTTTCTTAAGTAAAAACTCTGAACAATATCATTATACAAATTTTTATAAATTATGTGAACTCCAACTCCCATAAATCCCCAAGTACTGAGATGAGAAAGCAGAGTGAGGAGTTGATGCAAATTGAAGAAGGCCCCAATCTGAAAGTATGGACTAGTTGCTTTGAAAGATCACAAGAGCGCAGGACTTTTAAAAATGCTGTCTGCCCTCGAACTGCAGAGAGAGCATGAGAAGAAAGAGATATGAAAACAGACCGTGTCGGAGTAGATCGAGAACGCAGATAATTCCTGAAGGCAACTCGCAATCACCAGAGCTACTCACCAGCGTGGCGCAAGACCAGGAGAGACGCTGCAGCTAAAGCTGGAGGACCGGCACAACACCAGCAGCAGCAGAGCTTCCGGAGAGGCAATTCTGCTGAAACGCAGAGGTCTTTGGTCCCGTTAGCGGAGAGAGGCTGACAAGTGAGCTGGAAGATGCAGGGAGAGTTGGAGGAAGGTCTGCAGAGCTATGGAGGCTGTTCCAGAGAGGAAGCTTTACTGCGACAACTTGCCAGGAAAGCTATGAAACACCAATGAGTCTAACCAAAGTCATCGAGGAACCCCGAGGCATACCGACAGGCATGTCAGCCAGCAAAACATATGAGAATATTTGAATACCGAACAAATGAAATGCAAAAGCAAAACTTGAACATTTCCCCATATATGGGATGCTAATATGGCAAAAGCTGCAGCAAGTATAACCCTAATCAAATAAATATTAAAGAAATAAGCACAGAGGAAGAACTTGAACAACTCGCCATACATGGGATATCAATTTGGGGAAAGTTAGAACAAGTTATACCTCAAACAAATAGAAACACAGTAAAGTGATATGACTGTGTAATGTTAAAAGACATTGAATTTGAGAAGAAGTCCTGGTGAAAGGAACACAGCAGGTAAGTGAACATTTGGTGGGGGGACATACCTGGCAGATAAGTATACCACGGGATCTAAATAACCCAAAATGAGATAACATGCATAGAAGTATACCAGAGGATCGACATAACCCAAAAGGGGATTCCTGGCAGGAGAGTATACCAGGTAATCCTGAGAATATTGAAACTGAAGATGAGGCCCTGGTGAAAGGAACACAGAAAGCATTGAACATTTGTTTTGGGGGTGGAGATGGCAGAGAAGTATGTCAGGGGATCTATATAACCCAAGAGGGTATTACTTGCAGGAGAGTATACCAGGTAATCCACTCACGATTTGTAGCAAGATACCTGGCATGGGAATATACCAGGGGATCTGAAGAGTATAAAAGAGGATTCCTGGCAGGGAAGTATACCAGGAGGTCCACCAAAGTTGTACAGAGAAATATACTTATTTTACCAAGCACATGGTAAAATTGTGTACCAAAGACACTTTTGCCATACTCAAGGAGCTATTTTTGGAAAGCTAAAAGAAATACCTATGCCATCTTTAAGGAATTATTGTTTGAAAGAGACACTTTTGCCATACTCAAGGAACTATTGTTTGAAAGAAACATTTTTGCCATCTTAAAGGAACTGTTGTTTGACAGATCGTTTTGCCGCCCTCAAGAAATTGTTAATTGAAAGACACACTTTCACCATCCTGCCTAAATATCCAAGGGAAGGAAACCACCCTGCAAGGATTTCCCCTTGCAGAAAACTGCTTCTGTTGGATTTATTTGTTTGATTATGGACACCTTTTGCCAAGCAGCAGTTTGAAGATACTTCCTCACACCCTTAGTTGATTATTTTTAGTGTGAAGGTCTGATTAGTGTGTTTTTGGACACAAGTACAGTTTAGAAATGTTTGACGACTTGACACAGAGTGATCTTTAGTTTTAGTTTCCTTGGTAGAGACACTCTCTTTTCGATGGGGAAAGAGAGGCCTTCATCCAACCTTCTTTTTGTTCATAAAGATGTCTGATGTTAAGAATATTACAACTTTGTGTCCGCCTCTCATTTCTGACCCCTCACAATGCCCACAGACACCCCAATTTACCCTGTCCATTCACCAAGATGCATGAACAAGACACAAAACTACCACATGGGAATAATTAAAATACACTAAACACGTGAAATAAATCCAGCCTATTTCATGCAAGCAGAAATAAAACAATGATCTATTTGTACATACAATAGTTACACAACATTGTAAATAAGGAAATAATACATTAAATGTAATAGTATGATATGATATGTCCTTTATAATGCACCTGTACACATGTGTTTCTAGGCGTGACAAGACAAGGGAGGGTACGGAGGGAGGACAAGATAACCGATCTCACTAGGCCATGTGTCATTTAGATTGTGCAAGTGCGGTAGCCCAAAGTGCAGGGGAAGGGGAAGTGCAGGGGGAGGGGGGAGGCTAAAGTGCAATTGGGGCCGCATTGCTCTGAGTAAGTACAGCCAGGGCAGCGCAGCTCTGGGTAAGTGCAAGGAGGCCGGGGACTGTAGGGGTTACAGCCCCTAGTGTGCGCCAGGCCCGGAGGCAGTGCGGGAAAGACTGGTCAAGAGGAGCCAGGTACCCATTGAGACTCTGAGGGTAACCAAGCAACCAGTCAGCACAGCAGACAGGTTGGTCAGCAGGGGAGGGAGGGAGAAAAGAAAGGTTTTGAGCTGCTTCCGGAACTTCAGGTGGTCCGGCTCAAGTTAGAGAGGGGTAGCGTGGCCGTTCCAGAGGGAGACACCTGCAGAGGAAAGTGATTTGTCCCCTAATCTCTGCCTGGTGAATCGTCTGACCCTCCGAGAGTTGGAGGTGGCAGAGCAAAGGGCTCGAGAAGGAAGGTATTTAGGAAGCAACTGTTTAATCAAGTGCGGGCCCTGCCCCAGAAACCTTGTGGATGATGCAGAGTGTCTTGAACTTGATCCTTGCAGCCACCAAGAGCCAGTGGAGAGATTTCAGGGCTGGAGAGATACAGTCTCTGGGCTTGAGGCCAAGGCTCAGTCTCACAGTCCTGTTCTGGAAGAGTTGCAGAGGGCAGAGAATATAGGAAGGCAGATTGAGAAAGAGGCTGTTGCAGTAGTCCAACCTAGAGAGAACCAGGGATCTGGAGACACTGAGCTTCTGGGGGAAGTGAGAAAAGGAAGAGTACCTCTGTGTAGGTGCGGCTGGTACTGGGCCTTCTTGGAAAGGTCTGTGATGTGAGGAGAGAAGTAGAGAGTGGAGTTGAAGATGGCGCCAAGGTTTTTTGCCACACAGGAATGCGAAGGAAGCAGCCCCATGCAGGATGGCCAGATTGACAGAGGGAAAGCAGGGGGATGGGTCCCGATGAGAAGCATCTCTGTCTTACTGGCATTAAGGCAGAGATTGTTGGAGGCGCACCAATCTTAAATTGTGGATAGACAGTCTGGAATGTGCGAGAGAGGAGAGGAAGCTGTATGGAGCTCGAAAGAGAGCTAAATGTCATCCGTATAACATTGAAAGTTAGAGCAGAAGGTGGAGATTAGGTGGGCCAGAGGGGCCATGGAGAGATTAAAGAGACAGATTGAGAGGTTAGAGCCCTGGGAAACACCACAGTGGAGAGAGAGGTGGTGGAGAGAAAGGATCCAAATTGGACCTGGGAGGGGCGGTCCAGGAGGAAAGAGGTCAGCCACTCCAGGGTCTGATCTGTGATGCCCAGATTCTCACGGAGTCGGTTGATCAGGATGGCATGATTGACCATGCCGAAAGCAGAGGAAAGGTCAAGGAGGATGAGGACTGAATGGGTGTTGGTGTCAAGATTGGGGAGCAGATCTTCACGGTTGTTCAGGAGTTTCTGTGCCTCTGGCTGCTCTGAAGCCAGAATGTTGGTCATGAAGACTGCTAGCAATTTCCGCGTGGAGAGTAAGCTGGGGAATGTACATCAAGTGTAAAAATTACATAACACTTATTCCGAATTATTGTCACAGTTTGCATAAATACCATAGAAAATTTAATGTGATATTAAAAAATCGTTGTACACCATTCAAACAACCAGTCACACCTACATTATTCTCACAGAGACCAAAATTTCTGATGTCATATCGATTGTCTCAAACCATCTCAGACTTCTTACAGGTATTGCGGTAAACTGCTATTAGCAATTCTGCCCAATATAGTTGTACATTATTTTTATTGCACATTATTTTTGTTGTCATTCTTTTGTTGCAAATTCTTTTAGTTGCCTACTAGTTATGATTACAGCCATATAATTTACTGCCCAAATCTGGACCTCAACAAACTCTTTTCGAGCATATCGTGTTTGCGTAACATATTGGGCATGTCTTCTTCAGGGCGTAGAAACTGCA
This sequence comes from Ambystoma mexicanum, assembly GCF_040938575.1. Lineage (NCBI taxonomy): Eukaryota > Metazoa > Chordata > Amphibia > Caudata > Ambystomatidae > Ambystoma > Ambystoma mexicanum. Next base: position 969,896,816 of record NC_090928.1, read on the forward strand.
AACAAACCAAACATCATGCACTATTACAGACTCCCAAATAACGCATGTGAATGAATCACACCATAATTAAACAGTGAACAACCTGTAAAGGGAAACACATGGTGGCCCTCTCTGACAAGTGTAGAGGAGGTCCCAAGTACAGCCCGCACTCTAACCATCCATTTTGAAGTACCAGAAACGTTCACACCAAAATATGTGACGTATGATGAGCAAATAAACCAGCAGAGAGCCGCAGTGGGGCTCTGTCCAGTACCCATCAGAAGAACAATGCCTATTGAAGTACCGATACCAAGGAAACCATGGACAGTGAGGCACCTATTGAGAAAACCATATCAACAAATGAAACGAAATGAAGATCGTCTAACTACAGTCCCTGAAGAAGCCAGGAAGGTCTTAATGGAAGACGAATGGTGACGTCACGAGAACCCGGACTGACTTACATACAAAAGAAATGATGACCAGAGAATGATGTAAAGAAATGAAAACTCCATGGACAAGGGGTATCATGAACCTAAAGTGAAAGGATGATGTCAAATATAAGAAGCTTAAGCTGTAAGCATGATGAAGATATTCGACCAGTTTACACATGTACATATGCTTGGAACCGCAAGAAAGCTAAGAAAATCGTGTGGCTTGCTCTGCTTAGTAGAAATATAGTGTGGCAAATGCCACCTATGCATATCTACCTCAAACAAAGCACGTTATATAAGTATACCTCCACTTTGCACAAGAAGCGGAATTAACCAAAGGTTACTAAAGGCTGCATGAGGAGAGCTTCATATTTAGCCAAATCAAGGATAAGCGGCAGAAACGAAACTCAGCAGAGGCAAATTGTGCCAAAAAAGCCAAGGTCGTATCAGTAGAATAGATGAACACTAGCTACAATTAATTGAAGCTAAGAACAGAATATCCTGCTTCAGAAAGGTCAACATAAGAAACTGGAGGCAGGTGGTGGGTGAAACGAAAATCAAATACACGAATTACATGAAGAAGAGGCAAATTCACGGTGTCTGAATCACGTGACCAGCCGAGCAAGAAGAAGTGAGACTTTCACACCTACGCATGGCAGCAGGCCAGGCGACGATATTAGAACTTTTCCAGACAGGAGATGCAGTCTCGAGGCCAACCACAGCGAAATAATTGACACATAGCCACTAAAGTGATTATTGATTGCAACAATAATTGGAGGAAGGCCGGGGGAGATAATGGGCACCCTGCATCTGTCCGACCATTCTGGTGCTGCTAAGCAAAGTGGAAAAGTATGAGTGGGGTTGGTGCCAACCCAATCACAGTGGACCAAGTAAGCTAGGGTCCTATAGTTAGTAGAACCAATGGGACGTTGTGTTTTTAATGACGTCTAAAGTAGCCATTTTGAAAGTAGGGCTTAGATGTCCCACCTGACAATGTTTATCCAATCCCCTTACTCCGTTACCATATACAGATATAGTACCTATTTTAAAGTTACCTTTCTAGAACCAATAGAATTGCATGCCAACTTTTAAGCGTTAAACGTCAGTGATGACGAGTGTTTAGTATAAATGATGTGTTCTTTATGAAGTTCGTTGGAGTTGTGAAGCGAGAGAGATTACGCATCCGCTGATATTCATGAGACTCCCCGTTTTTTGTACTTGTCATTAAACGGACTCCCTTTGCCAAACCGTTGAGTTGCCATTATTGATTTGGTGTTAGAGAATTAATCTGCACCCCCATCCATCTCACGGGTGCTGCTATCTTGTCTTAAAGTGCTTCTGGGCAAACCCTGACTCTATGGGCCGTTTGGGGGTCCCGGAGTACACTTGGTAGCAGAGATCAGATGGTTATCGATTATTGATTAGATAAGACACCCATTGACCATCGACATAAAGTAACTCTCGGTCCTCGGCAATATCACAAGTCCTTTGCCATCCGGCAGAGAAGACTGTGAAGCTCCCCGTAGACAGTGGTTGGAGTAAAAAGTAGAATCTGCAGACAGAGGTCTGAAGGGACCGGTGTTTCCCCACATAACCCCTTCCCACTCCTACGGGCAGGAGAGGCGGTGACGAAGGCGGTGATCCCGAGCATCCAGAAAGGAAACATGTGAACGATGAGTGAAAAAGACTAAATGCTTTGGCAAAAAGTGCATGCCTTAGAACAAGTTAGGGAAAGGTAACGGAGGGACGCGGGAACACAAAATATAGTCAGAAGTAGAGTAGAATGTATATCTATATATGCAGAAAGAAATAGTGACTCAAAGGGTGACTGAAGTAGTAAAAGAGGGTACCGGGGAGGACACCTGAGAAGAGAGAGGATACCGGGGGGGGGGCACCAGAGAAGAGCACCAGAGAAGAGAGAGGATTCACCTAATTCCTATGCTTTAATATAGCGGCTAGAAGAAACTTGCATCCATAGTCCTGAATAAAAGAGGAACAAATAGGTCACCACAGCGGTTAAAGATGCTTGTGAAAGGGATGAGTTTAAACTCCATGTCGGGGTAATATTAGAGGCAGAGGTCTGTGTAACCAGCTGGAGTTTGTCTAGTCTGTGAACGTCTGTCTTACGTGTTATTTGTTGTGACGTCATAGGGCGAAATTTTTCCTTTGAGGAACTAGCATAAAAAATTACAGGATTTGATACTTGAAATATTGTAGAATACAACATGACGTTTAATGAGTAAAATAGAAGACATAAAATTTTCTGGAAAAACGGGATTGGAGCTTGCGAAGACTGGTGCTCGCTCATACTGTTGAAAGTGTTTAAATAACAAAAGACATAACAAGTGTTATATAAAGAGAAAGTGAACAGATTTAAATATGGAAGACATGACTCCATTAGTACACCTGTGCAAACAGTTGCCAAAACATGCACCTAAACTAAAAAAGTACAGTGCAGAATGGGTTAAAGGAACCGCAAACAAGATGTTTATGCCATGGCCCCAGGGTGGATCGCTATTTAAAATGGTCCTATAGCACATGACGACATATTTGCACGCCACATACATGGGCAAAAAGCTAGACAAATGCCTAGCTAGTCTAGAGTTGTGGAAAATGTACCAACAGGATAAAGAGGAGGAGCCGGCATTAGATTGGATCCTTAATGTATGCACAGAGGGGGGTGAGGCGCCCTCAGTGCCACCCACCCCATCTGAAACGAGAATTGAAGACAGTAAGGACGAAGGGTTATACCCGCTAACAGAACTTAAAGCAGCTACAGGGTATAGCAACCCGGCATATGAGTCACCTACGCAAAGTAGCGACGAAAATCTAGAAAAAGATAAAGACAGAGATATCACCTCCAAAGTCCCGAGGGATAAGGAGAGACGTGAGAATAAGAGAAAAGACCAGGCACAAGGAAGTACATCTCTCGATACAGAGAGAGATGGCAAAAGATGGAAAGGAAATGAGGATAGAACTAATGAGATAGCATTCATACAAAACAAATGGATGGGAGGGCAGATTTTATTGAAACTCGATGGTAAAGGCATTGATGACACTAAACAAAAAGAGAAGCTAGACGATTTACAGAGAAAGGAAAAGGAAAAAGGATTGAGAGATGAAAGAATCAGGAAAAAAGACAGGCAGAGACGAGAGCAGTTATATCGCGAAGAGCAAGAAAGGCAACGCAATCGTAAACAGAGAGCAGCCAATGATCAAGACAGACAGGAGCAGCAAAGGATAGAAGAATAGGATACGGGAGAAAAGAATAAAGATGAAGGGATGAGGAAATCCAAAGGGCAAATGAACATAGAGACGCAAAGAAAGAGGAAGAAGAAAGGGTCAGAGAAGAAGCGAGGAAGGGCAGAGAATTCGATGCCTATGTAGAACGTAAGTGAAGACAGAGAGCACACAATCTTGAATATCTGGAAAGGGAGGTTAAAAAACCTGAGCCAGTAGAAGACTGGGAAGATATAGAAAAAGTCTTTCCTGAATACGATTAAGTACCAGGAACGTCTAGGGCGAATATCGAGGATGACTTCTACACTAGAAGCATCGGAGAGATAATCGATAGAATATATGATGAAATGGGGCTAGAACAAATACCCCAAGGGGCGCGGGAAGACGAGCGCCTGGAGAACACTCAGCTTTATGATACTGAGGACGTCTCTCGAAGTAGTGGAAATAGGGAACTCTCCCTAGATAGGTTGGAAATAAGTAGGAACAAAGAGGATGCAAGAAGTTGCACGAGTTGAGCACAGACAATGTCTGACACTGAAAGAAAGGAGCACGATGAAAAGGAGGAAGAGAGGAGACGCGAAAAACAATTCTCAGGAGGGAAAGGCATAAGATGGTTAGATTCTAGTGGGTCTGCACCGAGGGCATCAGAATCAGCCACACAGTCAGACCGACACAAAGAAGTATCTCACGGTCAGAGGGGGTGTCTCCACCACCCCTTTTGAGCCGGCTAAGGACATTGCCCGGTAGGCGGCGATGCAGGAATATTACTCCTGCAATAGACAGAAGAACAATGAGAGAAGAGAGAGAGGGTTATGCGTCACAATTTCCGTTGCCCACGAAAGGTGGAATGAGACCACAATATATTCCATGGCCACACATGGATCTAGAAAACCTGAAAAATAAGCTTCCAATGTTGACATCAGGAGCTGGAAAATGGATACACGAGCTACAAAAAATGGCGGTGGGGAATACGTTAGCTATGGGAGAGATCAAAGGTCTCTTAATCTCCATACTTGGTGATAGAGCAGACGATGTGTGGACACGAGCAGGTTAACCTGGTGTGACCACAGTTAATACCGCGCATGACGGAGATCCATTTAACAATTGCAGAGCCACAGCATGGAAAGCATTACGATTGCCATATCCAGATACTTCCGACATGGGAGCTATCATGACTCGGAAAATGAAGGAGTCAGAAGACCCATAGCTTTACATCCAGAATTTCCAAGACGCGTGGGTACTCAAGACTTGCGAATCTTGAGGGAAATCTATACCTGTGTTCTATTATACATTAGGCCAAGGGCTGCCAGATCTGGTACAGAAACAGCTCAAGAAATTGGTAGGAATCAAGGCCAAACTGCGGTCTGAGATACAGTTGACCATCGCACACTATTGCAGGCTACTGCAAGAAAAGAATCTCAAAAAAGAGGCTGCACGAAAGGGTGAAGGGGCGAAGTAAGTGCAGAAGAAATTGTCAAAATATGCCCTTGAAGGGGCAATGATAACTAGCACAAACGGGTCAAGCATGCAACAAGCCAATAATCCACAGCAGACTAATCATGGAAATACTGGGTTTTACCCCAGAGGAAGAGGATTCAGAGGAAGAGGATGGCAGAGTAATCAGGCAGGCTTTCAAAACATGCAAAATGGCAATCAAGATATGTCAAATGGGCAAATAATCAGACCACCACCAGTATGTTGGTTGTGTGGGAGGACAGGGCATTTAGCACGCACATTCAGAAGTCAAGGCATGATGCAAAATGACCAAGGAACAAGAGCAGGCATGGTGAATCCACCTGTGTTTTTACATCAGGGAGGAAATGGAGTTGCACAGAATCACACGGTGCAACAACAAACGCCAGGAGCACTGCAAGGCTTGCAATCTCAGAATTTGATGAGTTTTCCACAAGGACAGTCTCAACAGTCACCAATTCAACTGTCACAGACAGTAAGTGCAGGACAGGCTGTGAACAGTGGAATGAGGAGTAACGCTGGTGATGGGGGAAGTCCATTCGCACAAGGTGGGACAAAAGTATATATGGACTATGACAGCTCACTGGGAACCCTGATGTGTTCTACCCTATCAGTGACACCAGACCCTCACCAGGAACCAATGGTAGATGTCCTTATAGGGGATAAAGAATATTTCTTCTTAGTTGACACGGGTGCAACACGTTTGTGTATACGTGAAGGCAAGTTTTCCTTGACCGGCGATGCTATAAATACTCAGAGTTTCACAGGAGCTACAAGTTGTGTTCCTTTTACAGACGCACTTCCAGTCTCCATAGAAGAATGTGATATGAATGTACCTCTATTATATTCGTGACAAACCCCAGTAAACATCTTGGGTCGAGATCTAATGACAAAGTTAAACATGACAATCTCGTTCACGGAGGAGGGCATAGTATGTTCAACTCCCGGAAGGCACTATTTGAACGTATGTGAAATTATTAGAGCGTACGCAGGACACACAGCTATGAGGGCTGTACCATTAGAGCCCGAAATATTCGCGTATGGAATACGTGTGCTTGTGGCAGGGCTGACAGGTCTTGCTGAGAAAACCATGAGGACCCCAGATGAATTTCTTTTTAGGCCAAGAACACCTATGCACGAGGAAAAGGGACAAGTATTTCCCTCGATGATACACACAGACACAATACGAGGGAAAATGGCTTTGATTGATGGTTGAGATGATGAAGGTCGACAATGGTGCACAGTAATCACCATTGAAGAAGGGTACAGATTGACTGACGTTACTGATGACGATCTGTTTGACGAGCAAGCAGATAGGGGAGAAACAGCAGTTGAGGTAAACCACAGTTTTTGGGTGAAAAGGATCAAACGAGTGCCTCAGAGAATGATGTTGGCACAGAACCGTCCTGAATATTTCGAAGACAACATGGCCCAGGTGCCTGTCTCAGTGTGGACCACAGGCCCCTATGACGTAGGCTTATTGAAAGGAGTCGGAGAAGTGAAAATTAAACTGAAGCAAGGAGCAATTCTTCCAAAAGCACGACAAAATACCATGTCCAGGGAGGCAGATGAAGGAATTTTTAAGTCAATTTCAGCTATGTTGGAGCAGGGCATCTTAGTGACGTCAGAGTTGTCATGCAATACTGCAGTTTACCCTATGAAAAAATCAAAGGCAGGGTCTTGGCGTTTAATTCAGGATTTACGCCCAATAAATGATATTGTTGAGGCCGAGTTCCCTTTAGTCCTTAACCCGGCTACAATCCTATATAATATACCTGTTGAAGCAAAATATATATATATATTTTTTTTATTGGTTTCAAAGAAACCTTTAAAAAAGAAAGAGTACAAAAACAGAGTTACAAAACGAAACAAGCCCACACGAACCTCCCATATTGACAACATCATGCCATAATTTCCATCAGATGCGATAGTTGTTCTGGCAAGGGTAATGCAAGAACCTCAAAGCGACAATTGTTACCTCTTAGGAGGCGGAGTCAAATTTGGCTAGACAGATTTTCAGGTCTTTCAAGAAAATTACTAGCCCATACATGAGTTTTCGGTTTGACCCCTCAAACATAGTTTTCCACCAATCATCGGCAGAGTAGGTTTGTCGTGCCCAAAAGGTAGGGCCAAATAGCTGAGTTCGTAAGCTTCGAAGCCTTGGACAAAACAGGATTAGATGTTTAAGAGACTCTATTGATTGCTCACAAAGGCGACAAGTAAGATTTACGTTTTCATTTTTGTTCCAGGTTATGGTACGATCTTTGGTGAGATAGAGGTTGAGTCTGAATTGTATAAGAAGCAATCTTGAGTTTTGGTCTGGCGATTGGAGTAAGTATGGCTACAGTTTGTTGTATGCTCTTGCTTCAAAGGGAACATCTTTCATAAGGTGAGAGCTTTGTCTGTCTGAACAGGTTATTTGCCGGTCTGCTCTCCATAGCTTTTGCTTCGCTTTCTCAGGGTTTTCCAGTGAGGTCGTAACCTTGATGTCGTTCGCATCGAGTACTTCGAGACATAGTTTGCTCCACATGAAAAGAACTGTGTAATCCGGATCAGTATTTGGCTTGTGTACAATTTTGAATTGTGGTGCCGGAGGTGTTAAGATGGTCTTCCTATAGAGCTTTAGTAAATTCCAACACACTTTGGCGTGTATGGATATCAGTCCTAGTTCATATTTTAGGGTGAAAGTAGGACATCCTTTTGGAGGGTGAAGTGCTCTAGACCAAAAACCGTTCTCCAGTGTGCTCCACAAGTCATATGGGCAGCCAAGCATGTTTTCTACTCCATAGATGAGAGCCGGGACGGCCTTTTGACAGTAGAAGTTCAATAAAGGCTTTATGGAGAATTTTCCAAATGTTTTATTGATAATAGCTGTTTGGCAAGCTAACTGTCGACATTTCTTTTTTGTTGCTTCGACCCAGGGACCGTCATTTATGTTCAAACTTATCAATGTGCACAAGTATTTAATATTGGGCGATGTTCTTAAGGTTGTTTTTTCGAGATGCCAGGCCTGTTTGCTGTGTTCCTGTTTTTGAGTTGACAAGTTGCAGAGGATCAGTATTTCGCATTTTTGCTTGTTGATGCAAAGCCCATTTCTGGTGACATAAGTTTCCAGGGCATCAAGCTTGCGTTGAAGTCCAATGGGCGTGGCATCTAAAAGAATCAGATCATCTGCGTAGATGAGCCAACCAACATGCGAACCATGAATTTTGGGAGAAAAGGCAGCCACTGCTTTGAATGTTTCTCCAATGTATAAGATAAAGAGGTTAATGATAATGGCCGCCAACAGACAACCCTGTTTCACGCGTTTAAAGGTATTTATTTCAGATGACAAAGTGCCGCCGTAGTCCGATCTGATTTTGTTGATCGTGTTAGAGTGGAGTTCCTTGATGGCATCCAGTAGGCTTGGTGGACACTTCCAAGCTTTCAATTTATCCCACAGAATTTGACGATCTACACTATCGAAGGCATGGGAGAAATCAATTGCTGCCACGTAAATTTTGGAATTTTTTCTGATAGATTCCATTTTCAGTAGGTTCAGCAGAAGTGTGTTGAGGCCGCATCCGACGCCTTTCACAAAACCAGCTGGCCGGTGGTTTATATAGTTGTTTTCCGTTGACCAATTCAGCAGCATTTGTTGTAGTTGGCTTGCGTACATTTTTCCCAATACATCGAGAAGGGCGATGGGTCGATAGTCTTTTGGATTAGACCTGTTGCTTTTTTAAAGATGGGGATGATGATGGCACTTTTCCATGATTTTGTCGTGGCACATTTAGTTGTTATTCTTTCAAACAACGTGACGCAGAAGTCTGCCCATGCGTCCCGATTCAGTTTGATGGTGTAGTTCATGAGCCCATCAGGTCCCGGGGCTCTCGATGCACAGGATTTGTTGATAGAACTCACAATGTTGAATTTCAGGTCCCAAGTGATCAGGTTTGAGAGATTTTCATGGATTTCATCTCTATTTTTGCTGAACATTTCCGTATAGTATTTCACCCAAGTTTCTTTGGAGATAGTTGACGCTTGCAGCGCGTCCTGAGGAGCTGCGAAGATGTTGATAAGGCTCCCAAACTCTAAGGAATTTTTGTTTTTAAGCTTCATCAGCATTTCCTCCGAGTCGTTCTGTAGTAGAACTGAGTTATGGGCCTTGCTCCAGTTCTTATATTTCTGCATTGCAAGTTTTTTTTTTGCATGGTAGTGACCTGGGTCTTCATGAGATAGCTTTCTTGTCTCAAAACGCAGCAAGCGTTTATGCTGCAGCACTTGGATGTCAAACTTGTGTTTATGACGAAACGTAGGCTGTTTAAGGCCCTGTTTGTGTTCAGAGAATTGAGACAGCAGATGTTGGTATTCTATCATGTCAGGTTCTAAATTTAAGCTGGAAACAATCTTATTGACATCAGTGGTTTTGAGATTAAGGGCCTCATTACACAGATGGCGGTAAGGATTTACCAGTTCCGGTAAAATACCGGTACCGGTAAATCCTTACTGCCTTACTACGAGGTCCCTTTGCGGGTTGGGGGATTTAACGCCTGCTTTTTGCAGGCGTTAAAAACCAACCCGCAAAGGGACCCAGGGAGCTAATTACGGTACCGCAATTTGTGGTACCGTAATTAGCGCCTTCCCCATTCCCATTATGCCCTATGGGGCAAAAATGGGAATGAGGAAGGGCAATGGTGGAAGGGGGAATTACCGCCCCGCCAACCTTGGAATGGGGCGGTAATTCCCCTTTCCGCCAAGGCGGTGCCGGTATTTTACCGGCATGAACCATAATAGCGCCATGGTTCTCCGCCATCCGTGTAATGAGGCCCTAAGTCTTATCCTGCCTGAATGAAAGGAAATAGGATGAGGCCAGGTAGGCTGTGTTAAGGTATTTTGAATGTTGAATGTCATCTTCAGCATATCATGGTCGCTGTGTACCATCTTTATGACCTCTAGACAACTTGCCTTTGTTAGAATAGATTCAGAAACAAAGATGTAATCGAGTGTTTAAGATTGCTGATCTCAGCTCCATGTGAGATTAGCTGGAATGTCACCAGACAGATTCCCATTTAAAAGGGCCATCTTGTGAGAGTCCATTTCAGAACACCATGAGCGGGCCGCTAGGTCATGTGCCTTCCCTCTTTGTGGCTTTGTTGTAAAGCTGGAGTCATGATTCAGACAGTCGATATTTAAATCTCTGCAGATTATTATTTTTGCGGCGCTCATAGGGTGTCTATGATGGTAGTCAAATAGTCGATATATGGCGCTATTCCTGTGGCTACCTGGTTCCAGTATAAGTTGATAATGTGTAGGGACTCAGGTTCACAAGATCCAAGTAGCATCACTTTGGCAGTCTGGATATAGGGGGAGATGTTTTCGGTCTCCACAATTCTGAGGCCAGATGATTTTTTGCCACAATTAGTAGCCCAGCCGTTGGTCTTCCTTTCTGCTTTTTAGACACAGGATTTAAAGCTATCTCGAACAAAGGTAGAATGGGGCATTCCGTTAGCCATGTTTCTTGTAAACATACCAAGTCGAGGTCGAACATCCATGGCGTGTGAAACAGATGTACAAAGCCACGCGTGTTCCAGGATTCAAAGGTCATGGGCGAGAGGTTTTGAGATTCCTGGCATTACTTGCTCTGCTTCGTGTTTAGAGCAGACGAAAGCCATGCCCAGTTTCCATTATCAGAGGGACATGTAGTAGGACCATCAGGGGCAGTTGTGTCAGGCATTCCGCTTAGACCCTCCATGGTTATTTTTATTTGCTCACTGACTGTGTGAATTTGTCAGAGGCCTTGATTATGTTTGTAGAGTCGGTCTCAGATGATGCTAGGGACCCAGAGACTCTTAGGGGTTTTTCTCTTTCGTCCATTAAAATGGTCGCTACATGATTTGGGAGGCTTTAAGACAAACTCCCTTGTTTATAGACTTGAAGGTCGAGTCAACTTGCGGCATTGTGTACAACTCAAGGCCCAGGGACAACAGCACCGGGCCAGCTTCCAACAAGATGTCTCGAATTATACTTGATGCAAGATGTAGAATAACCTTGTCGTTTCTTTTTTCCGTATGAAATTCCACAATTTTCAGGTCATCGGGAAGATTTGTTCTCAGGCTAGGCAAAAGGTGGAAAAGCCTAGTTATATAATTACGGTTCAGAATTAGGTTGTCCGAGGAGTCCACTCTTTCCAGAATCAGTTGATGACAAGGAGAGACTTTTATTAGGATCTTTGAGTTGGCGATGTCTCGTTTATGAGCAGTGTGAGTTGCCTCTGAGGTAGAAACGAGGGGATGGAGTTTGTCTTGCGCTGAGAGCCTTAAGAACTGATTTAGAGGCTTGTTGACTTTGTGGAGGTCTGGAGTTATCTCGAGTGATTGAATTTCTCAACTCAGTACAGAAGACTTACTCGCCACAGTTTTGGCTCAATTTTCCTCCATTGTCAGAAAGGGAGAGCCAGTAGTTTTTTTCATGATAGGTGCCAGAGTGACAGGTTGCACCAAGGTACAGGTTCTCTGGCATTTGGACAAGGTGGAAACTCTTGGTGGCTTGGAGAGAGGCACCTTAACTGGTACGTTGATGCATGTGTTTGGGGGATCGGTAGCTGGTAGGTTAACAGTTGAGTTCTTTGAAGAACATTCTAGGTCGTTTTGGTGGTCCTCATCTTCATCTTCGTTCGTCGATAAGTTGACCAGGTCGATTTCATCATTCGGAAGCCCATTTAAATCAATAGATTCAGTGTTTGAACGTTTGTCCTCACATGCCACTTTTTGTTTTGGAAGGTTAGATTCTTTTAATCCAGTGTTATTGTGCACGGTTAGATTTACAGTTTTTATATTACGGAGGAATTTTCTAGATCCGTTCCCATGTCGCATTTTAGGTGCTGGTTGGTTTTTGGTTTTTCTTTTCGTTGCCTGGGTTTTTCCAAAAGCAAAAGTGGTCGTTGGATTCACTGGATGTTGGGCTCCTTTGAAGATGTCGAAGACCTCCAAACTCTTGGAGGAGCTGATGTCGACGGAATCTATTGTACTGTTGCCTTTCTTCGTGCTTGTATCGGCACTGAGAGGTAAAATACTCGAAGATGAGGCAGTTTTTGGGTTTGCGAGGGCAGGATTACTGGTTCGAAGACTAGTTGCCAGTGCTTTGCCAAAAGAGGTTATTTCCTGCGATGATGGATCCCGAGCAAGTCTGTCTGGAAGCGCTGAGTAAGCATTTTTAGCAAGGCCCTTGTCGAGAAGGTCAATCGGCCCGCTAGCACTGGGTGTGATTTTTTTGTTTTTAGATGGGAGTCCCTTAGGTGTCGGTTCGACCGCAGACAAGATGGAACTTGAGGTCCGAACGGTCTTCCTCAACTCGGCTTTATGCCTCTCAAGTTCTACACAGCATATCGGAGGCTTGTTGAAATGACATACCCCGTCGTCAATGTCCACAGTACTGACCGCGTTCGTGTGTGGCTCCAGTTGAAGGTGCCCAAGGAGCTCCTGTGTAGGTGCGGGGTCACATATTATGGTGGACGTTGACATCAAGCCGAGGTCGATTGGCACAGGGTTGGTGTTAACTGTAGTCAAGACACACTCCAACTCTTTGTCTCGTATATCAGTGCCAAGGTGGTGTGGCTCGTTGTAAGTATTTCGCGTTGAATACTCAGACTTTGTCCTGAAGAGTTTCAATGCTTCCTTGGCTACTTCTGCAAGTAGTTTTTTGTCCTCGTTGTTGTTTTTGGTTTGACCAGAAATAATGCTTAACATGGACTCCGTTTTGCCGCTTAGAAATGTTAGGTCATCTTTGCAGTGGATGCTCTTCTTCTCAATATCGATTAGTTTGGTGTTAAGAACTGCAATCAGAGTTGTGAGATCTTTGATGTTTTCGTTAATGTGTTCATAGAGTTTAGTAAAGGGAGCAAAGGATATGGCCATTGATGCCATGACGGACGCCTGAACATTTCTGGCCCAATTTAGATGGTAGCCAGTTAAAATTTTGAATAAATAATTTCCAATGTCTTTTGGTCGTATGTAAAAATGTCGAAAACAAATGGCGAAAATATATTTTTTTATTTTATATGTTTTTTTTGGGTTTAGTTAGTACAAAAAGGGTAAATAAAAAAAACGGGGGGTTGGGCAGGGAACTCACCCATTAAAAAAAAAAAAAAAAAAAAATCGACATTTTTTTCCACATTTGTGATTCGAAAAAAAAGGCATTCGAAATGATTTAATTCGAAAATGTCACTATAAACCAATTTAGGTCACTAGAGTTCGTTGGATTCTGGTTAATGGGTACTTGTTTATGTCGGCGATAGCGTCTGCATGTCCTGATTTTCGGGTAGGGGTGTTCCATCAAGGAAGAATCGGTAAGTGAAGTGTCAGATAAAGAAGAGTCTGAGGTCAGATTGCTAGGAGTCCTCAAAACATTAGATCCGGACTCAGTTATGAGGGGCACAGAGACGTTTTCTGGTAAGCACTGAGCAGCTCGTGAGCCGTATTTCGTCTTTTTCCACTGTGAGCATCGTGGAACAGCTGCTGGCACAGTTTCTCCTGCGTTTGGTGCCGCTAGCATCTCTGGTTAGGGGCTTCACCACGAGAGCAAAACAGGCAGCCGGGGTATCAATTGTTTTCGTTTGAGTTATTTGAACATTGTATCTGATGGCAGCGGTTTCCACTCAGTAAGTTTGCCGGGCTTTATTGATCAGTGCTAGATCGGTTAGCAGCTTATCAGCAATATCCAGTGAGTTGTGACGATTTTCTATGACATGTGCAGGAAACGTTGCGCCCGAGCTTTGGAGGTGACCAACCGGGAGAAAGGTTGGAGAGGGCGTAGCGAGTGGGTTAACATGACGATCACAAGGCTGTCTGTGAAAACGTTGTCACAGCAAGAACCGTCAACATTCTCCAGATGGTTGGCTGAGGCACTGAAGAAGATTGAGCGCCCAGGCATGAGCAGAGCTACGTCTGGTGCCGATTCCACGGTTGCAAAGGGATCAGCGGTCGTGGTGTGAGACGAGGAATAGACCGGGTCAGGCCCTGCAATAGGGCACAGCAGTGTTTTGGGGGCATTGAACGTCTGCTCAGTCGGCTCCATCGGCACGTCCGAGGGAGGTGCAGAGGGACAGAGTCATGCTTGTACAAGGCAGCTTCGGTGTTAGTGGAACAAGCTCCCTCCCCGGCACAAACCCAGTCAGCCCCTCCTCGTTTCGCAGCATCCTCCATGTGCGCCGACAGACGAACGGGCATCAAGTTTGCTACCAGTTTGGGTGTTAAAGATTGTTTGTCAGATGTGTTCAAGGGCTGTGTTAATGTTGGTAACCTTAGTAGTGTTCGAATTCTCACTTTCGTTTTCGCTTGCGGTGCAGCATATCTGTGAAGTTGCATGGGGTATGAAATTAACACATTCAACCGCAACCGCAGCGTCCTGAACATGGCAGCACAGCTGACTTACTTGGTCTCGGCGAACTCGACGATGCTGGGAGGCTGCAAGGGTGAATACGTCCTGCGGATCCTTGATGGATTTCATCCGTTTAAGTTGAGCCCGCGTCTTCAGAAATGCATGCGCTGTAGCTGACAAATCTGCCGTTCTCAGGGGACTGATCATGTACGCACGATCCAAGGTGGGATAAGAGGGGAGAGGAGGAGGCAGGGAGCAGGGTCTGCTCGGCTGCCTCGGACTGTAACGCTCACCTGGTATCCACGGGAATGTCACTCAGCCTGTTCTGACCTCTTATGACCTCGAACCCTTCCCTGGAGGCTATTCGACTGGAGACTGGGCCTGAAACACAGGATTGGTAGAGTTTAACTCCCTATTGTCTCTGTGTGCTGGAACCCCTTCTTCCCCGGGGTCCAACCCTTCCCTTTGATCCACAGCTCACCTTGTTTTCTTGGATAGTGTGCCATCCGTCCTGCTTTCAGCGCAGGGGCGTGTTGATTGATGCGGGCTCCTTGCTGCCTAGTTACTTCACTGGCAAGAGTCCGAACGTTTTCAGCGTGGATGCCGGTTATGAAGAACAAATGCGGTGGGTAAGCGCGGTATGCGGAACCTCTAGATGTTTCCATGCTAACCTGGAGTGTCATTTCGCTCTTGCAGATGGATGAGAAGTTCCGGAGACAGAGTTCCCCCAGAGCGGCTGGGATTCAGGTAAGCGTTTGAAGCTCGTACAGTATTTAAAAATAAGCGAAGATATGCAGAATGCTTACTAATGCCTTTTTTCTGTTCTTTTCCCTTTTCCTTAGGAAGCAGCGTGCCGGGATGGGAATGATACCGCCAAAGATGCCCGCAGAACAGAAGGAGCGATGAATGATGGACAGAAGCGCCGCAAGGTAAGGCTGTTCCTAACAGTGTTCTTGTTCTTGTAGGAGCTGAGCGCAGAAGAAAGATGCAGGCCTATTGGAGACCGATCCGAACACGGTGAGTGTCACGCTGCAGGTGCAGAAAACGCAAAGCATGTTTCTCAGCCTGGGTGTGGCTTAAATAGTCTATGGGTATCCCAGGTGTCTCTGGGCTGAACCACACCCAAAAGACCAGACCGCACATGTAGTTCTGGGAACCGAAATATGTGGGGGCATCCATCTTGTCCCCATCAATGCACTACAAGTCCAATCCCCAATGTTATCCTATGGGAGTGAGTGAGTCTGGTGCCACAAGCGCCAAGTCTGACTCCAAGTTGGTCTTTGGAGGAATGGAGAGGCCCTTGAGGCCCATGTAGGTGATCGTGGCCTGGCTCCAGCCTGACATCTTGGAGGGCTGGGGACATGAGGGGCAGGAATCGTGACAGCACTCCACCCAAGGCCCCTCTCAAGGTGGCTCTTCTGTCTGGTCCTGGTTTGGTTGGATGGTTTTGATGAAATTGTCTAAGCAAGCAAGGTGCATGGATGTACTCACAAGGCTCCCATGTCCTGTCTTGTGGACCATACCCTTTCCAGTCTACTAAGTAGTGTAATTTGGATCTGATGTACTTTGAATCTAGGATGTCCTTGACTTCGAATTCTGGCTCCCCGGCGACTACTACTAGCTGCGGTGGCGTTGCTACCCGGGTCCCAGGTTGAACAGGTTTAGGGAGACACGTGGAACACAGGATGAATCTGCATGTTTGACATCAAAGCTAGTCTGACTGCCACAGGATTTATCACGGAGGTGACAGTGAATGGACCCAGGTATCTTGGACAGAAAGTACTGGTTCCTTTAATGAACACGTATTTAGACGCCAGCCATACTTTGTCTCCCACTTGGTAGTTGGGGGCCTTTGCTCGGTATTGATCAGCAAACTTCTTTTGGCGATTCTTAGCTTGAAGTAGGTGTTCAGCTGCCCTTTTAAAGGTTTGAGAAATGGTCGTGTGCAGGGTTTTGACTGCTGGCATTTCCAGGGTTGTAGGAACGTCCAACTCAGAAGTACGTGGGTGCCTGCCATACATGGTATAAAAGGGTGTCTGCCCAGTGCTGGTGTGTAGGGAATTATTATAAGCATATTCAGCTATCTATAGTAGGTCGAACCAGCTTCCTTCAGCTTGGTGTAACATGCAACGCAGATACTGCTCGAGCGTCTGATTTGTCCTCTCAGTTTGACCATCCGTTTTGGGATGGTGACTGGTGGATAGCCGGATGTCGATCTGGGCCATAGAGCAGCATTTTCTCCAGAAGTTAGATACAAATTGAGTACCTCGGTCTGAGACCAAAACTGAAGGAAACCCATGGAGCCGTACAATGCCTTCAAGAAATACCTTTGCCAGAGTGGAAGCATTTGGGAGCCCCTTAAGAGGAATGAAATGTGCCATTTTTGAAAATAGGTCCACAACCAGAAGAATAGTGTTAAACCCTTGACTGGGTGGTAAGTCAGTAATAAAATCGAGGGACAACGTGTGCCAGGGTGCTGGTGCGATTTCCAATGGTTGTAATAGCCTAGCCGGTTTCTGCTTGGATGACTTGTTTTGAGCACACACTCCACAAGATAGGATGAATTGGATAATGTTGTTACGCCACGTGGGCCACCAATAATTTCATTTTACCTTGGCTAGGGTTTTAGCGATTCAGGGGTGGCCCTCGATCAAGGAATCATGATAACCGGACATGACTTGTTCTCGTAGTTCTTGGTTTGGTAAGAATAAACGATTCCTGAAGTAGGGCAACTGATCTTTTATCATGTAATGTTCTCCTTGTGCACTCCACGCTTGTAATTGCTCCGGACTCATCAGGTTTTGGATTTCTTCATGTAATTCTTTCTGAGTTATGGTTGCTGTGATTCCTCGGAGCTTGTCACTCGGGATGATTGCTATTGGGTCAGGGGTCTGATACCCTTGCTCTTCCACCCCCATACGGGAAAGGGCATCGGCCTTCCCGTTTTTCACCCCTGGTCGAAATGTAATCACGTAGTCATATTCAGCAAAAAAAAGAGCCCAACGTAGTTGTCGTGAGGATTGGGCCTTTGCCGTTTTAGGTAGTGGAGGTTTCGGTGGTCAGTTATTACGGTGATTGTGTGTCTGGCGCCCAAGAGGTAGTGCCGCCATGCCTTAAAGGCTGACTTAATGGCCAGGAGTTCTTTGTCTGTGATAGCGTAATTGAGTTCAGGGGTGTGAATTTATGCGAACAGAAAGCAAGAGGGTGTAATTGGCCCGTTTCGGGGTCCTTTTGTGAGAGGACGGCTCCCATAGCCATGCTTGAGGCATCCGTTTCCACCAGGTATGGGAGATCAGGTCGAGGGTGGCGTAAGATTGGGGCAGATGTGAATCTTGCTTTGAGTTTGTGGAAAGCCTCCTCGGCGTCTGTTGTCCACTGGAACTTTGTGTTGCTTTTCCGTAGTAATGACGTGATGGGATGCACGATTTGCGAAAATCCTGGGATGAACCGGCGGTAGAAGTTTGCAAAACCCAGCATACTTTGAACCCCCTTGAATGAATTTGGGGATGGCCAGTTCAGGATAGCATCTACCTTGTGTACATCCATTCGGATTCCATTCGGGCTGAGAATAAAGCCCAGGAATTCCATCTCAGAGACGTGGAATGAGCACTTTTCGAGCTTGGCGTAGAGCTGGTGTTGACAGAGTTTCTCCAATACGGATCGGACGTGTTTAACGTGGTCCTGCTTTGATGCAGAATATACTAGGATATCGTTGATGTACACTAGAGCACAGACATCAATCAATTCCCCTAGGACGTTGTTCATGAAGTATTGAAATGAAGCAGGCGCGTTGCAAAGGCCAAAGGGCATTACTTGATATTCGTACAAGCCGTATTTGGTGCGAAAAGCGGTTTTCCATTCGTCCCCCTGTTTTACGCGAACAAGGTGATATGCCCCCCTCAGGTCTAGTTTTGTGTAGATTTGGGCATCTTTGACTTGATCAAGCAATTCAGGGATCAGTGGCAGGGGGTAGGGATTTTTTACGGTAATCTGGTTCAGTGCTCGATAGTCGATGCACGTTCTCAAGTCCCCCTCCATTTTCGGTACGAAGAATAGAGGACTGGCTGCTGGAGACTTCGAGGGACAGATGAACCCGTTGGCCAGGTATTGGTCAAGATAGGCCTACAGGTGCTGGTTTTCTGGTTCCGTGAGTACGTAAATTCGCCCACAAGGGATTTGTGCGTCGGGTATTAGGTCGGTTTGGCAATCGTATGGTCTATGCGGTGGCAGGGTATTAGCCTGTTCTTTCTGAAAGACATCTTCAAAGTCCTGGTATTCACTTGGTAGGGTGCTGATTGCCACAGGCGCAAGCGTGGAGGTTCTGGTGTCTATTGGTTGTTTCTCTTAGCGATAACATGTGTGGGTGCAAGTCTCGGGAAAGGCCAATTCTTTTGCTCACCAATCGATTCGAGGATTGTGAGCTACCAACCATGGCATTCCCAAAATCAACCGGACTGTGGTGCCTTAATGAGGTCTCAAACGATAGATTCTTGGTGTCCATCTTGGCACAGAAGGGTTAAAGCTGCAGTGCATTGGGATACTGGACCAGAAGCTATTTCCGTGCCGTCAACAGTGGTAACAGTGTCGGTGGTTGATTTAGGGCGTGGATTAGGGATTTTAGGGTGGTTTGATTTGCCGCAAGATCCTGGCCGATGTAATTCCCAACGGCTCCACTGTCTATGTACGCTCTTACTGCGTACATCCGAGATGGTTATTGGTGATTGACCAAGACCACAGATAGTGCAAAATGGGAGGTCTGTAGTTCACTTTCTTCGCTCGACAAGTGGACCCCTACACTTGCCGGGCTGGGGAGTTTTCCGATTCCTTGATGGTATCTTCCTTGTCTGTGGCCCCTATCGTCCTCCTCGGTGGCTTCACAGGGCACTCTTTAAGGAAATGACCTGACCTTCCACAGTACAGACATAACTGCTGCTGTCTCCTTTTATCCCTTTCCGCTTTAGCCAAGGGGGATCTGACGCCTCCGATTTGCATTGGTTCTCCTGAACCTTCCGTTGTTCAGGCAGTATTGTCCTTTGAACGCACATACATAGGGTGAGGGTCTGGTCTGGTTCGATCTGCTCTTCGGTCCTGCAACCTATGATCCAGTTGAACAACAAGATCAATGAATTCTGAGCAGTCTTTCGGGGGTTCACTACTTGTGCGAGAACATCCTTGAGCTCCCCCCGCAACCCCTGATGAAATAACAGGGGTCTCTTCTCCACTGGCCATTCTGCTTCAACTACGGGTCTATTGAACGTGGCTATGTATGTTAATAGGTCTTGATTCCCTTGGCGTAGGGACAGAAGTTTGTTGTCTAATGCCTGCCCATGAGTACGACGGCTGAACAGCTTTTCCATCTCCTGCTGAATACCCCTGAAGTCATGCAGCAAAGGATCGTCTTGGGCCACAAAGGGTACAGACCAGTCCGCGGCGCTACCACTCAGGTAGAATAGCACAAAAGCGACCCATGATTGGTCATTCGGAAAGGCCCCTGGCCTACAAAGGAAGTGCAGGCGGCACTGGTTCATGAATGTTGCAAACCTCTTGGGATCCCCCGTAAATCGTTTGGGCGGGGCCAAGGGAACTGCCCCAGGAAGGGTTATCTGAACGGGATTGGCTGATGGCGCTGGCATCGAGGGCACGCTTCCCGGCAATGGTGCATGCCCTGCTTGTGACTGGAGAAGTTACCAGCTTAAATCATCAGTGCGTTCTTTGGCTACTATCAGCTCTCTCCTCAGGGTGCTGGTCTCCTGTCTGGCTGCATGTACTTCAGAACGTAGCTGCCCCAACATGTGGGCTAACTGATTGGTTTCTGACGTTTCCATGACGCCCAGGTGGAAATTGAATTGAGGCTTTGCATTCGGTAACGCTCACCTGGTATCCACGGGGACGTCACTCAGCCTGTTCTGACCTCTTATGACCTCGAACCCTTCCCTGGAGGCTATTCGACTGGAGACTGGGCCTGAAACACAGGATTAGTATAGTTTAACTCCCTATTGTCTCTGTGTGCTTGAACCGCTTCTTCCCCGGGGTCCAACCCTTCCCTTTGATCCACAGCTCACCTTGTTTTCTTGGATAGTGTGCCATCCGTCCTGCTTTCAGCGCAGGGGCGCGTTGATTGATGCAGGCTCCTTGCTGCCCAGTTACTTCACTGGCAAGAGTCCGACAGGTAAGTATAATGAATCTTTTGAACAGTTCTCTAACTTCGTTCCTTTCCTTCCTTAGATGATGGCCGGTGTCCAGGGATGGCGGCGTGCTGCTGAGATGAATAGCGCTGAAGGTGAGTAAAAGCGCGATGCGCGATGCACCCCTTTTGTATTTGTATTGAACTGAGTTATTTTTCTGTGTCTTTTAGGTGCCGCAACGTTTTCAGCGTGGATGCCGGTTATGAAGAACAAATGCGGTGGGTAAGCGCGGTATGCAGCACCTCTAGATGTTTCCACGCTAACCTGGAGTGTCTGTTCCCTCTTGCAGATGGATGAGAAGTTCCAGAGACAGAGTTCCCCCAGAGCGGCTGGGATTCAGGTAAGAGTTTGAAGCTCGTACAGTATTTAAAAATAAGCAAAGATTTGCAGAATGCTCACTAATGCCTTTTTCTGTTCCTTTCCCTTTTCCTTAGGAAGCGGCGTGCCGGGATGGGAATGACACCGCCGGAGATGCCCGCAGAAAAGAAGGAGCGATGAATGATGGGCAGAAGCACCGCAAGGTAAGACTGTTCCTAACGGTGTTCTTGTTCTTGCAGGAGCTGAGCGCAGAAGAAAGATGCAGGCCTACTGGAGACCGATCCGAACACGGTGAGTGTCACGCTGCAGGTGCAGAAAACGCAAAGCATGTTTCTCAGCCTGGGTGTGGCTTAAGTAGTCTCTGGGTATCCCAGGTGTCTCTGGGCTGAACCACACCCAAAAGACTAGACCGCACATGCAGTTCTGGGAACCGAAATATGTGGGGGCATCCATCTTGTCCCCATCAATGCACTACAAGTCCAATATCCAATGTTATCCTATGGGAGTGAGTGAGTCTGGTGCCACAAGCGGCAAGTCTGACTCCAAGTGGGTCTTTGGAGGGATGGAGAGGCCCTTGAAGGCCATGTAGGTGATCGTGGCCTGGCTCCTGCCTGACATCTTGGAGGGCTGGGGACATGAGGGGCAGGAATCGTGACAGGACTCCTCAGACTCTGCCCTGACTCTGCGCCCGCTTCACGGGGGGAACAAGTCTTTGAAGGTAAAACACGCCCACAGAAAGCAGTAGACAGTGTAAACAGACTGGAAGGGAAAAGCACACCAGCTCCTGCAGCTCCTCAGACTCTGCCCTGACTCTGTGCCTGCTCTGCGGGTGGGAACGAGTCTTTGAAGGTAAAACACACCCACAGAAAGCAGTAGACAGGGTAAACAGATTGGAAGGGAACAGCACACCAGCTCCTGCAGCTCCTCAGACACTGCCCTGACTCTGCCAAATAGGTAAAATATTTCCAGTGATTGACTTGAAAAATGCCTTTTTCTCAATCGCATTGCACTGAGACTCGCAAGATCTGATGTCATTTACGTTCAGACAAATGCGTCTGAAAAGCACAAGGCTACCCCAGGAGTACTGTGAATCTCCTTCTACTTTCAACAGAGTCCTGCAGATGGACCCAAGCAATATTGCATTAGAAAGTGTTGTCTTACAATATGTGGATGACATCTTAATTTGCAGCATGGCAGAAGAGAGATACAGACACGATTCTGTTCAGCTATTAACTATATTGGCTGAAAAAGGATATAAGGTTGACAAAGAGAAGTTACAATATTGTCAACAATTCTATCAATCTGATGGTAGTAATATGTTAAAACTTTTGGCTAGCAAGAACTCTGCAGAATCGTGGAAAATGATAAACCAGGCGACTGCAGGCCACCAGGTGGCTATTCAAACCAATGATGTGAGTGAAGAAAAGTCGGTTAATTATTACTCCAATTTGTATGCTGCACCTCTGGACGCTATTAGTATAGATAAGCCTGAGCCTCTACCTAACTTCCATTTACCTTTTGATAAAGATGACATTCTAATGTTTATCAATCAAGCTAGAAAGTCGAGAGCACCGGGTCCAGATGGGTTGTCAAATATACAAATGAAGCAATTCCCGGATATTTGGGCTGACATATTATATCTCATCTTTAAGAATGTTTTGTTAACCCATAAAATACCGGCGTCTTGGAAGCAAACCATCGTTATCCCCATTTATAAGAAGGGTGAACGGGCTAATCCGGCTAGTTATAGACCTATCTCTCTTTTAGACGTGCCTGGTAAGATCTTTTGCTGTCTAATTTTAAGAGATTTGAACAACTGGACAAAAAATTGTCTAAAAAGAGATCCTTTTCAATCTGGATTTGTTAGCGGCCTTGGCACCCTGCCCAACATTATTACAATTAACATGCTTAAGGCACAGTACGCTTTTCAGAAACAATTTAATAGCTTGCATTTATTGATTTTAGGACAGCGTTTGATGCCATAAATCGGGACTTATTATTCCAAAAGTTAAGACTCCTTGGCTGTCCATCATCACTTCTGGCACTAGTGATCCACTTACACACGGAAACCTCTATGCGTGTAAGGCTATCTCTAGAGGGTCTCCTGTCCGCATCTTTTTCTACTTATTTGGGCCTTAAACAGGGTTGCATTTTAGCCTCTATATTGTTTAACTTATTCAATTTTGACATGGGCAATTCGTTTCTCCAAATTGTTTCTGATGTCCCTGAGTTGGGAGGTCAGCGTATAGCTTGGTTGCTGTACGCTGACGACTTAGTTCTCATATCACAAACTCCCAAGGGACTTCAGAACTTACTTTCAGCCCTTTCAACCTACGTTGAAAAAAACCATCTCATAGTCAATTAGGATAAATCCCAAATTGTGGTTTGTAGGCCACAAAGAAAATGCAGAGTTAATAACTATACTTGGTTCATACGGAAGGAATGTATGGCAGTAGTTTCGGAATATAAATATTTGGGGCTTGTGGTTCAGAACACGATCACGGATAACATTTATGAGAGCTCTCTTCAGTCTAAATTGTCGAATTTGATCTCACAAGCTAGAATCCTCCTTTATAAGTATGGGAAATTCACACTAAAACACCTTTTGTTGTTCTACGAGCAAAAAGTTATTCCCTTACTGTTATATGGTGTTGAATCAAAGCTATATATGTGTGATAAAATATGGAATAAGCTTGAGGCATGTTTTTGGAAAAGGGTTTTACATCTCCCGAATTGCTCGCCCTTGCCCATTATAAGATTTGAATTAGGCCTAAACTCCTTGGCATGTACAGTTAAGTGGAGAATGTGCTCCTTTTTTCGAAAGTGCTTGTTGGGTTTGGAAAACGATAACATCTTGAGCACGGTTGCCCACTATTTGGTCATGTCAAATCATGTTTTTCCAGTGAAATGGCGCAACCTTGTTCTGAACACACTGATACAAGCTGACATATCCTTGCAGCTCCTAATTGAAAATCCCGGCCGTGCCAAAACAAAGTATCATTGTTGGGAATGGATACAAAATCGTGAAGCCTGTTTAAAATATAAAGATTTTAACAGCCACAACTTTGGCAATAAGAGGCTGGGACAGGCGGCAGGATACCTGCTGAAATGTCCTTCTGGAAGCATACGCAATAGATTTCTCTGTCTTAGACTAAATTTATGGCTTACCAGGGAAGTTCTAGTTAGGTGTAACTGTATTCCAAACAACATGATTTTTTGTCGTTTTTGTGAATCCCCTTTTGCAAGGGAAACCTTACAGCATTTGATTGTAACTTGTGTCAATTTGAATGAATAACAAGCCAAATTTTTCACCAACTTGTTAAATTTGCAAGAAGAAATGCATGAAAATCAAATATGGAGTGTTTTATTTTCCAGCACCA
Source organism: Ambystoma mexicanum (assembly GCF_040938575.1). Taxonomy (NCBI): domain Eukaryota; kingdom Metazoa; phylum Chordata; class Amphibia; order Caudata; family Ambystomatidae; genus Ambystoma; species Ambystoma mexicanum. Next base: position 969,921,179 of record NC_090928.1, read on the forward strand.
AATTCTCAGTGATAAAAGCTTTAGTGCATTTTCTTGAAGCCATTTTGCCACCTGAAATAATTCTGTAAAATAACCATGATTTTTGCCTGGAAATAGTTCATAGGTGTTTACGCATTTTGATTTGTTGTCCAAATCTCAGTTTCCCTACCTGATTTTATTAATTACTGTTTATAGATTCTTCACTGTGTAACCTTGCGTATAATTGAAAAGTGTAATAAGTGTAATATTTGTCTTACAAATTTGAAATGTTGATTTATGCAGCTATATCAAAATAAAATAAATAAATAATATTGTCAACAAGAAGTGCTATACATAGGTCAGCTGATCTCAGATGAGGGGAAAAGGGTTACCCCAGAAAGGGCTGATGCCATACTGAACACGGCTAAGCCACACATGATAAAACAGATGCAGAGCTTTTTGGTCTTTGCAATTATGCCAGGGCATGGGCCTTCGACTACAGCTCATATGCCAAGCCTTTGCTACAGGCCCTAAAGAAGGCACAAGTGACGAAAGAAAAGATTGAATGGTCTGAGACCATGGAGGAAGGATTTGCTGAACTCAAGAGAGCCATTTCCACGGCACCAGTTTTAGGGATTCCTAATTATGCAGAGGAATTCTACCTGTTTTCACATACGAATGGCAGCGTTATAACGGCAGTGCTGACACAGAGAACCACATTGGGGTACATGCCCGAGGTGTATTATAGTGGAAATTCAGTAATGAGAGGTCATTTCCCTTGCGAACAAAGTTTAGCTGCCGCAGCGTTCGCCATCGAGAAGGCTACAACCATTGTAATGGGATGCTCAATGACATTGTACGTCGAGCACTCGCTGTTTGCTATTCTAGAGAAACCGAAGGGCACACTGACATTTCAGAGAGCTTCTGCTTATGAAGTGATCATATCGAATCCATCGTTTAAGATAGTCCGATGCAAGATAGTGAACCCAGCTATGTTCACAGTAGAACCAGTCACTGAAGGAGAGCCGATCCATGACTGTGCAAATTCTTAAGAATTCTATGATGAAATTCCCAGAGTAAAAGAAAATGCATTGTCAGAAGGAGAAATTGTCTTTGTTGATGGTTCCTCGAGAATCGATCAAAGCGATGGATAAAGATATACAGGCGCTGCCGTGATGAAACACAAAGCAAATGGAGAATTTCGAGTGCTTCTTAGTGCACGATTACCATGTCATTATTCAGCACAGGCTGCAGAATTATTAGCGCTGATACTCGTGATTGAGAATCACGCAGACCAGGAAGTAACGGTGTACAGTGACTCCGCCTATGTGTCATCTACAGTGCACGCAGGCTTAGAGCGCTGGAAAACGAGGGGCTACCTCCGAGCAGACGGCATGCCAGTACAGCACGCAGTCTTATTGCACAGGCTGATCATGGCACTACAGCTCCCAGTGGGCATAGCGGTTGTGAAATGCGCCGCCCACACGAAGGGGACAGATTTTATCTCACGTGGAAATCAAGCAGCAGACACAGAAGCCAAGCGTATGGCATCCAAGAGCCAGACGATTATGAATGGTCAAGTCACAAATGTAAATGAAAAAATGATTGTCGCACGGAGTGAACCAGAAAGCTACGATAATATGGGACAAACACAGTTAATTGAACTCTAAAGGGAGGCACCACAGGAGGAGAAAAACCTTTGGAAGCGGCGACGGTGTTCTTTAAACCCCTCCGAAAGCTTGTGGTGACAAGACAGCACTGGTAAACCAGTAATGGCACTGGAACAGTTACACCATCCAGCACACATGACAAAAGTGAATCTAGCGGCAACACTCGCTAAAGACTGGTTCATACCGAAGTTAGCAGAGCATGTTGCATTTTTTTATGGTGAACTGTATATTTGCCAACAGTTCACGGCTGGGCATACACTAAGAGTAATCAGAGGAGTCATCCCAAGGCCCAATGGACCTTTTCAGCACTTGCATGTCGATTACTTCAATATGATTCAAGTATGTAATGGGTACAGGTATCTAGTTTTTGTGGTGTGTCCATTCTCTAGATGGATAGAAACAGGCCTATATACACACCCAGAATCTACCTGTGCGGCCAAATTTCTAGTGAGAGAGGTATTTCCCTGGTGGGGAGTATGTGAAGTCATGAGATCAGATAACGGGACTCACTTTGTAAATGAAGTTTTTGAACAGATTAGCTTGTTGCTTGGTATAAAGCACAAGTTCTCATCGGCGTATCACCCACAAGGTAACGGAATATGTGAGAAGCTCAATGGCTTATTAAAGGAAAGGATAGCCAAGTTGAAGCTTACTCTAAGAAAGGGATGGTTACACTGCCTTCCTTTGGCACTGTATGCACTCAGAAACCAACCCGGTTCTGACCATCATCTTACACCCCAGGACATAGCCACAGGAAGAAGAATGCACACTCTGCTGACACCCCGAGAGAGAGCTAGATGTGATGCACAGCCAACAAGAGAAATCTTAGGGTCTGAAATGCAAAATTACTTGAATTTCATGACATCTTGTCATACTGTAATTTCAGGCCAGCTGCAGCGACAACGAAAAGGGTGCAGGGCAGCAATGAACACAGAAGGAGATACTACTGCAGACACAGCTCAAGGACTACATATTCCATCAATCTTCCCTGGAGACACTGTGCTGGTGAAGAACCACACGAGGAAAAAGTGGGATGAGCCAAGGTTTAACGGTCCCTTTACAGTGGAAGACTGCACCCCCTCGGCAGTGAAGCTGCAAGGAAGAAGAGCTTGGATCTTTTTGGGTGACATCAAGCCATACATCGGACAAGGCCCCCTGCCTGCACCCCACCGCAAAGAGACTACGAACGATGGGGAAGAACCACAGCACGTGCAGACGCGATCCATGACGAGGAAGAAGGACACATGACCAGCAGCAAAGCAAAGACAAGGAACTTTGTGCAAAAGTTGTGGCTTCATTTTGGACATTCCTCTGAGCAAAAAAGGGGATAAGGACATAAAAACGCACACTGTGCATCCTAGTTGCAGGGTGAAGAAGAAAATTGCACTTTTAAGCCACAACATAGTCTGTTGACTTTGAACTTTGGACTGAGGCACACTGAAGCCTTGATTAGAAAACAATATGCCAAATTTTGATCGAGGACACATAAATTGGAAGAAAATACAGTATCCAGATTCTTTCCACACAGATGGCCTCATTACACGGTAGGCGGTAAGTCACCGCCTTTACCGCCATGGCGCTAATAACGTGTCCGTGTAGGTAGTAGACCACTAATAACGTGGCATTACAAGTACGCGGGCACAAGCTTAACGCCATGCCAGTAAGGACCCTACCGCCATGCCGGTAAAGACCCCATAATGGCCCTTACCGGCACCGAAGAATGCGCAGATAGCACATCCGCCCTCCCACAACATGGCATTAGCGGAAATAAGCAGAACCGGAAGTAGCATCATCGCACAGGAATGGGAAACAGCACGGTGGCCATCTTTAAAAACACAATCCATTGCCATCCTCTGTAGCCAGGACCTGCATCCACACAAGAGCCTTCCAAAATCCTTCATAGACCCATTGACAATGCCCAAGGCAATTAAAAAAGGAGCCGAACGGCAGCGCAAGGAGCGTTATTCTAATAAAGAGCTTACCATGCTCACTGACACGCTTGCTGCCAACGCAGAGGTGGTGTTCGCCAATGACATGTGGCGTCCCACCCTAATCAAAAAAAGAAGATCTGGGCAGAGGTGGCCCGTAAAGTCAGTGCGGTGGGCTCCACCCCCCGCACTGTGAAAGATGTCAGGAAGCGGTGGGGCGATCTCCGCCTCCGTGTACGCAGCATCCTGGCTGCCAACCGGAACCTGGCCATGGGCACAGGAGGCGGTGGAGGATCCCCAATAAAACTAATGGAGTGGGAGGAGACCTGTGCAAGCACCATAGGGGTTGAATCAATCGAGGGAGTCGGCGAAATGGAGCATGGTGTGCCCACTTCGTCAGATGGAGGTGAGTGTCCACACAAAACACTACACTGTGAAAGATGAGGTAATTCCCAAAATGTGAGCCCTAAATCATCTCATGGATGTGGCCATCAGACATACATTCACACAACACTGCCCATATGCGTTTCACATCCCAACACACACACATGCATGCATCACCACAGACACGTGTCACCCAGACTCATGCATGAATGACCCACCCAACAGTCTTACGACCTGTATGCCCAAACATGAAGTCTGAATGCACAGAACAGCATGAACAACAACATCTGCATGAAGCATGTTGACCAATCACCAATGCCATCCCTCTCTTTGTCCCCCACAGGCTCACAAACTGACAGTGATGAGCAGGACACTGCAACGCAGGCTCCCCCTGCTAAGAAACAACCCAGGGGAAAGGATTCAGGCAACATTGCCAGCACGTCGAGGGGCACAGGGAAGAGTGCACTCCCGCAGAGGGCCAAACCCACCAAGCCACCCACGTCACCAAGACGTGAACGTACGCCTGACCCAATTGCAGCACCCACTCTAGTAACCCCCCCCCACGCAAGATCCACCCGTGGAAGGGACACTGTCTGCTGCCAATAGTTCCATCGGTGAGGCAGCTGCCACGGCACTCATGTCCGATGTGGAGGACACTTGTGACTTGGCCATATAACAACATACACCCAGCCCCCAGCAGTCAAAAGAACCGAGCCCACGCCCCACATCACATTCCAGCAGCCATGGCCAGTCTGGAGATGAAATAGTGGCAGGGTGCTGGAGTCCACCGGTGTCATTACCTGATGCTGGATGGATACAATAAGGTGCGGCACCCACCCCACAAGCAAAATACAGTGGCCATGACATGGCCATCATCAGACAGCGGCAGGAGGACATCACTGCGCTGGTTGGCCAGCATGTGGATGAGGCAGAACGTGCAAGGGAGGAGTGCAGGGAGCATGCAAGGGACATCAGACAGACCATAGAAGCCAGCACCAACAGGCTATGTGAGAAAACGTCACTTGTGAGGCAGGTCCTCACACGCATAGCAGACGCAATGGACAGGCAGAACCCCCCACCGGCACCGGAACAACCATGCACCTCCTCTTCTGCCAGCTCAAGGCAGACAAGCCCCCTATGCAGCGCACAACCTCTCAACCCCCCAACGGTGGCAGTGGGGATGGGAACTAGGGCCAGCCAGATGTTGCTGACACATGTGCAGCTATGCAGCACTGATGTACAAGCCATTCATGGGGGTGTTGTGGGGGGAGGGGGGAAGGGTGTTTTGGGAGTGTTGTGGGGGGAGGGGCAAAGGGTGTTTTGGGAGTGTTGTGGGGGAGGGGGAAAGGGTGTTTTGGGAGTGTTGTGGGGGGAGGGAGGAAGGGTGTTTCGGGAGTGTTGTGGGGGAGGGGGAAAGGGTGTTTCGGGAGTGTTGTGGGGGAGGGGGAAAGGGTGTTTTGGGAGTGTTGTGGGGGGAGGGGGGAAAGGGTGTTTGCGTAGTTGGGTCCATGCACTTCTTTAAAAATAATACTTAAAACACACTGGTGACAAGATAAATCACAGGAGTGGACATTTTCATTGTGTATGTGTGCTTTATTGGTGGACAGGGCCCAGTGTACATTTCACCACAAAACCCAGTGGCCAAATACCCACATCAATTCAACAAAGGTCAACCATGTGTGTTAGAAAATTTGGTCGATCAGATACTGGCGCACAGCACGTGCCTCCTGGGCATCGCCACCTGCATGACCTGCAGCCCCGTCTCCTCCCTCCTCATCCCCATCATCATCCTCAGCAGGTGGTTGCACTTCAATGTCAGGGGTCATTGGCACATTCCGTCTGATGCACATATTGTGCAGCATGACACATGCCATGGTGATCTTGGCCACCTTCTCATGGCCGTACAGGAGTGCCCCGCCCGACCTGCTGAGGCACCGGAACCGTGTCTTCAAAAGGCCAAATGTCTGCTCAATTACCACGCGGGTACGGGTATGTGCACGATTGTATTCCTCTTTGTGCCTGTTCTGTGGGTTCCGTACAGGGGTAAGGAGCCACCTCTTCAGGGGATAGCCAGCATCACCTGCATGGGTGGAACAATGGGTATGTGTTAGTGTTTACATCAAGTGGAACCTGTACATATAACACAAATCAACTTTGCATTGTGAATGACATCCACAAATCCCTGCATGCATGGAGGCAAACAGAGTAACTGCAATGTGGGAAGGTGAGGTAGTCCTTGCAAGTGGACATGCACCGTGCATGACTACGGCAGTTATTGCCATGTCCTGGGTGAGGTCAAGTCATTTGTGTCTCTTGGTCCTGTCAACGTTTGTACCACACTGCTAGTGTACTGACATCCCAAAGTTGATGTCCCCATGTTGTGATGCGGCACTTCAGTAGTGGTGCACAGGTGTGGATAAGTACAATGGCTACAGGTGATCCCTTTGTATGCACTCAAGGCCGCATATCCGTTGTGATGTTGTTCAGCGTACATTTCCAATGTCCATTTTGGGTGTATATTGCTGCTTTGTGTTATAAAGGGTATGGTATGATGTGCAATGTGCATGAGAATGGATATGGCATGTTTGGCGTAATGGATTAATTGCTTTGTTGTGCAGCTTACTACTTGCATGTGGTTTTGTGTCAGGTCCATTGTGGGCTGCCTTGGTGGACAGTGATGTTAATCTGTATGTCCATTTTATGTCCTGACAACTGTTCACACCCAGTTGGAGTATGCATCTCCTCCCCCCCAATCACACCCAGTTGGAGTATGCATCTCCCCCCCAATCACACCCAGTTGGAGTATGCATCTCTCCCCCCAATCACACCCAGTTGGAGTATGCATCTCCCCCCCCAATCACACACCACATCACAATTCCATGTGCTTGCCCTGCTACTCATCAAGTAGCCACGAACGTTGTCCAGGATGTCGCTCCATGTAGCATGGTATCGTTGAGTTCCGCAGGACCATTGAATCATGGGTTGACCAGGGATATCGGGCACAACAATGTGTGATTATCCTGTTTGAGTCACATACCATTTGGACGTTGATGGAGTGGTATTGCTTTCTGTTTCGGTAGACTGCCTCATTGGCATGTGAGACCACCAATTCCACATGGGTACAGTCGATGGCCCCAATGCAACTTGGGATGCCTGTCAGTGAATAGAAGCCAAATTTGGTGTTGCAGATCTCCTGGGCAGTCCGTGGCAGGGATATGTGTTCACTTGTGTGCTTCAGGAGGGCATCGAGCACCTGGTTCAGCGTGCGTGAGAATACTGGTTGTGATATGCCATGCATCTGCCCTACCGTATGCTGGTAGGTGCCTGTGGCCAGGAAGTGGAGCATAGTTGCCACCTTCAGTAGAGGGGGGATGGCAGTACGGATGTCTATGAGGCTCACCATGTCGTTGTGTATCATGTCCACAATGGTGGTGATGGTATCCCGGTCCAGACGGTACAGGGTGTGTATCTGCTCAGGGGTTAGGTTGAATGGACTGGCTCTAATCCTGGGGATTGGTGGCTGCCTCTGTGGTATGACTAGGTGCACTGGTGGGGCTTGCTGGGCCTGTCTCGCCCTCCTCCTCCTCCTCCTCCTGCGTCTCCTCTGTGCTGCCTGTTGTTGTTGGTGCTGCAATGCAATCATGTCCCCCAGCACATGTAATGCTGCTAGTATTGGAATCATCTTGGTGTGTGAATGGGTGTAGGAAGGGGTGTGGTGTGCTCCTTCTGTGCTGCCCCAGTCTCCATAACCTCCACCTGTGCTGATTGTGGCCACCTGTGGCAGTTGGGAACACTGCACATGGCCCTTAATGGGTGCTTCGCGATGCCGGAATTTCCGCCATGCCGGTATGGGCTTTTTGGCCATACACCATGCCACTATTAGCATGTCCGCATGCCTTGTTATGGACTCCTATTTCCACCATGCTGCTATTGCCGACATGAGGGGTCGTGTGCCGCTAATAGCGGATAGGCTGGCCGTAATTGGCAGTAGCGGTTAGCGATACTGGTAATCCAGCATTGTTTTTCCCTTACCGCCTACCGTGTAATGAGGCCCAGAGACTTTGTTCGGAATCACTTATGGTGTCCCACAGTAGCAACATCACCAAAGGTGTGTTAACATATTTCGATCTAGTGCTAAGATCCTACCCGTCACTGGTGGGGAGGCTCACCAGTATCACTGACTTTCTTCAAGATCCTGAAAACGAAAAGACTATAAGGAGGCTGCTTACTGTAATTGCCGAGCAGTTCCTCCTACTTCCGGAATATAGTGAGGAAAAACCAAATGTCCCAAGTGGAGGATGAAGCGAATAGGCTTATTAATGTACTGTTCTTTTGCCTAATTGAAGACTGTCCAGATCTTGTCGGAAGAACTACAAACGTATTGACATTTCTTCGAGATCCAGCAAATACAGCACGTCTAAGTATAATCCTGAACGGAATTATTATTCAAGTTGTTCTTCATGCACACCGAAATTGCAGAAACTGTTCACAGTGAGTGAGAGCCAACAGTCCCAAACCTCAGCACGGGCAGGGCAAATGTCCCTGTTACCAGAAGACAGCAGGCTGGCGAGTAACGTTTTCTTTCGCCTAATCGAGGATTTTCCAGAGCTTGCGGGGAGACCTGTCGATGTTGACGTCCTCACATTCATCAGAGACCCAGCTAATTCTATGCAGATGAGCATGCTCTTGTATGGTATCGTGATGCAAGTCGAACTTTCTAACCATCAGCAGAACTTTCTGAGAAGGTTTTAAACTTTCCGCCGAGGGACAGATCGAGAGAGTAGTGCAAGAGATTTCACTTTTTGTTATATTGACAAGGACACAGCATATCTTCGGGAAAGAAGCAGATCGGAGTCACCGATTGGGAACTCGTATATTTTGAACATGCACAGTAAACAGACTTTCTGAATTATTGCCTGATTTGGACACTTCCCATAGCCTAGCAAGAGAGCTGTATCCAGAGATAACAGACAATCCGTTGTTCAGACAAAGGGGGACAATTGTTTTAGTATTTGCAACTCAAAAACAGAACCAGCAGAATCCAAAAATAATATTGCTTAGAAATTGTATTAAAAGTTAGCATCTTTCAACGGATGATCGAGATGGGGATCACAACTCACAAACAGAACCAGCAGAATCCAAAAATAATATTGTTTAGAAATTGTATTAAAAGTTATCATCTTTCAACGGATGATCGAGATGGGGATCCAAAACAGCAACCTCATCCTCCCTCAGGAGGAGAGACGTCTGTACTTTTCTGGAAGTAAATGCTGTAGTTTGACGTACAGGGGTATTATGTTTTATGCATTATATTCATCATTGTTTTACTGTCACTGATGGTCAGAACTACATTTTTTATTGGTGCACAAAGCATCCCAATCCCTGTGCACCCACCTAATGATGCACACATGAAGCCCACGAAGGCGCCCAGACCTTACATGGTCATTCCAGTCCCTATAAGATCTGATGGTGGAATGAATGAACTTGAGATGGATGTGATTAGGAATGACACACACACACACACTTATGATAACAAGCAAGTTGAAAATCCAGAAACAGGGTCGGCAGAGTGTGAATGTAAAAAGGTTACTGACAACCACATGCATGCAAACATTGAATGCACACACATCAGGCCTAGTGTCAATAACTACAGAACCACAGGCCAAAGAAGAAAGGAAGGTTGGGCAGCCAACAATGAGAAGCTACCCTACCAGTGCAGTGACAAGACAATTGGAGAAAAATGAACCTGTAAAGAAACAAGAGGAGTTGGAGAATAAACCAACAGAGACAGCCTTAACAAGCACACATGATCCAGTGAAGGGGAACAGGACAAGTTCTACAATGCAGCCACATACTAGACCAATGGCAGAGTGGAGGATACAGACATTTCTAACCAGAAGAAAAAAGATGCAAGAGGACAAGGAAAGAATTGCCAGACTTTTGTCCACTCAAATGGTACAGATGAAGAGGCCTGCACCATGGACCAGGATACCTGGGAATCCTCCAGCGAAAAGAAGCCATACGGATGCATTCAGGGATGTAGTTATAGCGAACTACATGAAAACTTTAAGAATCAAGATAAGCATACAAGGAGACGACAATGAAGTAAACTATTACTTGGACAGCACAGCACATTTGGGAAACAACATCTGGTACTAGCACACATAAGAAGTTGGAAGACAAAGTTTAGAGGGGGAATGTTTTGTTTGTGCACTCCTACCATACAGCATGGGGAAGTCAAAAATCTTTGTAGTTGTAGAAATGGATGTCCAGACAGCACACTGTCTATCACACATAGCAATGTGCAAGACCAGAGGCCAGTTCATGGGTAGTGATGCCTCACTGAAATGGGCAACTGAAGGAACTGATCCAAATGAAGGCGATTATCTCCAAGACATAATGACAAGAAACAATGGAAAAACGAAATACATTGTGATCAGATATGAGAAGTCTGGAGTTAAAGGAGCAGAAATCAAAAGAGAAGCAAACCAGAAGCTAAATGTCCAAGGGAAATCTCCAGGAGAGGCCAAATGCAGATTTGGGGAACGGTGCTTTCACCAGACGGATGGGAGAAAGGAGTAGTAATGTGTAGAGCATGGATGGTCACTGGTCGTTACCAAGGCACCATTAGCATAGTACAGAACGGATGCAAGCCATTGTGGCCAAAGCTTGCAAAACTCCTGACATGGGTCGAAGACAGAGGAGGACCCTTGCAGATAGTACTACTGGAAAGCCCCAAATTCTGCTTCAGCAATAATGGCACTAGAAAGATGGGAGAAAATCAGAACTGTGGACGAGTTTTTGATGCTCCAGGAATAATGGTGCATTGAACTGCAGTAATTATGGACCATTACTGGGCATGTGGATCCAAAGCATACTTCAGACTGCCAAAAAACTGGGGAGGTATATGCACACTGGTGAATGTCCATGTTCCCAGCATTGGTGATCCCGAAGAGTGACATGAACATTGACAGTTTCCCAAAAGCAGTTGCTCACTTGAGGAAGAGGAGATATGTGGAACTGCTGACTTGAATGAAGAGAGAGAATTACTTTTCTGCCAAATCAGAAGAAGCTTTTTATGCAATCCCATATGAACACAGGCTGTTCAGCCTCACCTCATCAATGTTCATGACAATCTTCATGCCAAGATTTCAAGTTGGATCAAATACTAAATGATTGCAGATAACCAGATGGGAGTTACTGCAGACCATCAACACAACCATAAAGGGATTCAAAGCAATCAAAGAGGAGTTAAGGGCAATCCGAATGATGTCTCTCCAGAACAGATATGTACTTGACATGACCACAGCTATGGATGGAGGTGTTTGTGCAAAAATTGGAGAATCATGTGGCACATTTATACCACCTCACGATGAAGAAAATGGAACTCTAACAGAGGCCATAGGTATGCTGAGAAAGCTACAGAATCAGATGATTGATGAAACTGACAAAGTTGATGATGACAGATGGTTTGGATCAATATTCTCATGGGTTCCACAATGGATGGCAGATGCATTCAAGTTCCTGGGAGCTCTGCTACTGATGATATTGCTAGGATTCTGTGTTATCAAGATAATAATCTCTCAGTGCCAGAAAACTGCGAAAAAAATCTATAGGGATGAAGATCATGATTGATGTCGAGCCAGGATGGAAGCCCAAAGACCTGACTGACGGGCTTGATTTTTGACGGGGAAATAAGAGACTTTGTGAAGGCCAGCATTCATGCACCAGAAGGAACAAAGTTTCTATATCCCAGGAAGCATAGAAATTATGTGGGAAGATGGGTTTACTGCAGCCCAAATGGACAGTGTCAACTGATGACTTGGAACAAGGACGAACAAGTGAGAACAGCAGGAAGTTTAAAAGGAGTAATAAAGATATGGGCCCCAAAGAGACATTTCTTGAGACCATCATGTATAGACCCAGAAGATGAAGAACGAATGGATCTAGGCGATGAAGTGAAGGTGAATACAGAGGACCCAAAGAAGATGAACCCAAAGAAAGAGGTGATAGTGGTCGATGAATCGCCCAGAGGGGGGAGTGTAGAGGAGGGGGGAGTTTAGAGGAGGTCCCAAGTACAGCCCGCACTCCATTCGTCAATTTTGAAGTACCAGGAACGTTCACACCAAAATATGTGACGTATGATGAGCAAATAAACCAGCAGGGAGCCGCAGTGGGGCTCTATCCAGTACCCATCAGAAAAACAATGCCTATTGAAGTACCGATACCAAGGAAACCATGGACAGTGAGGTACCCATTGCGAAAACCATATCAACAAATGAAATGAAATGAAGATCGTCTAAGTACAGTCCCTGAAGAAACCAAGAAGGTCTTAATGGAAGACGAATGGTGACGTCACGAGAACCCGGACTGACTCAGATACAGAAGATATGATGACCAGAGAATGACGTAAAGAGACGAAAACTCCATGGACAAGGGGTATTGTGAACCTAAAGTGAAAGGACAATGTCAAAAATAAGAAGCTTAAGCTGTAAGCATGACGAAGATATTCAACCAGTTTACACATGTACTTATGCTTGGAACCGCAAGAAAGCTAAGAAAATCGTGCAGCTTGCTATGCTTAGTATAGAGATAGTGCGGCAAGCGCCACCTATACATATCTACCTCAAATGAAGCACGCTATATAAGTATATTTCCACTTTGCACAAGAAGCAGAATTAACCAAAGGTTACTAAAGTAATGAGGAGAGCTTTATATTTAGCAAAATCAAGAATAAGCAGCAGAACCAAAACTCAGCAGAGGCAAATTGTGCCAAAAAAGCCAAGGTCGTATCTGTAGAATAGACGAACAGTAGCTACAATTAATTGAAGCTAAGAACAGAATATCATGCTTCAGAAAGGTCAAGATAAGAAACTGGAGGCAGGTGGTGGGTGAAACAAAAATCAAATACACAAATTACATGAAGAAGAGGCAAATTCACGGTGTCTGAATCACGTGACCAGCCGAGCAAGAAGAAGTGAGACTTCCACACCTACACATGGCAGCAGGCCAGGTGAAGATATCAGAACTTTTCCAGACAGGAGATGCAGGCTCGAGGCCACCCACAGTGAAATAATTGACACATGGCCACTAAATTGATGATTGATTGTAACAATAATTGGAGGAAGGCCGGGGGAGCTAAGGGGCACCCTGCACCTGGCCGACCATTCTGCGTGCTGCTAAGCAAAGTGGAAAAGTATGAGTGGGGTTGGTGCCAACCCAGTCACAGTGGACCAAGTAATCTTGGGTCCTATAGTTAGTAGAACCAATGGGACGTCGTACTTTTAGTGGTGTCTACAGTAGCCATTTTGAAGGTAGGGCTTAGATGTCCCACCTGACAATGTTTATCCAATCCCCTTACTCCGTTACCATATACAGATATAGTACCTATATTAAAGTTACCTTTCTAGAACCAATAGAATTGCATGCCAACTTTTAAGCGTTAAACGTCAGTGATGACGAGTGTTTAGTATAAATGATGTGTTCTTTATGAAGTTCGTTGGAGTTGTGAAGCGAGAGAGAAGATCACGCATCTGCTGATATTGATGAGACTCACAATGTTTTGTACTTGTCATTAAACGGACTCCCTTTGCCAAACCGTTGAGTTGTCATTATTGATTTGGTGTTAGAGAATTAATCTGCACCCCCATCCATCTCACGGGTGCTGCTATCTTGTCTTAAAGTACTTCTGGGCAAACCCGACTCTTTGGGCTGGTTAGGGGTCCCAGAGTACACAAGTGAAAATACGGTTACAGAATCCTCTGTTTCGAGCTAAATTGTCTCTCGAAAATAGTCCACCTAGAAAAACACCCGTCGATCAACCCATGCTGTCATCTCCTCGAGTCTCAAACATCAAGTTCATATGTATTACGTACCTCACTCACTTACTAGCAAATCTGTTATGTCAAGCGGAGATCAAATAAGCCTGCAACATTGAAACTTATTGTCACCTCCGAGCTGATGTTCGCAAAGCGCCTGCGCGTATGCATACCACCTTACACAAATGCCTTACCTTAAAATAAGTTATACCCGAGAGTGTTCGCACAGTTCTCACTCTCACGTCAATCAATATACATGCATTGGCGATGTCAACAGCTTGGGCTCTATGTAGGCGTGGGAAAGGCCCATTCCAAGCACTGCCATAGTAGTATTATCTGGTCATTGATGGTAGCTGGTGCGAGTATCTGAGCAACTAATAGCATTGCCTGACAAATGCCTAATACTTATTTATAAGTCAAAACTGTTTGGTTTGCCAATGCTTGTTGTTAATAAGACTTCAGTGAAAGACACAGTGCTTATAAATTGAGTGGCCGAAGGCAGACCTGGTTTGGAAGTAATTTTTATTGCAACAGTAGCATGGTTAAAACTCAAATTAAGTCATTTATTCTCTGAAAACTGCTTTGAAAAAACACTGGCAGACACTTTGGGCCTCATTATGACCTTGCCGGTCTGGAAACAAGGGTGCTGGTAAGGTTACCAGCACCCTTGTTTCTGGATCGGCATATTACAGGTCTGCCTGCCGGAGCTGCCATGCCCGACAGGTCTGATCCTGCTGGGCACAGTGGCCACGGTAGTCAGACCGGTCACGGAAGCACCAGCACTGTTCGCAACGGTGCCGGTGCTTCCGTGTCCCCCCTCCCATAGAGGCCTACGGGACTCTATGGGAATGGGGACTTACATTTTACTGGGGCCTGACTTCCCGGGCCGCTGGGGTTGTAATCTCCTGGTGGCACCTGGAAGTCAGGCGTCGGTAAATATTTATAGGTCCGGTGGCAACCTGCTGGTAGTACCGGCAGGGTTATCGCCGGACCCGTAATGAGGACCTTTGAGAGCAGTTTGATGGTAAGGCTTGATTTAAGCAAGCTGAAAGAGTTCCAATAAGGAGGTGTTTTGGGCAGGGAGGGGCAGGAATGGGATGGGAATGGCCATAGGGATTAGCATGGCCGTGGGCAGTCAAAGTGTGGGAAAGTACCTTAACAACACTCCCAAGTTTTGAGTCCCTCCTCGAAAGCTAGTGCTCCTTATCTGTACTCTAATGCAATAGTTTCAGTTTACAGGCGTCGCACACGACACCTAATAATCCAAACTAAAAATGACTGCCAGCTACAACCCAAGGTGCAGCTGCGGCCTGTGATGCCTTATCGTCTCAGGGAAATTAATTCACACGGCTACGACTGTGGAGTATTCCCCAAGATGCAGCATCAGCACACAGGCTCACCCTACTCTCTTGACCAGGTTGGTATTAAATTGTGTATCCCCTGCTGTTAAGTCTTCCCACCCCTAATGGCCCAATCACTGTGCATCTACATGGAGAGGCCTCTCTCAGGAGAGCCTCAACGTCAAGGTGAAGCAGTCGTAGAGCTCCAGAGGCGCAGTGAGGTGGCATTTAAGTGCCAGCCAAAACTAATTAGGTGCAGTTATTATTCAGCTACTGAATCCCGGTGTTTTCATTCATGCCCGAAAAGGAGAGCACGGAATCCCAGACGTTTGGGGAAAATCCCTAAACTAGGCAGCTGGGGAGCGCCGTTATATCCTCAAAGAAGGTGGCAAGGGGTAATTTGGTCCTTCGCAAAGGTCAAAGGTCGCATCCAATCCGACGGTGACATTTTATCCTTGGGCTCTGCTTTAGGGGGGCAGGACTGAACCCCCACCACACTGCGCTATGCAGAAAGCTTTGCACGTGTTAAGGCATACCGAGCAACTGCCCCCTTTCAGAAGGGTAGCTCCCAATTTCCTTTGCAAAAAATATCAATACTCAGGATCTCTTGATTTTATTTGACCTTTTAACTCCTTTTGTTTTTTTTTTCAAAATGGATGACTATTATTATCAGGTTCCGTCTTTCTTGCTAGCATTACACTCATTTCCATTTCCTTTCCTTGCCTCTTGGGTAGAAACTGCCAGAATAGGAATGTTGGCACCTCGCGCGTGCCAACTCGCGCTATCCCGCCCAGGATCACACAGCAACACTGTAGGTTGCCTAGCCCCGGTTATTGCACCCTGTTCCCTTGCCCCGATAAGCTTCTGCAAAACAGTGAAATGTTCCTCTTTTTATTGGCATGCTCTTTGAAGCTCGATCCTTATCCGAACACTTCTCTGATAAAGTGTGAATGCAGGTCAGGTCGCAGCTGCAATGAAAGCCTGGCGTGGGAGCGAGTGCGCCAATACCCTCCTGTCATTTGGCAAGCTTAGTCCATCTCCATGAAGTTTGCTTCTTCGGAAATGTCTGTATGTGCTATGTTCCATGGATGTGGAATGTAGACCATGCAGATAATAGAATGTTAGTGGTTTTGAGGAAGAGGGATGGCGACAGATAGAGATGTTGAAATGGAGGTTGGATGCTGTTGTGGGTGTTTACCGTGAAATTGTTACAATCAAATTATGGACCTGCGTTATTGTTTCATGTGAATGAATAATGCCACATTTGTCAAACAAAAGTCTACTTTTTTGTAGCACTTCTAATTTCCTTTAGCTCAGTATTGTCCAACTCGAGGGCCAGATCCATGTTGGATTTTCAGGATACCCTCATTAATATTCATGAGCTAAATTAGCATACACTGATTCTAAATGTATGCAAATGTTGTCTCGTGAATATTAATGAGAAATATCCTGAAGACCCATCAGTTTTCTGACCCTGAGACCTGGAGTTTAGCTCATGCATTACAAGAAGCTGCCTGTCTGCTGTGCAAACAATGACTCAGGGCAGGTAGCTTAATCGCGCCATTTCTTTGGTGGTGTATCTTTGTCCTGAAAGTACGGAGAAAGAGTTTGGTTCTGTGTTAGTACAGTGTCAAAATCAAGCAAAATCCAAGTTTGAATACCTTTTATTGGGCTAACTGAAAATATTGTGCTGAGGTGGTAGTTCTATACGCTTTCGAAATCCCCTACACTTCTTTGTCAGATGTTTACATGATAGAAAATGAGCAACAACAAAAATTCAGACACAGAGCTGGACATTGCTCTTACACAGAAAGAGAAAAGAAATCTAGGGATTGTCCCACTTTAAACTAATTGGCTTCAGGCAGAAGAATGCAATGAATTCAGTCTTGCCTGCCCTTTTATTTAAAAGGCCATATAATTAGAAGGAAACAGGCCCATAGTCAAACTCCGATCATCCGTTCTCATCGGAACCCAGTATAAAAATAAAAACCTTGATGCTATTGTACAGACATTCCAAAATGTTAGATTCAAAGGCACGCCATTTGAGAAAGAAAGGGTATGCTTTTTACACCTTATTTATTTATTTACTGTAACATTTATAGCAGCACGCAAAACCTGTGGGCATCTAGGCGCTAGTTACAAAGCACTTGGGTGATAGAAGTGAGATTTGAAGATCAGTTGAACAACTGAGTCTTTAAGGGTGACGTGCTTAGTATGTATGTCCTGCACATGGAAAGGTTTGGCTAGTTGGTGATTTTGCGACTGGGCGAAGGGAAGGGTATTTGGGATGTTTTAGGTTCTCCTATTATTGGAGTGCATGTTAGGCTGCAGTGTTGTTGACCTGGAAGTGAAGGGTTTGCCTTATTATTGTTCATTGGTATGCAGTGTTCTAGTGCTCCGGGTTCCTTTTTGTGGCAAGAGCAGGGGACCCGTCTGCATGCAAAATCCCTCGTTCCTTCACTGAGCGATTGTGTACAGGTTTATGGCATGTGCTGGCAAAACGAACCCAAAAGGAGCAGGTCTTTCTTTCGTCTGGGCTGGCAAGGTTGGTGCTCTGGTCGTTCTTTGTTCGAGTAGGTGTTTTGGGGCCTGGTCCTTGATGGTTATTTCTGTTATGGAATATTCAAACCAGTTCACCTGGGTTTTGTCTATATTTGTCCGATTGTTGCCAGTGAGTTTCTGGGGGGGGCATCTGGGAAAGGTGTTGGTTGGGACTGGTCCAGTTTGCTTCGATTTGGTTTGATCTTTAAGGGTGACGTGCTTAGTATGTCAAATACAATTCTGAGGACTTAGTGGTCGGCCCCTTTGAGCAGACACCTTGCAATTGAACTCCAAGGCTTGCATGATAGAAATGAGAACAATATCACAGGTATCAAAGTAAAAGCCAGGACTGGGTCAATGTGTCACACATGCTGCGCAATCCCTTTGCAGCTATGGTATGTACACTAGCTTGTCTATGTCTCAGGTTGTTGGGGATTTTAAAATATCTCGCAGGTGACACTATTAAATCACACACTATTAAAACACAACACAGATTATTTAGACACGCTTTCCTTTAGTGCTCAGAATACATGTTGTGGTTGGAGAGTACGCCTGCACAGCTGCTTTAAGTCACATCTGGTTCTTTTATCAATTGTATCAATTGTAGAATAGGTTGGAGGACGTGCAGATTCCAAGGAGGTGGCATGCATGCATGCTTTTGCCAACTTCCTTACATGACTTGTTTTTAATATTCAAATCACGCTTTCCCTTTCACTAACTCTGAAAGCAAGCAGTTCCAGTTAAATGAAAGCAAGGTCAGATGTTCCTTCACCCACCTTTCTTCACCATGACCACCCTACACACACATCCCCCAAAGGATTCACTTATCACCAGTCCCCAAAGTTCAGCAGCCTCCCTCTTCTGTGGGTCAAGAAGTAGCCACACAAAGTGGCAGGAAAGTTATTGGTAATTATGACTCTGTTCAGGTTTCTAAATGCTACAAATAGTTTTCATTTGTTCGAATCTCATCACTTGGTCAGTACAGCTGGACTGGGCCTCTCTACAGTTTTAACCAATTCGATTATACCGTCTGCAGCAAATTCTTCAAATACAGCCTTACGTGCTGTCCCAAAGCCGAGTCTGGACCCAGACAAAGCACAACAGTAGAGCTTGATTTTTCCAGGGTTTATTCAGAGTATGCACACAGTGGGTCAAGTGAATAAGGGAAACTGGATGGCTTGCTGTTTAGTGTTAAAACAAAAAGAAAAAGGCCAAATGTCTCTTGGTATCTCGCCGGGCTCGCCCTGGGTCACTAATAGTCCTGGGGCCAAAGGGGCCCCACAGATATTTCTTGATCTTCCGACGTTCTTGGCTGGGTCAACTGCTCATTCAGTATGGTAGGAAGATCATTTTCCATGGTCCCAGGTCCGGAGTGGGCTTCCCCAGCCGGCCGGCGTTACATAGAAACATTGGACTTGAGGGCTCAAGACGCTGAAGAAAACAGGAGGCTTCTTTATTGTTTCCATTGGGTGCTGTTCTCTAGGGCCTTCATTACGCAGCTTTCTGGCTCTACTGCCCACCAACCCACTCTCAATTTCCTCCTCAATGTCTCGCCACAAATTAAATTTGAACGGAACCTTCTCTCATCCGTCTTTCTTCTCCTCTCTGTCCTCGTGATTCACACGCACTTCGCACAGACTTCACTACATGCACGTTCCTCCACCCATCCCAAGCTCACCCTCCTCAGACTCAATTTGGCCCACTCCAGGCTGTCATCTTGGTGCTCTCTGGGCCCGACGTGCCCTTTTCTATCCTCACTTTCTGTCTCTCTCAATAGTCTCCTTCCTTTACTTTTCATAGTTACACTCACCCAATCAGATGTTTCTCTTCTCTGCCTTCCCCATGATGTTCCTCTGCTCCACCATCGGACTACTTGCACTCTACTCCTCCCCCTTGCTGGTATTCTTCTTTTCCCTCACTCTCTGATTACACCCTCCCCTCTTCTCAATAGGGTTTTTTTCTCCACCTTTCCTCCCTTCCTTTCCTGATATTCCTCTCCTCCTCCTTTCTTCTCATCTCAGCCCTCCACCTCTCTCTCCAACTGTTAATATACCTACTCTCCTCCTTTTCCCTTCTCCCATCCTCTTCCTATCTCCACATCTTGGCCCCTTGCTTTCACCCCATCTATTTTCTGCTCCGACCACCGCTGAATTCACTCCTTCTCCAAATACCCACACTCTGCTGTCAGATCGCCTGACTTATGACATGATTGATATGATTGTTTATTTATATAGCGCCTATACACAATGTGTTTCAAAGCGCTTCAAGGCAAGGGAGGGAACAAGGGAAAATACAACCACATTCTTACAGGCCATGAACAGTAAGGATGTGAAATTAACTATCGTACTCGGCTTGACGAATAGTGCAAGAGCTAAGACATAGATAAGGAAGGGAGGGGAGAGTGGGAAGGAAATGGAAACAGACAGGCGACTACAGAACTAGGCCTGATGACATTTCTGGTAGAGCCGGAAAAAAAAACAAGAGGTGAGGGAGAGGGGTGCAGAGAGGGAGGGGAGGAACAAAACAAGAGACTATCACACTAGGCCTGACGACATTTCAGATAGTGCTGGAGGGGTGGTGGGGAAGAAAAAAAAAGTAATGGGTGGGTGGATGAAACAGACTTATAAATCGCAAGCCATTTAAGAGGTACATGGTCTGTGGCGAGTGTACATTTTCTCCCTTTCAAATAGTACTTAATAGGCCACTTGATGGCCAGGCACTGTAACTCAATTGGCCAGGTGCATGATCATTTTCCCTAGGGAAGACCTTCTTAATGGTGAAAAGAATTGGCTGCTCTATTCTATTGCGCAGATGTGGTAGGATGGCCTTGAGCCCTATCCTGGGAGCACCAGCCTGTAAGATGAAGGGTTCTTTAAAGTTGGCCATTACAAGGAAAGGTGGATGTGATGAAGGCTATCAAATGAAAGCCTATCCGCAACATCCATCTACTCAATATGGTTGTAACTTGGCATCCAGCCAGAGGTGAGAAATTCGAGATGTAGAGTCTTTAGTATCATACAAAGCCCAAGAAGGGTTGAAGTTCCTGTTTGGTCTTTAGCAGCGAACTCCTTTGCATGGCTTTTATCTTTCCCTCTTGTGACAGCATCATACCAATGAGGACTTTAAATCTAAGGTATTTCACCATAGTTAGAGCAAGGTGACACTAATCCGGTTGGCTTTCAACCCTGGCTTTGTGTAATGTAAGAAGGTATACATTCTGCCTGCGTGCCTGCCAGTTTCTGCTGCAAGCAACGATATCATCAAGGTAAGCCCTGTCATTAGATTGATGAGGTTGCAGGTCGCAGTGCGTAGCTTGCTCAAATATGACTGGGGCTCCATGCAGGACAAAGAGTAAGATGGTAAATTGGAAGTGCCTCAGAGGAGTTACCAGGGCAGTCTTCTCACAGTCATCCAATGCCGCAGTATCTGCCAGTACTCATTCATCATGTCGAGGTTGGAAATGTACTTTGCTGGGCCAATTCTCCCAATCATCTCCTATATCCTAGACTTTAGGTATGCAGCAAATCTGGAAATCTTGTTGAGATTCCTTAAGTCAATGCAGAATCATGACAAAACAATGGACAATGACAAATGACTGAGAAGGTTCAATGTTAACCAGCTTCCTCATCTTCTGTACTTCTGCTTGTATGGCTGGATTTTGAGCTGCAGGAAGTCTGTATTGTCGGAACCACATTCATTTACACAATGGGGTTTTCGATTAGGTGTATGTACCCTAATGCTCTGTTGGGCCTATTCATGGAAAACATTCTGGAAGTGAGGCAGGCAGTGGTATGGATCAGATTCCTGTTACGCTTTGAAGTCACTTGGGGCATTTTCTGCAGAATGGTTGTTCATGTTTGGTAAATCCACAGCAGGGAATATGTCAGTGCTGGCCATGATGGCAGGGTCTTCGGGATCCTTCCATGCTTCCAACCACTTCATATAGTAGACTTGGGATGCCTACAGCAGTAATCCTGTTGCACTTAGTCGTTTACTATGCTGAGGACCTCAGAGACTCAATACAGCCTTGCCATTTGGCTAAAAGCTTGTTCTCTGAGGTTGGCAAGAGCACCAATACCTGGCTGCTCACTTGGAATCTTCTCTGGGAGAACTTGGCTATCAAACAGGCAATTCTCTACCTCTCGGCTGACCTGTAAATGTTAGTTTACCAGATCTCTCACCAGACATCCTTTCCTGGATGGCTTGGACAAACTTGGACATTTTTTATCTGGTTCCCCTTTGATTCTCCCACCCTTCTTTGACCATATTCAGTATGTGTCTAAACTCTGGGCCACAAACCAGCTCAAATGGAGACAAATATGTTGAGACTTGTGCCATCTTCTTCATGGCGACCAGAACCCATGACATAAGATCATCACGATTCCTGGCATTTATGTCAAGTAACTAAGACAAGAGGTTTTTCAGGGTCTAATTTTATCCCTCCAATAAGACAAATATGTGGTGAAGAGCGTTTCTATGTGTGTAAGCATTTTAAGATCAGATATCAGCTTTGACATGAAGCTCGAATGCTGGTCCATGAAAAACTCCTTTGGGAAGCCTACACTGCTAAAAATAGAGTATCATACGCTTCATGAAATTGCATTATTCCTAATTGAGAACTCCTCTGAGTTAACTGGTGGTGCAATTGACCACTAACAGAATGCATTTTCTTCCAGTCTTAGAAGGGCTCAGTGAGCCCAAGTCATCCTTGTCTACTCTACATCACTAATTAGTTGTAAAAGGACCTGTCCACTTAAGTACATACGTTCTTTTGACAAATGGGGCATGCATTGAATATGGCAGCAATAAAACACGCTTAGGGCATGGTACTGGGTTTTGGATATGCCCTGGTGGCCCACAGCTATGTGTGACTTAGTTGGGTTTTAAACAGTCTTCCTAAAAGTAGAGTACTGATAACTGATTTTGGATCTGCCCTAGTTGCAAAACCTTATGATCTATCTGCCAAGTATAGCATCCTCTTCTTCAAGTGTAACCATCTGGTCAAAGGCACACCTCAGGGGTGGGGCATTTCCTTGGGGTGCAGCACATTTTGTGCACAAGGGAAGGGGGCCCATAGTGGTTCTTTCCAGTATTGTGTTGGACATAGCAGCCTCTACTGGCCAGGGAAAGTCAGGTATTGCTTCCTGAACCAGGGGAAGTCCATCTTGTTTTGGATGGGATGACCTAAAGCCTTTTCCCACACTTTTATCAGATTCCAGCTTGTTAAAATCTTCTGGCTGGGCTTGGGGGTACATTTTGTTGATGATCTGGGCTATGAAGTTCCCCCTCATGGACCGCAAACATGTCTGCACCATGATACAACAGGTCCTCGGTGCAGTATAGATTGAACCATAAATGGCAGCTTTGCCATCTGGGAGACTTGTACGAATTCAGGGTGGATAAGGGAGGGCTAGGGTAGGCCTCCAGGTCAGCCTTTCTGAATCTCACTTCTGCCACCATCTGTCACAAAGCACAGTGGGGACCCACATAAGGAGCAATACCAGAGTTTGATTTTTCCAGACATTATTTGGGATATTCATACAAGTGGACCAAATAAATAAGGAAAACAGGATGGCTTATCATTCAGCATTAAAACAAACATTAAAAAAATAAATGTGTCTGAGGTTCTCTCTGAGCTCGCTCCAGATCACTTAGATTTCACAGGTTGAAGGGCCACCATTATCATTTAATAAATTTCCTGCATTCTTGATTGAGTCATTTGCTGCGTGAGATCCTCTCCTGTGGTCTCGGGTCTGAAGTAATATTTCCCGGCTGGTCCTGTGAAGGACATTGGACCTGAGTGCATCTTTCACAAGAGCTTAATTGTTTGCATTGGTTGTTTTCTAGAGCTCTCATTGCCTCTCTGTCCTAGACGTACTGCTCAAAAGCCCACACTTGCTTTCCTCCTCAACATCTTTCCACGTGTTTGTTCCTCAGGGATCCTTCTCTATCCCATTTTTCTCCTTCTCTCTGTCCTTGTACTTCCCATTATGTGGCAAGCCCTGCCATCTGCTCTGCACATGGTGGGGTTGGCAAGGTAACCCTCTCCACTTCACCCCGGCCATAGGCCCGGAATCATAAGGAAATTGATGGCACCCGGCACTCTTGGCCACCCAAATGGACTGTCAGAGGCTTAGTTATAGAGCACGGTGAGCTGCGGTTGGAACGTTTCCCACTCTGCGCTTGTCAGGGACTGTGCAGCTTTGCAGTTGAATATTATGGGTATATTTTTGTCCGGCACCCGGTACCTGGGCTGAAGATTTGGGGGTTATTACTAGTGATACACATGTAACCAAACGCGGCTAAGTCCATTTTTCATTGTTTTTCAACTTCTACACAAGGTTCATAGTATGCTTCTATTCATTTAAAGCGCCAAAACGTTCTTAACACGCCAGAAAACTACATATCCAAATTTGAACAAAAATAATTTGAAAAATAAAACACATTTTATTAAATCTTTCTTTTAAAGAAAATCAAACAAACATTTATTACAAATAATACTATTCCATCAAAAAATGTTGTACAAACAATTTGAATAAGCAACAGAATGCCAGGCCACCCTATGTGGCTATTTCCTAGAGGCGTTTAAACAAGTCTTTCTCATATGGACTCGATGTCCCCACCATGCGCACGTTTCTCTCAGGGGGTCTTCAGTACCATAGACATTCATCAGGGGGAATACATTATTAATCCATTCAAATTTTGAAAAGTTCCAAATTGTTCCGAAAAACAGACAAATCCTCTGTGATGAAGCTGTGACACAGGGTTGTTATTAGTTTAGCTGTACCGGTAATTCTGCCAGCATTTGATCAAGTTTTAAAGGTATTACTACCAGTCAGACTTTAATGGAATACTGCTAGAGTTAAAGGCCTCTGGTGGATTTCTCATGAAGTCTGCCTATTTAAACCTCCAACTCATATGAGGAGGCAAATATTCCAAATTGTCGCTAAATATTTTTTGTTACTCTACATAAGAGAAGCGTAAGTTCTCACAAAGTCCTCTCCCTTCTCTTGAAATCTTTTCATCCGTTCAGCTCAAGTGGAAACGCTTTCAATGGATTTAGCATATTCGATGATCTGAGAGTGATCTGTGTTGTTTCTTGTTTGGTTTTGAAGCACTCCTTATAGCTTCAACTCATTAAAATGTTGGTTTGACTAGAGCTACGGATATGGTATAGTCCAGGTCGTCTACCAGCCTTTAAAGAAGTGACACTTTTCCTTATTTTTTGTTTGTTCGTTTTGTTTACTGATTTGTATTGATCATATTGATACACAAACCAAGTTACAACATGAACAGTAGCTAACATTTTGCAAATATTAAAAGGTTTGAGATGAATAAAATATGACTATCCATACAATAATAATAATAATAATAATAATAATAAATAAAGGTTAAATGAAAGAAATAGATCAACAGGGTAGACAGACAAGACAAAACAGCATACGAGAGGAATAGAAGGGAAGGTAGGGTAATTTCATAAATTGCAACAAAGCAATGCAGCAATTAGTTAGTCAGAACGGTTGAGATACTGAATAAATATATCCCATTTCTTATTGAATTTATGAAGGCAGTTAGACGTAAAGCATAAGATGTTACTGGAATCCTTACAATTAGAGGTCATTTTGTTATCACGGGCCTTTCTTTCTCATTCTTTTGAGCACTTGGTGTAGTTTATAATTCTGATCTTGTAGAGTTTCGTCTTATAAATGTATGTCACTGTGAAAGTATATAAAAAATGTTATCACATGGAGCAAATGGTACACGAGCGAAGTGGATGAACGTATGAAAGTCATCCTGTTAAATTGAAATACTTCCATGGGAGTTATAAATGCTGTTAACTCTTTGAGTCTTGATGCAGCTTGATCTGATGATACTCCGTGCAGGTCTAGTTTAGGGAAGTAATTTGCCTGTCCCAGCAGCCAAAACAACTCAGAAATCTTGGGATGGGAATAATTGCAGGTGAGAATCCCTTTATTGAGGCTGTGTGAGTCTATACAATCTTAGCTGTCCCGTTTGTTTCTTTTTTATAAGGACATTTATGAGCCATTCCGTGGATTCCACAGGTTGTATGGTGCCTTATTTTATTGTTGGAATCAGTGCTTTCTGTATCCCTAGCTGTAACGGGGACAGGTCTTATTCTCTGTTTGGGCTTCAACTGGATTGTATGTATGTATCCCTTAACACATCTCAAAAACTTTTCAAACATAATTTATGTATTTATTGTCAGGACCAGCAACTATACAGTTAGGCATACATCAAAAAGAAACACAAAGAAACCAATGTATCAAAGACCAACGTTAGCACAGGTATCCCGTAATGGGGCTTCATGGTTCGCCCAAATGTCCAAGACACATACACCAACTGTATCCACAAACATGCCTTTCCCGGGAACTTCCCAACCCACCCTCCCGCACCGCAACTGGCCTTAGTACAATCTTGTCTTTCCCTCCCGACACTGTGTGTCCATACATTTCACTCTTTTACACATCTTGTCCCTCTCCAGCAGCATCGTGGCCCCTTTCTCCAGCACTTCCAGATTTGAATGAGGGTTGTGTGTGTTCGATCCATCACAATATATCATCCCCTGGGTTCTGTTGGTGCTTTCTGACTGCCTGTCTCCATTTCTCCATCTCTGCTAATGTCAATTTTTGTAGATCCCTCCACAATATCTCTACTGGCGGGCCTGCCCTTGATTTCCAGTTCATGGCTATGTGGCAGTTGGCCAACACGTAGGCTAGGTATTTCAATTTGCCCACAGATTTCCCAGACTTCCCACGTGGGTAGAATCCCAACATGCAGGCAGCAGGGGATTGGCCGTTAAGTAGTACATCTCCTTCTGACATTTTTTGGGCGATGTCCTCCCAGTACGTTCTTATAGTTGGGCAACTGCAAAACATGTGAATCATACCAGCATATACAGCATTACATTTGGGGCAAACTTGTATATCTGCGCCTTTAAATCCTGCGATTATTTCCAGTGTTAAATAAGCTCTATGTGTTATATACAGTTGCAATAGCTGCAGCCTTGCATTTCTGGACGCACACTTATGATAATGTAGCACCCTAAGCCATTCGCTATCTGTAAATGTGTTTCCCAAATCTGACTCCCATCTCAGCCAAATTCGCAGTTCCAACCCTGAGTGATTCTCTAGCAACACTTCATACAATCTCGATATAGCAACTCCCCCTTTGATATATTTATTATTGTTTATACAGCCTCAGTATCCCCTCCAACTGTTGGCCACCTCCTCTTTACCGTATTTATAATAATTTGGTGCAGAAGGTATTGACTATCATGTATCCCTGAGGTCTCTTGCAACTCTTGAAAACTCATTAAGGTATCATTCAGCATTAGATCCCCAATAGTGGCAATCCCACGTGTTTCCCAGTTGAGTCGCACACTGACTCTCAGGCCTCTGCCATCTGTCATTACCACAGCTAGGGGTATGTAGGGTGATATTGGGTCTTTTATCTTCAGTTTCTTACAAGCTCTGCGCCACATTTACATACCCAATTTCACCAAATGAGTCGGGGGGACCCATAATAGGTCTTTCAAGTATAAGTGTTTTAACGCTGGCTGCAACAGAGCTGTGTCTATTGTTGGATCGTCCGAAAAGTAGCCCGCCACATCCCGTAGCTGACATGCAAGGTAATACAGTTCAAAATGTAGTATTCTCAACCCTCCTCTATCATAGAACCTCTGTAGAGTACTCAACGCAACTATGTGCCTATCATTTTGCCGCAGATAACTCCTGCACTCCCTATCCAGTCTGATAAAAAAAGCATTTGGGAATGTTATAAGGAACGTTCCGAAATCCATGCAGCAATCTGGGTAGTGCCACCATTTTTTAAGAGCGCTGCTGTCCCCATTACAGACAATGGTAGCTTACCCCAACATTTCACTGAATTTACAATGCCTTCCAATGCCCTTAGCGTGTTGCGCATATGCTCCTGCCATAGTGTATGATACATTTCTAACCCCAGATACCGGAAGGTATCTTTTTTCCATTAAAGCGCCAGCATAGGTAGTTCCCAATCTCCCCTATCAGCGAGCTTGGTAAGCGTAAATAGGCAGGATTTCTCTTTGTTAATCGTGATGTCTGACATCCCAGTAAAGTTATCCAGCACAGCTAAAATGTGTTGCAGATTCACCTCAGGATATTGTATGTATAAAAACATATCATCAGCATCCATGGACACAACATGACTCATACCATTTATTCTGATTCCAGCTTCTAAATATTCACTTCTTAAGGATGTAGCTATTGGCTCCATGGCTAGAATATAGAGCATTGAGGACAGCAGGCAACTTAGTCTGGTACCCTTCTGCAACTTCCATTTGTCAGACAGGTGCCGGCTGTCTCCTTCACCCTAGCCGTTGGGTTAATGTAGACCAATTTCACCCATTTAATGTACTTTGGACCAAAGCCAAACTTCCCTAGCGTCGTATAGAGCCAATCCCAATGAATGGAATCAAATGCCTTCATTGCGTCTAACAAGGCTAAAGCACAGTGATGGTCCCACGCCTTTGTGCTGTCAATTACATGATATAGCCTTCTTAAATTCCAAGTGATGCTCCTACTAGTCACATATCCCATTTGATCAGTATGTATCAGTTCAGTTTCACTCGTTTCAGCCTGTTTGCCAGTAATGCTGTAAAAAATTTACTATACTGATTCAGTAGAGACAGGGGTCTGTAGGACACGCAATCTGTTCCTTTTTTGTGGGGCATAGGGAGGGGAATTTTCACTGCTTCTCTTAAGCTACTAGGGAAAAATTCTACGTCATACGCTTCCATGAACATTTCCGGCATGGCTAGTGTGAGGCTATCTTCAAATTCCTTGCAGAATTCGCTCAGTAGTCAGTCCATGCCCGGGGTTTTTCCTCAGGGCAATGTTTTGATTGTGGCTAAAACGTCCTCTACTCTTATAGGTTCATCTAACATCTCAACTGCCTCTGCGCCTAAACGTGGCAATTGTGTAAGGTCTAATGCCTCGTATAGCTCTGTTTGGCGCGCAGCACTATCATCCGCGTATAATGCACTGTAATATTTGTAGAACGCTCTGTTCACTTCTATCTGTGTATTGCAGAGAAGGCCATTCTCATTCTGTACCGAGTTTATTGATGTTTTCCTACTATCACTCTTGTGTAGCCATGCTAAGAGTCTGCTTGGCTTATCTTTCTCGGCATGCATTTTCTCAGTGTCATTCGCATAATTAAATGTACTCAATATATCCCATTGCAATAGGCACTTTTGTCTCAGCTCTGCTTCTTGCTGTAGTTTCTCCACTCCAGCACTATTACATTTCTCAACCTCTGCCAGCTCTGTTTCCAGTCTATTTAACTCTGAGGTAATAGCTTTCTGTATGCCTCCTGATTTGGCGATCATCTCACCCCTGCTCACTATCTTGAATGCTTCCCATATGGTGCCTGCTGATTTCGCGCTCCTCTTATTGAGCGTGAAGAATTCTATTGTGTGCTTGCGTATATACTCTCTAAATATTGTGTACAATAGGGCCTCGTTTCTGAGTTTTAAGGTTGGTATTGCCAGCCTAGGTGCAGCTAAAGTCCATTTCATACTCAATGGGGGTTGATCTGAAAAAACCCTTGCCTTGTATTCTGCCTCCTCAAACTCCCTCATGTGTTCTACCCCAGTGAAAAGATAATCTAATTTTGTGTAGACTTTTTGCAGGATAGAGTGGTGGGAATAGTCTCGCACATTCGGGTGAAGTGTCCTCCAGATGTCTACTAGATCAAAGGATTGCAGAAGGGTATTCAGGACCTTTGCCGGCGGGGCTGGCATCCTGAACTTGTCATCAGATCTGTCTACGAAAAGGGTTCAGCGTACAATTAAAATCACCTCCCTATAGCAAGACCCTGTTTCTGTAGGGTCCTATTCTTGTATATAAAGACCTGAAGAACGTGGCATCTTGGTTTGGGGCATAAGTGTTTTTAATACATAGCTCCCTGTTTTCCAGGGTACCATAGATTAGTACCATTCTACCTTCGTCATCTGTTTTGGCTGGAAGAATTTTCAGCGGGTTAGTAGATGCTAAGTACCCCTCTCGCATATGCAGAGTATGTGGTAGGCAACTAGGCCACGTATCTTGCCTAGCATATCTTGCCGTGTCTTAGTGAGGTGCGTCTCTTGCGATAGGGCTATACCTATCTTGTTCCTACGCAAGTAAGTCATGATTCTGTGCCTTTTTACATAACTGTTAAAACCACGGATATTCTAGATCATCAACCTAATGCTGTCAGCCATGATGTGCGTGTAGTGCTGAAAGATAATATTGCATCGCTGCAGGGATGTCATTTCACCAAAATGCCTGGGGTAGCGGAAGTGACTGTTAAAACCACGGATATTCCAGATCATCAACCTAATGCTGTCAGACATGATGTGCATGTAGTGCTGAAAGATAATATTGCATCGCTGCAGGGATGTCATTTCACCAAAATGCCTGGGGTAGCCGAAGTGACATCACACAACCCTTGACCCCTGGTGACATCACAGGAAGTGATGTCATTTGACCCCACCCAGAAGTGATATTGCGGGAAGCGATGGAACGCAACCTTTCACCCATTGACAAAACAGGAAGTGGCATTGCATAGCATTGTAGACTACAGAAAATATGGTTATGCTATCACTGTAATGGGATGTACATTTCATACAAGAATGGATCGCCATGTGTATCATTAAGATCAGTGTATATAGGCCCATATTACCAAATTACTGTGAATGCAAGCAGACGTCCATGACCAAATGATAAGGATGTGTTATTATATAGCACTCACCCTTAAGCGCTTTATATAGAAAAAATATACACCCAATATCACCCAACCTGTGTTGGTACTCATTTATCAACCTCAGAAGGATGAAAGGCTGAGTTGAGGCGTTTAAGAACAGACTAAATCAGTGACTCACCCCCTGAAGTGTGCCTGAAATAGACCTTTAATGAGTCTAGCAATTATTGTATAGAATTCCAGAAGGACACATTATTTGGTATTCCTATTCTTTCTTATTTAGGGTCAATGCTGAAAGTGTTAGACTTGTGGCACTCCTGTTCTTATTATTCTCTTTTTTTAAGGTGCCTGAACAAGAAAGTCAGCCTCTCCAGAAATAAAGAGCCACATGGTGCTGGCCACAGCCCAGGAGCTTGCATTACATTTTATTTATTTTTTAACTTACATTTTTATTGGCATTTTCATAGTAAACAAAAAAAATATAACAATGTTCCCCAACACCCCCCCAACTCCGGGTCTGAGAGTAGATCAGTGTCCCAGCCTTTGCTCTGCAGATCAATAACAGCCCCCCAACTGTCCAACGAGTCCTTATGTTGCAAAATAACCCAAATAGATAAGCCCACACATAAATCCGGGTCACAAATTGTGTCCACTACTATACCCAAGAGTCTCATGCTCCGCGGGCACCATCGCTGCCTTGGGCCATCCAACAGATATTCCAGCAAGGCTGCCCAGTCAGCTCTAAACCTGTGGTGCTGTCCCTGAGTAGAGTATGTAAGCCATTCAAGAGCTAATAAATTCCAAAGCTTAGCCACCCATTCATGATCATAAGGAGGGTCCTTTGATTTCCACCTGCGGGCCATCATCATTATTGCATAGAGTTTACGGCCCACCTTGCTCTTAATTGCCGCTAACGACCCCCCCCCCAACCTCAACATTGCCAGTCCTGTGTTACTCCCAAGGTCCAGGCCCAATACCAGACTAAGCGCCTCCCGGATCCCCGCCCAGTACTGCACTCTGACCCACAGTCTCTCCAACAGAGGGGAGAGGCTCGAGGGCAAATTTTATGGAGCTTAGAAGGAGTCAAGTGCCATTGGGTAAGGAGTTTCAGCCACATCTCCCTTAATTGCAGAGATCTGGTCTGCCTGGGTATCTGTCGGACTCCCACGCCTTCATGTAAGTACGCACTGGTGGATCCTCACTTGCCTTCATAAGCCTATAAAAGTCTGAGATCAGGTGCTTATCTCCCGATTCTCTAGTAAGAAACTTTTCAAAGGATGTGAGTTGACGGGTTGCCGCCTGCTTTATCGAGGGGTGGCTGAGCAAATGTCTTGGTTGGTAGTAACCAAACCTTTCCCCCTCCTCCAGTGTGAAATCTGATTTACACTGCACAAAGGGCTTAACCTGGCCCTCCCCGAACATGTCCCGTACCGTTATACATCCTCCCTGGTGCCAGGCCTGAAACGCAGACGTGTTGTAGCCCGGGGTAAACTGCAGGTTGGCAAAAAGAGGTGTGTAGGGGGAAGGGTGCGTGGTTAGATGGGCCTGCTGAACCCCCTCATCCCAGATCTGACCCACTTGGGCCAGATTCGCGCTACAGTACATCCTAATCGGCCTGTCTCGCCTCGGCTTCCACAGGACCCCCTCAAGGTCCTCCCCCAATACTGCCCTATCCTTGGCCCTCCAAGTTTTCCCCCGATCATCCTTCTGCCAATCCCGAAGCACCCTTAACTATGCCGCCCTAAAATACACCTTGAAATCGGGAAGACCCAAGCCCCCCCTATCCGTTGGGGTCTGCAACACCTTGAGCGCTATTCTGGGGGGCTTGTTAACCCACACAAACCTGCTAATAATTTTATGCAACGCCCTAAAGAAGGACGGGGGAACATTCACCGGCAGGACTGCAAAATTATACACGTTTTGGGAGAACTGTCATTTTTATGGTATTTATACGTCCTAGCCATGAAACCGCAAGAGGCCCCCAGTCAATTAACTTATTCTTAAGCTTCTCCAGTAAAGGTGGATAATTAGCGAGGTAAAGGTGTTCCAATTTTGAGGTGAGTTTTATTCCCAAATAAGTAATGGAGTGATCCACCCATCTATAGGGCGAGCTAGCCTTCAATTCGCTAAGAGCTGAGGTCGATATAATAAATAATAATAATAATAACAATTTTGCATTTACATAGCCCTACGAACCCTAAGGTATCTGAGCGCTGCTTATTATTACCCACCCTCGCTGTGCCACTTGACCGGCTATTGACCGGATATTGTGAGATTGAGAATTTCGGATTTAGAGGGTTTGACTCTGAGCCCCGTCACTCTCCCAAAATGAGCCAGTTCCACTTCAAGTGCTTGGACAGGACAGGTATCACGTTGTCAGCAAAGGCTGCAATTTTATGTGATTCCCCTGTGAAGGGGATTCCTGTTATTAGATGGTTAAAGCGAACCGCCTGGAGAAACGGTTCCAGGTATAGGGCATACAGGATTGGTGAAAGCGGGCATCCCTGCTTAGTACCCCTTTCGACACGTATCAGCTCCAATAGTTGTCCATTCACCACCAGTCTGAGGGTCGGACTCCTGTAGTTAGCTCTAATCCTGTCCATGAATTTAGGACCGAAGCCCATCCTCAGCATGCCCTTAAAAGGGAATCCCCACTCCACCCGATCAAACGCTTTTTCTGCGTCAATTTCCATGAGGAGAGAGGGGATTCCTGCCTTATTAGCCTTCTCCACCAGATGAGTCAGCCTCCTAACATTATCACTGGTTTGTCTGCCTCTAACAAATCCTGATTGGTCCGGGTGGACCAGCTTTGGTATTAGATGGTCAAGCCTCTTAGCAAGAATCTTAGCATGAATTTTGGAATCGACATTAAGGCAATGGGACGATAGGAAGCGCATTCGGTTGTGTCCTTGCCTTTTTTGTGAATAAGGACAACTTTTGCCTCTTCCATAGATTGCGCAGTTGCACAGTCCCTTCCCATCTGATTGAATAACTTAGCAAGAACTTCCCTATGGCTCTTATAAAATTCCGCCCACCACGTAGCCATCCGGGCCCGGGGATTTAAGAGTGGGCAGGTCTCTTATCGCCTCCCTTACCTCGTCCTCTGAAATATCTCTTTCCAAAGCTTCGCTCTCTTCCAGCGATATGGAGGGTAAATGCACCTTTTCCAGGTACTTTAGCTGCTCCACCCGTACCGGGGCTTCAGACGAATACAGGGCGGAATAGAAGCGGGAGAATTCCCTCCGAATATCCTCAGTGTTAGTGGTGATAGTCCCGTCCCCCACCCTGATCTTGGTTATTGTCTTCCCTGCCTGCTCCTTTCGAAGCATTCGCGAGAACAGTCGTCGGCTTGATTGGCTTTAATGTAATATTTCTGTCAAAGATACAGCAGGCTCTGCTCTGCTGCCTGAGTCTGGATCAGGTCTAGTTGACCCCGCACTACTCTATACTCCCTTTTGGTAGCCTGAGACTGGTTTGGCCCCATTTTGGTCATTATCCCCCTTAATGCTTCCTCTAGATGTGCCTCCTACAGTCTCAACTCCCTGTCGCGTCTTGCCTTGATCGCTATGATAGATCCCCGTAGGGTAGCCTTAAAAGCGTCCCACCTGACTTGTGGCGTTGTGTCCCCGGCAGGGTTCTCAACAAAGAAGCGCATTATGTTTTCCTCAGGTTCCCGAGCCAATACAGGATCTGTGAAAAGGGAAACAGGGTAGCACCAC
Organism: Ambystoma mexicanum; assembly: GCF_040938575.1. NCBI lineage: Eukaryota > Metazoa > Chordata > Amphibia > Caudata > Ambystomatidae > Ambystoma > Ambystoma mexicanum. The sequence continues at coordinate 969,955,281 of NC_090928.1, forward strand.
CTCCACAACCCTGCGGATCTGAGCCCCAACTGCAAGGATATGGACAGAGGAAAATGATCCGACAATGTTGAGGATCCCAGCGAGACGTCCAGTACCCTCCCCAGGAGATTGACTGGTATCCAGATATAGTCTATTCTTGAAAGGGACCGATGGACGTGAGAGTAAAAGGTGTGCCCCCCAACCTCTCCCTGTACCTCACGCCACACGTCAACTAGGGCCAGATTATTGATTTTCTCCCTCAGGGCCTGTGATGGTCTCACTTGCGGACCCACCCCTCCCGGAGTTCGATCCCGCACTGGGTCCCATGCAATGCTAAAGTTGCCAGTAAGGATGATAGGGGACTTAGCAAACTTTTCTATCTTCACCAAGGCATCCTGAAGGAAGGCGTCCTGTGCGGTATTAGGAGCATATAACGTTGGCACCGTAATTGAGAGATCATCGCCCTCAAGAGACACCGCTAAAAACCTTCCTTGATCGTCTATCGTTTTTCCAGCTATACATAGGTCCAACCCATCCCTGAGAGCCAAAAGAACGCCTGCTTTCTTTGCCGCTTGCGTCGCCTGTAGCGCCCTGGCGTAACCCCAGAACTTAACCCTTCCCTGGTCAAGCGTTCTAATATGAGTCTCTTGAAGCGTAACGATATCCGGCCTTTCTCGCCTAATGAAGTGCTCCACCTTTTTACGCTTAATCAGCAAATTTAGGTCATTGACGTTAGAAGAAAAGATCTTCAACGCTTGCTGGGTAGACATAGTGGATCAATATACAAAAAAATGAGAAAAAGAAAAGGACTATCCCCTGTTGAGCATAGTAAGACGGCTGGGGCCCCCTTGATGAGTCTCCATTCTCTGATTTGCTGCAGAACCCCGGAATGCGTTGTGAATCCATGACTCTCCCGACCCCCTCTTTCCCCCTAACAACAATGGAATGATTGGCCTCAGCCCCCCTCAAATTAGAACCTTGAGAGTCGTCCCAACAAGTATTTCCCAAAGGTTCCAACGCGGGATATCCCAATCCCATTCCAAGATGTGTGTGAGCCTGTCCCCTCCCGCTCCCCCCAAAGACCCCCAGCTAACTTAGGCGCATGAAGCCGATCTAGGCCATTGAACTTTAGCAGCTATCGTGCCCACCACAGGCAACCTATTTCTGCCTCTCTGGTGGGGCCACTGGTGGCGGGGTCTCATCTTCAAGCCCCAACAGGGCGAGACTGTGGTCACATGAAGTGATCTTATGCGGAGTCCCTTGCCATTCAAAGGCCAAGCAAAAGGGGTAGAGCCACCTGTATCGCACACCTTGCGCTCTTAAATGGGAAAGGACCGGGCCCATTTTCCGTCTTTAATTTAAAGTTACTTGTGCCAGATCTTGGTATAACACAATTTCTGCACCATTGAAAGCGATACTTCCAGCCTTCTGTGCAGCTGCAAGTGTACACTCCTTCACCGTGAAGCTATACATCGCTACCAGAACATCTTGGGGCCTAGCACCTGTCAAAGACAATATCATCAGACCCCGGCTCCTCCAGGATGTTCGCAAATATATCTTTCACTGCCTGGGGAAGATCTTGGTCCAAGATGTTCTCTGGAGGGCCTTTATCCGAATGTTCGAGTGCCTAGACCTGTTTTCCAGGTCTTCGACCTGGAGCTCCAGATTGTGAGTGGCCACCGCCAGCGTGTCCAGGAGGGCCTCGGTTTTCCTTGCATCTTCGGCGATGTCCTGGATTGCACTCTCATTAGTGTCCACCCTTTCCTCGAGCTTACTAATATCCCTTTTTATCTCCTGGAGACCCTCCGCCAGATCTTCCCTAAGGGCGTCCATTTGCCTTTGTCCCGCCGTGGTGATCTTCTCCACTATGTCGGCCAGCATGAGTTTCAATGTGGCCTGGGTGACAGGTTGCTCCAAGGCATTTGCGTCAGCCATAGAGTCCCCCGAAGACCCCTCCCTCGAGCATGCTGGTTGTGAGTCGTCCACACCTTTAGCCCATAGCTTAGTAAAAGCATTCTCCTGCGGCCTCCTCAGGGTTCTTGAAGGGGTTGGGGGTCCTTGAGTTTTTTCTTGGACATACTGCTGGCCACTCAGGCTGGCGTGCACAGAAACTACAAGTCCGGGGTCCCCGCAGGGCCAAAAAAGGTATTTCTGTTCCCCAATCAGAACTACTCGGGGTCCGATGGTCCTCCGGTGCCCAGCGTCCCACCGCAAGCTGCCAAACACTGGATGGACAGATATTTGCTGGCTGTGGTAGTATGGTGAGGGCGAGTGGGCACCCAAAGGTACGTATGTAATCAAACAGTCCAGAACCACACTCTCACTTCCCGGGCCGTGCTATCAGATGCACCAGCCAGTTCCACCCTGAGGAGAGATGGGGACCCTCAGGCAGGAGGGCCTAAGGGGGCCGCAGTCCAATGCATGAGGAACAAATGGAGAAAGGGCTGCTGGAATCCAATACAGAAAGCTCTGTGGACGGGCATTATTGTACTGTCAGGGGAGGCCCGTCCCCCCTCACCAGGGCAACAAACGTATCTGTGGCGGGGTTTCCTGGGGGGCCCGACGGCCACCCCAGCTCCCACCTGTGAGCCGGTCCGACTACAGATGGGCGCCGCCGGCGAAATGGATGCGGAGGCGGCGGCCCCCGACCAGGACTGCTCCTCTCCCCCGAGGCCTCCTCTGTGAGCCCCCCGCCGTGCCGGCCAGCAGATCTACTCACCGGCCCCTTCCAAACTGCGCGACGGCCGGCGGGCACAGCAGCTCCCAGCAAGGCGCGGAGAGAAAGAGAGATGCCCTCTGATGCCGCGATCGTCCTCCAGTCCTCAGCTGCCCACGGAATCCAGGCTGTCCCCCACTCCGACACCACTGCGGTGGTCACGGAGGGCCGACTCCCACTGGGCCGCTCCGTGATCGCAGGCCACCAATGTCCAGTGCCTGCGGCCGCCAATGTCCAGCTCCCACTCCCTGCAACAAGAGCGGGCTGGGTCAAAAGAAGAAAAAACACAGGTGTAGCTCCTCAGTCTCCTGGATTCCCCCGCCACCGTGACCCGTCGCCTGGGGTGGGCAGCGCCGGCTAGATGGGCAGTAGACAGGGTAGACATTTTTTTTTAAAGGTCGCAAGGGTGACCACAGATGCGACCTCTGGCGACCCCTAAATGACATCCCTGCATCGCTTTTTGCTCTTTGTGTCTCAAGGATTAGTGTTTACAGACACCTGGACATATTAGTACTATAACCCCAATTCCAATTAACATAATCGCACCTCCCTCCCAGCCAACCCTCCCCTCCCCAACAATAACCACCCAGATGTACTGCACATGCTTAGACATGCCCATTTCCACTCCCTCCCCTCTTAGCAAAATGACCAGGCGTTCGGTGCCCAACAGGTGGGTACCTGGTAAGTAGTACCCTAAACAAAAGTAAGGGTGAGTTCAGGGTGTTACAGAGTCTAGTACCACCCCTCCTCTAAAGACTGTGTCCTTGCGGCCTACACTCCTGCTCAGTAGACAATGGGTCTGAAAAGCAACCATTGTTCTGGGACCAGGCGTTCGGTCCAGTCGTCTGCTCAAAGCAGTAAGCCCCCAGACAAAGCCCCCCTAAGTCCGAGTACTAGTCAGCATTATCAAGGTCACGACCCCAACTTCCCACTCACCGCCTATAGACCAGATTCTCGGCCGGGCATATGTTGCTTTTGTGTCCTGTGTGTGTATCAGTCCGTCTCCAGTGCTGTCAGCCGCATGCTGTCCATCCACTCTTGCGCTTCCTCTGGGCTGTCAAAGAACAGCCCCTGGCCATTATGCAATATCTTCAATCTAGCTGAGTAGATCAGCATGTATTTCAAACCTGCCTTTCTCAATCTCTCCTTTGTAGGGACAAACTTGGCCTGTGGTTTCTGCACTTGAAAGGTGTAATATCGCCAGTTTAGCACATGCTCTCTGTATTGTTCCTCCAGTTCTCGAGAATGCCAATTTCTTCTCTCTGTCCTTGTAATTCAATATTTTAGCAATTATGGGTCTCCTCAGAGCCCCCGGCGGTGGCTTGCTAGTCAGGGATTGGTGTGCACGCTCTACTGTGAAACCTTGTGGGAGGTTCCCTGTGTCAATTTCTTGCAGGAGCAAATTTTCAATGTAGTTTGTGGGGTCTGTTCCCCCATACCTTCTGCCAATCCCAGGGCCCTGATGTTAATTATGCGGGCACAGCCTTCTGCGTCATCCGCTCTGTCTGCTAGTAATTTAACCTTCTGCTGCAATACTCGAACATCTGCTGTTGCTTGTGTCACACCCTTGGTGTTGTCCTTCACTTGTTCTTCGGTTTGTCCCGTTTGTTCTGCTAGTGAGCGCACATCTTGCCTCAGCAATCCCACATCGACCATCACTGCATCTATCTTGGCATCTAGCACTGTCTTCAATGCTGCTATGGCCGCCAATATTTGTTGCTCACATCCGTTCCGTGCGTTCGCCATGGCTTCCTGAGGTTCAGCTGTTGATTCTCCTTCGCGCTATCTTGTCCTTTAGTATACATCACCATGGAGGTCTGCTTGCTTTTCCCTTTGTTGCTCTTGGCCGCCATTTTGGGTGGTCCCAGCAGGCTGGCGGTTTCGATGCTCGGTAGGTCCTGCTCCGCCACCTCACTTCACTGTAGTTCTCTCCTCCGCAGGTCTGTGTACGCTTCCACATTGTGAGGGGTCTAATTCAGTTCTCTGTTGCAGTGACCAAGCCAACCAACGCCAACAGCAGCTGCAGGGAGCTGGGTTCTTTGCTATTGAGCCTGCGGGTCCCACTCCTCGCCACTGTCTGCCTTCCTGCTGCATGTGCTGCACTTTCGCCACGATGCGGGCCGCCATCTTGCTCTTGCTTTTGCGGTACGGCCCGATCGCAACTGGGTAATACTCTTCCTTCAGCATGTCTTGTGCCTCGGTTCACTTCTCAAGCATCTCCTTGCTGTTTCTCGACTTTCAACACTTCATTAAGGTTGCTTATTTCTTCGGCTCAATATAGTATCGTGCAGGAGCTGCAGAAGACACATCTTCACCTAATGGCTGTTGGCCACGCCCCTCAAAAACCTTTCAAACATGTCTTTATTTTTCTTTACAATATCTCGCCATGTTTCGACTTGTACAGAAGTTACTTGTTCCCTGAATCCAGCTTCACCTTGGGCACTCATTCATCAGTCGTATGCAATCTCCTGCACGCTGATCACTCCTTGAATTTAGGATGCATTTTATGTAACCCAGTAGACTTTCTTTCTTACTCCATAACACCTAGTCTAACATCCGACTTGTGCCTTCTTAACTTCTCCTGTCCGGGACATGCTTATAATCTACCGACTAACAGGATGGTGAGATCCGAACCTGAATTAGCTTAAAGTCTCACTTAGCATTCATTTCTGTCCATCTCATAATATGGTTACGTTTTCTTTACACATCTGCTGTGTTCTACTGCAAGTATCTCTTGATCACCTATTTCACCTGATGTTTCACTATCAGATGAAGGTTCCACGCTTTTGATGGATTTGCTTTGCAATCTTTTACAGTATTATGTATAATAGCCCGTGCTCTTGAATTTAGAACATACCTCGTCTCTGGCTGGACAGGACATTTAGTTTTCCAAGGGACTAGGATTGCCACATCTGAAGCATTTTTGTCTTTCACTTGTCCTTGTTCTCTCTGTGGTTCTCCTTTCTGAGCTCCTCCGGGATACATGTCCATCGCTGCCATTTTGTACATTGGCGTGAACTTCCACGATCTGCACGTTTCTTTCGTCAGCTTGTAACCTGGCCATCGCTAATTCAGCTGTTCGAGCCACTGCTAAAGCTTTGTCAAAGTATTATTATTATTTTTTTAAATGTGTTTATTTTAAACAGACAGGTTATAACAATACAGGGCTTGAGCAATCGTGACATGTGGCATGAAAACAATACAGTTAGTCGCCCTCCCCTCCATTCCCCCGGGTCTTAAGTTCCTTCTTCCTGTCCTCGCTGGGGATCACCATCTTGTAGAGTTCTCCTGGCTAGTTGGAGCTTGAATGTCAGGGTGGAAAGTTCTGGTCAAAGTCTAAGACCGGGCCCCAAATGTTATTAAAACAGTTTAGGTGGCCTGCCCCAGCAGCCGTCACCCTCTCAGCGATCAGGATGTCCCAGACTTTCACCCACCAGAGAGGCATAAGAGGGCCTTCTGCCGTTTTCCAAGTGCGGGCTATCACATTTCTGCCCGCCAGTAAGCATTGGGATAGTAGTTTGGCTTTGGGTCCGGACCTTGGGTAGATTCCGGGGATCGGAGCTCCTAGAAGAATGGGTTTGGGATCTAGGGGCAGCCGCATCTGAGTAATGTCTGCAATCATCGCTAAGCATTGTTTCCAAAAGGTTTGGGCGTTCGGGCAGGACCACCACATATGAAAGAAGGACCCTATTTGGCCACATTGTCTCCAGCATTTCGGGTTGAGTGTGGGATTCATATGGTGAAGTCTTAGGGGAGGGTAATACCAGCAGAGGAGGATCTTGTAGGCGCATTCTCTGTTTGTGATGCAGGATGAGGATGTGTGGGCCCGGGACCAAATATCAACCCATGGTTGGTCCTCGATTGGGTGGCCCAGGTCCGCTTCCCATTGAGCTATATACCGGGTCTTGGAGATTAAAAAGTCATTTTGGAGGAGTTTATATAGAGTAGAGATTCTCCCTCGGACTGGGAGCTCATTGAGGGTCAGTTCCATAGCCGTGGGGGGACGGGTAGCTGCCTGGCGGGTCTGTGGATGAGAGCACCAGTGGCGCAGCTGGATGTATGTGAATCTGTCCTGTTCCCGAAGTTGAAAGAGTTTCTTACATCGTTCAAAGGTACAGGGTTGTCCCCCTTCAAGGAGTTGTCCCACGGTCTCCATGCCTCCCGCAATCCAGGACCCAAAGTTCCGGGTGGACAGACCGGGGGAGAAAGTTGGGTTCATAAACACCGGGGAGGAGGAGCTGATTCCCACCGGGATCTTCTTTTGTTTCAGCGCTTTGTCCCAGACAGAGATGGTATGTTTGGTGGTCGCCAGGAGTTCCCCCCACCGTTGGCGTTCCGGAGGAGGGATGTGTGGGAGAAAGCGTAGTGGGAGAGGTAGCTGCGCCTGTTCGAGATCCACCCATCTAGGGCGGTTGGTCAGTATCTGCCACGATTGAATGCAGGCCAGCTGGGCTGCCATCTGGTATTTCCGTAAATCCGGGATCCGAGGCCACCAAGCTTTGCGTTGCCTAGCATCGTGGTCTTAGGGATTCTGGCATTTTTCCCCCTCCAAATAAACTGCAACATTTTCTTCTGTAGGTTCTGAAGGGCTGGCGCCGGGATTGGTACCGGGAGCGAGGAACAGGCGTATAGGAATCTCGGTAGCAAGTTCATTTTACAGGCCGTAATGCGGCCCATTAGTGAGATCTCTTGTGCCGCCCAGTGCTTCAAGTCCGCCTCCAGGTCTGTGAATAGTGGAGGAAAGTTTGCTCGATAGACCTCTCTAGGGTTAGCTGGGATCTGGACTCCTAGGTAACTGATTCCCCTGGTCGTCCATTGTATTGGGCATGGTCGGGTTAGGGCTTCCCGGTCCTCCGGGGACAGACCCACTCCCATGGCAGCTGATTTCCGGAAGTTGATGGCAAAACCTGTGACCTTTCCATAGCTCTCTATCTCAGCCAGGGCCTGGGGGGGGGGGGGAGGTACAGGGTTCTGTGATGGTCAGAAGGACGTCGTCCGCATAGAGGGCCAGTTTATGGTGCGCTGAGCCCGATTGAAAGCCTTTGATTGCAAGGTTCAGCCTGATCCGTTGGGTGAACGGTTCCATAATTAGTGCGAAAAGGAGTGCCGACAATGGACATCCTTGCCTGGTTCCACAAGTTAGGCTGATAGGGGAGGAGAGGGTGCCATTAACTCTGAGAAGGGTTTTGGGCGCTTTATAGTTAGCCAAAGTCATGGTGCAAAATTCCGGGCCAAATCCAAATGTCTCGAGGGTGAGCCTCATGAAGGTCCAGTCCACCTTGTCGAATGCCTTGATTGCATCCAGGGCCAGAAGTACCAACTCCCGGGAGTCTCGGGAGGCAAGCTCCACCAGGTCCAAGGCTCTACGGATGTTGTCGGCTGTTGAGCGGTGTTTGAGGAAACCACTCTGGTCGACGCCAATTATTTCCGGAAAAATCTGGGCCAGGCGTGTTGCTAGAATTTTAGAGTATATGTTGGCATCTATATTGAGTAGAGCGATGGGTCTATATGATGCAGGGTTCTTCGAGTCGCCTCCGGGTTTAAGCAGCAAGACTGTGATTGACTCTTGCATAGACGGGGTTATAGTGCCCGTGGTCCTGAATGAATTAAACAGCTGTACCAGAGGTGCTAATAATTGAGGTTTGAAAATCTTATAGAACCTGGTTGTATATCCATCCGGGCCAGGGGCCTGGGATTTAAGGGCTTTTATCGCCTCGTCCACTTCCTCGTCACTAATCGGCACCTCCAAAGAGTCACAGGCTGCCTTTTTCAGTCGGGAAAGCGCCGCCCTCCGCAGGTATTCCCTCTGTTCCTTTATTTCCCGTACCGAGGCGGTCATTACCTGAGTTAGGTGGGCCGTTGCGAGCCGTAGCTTGTCTTGGGGCCTCATTACGCGGATGGCGGAGAACCATGGTGCTATTAGCGCCATGGTTCATGCCAGTAAAATACCGGCACCGCCTTGGCGGAAAGGGGAATTACCGCCCCATTCCAAGGTTGGCGGGGCGGTAATTCCCCCTTCCACCATTGCCCTTCCCCATTCCCATTTTTGGCCCATAGGGCTCAATGGGAATGGGGAAGGCGCTAATTACGGTACCGCAAATTGCGGTACCGTAATTAGCTCCCTGGTCCCTTTGCGGGTTGGTTTTTAACGCCTGCAAAAAGCAGGCGTTAAATCCCCCAACCAGCAAAGGGACCTCGTAGTAAGGCGGTAAGGATTTACCGGTACCGGTATTTTACCGGTGCCGGTAAATCCCTACCGCCATCCGTGTAATGAGGCCCATGGTCAGCGTATTGAGTTTTGCCATGCTGGTCCCGCAGGCCCACGATCGTATTATTCCTTTTTGCCACTAGTAGTTTGTTCGCTTTATTGTTTTTAGCATAGTAAAACTGTTTAGCTTTTGCCATTTGGTGGGCAGTATGTTCGGCGTAGTGAGCCTCGATCTTCTTTTGCGCTATCCGGATAGCTCGTTGTGTTCTAGGGGTCCAGCCCTTCTCCTTATGGATCCTTTCTTTTTTTTGAGATCTTCCTCAAGGCTCTGACGAGTTTGTCGCTTGTGCCTGTGATAGGCCATCCCTTGGGCAATCAGTTCCCCCCGCACCACTGCCTTCATTGCGTCCCAGTTGTTGGAGAAGGAGGTGTCCTTGCTAGGGTTTTCCTTAAAGAAGTTGTTAATCGTAATTGCAATCGCATCTCTGAGTGGCATCTCGTTAAGGATCGGGTCATATAATGTCCATCTGCGCTGTTGGGGATCGGGTGGTCTCTGCGCTCGGATTTCCAGGGGCACCGGGGCGTGTTCGGACAGGATCCTGGAGCCTATAGTCACATCGATGGTGAAGGTGAAGATTTGCGGAGATACCAGAAGAAGATCTATCCTGGAGAACGTCCTGTGAACATAGGAATAGAAAGAAAAGTCTTTTTCAGACGGTTGGAGTACCCTCCATGAGTCCACTACCCCTAAAGTTCTGAAGAATTGCAGGAAAGCTAGGGCTGTAGCGAGGTACCCAGCAGAGGGCGGATGCGACTTGTCTTTCACGGGGTCCGGGACCCCATTGAAGTCACCGCCAATCACTATCTGGCCCTCCAAGAAGGGGGAGAGAGTTGTACTCAGCGACTCATAGAAAGGCGCCTGGCCTGAGTTCGGCGCGTATACTGAGACTATGGAATATAATTGTCCCAACAGCAAACACTTCATCGCTATGTACCGTCCCTCCGGGCAGCTCATCGAGTCCAATATCCGAGGGTTCAGCCCCTTCCTGAACAGGATTGCCATGCCAACCCTCTTGGAGTTCCCAGACGCAAAGAATTGCTTCGGGAAGTTTCGGGAGCGTAGGCGTCCGAGGTCTGCCGGCAGTAGGTGGGTTTCCTGTAGCATAGCTACTGCAGCAGTGTCATTCTGGAGTTTTTGTAAGATTGATTTGCGTTTAGCTGGTGAATTCAGTCCCTTAACATTCAGGGAGACAAACCTTAGTCTGATGTTCCGGGGCAAGATCTGGAGTCGCCAACAAGTTCTGAGGAAGGGGGAGAGCTGCAGAAGAGTCAGCCATCATGTCGTGGGTTATGTGACCATTTATTAACCTGCCTTCTGGGTTTTTGTTCGGACCGCCAACGGGAAGTCCAAGAATTAACTGGGGATGGTGGACCCTTTACGGGATCAAAACCTCCCCTGGCCAACGGGGCCATATAACAGTGTGTAGCCAACATGGCTAGAATTACAAATAGTCTTGGTGGATCGCTCCAAGGACTCATAGGTGGACTGTGCCTTGGAGCTGGGCATGGGCCGTGGGGTGAGGCCCGCTGCATTAGAGATGGAGCTCATCTGTGTTCCTGTAGGTGATGGTCGGCTCCAGGGCGCCGGGCCCGCGAGCCGGGTCATAGAGTACCAGGGACTCCATTATGGGACCGCGCTGGGTTATTTCCTTTTCCTGAATCTCGGAACCTTTGACCACGAGTTTTGTTTGGATTTAGGAGATGCCATAGGGTCCGAGACAGTTGTCGCCTCAGAGTTTGGTGGAGGTGAGGGCCCGGAGGAGTCTGGATGCAAAATGTTTTCAGCATCATCTTAGTGGCTAATTTTCCTTAGTGCGCCCTTGTAGGAAAATTGCAAAGCTGTGGGAAAGAGCCATCTATAGCAAATTTTCTGGGCTTGAAGGAGAGTGGTTAGTGGGCGGAGGGCATGCCTCTTCTGGAGAGTAAGAGGAGATAGATCTTTAAAAGTCTGGAGGGGGGCCCTTGGAATGTGATTTCATCTGTGGAGCGGCTTATCGCCGATATGGCTTCCTTTGTGGTAAAGAAATGCACCCTGGTGATAACATCAGGAGGGGCGTCCGACTCCACTCCGCGGCGGGGGCTCAACCTGTGAGTGCAATCTAGGAGGAGTTGTGAATCCTCCAGGTCAGGAAGGAGGGATTGGAAAAAGAGGCCTACGTAGTCAGCCAACTCCTTGTCCAGGATCGAAGCAGGAACCCCCTGGATTCGGAGGTTATTGCGTCGGGCCCTATTTTCCAGATCCTCCTGCTTGTATTCTGGGATTTCGCATTTGTCTTGCAAAAGTCTAATAGAGTGTTGGATCTCGGTTAGGGAGGAAGTATGGTCTTGGGTGCGTTCCTCAATCTCTCCCAGTCTCTGTTCCACCTCTGAGACCCTTTTGTCGGTACTCTCTAGCTTGGTAGTAAGCTCTGTCATACAAGACCAGAATTCTGTTTTAATGTCAGCCATAAATTCACGGATATCCTCTTTGGTCGCCAGAGGTCCCTTGTTGTCTAGGGATTCCCGTGGAGCGGAGGGGTGGGGGTCTTGTTTCTTCGCTTTGTCGGATGACCTTAGCATTGTTGCTATGTCTGAGGTCTTGGTGGATTTTGGTTGCTTGGACATTGCGCTGTCTGACAGCAGCAGGTCAACGGCCGCAGAGAGCAATGTAGCAGTGGTGGTGAGTTAGCCGCCTGGGGCCCTCCAGAGCCCCCCGGGAAGTTACGGTGTGCCACCCGTGTGGGATATAAGCTCTATCTGCGGGAAGCAGGGTTGTGGGCCGGGGCGCCCCAGGAAGAGTTTAGGGAGAAGAAGGTAGGAGAGGGATCAAGCGGTTTGCAAGTGGGGCAGGCTTACCTCCGTCTCAAGTCCGGGTCCCTCTAGGAAGGCACAGAGTCTCCAGGCGGGCGTTGATCGCCTACTCAGAGAGGCGGCGAAGCATGATGATATGTCCTCCAGGGGGTCTCGAGGAAGGCCCCTGCCGTCAACTGTTGCATGGGGGGGTGGGTCTCCTTCCCCCACCCCAAGTGCTGCCTCCTGGTAACTCCCCGGCACCCTACACCAGGAGAAGGGCTCCTGAGTCAACAGGGGTTATGTTACTTTAGAAGGCTGCCTGTGTAGCCCATGGAACGGTGAGTTTGCCCCCCAAGGAGGCCAGGGGAGCAACCAACACGGCCCACGAAGGTCTGTAGCTGTTAGAAGGGAGTAACCCTTCAATCCGTGGGTGTGCAGCCGCAGAATGATGTGGGCCGGGGCGCCCCAGAAAGAAGGAGAGAGGGGCCGGGTAGATCGGGGAACGCAGGAAGCGGCCTCAGTGCCTCGTGGGTCTGCGCGAGGAAAGGGAGAGTGGGCCCCTCCTCCAGTGCATCCCATCTGCCAGAGTGGGGGGACACCCGATCAGGGCATGGGCGGTGAAGGGCTCTGTTCCCCCAGGCAGCCACAGCAGCAGTTCGGAAGGGAGGGGGAGCTATGGGGAGAGAGCCGCGGCCGACTAGGTGGCGGTGAAGCTCCGCGAGACGGTCGCCGGCTGAAAAGGGAAAGGAGGGGAAGGCCGGGGAGCAGCTCCAGAGAGATGTCGAGGCTCATAGGCGAGCAGTGCCCAGTGCTTAGATGCCGCCGAAGGTTTCACGGCAGGCGGATCCCATTCTCCACATCGCCCTTCCCCCAGCCGACTCTGAGCCAAGCAGGTCCGACCGCCATGTTGGAACCTCTGCACCGCAGAGACAAACTTCGCTCATACAGTCGGCTGCCGCCCCGAAGGTGTGTAAGGCGCGGGCAGCCGGCGCTCTGAGCATTGATGGATTACCTCAGGGGTTCCCGCGGTGCGACAGAGCATCATAGCCACATTTTAAGCCAGATTCAGCGGGCGTCGCACGGAGGCCATCAAAGGAGCGTCTTCATTGATGGCGCTCCAGGCCACGCCCCCCCAAAGTAGTATTTTTTAAATTTAGCATTTGTTCTTTTATCTTTAAATATCTGCAGTGCGTAATTAGCAGGTCCTTCACAAAAATACCCAAAATGGCACCAAAGTTGCATGTGACTGAAAGTTCACTGAATCAAACAATTGACTGCCTGCTTTCTGGTTAACATGTAACTCTGACTCATCATATGTTCATTCCCACCAAAGCATGTTTCTAATTTGCTTCTTGCCTCCACATACCAATCCACCACCTTCTGGACTTGGTGTTGCATCTGAAAAATTCTCTTTCCCTCTAGTCCAAGATTGTTAAACCACATTGCTTCCTTCCGGGAGGATTTAGAGGGTACACACATAATGGCTTGTATGTAGCTCTTAAATAGCTTGTGCGGTGACCGTAGCACTGGTAGTGTGGCACACTGCATTTTGGCTTCCATCTTGGATTGTGAAGAGAACTAGCTCAAAGTGGAGCATTGCTACCTCTTGGCATCTTGTACTAGTCCATCCTAGCACGGTGTGGTGAGCCAAAATAATGAGATGCAATATGAACCAAATAAGGCGATATCAGACACTCAATAAGTTGCAGTTAGGCTTGGACTGGCGTATAGGGCAATAGGGCAATGCTCGAACTAAAAACGCAAAATGCTAGTATGGGCTAGTTTTTTGGGTGAAAGTGGACCACTATTTTGGCCAATGTGGGCCAGTTTGATGAGTCCCTTCACTATGCAGCTAGTAGTTTTGACCATTGTTGCTGAATACATATTCTTTAATTTGCACAATTTGCATTACATTTTTTAAATTTTTTTAAAACCTCCCTGTTGAGTACTATTCAGTCTGTCACAAAAGGAATGAATTGCCTTTTGCAACTGTGGGCCACTTTTTCATTCTTGCCCGGTTGCAGTGTATTTATTCTACTGGCCCCAGGTGTGCGCGAGCTTGCAGGCACCCGGAAATGATACAAACGGTGGCACCTGCCATTTCCCTACTCTGCTGCTCTCCCAGGACATGTCTGCTCATTCCAACCTCCCTCCTGCTACTGCCAGTCCGCGTGTAGGTCCTTTGTTTCGTTAGGGAGTGAACAGGCAGAAGAAAGACTAGATGCAACACTTCACAAGCATGTTTCTCTTTCTCGCCGCATATTCTAGGCATTTGATGAATGTGTCGACCATCTTCTCGTTCATTGCAAGAGTAGCGGGGGACGAGGAGGAGAGGAGGCAGGCGTCGGGGAGCACTCGTGCATTATGATGGCTGTCTGATGCTCTGGTTGTGCTCCCGGCCTTATTTTCTGTATCAAAAATACTGGGCAACTTTGTGTTCTCAGCATATGTTGTTTAACTCAATAATGGTCCAGCCACACAGGGCCGGCCCTAGGGGCACCGGGCAAAAAGTAAGCGTGGGACCCTCTCCAATTTTCACATATAGTGACTTCATAGGAAGGGACACAAAATGCATACTTCTTGAAAAAATGTAAAGGTTTTAATTCAAAACAGTGCCATCCAATACCCAAAACAGAATGTACACATCATTTTGCTGGCATTCTGACTTTTCTGTGAACGGAACACTAATGATCTAGTTTTACAGTGGGCTTCTGAATTTATTGTTGACCATGGACTGCCTGTGACTACAGGGGTTAATGGTTGTTGCTTAACTGCATGGACGGACGGTGAGCCGGTGTGAGCAGCAGAGAATATGGTTTCCTGCCCATGCATTGTTTCTTCCTGTATGGGGGGAGATGTGATAGCAGGCGCTCTGATACACTCTGATATTGAGACGTGACAGCAGGGGCCTGAGCTGCTTCAGGAGATTTCACAACACAGAGCCCGTGATTCATTCAACTGTAAAACTGCACTCTTTTGTTGTCATTCAGAGCCTGCCCAAAGGTGCCAATGAATGTGATTGCAAGATGCGCATTAATTCTGCTCATACTCCATGAGTCCGATGTCTGCGCCCCTCTGCGGTGTGGGACCCTCCCAAGTGTGTTGCCCCTTTAAGGGGATGTGTCCCTCCCCTGTGTACTGCCCTTTTTACATGGGCCATGAGTGTTTCATTGCCCAAGCTAATGAAAGGAGCCTCTGCACACACGTGCAGCAGAACGGCTGCAGACTCCCAAGAGGAACGACTGAGTCCGTGTGTCATTTATGTAGGCCTGCAGGCCTACACGTGTGGGCACCGGTCTGCATGCCCTGATGCAGCGGGACCCTCTTCCAGCATGGTGGATGAGGTCCACATGGTCAGGGGCATGGCTCGCGCTGCTCCCTCCCCCGATGGTGCTGTGTCCCATAGCACCATGGGGCCTGCTGGATGTCCAGAGCAGGCCCAACCCCCAGAGACACTGGGCCTCCAGAGTGCTGATGTCTGTAGCACTAGGGGGCGGAGGGCGCTGGATGTCCATAGTGGTCCCCCTGTCATCCTCCCTGCTGCAGGGCCCTGTGCCACCGCAGAGAAGGCCCATGCCTGGGCCGGCTCTGCGTGACCCACAAATCCATCAGTGCTTTATCAGAGTGGAGCTACCTAACCTGCGCTTGCCACCTTAACTTTCTGACTTGGCCAGCGGACGCAAAGAGCACATGAATGTCACCTTAACTTTCTGACTTGGCCAGCGGACGCAAAGAGCACATGAATGTTCTCTCTTCGACTTGGCCAGTGGATGCAACGTGCACATGCATGTTCTCTCTTCCTTCGCACTTCATCTTCCCAAGTCTGACGTCTTTCTTTTCCAGGGCCAGCTAAGCGTCAATAGTAACATTATTTTCAATCAGCTCCCGCGGTCAGCCTGGCGTTATATTTAATACATAACATTTATCTAATTTAGCCACAGAAATGTGACACACATGATGAATAGCGTTTACTCGTTTACAAATAAGTCTTTGTTCTGTTGCATGCCAGAAGTGAACCAAACACTGTGGCTTGTGTTTCAATGGGATGCCCAAATGTCATGCATAGTTAAGTCATGTTTACTATCACCGCAGATTCTATAGAAACCATTACATTTGACACACACACACACAAAAAAAACCACACACACTGGTACAAAGAAGTCTCAGAAAAACACATGCAAGGAGCATTTCTTACTTTCACTTATACATTTTTAGTTTGGGCTTTTAGGTGTCCCGACACCTAGAAGCTGAATCTATTGCATTGGAGTACAGATAGGGAGGAATGGCATATGAGGAGGGACACACATCCTGAAGGTGTTGTTTGGTTATGTGCCCACACACTGACTGCCCATGACCATGCTAATCCCTATGGCCATTAACAACCACTAACCGACCAAAACACATCCTCCTGGAATCTCTTTGAGCTACCTTATCAGTCCTCAGCATACACCTTTGCACTCCAAGTGCCTGTTGGTGTTTTTTCTAAGCAGTCTTCTGAGAGTTAATGACTTAATTGGAACTGTTAACGCGTTACAGGTGTAATAAAAATGCCTTAACCAGGTCTACCTTCTGCCGCTTGAACTATAAGCATGCTGCGTGTCCTTCGTTGAAGTCCTATTAAAAACAAGCATTTGCAAAGCAAACAGTTGCACCATTTTGCACCTGCTACCATTAATGGGCAGTTAATACGACTACTAAGGGTTCGTCACCTATAGTTAACAGACTAATGTCTAAATGTACAGGACTTGCCTCGACCATGCAAGGACAAGCACCTCTCCTCTATATTTGTGCTTGCACTATAAACTAGTGCCTACTAGACCTGCTTCTGCCTCACTGCAGTTTACTTTTATGTTGCACTTTACCAAACTGTTGTTAATGAAAAAGAATTCTAGGTTAATTTTGCTTTTCCTTTTATGCTCCTCAGTCTACAACTTTTGAGTTTTGACATAATATAATTACATGTGAACAACTTGTATTTTTGCATATTGACTATTGTACAATACATTCCAGGTACATGCCTCAAATGCTATCTGTTTGTTCTTACAAGTATCAAGATGTCCTACCTTGATTGTAGTTGGCCTGATATCATTAGCTTGATGTAATACATTTGCACTACGTAAAGCTGTTTTCCTGTCAGTACTGTGCTTACATGTACAAATGAATGTGCCTGTAGCCTCTACCCTATGGGTTCATTTAGACTCTGCCACAAGTATAAGTATGGACCAGTGGTGATCTCTGCAAACACCACAACTACTTTCTCCTAAATAATGGCATACAGAACCATGAGTATGCTCTATTGTCTGGCGGCTACCCCCAAATGTGATACATAGTTAATACGACTACAGCAGTGCCTGGCAAGTGCCTCTCCCATGCCAACACAAAAGCCCAGTCAATTGTTGGCCTTGTCAATGTGTGCTTCTACATCTAGCAGTAGTGGTACTGAACAATGCATTTTCTATTGTTCACTAATGTTCTGCCTCTTATGACCTACAAGGGGGCAATTTGTGTAACCCTCTGCCTTCCCCCCAGATTGTTAAAGTAAAGCGTACAATCTATTTTATTTTTTTATTTAGGGTTTCGGTTTATGAAGAAAACATTTCACCAAGGTTTCCCCAACATTATTGCAAAACTATTACACCTATACATTTCAATCGAATCAATGAATACAGTATATAAGTCCTAGCTAAATTTAACAGAGCAAAGTTATATGCGTCAATCTCTGTAAATAGTAAATAACTTTCACTAACGAAATTGTTTGTAATAATGGGTTTAGACAATCTACAATAGACCATGACAAGACAAAGGATCGCACAACGGAGGACAGATCGAATGAAGAACGTCAGTACACTAGCTCAAAGGAAAATCCCACAAAGAAACCAGCAGCAATCTTAAAGTCCAACACGGTCCACTCTACGCCTCAGGGGAAAGCCATCCCCCCCTAGTAACTCTCCTAACATAAAGGCGACCAGCATTAGAGGAGAACCAAAAGGTGACTCAGGCTAGACCGTCTCTTGAATCTTCTACATGGGCCTGGCTCCCAAAAGCTTTATCTACACGCCTTCATTAATAGCCATCAGAATCCACTAAAACTGACCAAGAGCACCACCTACTGTCTCTGGCGACCTGGAACACAAGAGGGGTTTTACACTTGACAACTCCTGGTGATATCAACTTAGGGGACTATGACATCTTATATCTCCAAGAAGTTTGGTTTCAATCTAAACCAACATTGGATGGCTTTGAGATTGCTTTCTCAGAAGCATTAGCGGGACCTAAAGGAAGACCCTCATCAGGTCTAATCGTTGCAGTCCGGATGGGCGTGGGACTAGAAATAATTAAAATAATCTTGAAGACCCCTTATGTCATTGTGGTACTCATTTCTTGGCGACGAAAGGAGGCTGGGGAAGAACATCACACATGCACTCCCCTGTTGGTGATGTCCATCTATTGGAATCACAAAAGGATGCAACAGACCTTACTGTTCGATATAGTGACCTCTACTCTGGACTCAGTCTACTTAGAGTTTGGGGCATGTGATGTTATAGTATGTGGAGACTTAAACATCAATTGTCCAACGGCTAGCAAGAGCACCACAAGTCCCGTACAGAGTAATCCTTGCAAACAAGGCTTAGCCTGGCAGAAGCTGATGTCGCGAAGACATCTTTTTAACTCTGCAGCCACACTTCCTGATTCTAATTCTCTACCAACATGGAAAAGAGGCTTGACCAACTCAACAATAGACTACATATTTGTTTCTGATCTTCTCTTAGCCCGGTTGACAGACTTCAGAATTTGCCAGACCAGCCAAAGCGATCATAACTTGCTGGCTATTAAATGGGCCTCTACAAAACTAGATACAGACCATTATCCTGGGAGAATTGAACCGGAAAGAAAAGGCAACCGGGTAAGGATCACACGGGCCAACATTCAAGCAATCACTTGTTCGTATGGAAGCAGTAAGGAGGCCACAAAGGTTGATTACAGACCACTCTTGGAACCTTACAGAGCCACGACAAAAAGATTGAATGGGCTAAATACATCCCAGATCCATCACGCACATAATTTTGATGCCCTCTTGGTGGCACAGAGAAACATCCTCCGGAGAGCGAAAAGGATGGCTGCAAGAAACAACACGCCCGCCAACAGGGCGCACATAAAAGAGATAACAAGAGCCTACAAAAACTGTCTACAGGTCTACCGTTTAAAATGACATCAACAGGACTCTGAAAATATGCTAGAACAAATTGGAAAGTCCAACACTAGAGACTTTTGGAGACTGGTTAACCCACGAGCTAAAGAGGCATCTACAATGATGCTAAACAGTATATCGGAACTAGCATGGACTGGGTTCTATTCAACACTTTTCAAATCTCCAGATCCCGCTGAAGGCCTTTTATCTCCTCAGACGACAGCACGGTAGGTCGATCTCTCCGACAGAACTGATATTTTGGATAAAATACTCAAACTAAAGAAATCAAGGGCCCCAGGGCCTGATGGTCTATCTAATGAGCATTTGAAATCTGCGCCAGAAGAATGGGCAAACCTGCTGAGTCTAATTTTCTACAAATGTACTATCTCCCGCTCAATCCCGCCTACTTGGACCTCAGCAGTTATTATCCCTATATTCAAAAAAGGAAGGAAGGACGACCCCAGAAATTTTCGTCCGGTGGCCCTCCTAGATGTTATAGGGAAAGTTTATGGCTCCCTTCTGCTGGATCACTTTAATCAATGGGCAAAAAGAGCACCCTGTAATGACCCTCTTCAATCGGGGTTTAAAAAGGGAGTAGGAACTAGTATAAACATCTTTATCTTCAGCCTCTTAAAAGCAAAAGCTCGTGAAACAAATCGGAACCTATTCCTGGCATTTATAGACCTGTCCCAGGCCTTTGACTTGGTCAACCGAAGAAAGCTTTGGGAAAAACTCATCAGTTGGGACTGTCCCCAGGAGATTCTGAATCCTATCAAGGCTCTGCATGCTTCTACATCAATGCAGGTACGACTGAACATCAGTGGCCTACTCTCGTCATCCATAACAACTGACAGAGGGGTCAAACAAGGCTGCCCACTAGCTCCAGCCCTCTTCCTGTCTTATTTTGGGGACTATAAAGATATTTCAACCAGCACACAAGCATTCCCCCCAGAATTGGGTAAAGAGAAGATCCCGAGACCTCTGTATGCAGATGATCTTATTCAATTGGACCAGACCCCAATTGGCTTACAACGGCAGTTGTCTGCACTGACTACATACACAGCCGCCAATGACTTAGAGATAAACAAACAAAAAACGAAGATAATGGTGTTTGGAAAAAACCTAAAAAAGACAAAGAAGAATTCGTGGTATCTGGCCACAAACAAAATCGAACAAGTGACTGAATTTAAATATCTTGGAGTCCTTATTGACTCCACGGCCAAAGATTCAGTGATGCAACACCATCTCTCGGAAAAAATGAAAACTCTCGCCTCACAAGCAAAAATACTGGACAACAAATACGGTCGCTTTTCATTGCTGCCCCTGATCAAATTCTATAGGGGCAAAGTTATCCCAGCTATTACCTACAGAGCTGAGGCTATGCCATCTTTACCCTACTGCTTATGGGCTAGATTGGAGAGTCTGTTTTGGCGCTCAGTCCTGAATCTACCACCTTCTACTCCGATCGCCTTGATAAGACGTGAACTCTCCCTCTCCTCTTTAGAGTCAATAGTGAAAAGAGCGTCAGTTATGTTATATCGGAAGATAAAAGATCCTTCTTCCTCAGCAATTTTTCTGATGGTACAGGCGGAGATGAACTCAAGCAAATCCATGTTACTATCAAAATGGGAGCTAATGTGCCTACAGCAACTTGAAATCTGCGGCAGCTCCATGGAAGAACTTTTGGGTAACCCGACAAAAACTAAAACACGAATTGAAGAAATTGATTGGATAGATACACTGGATAAGGCATCTGAGTATAAGCTAACTAGTCATCTACCTCCAACAATCAGAAAATTGAATGTAATTCAACCTTTTTTGACAAAGCATCCAGACAGAAAAACTCAGAGCATTCTACTCCGTGCAAGGTTAAACTTGTTACCCACAAATGAGATTCTGCACACAAGGGGTCTCTCAACAACGAATACTTGCCGCTTTTGTAATAACACCGAACAAAGCGAAACATTACGGCACCTTTTATTACTGTGTTCAGGTACAGAGAAATTCAGATCACCATACATACTCGATCACCTAAAAAATGCCTATCTAAGGGAAGAAGAACTCTGGTGGGAGCGCTTAATAGGAGGCTTGAGAACATCTTGGTCTATTGCAGCTACTAAAATTTTGGACCAGATCTTTGCACATGTACCTCCGAGCTAGTGGACTGGACACAGATAGATAGATAGATGACGGCAGTGGGGAGTGTTTTCTCCCTTACTTTTGTGTTTCTGTAGACTTATTCTCGTGTTGGGATGAATACGCTGTGAAATTTTATGTTCATCTTCTTCTAAAAATCACTTCAGTGATTATATACTCGTATAAAAAAAAAAATAATTGTTTGCAATAATGGGTTTCTTGTCAACAAAGCTATTCCATGAGGACCTCATTGTTAGATGAGGCGTTTTATGTACAAATCTTTAATTTTGTATTTTTATATTTGTGTTTTTCATTATAAAAGTACATTTACACAAAAAAGAAAAAGGAGAGAAGTAAATAAGGAAATAATGAATATAATAAAGAAATTAAATTCCAATTAATACAATGTAGATAACATAAATAACATAACATACACATTATCCACAGACCTTAAGTGACACTAGCACTCCATGTAAGTTATTACAAAATAAATTCCAGTTAATATGAACATGCAATTGCTCTCAAACATTCTAAGCACTACGGCTCCAATGACAAGGATAGGCACATAGGACATATATTGTAACTACATAGAAAAACATTTGTCATTCCCTGGAGATCCACAAACTCCATTCGAATTCCTCAAATGGCGCCAGATCTATTAGACCTTGTTCCGCTACCTTGTCCAATTCTGAAATAAATCCCCTTTAACATCCTAGCTAAGGCTACGATGAGTGACATTTGTAGGTGGTCATAAGCCTGTGCCCTTGGTTCCGAGCTAACAGCTGTGATGTGGAGTAAACAAATCTTTCAAAACATTTAATTCTTAAGTCCTAGAAATGGGGACAGTTCATTACAAGATGGAAAATGCTTTCCTGAACCCCCACGTTACACACTCTGCAATTCCTCATACCCTTAGGAATGGCCATCCTTGGGACAATATATTGCAGGTTAGGAAGACATTGCAGTCTAAACCTTAGGTAACTGTTTCTTATCTTAATCTTTTATTAAAGTTGAACCTCAGTTTGCAGGTTTGCTCACAGTTTAATAGGTGTTTCATAGTTTCCGTTTTTGCATCCCTACACAATCTACACACACATTTGTCTCTCTCTAATTTACCCCTATAAATTCTGTACCGAGGCGAGGGGAATCTTACTGCATAAGTAGAAATAGCACCCCACCCACTATGAATCCTTCTGTGTACTTGACAAAGAGCACAAGTTCCAATTCTGCACTTGGAGCTAATCCACTCAGAGTCAAATCATTTCTTATTCATCAAAGAGGGTGTGGTTATCAATGTATCTCCGTCGCAGCTAAGCTTTACCAGTAAAAGGTAATTTAATGCCATGAATCTAGTAATTGGTGTCATAGTCCCATCCAGCCACATAGGTTTTAAAGCGTAAGATCAAGTTGAATGCTCTTTAAGCTTTAGATTAACAATCTTGGGAATGTTGGCGCAATTTGATTACGGAGTGTGGACATGGCACGGGCTATACATTTCATGCAGCTCTCCCACTCCGCCTTTGAAGAGCACCATGGCTTTCTGCTAGCATGTATGTTCATGCTCGTGGAAAACCAAAGGATACCTATGGAAACCACCTGACCTTGCCACCTGGTAAAAGCAGATGATTCCACAGGATCCCTTTGAAATTGATGGATGCAAAGGGTATTTTGCATGCAACATTTATATGTTTTCCAAAACGTATTCGAAAAGGTAAAAGTAAAGGAGATTTCTCCTATGTTTTATTCTTCACATTTCCAGTCCGTTTTGGAAATTACCAAAATTACACGGAAGGGGCCATTTGCAAACAGGCATTATCCACTCCGACACAATTTTGGAGGGAAGACAATGACCCCCATATTGTTTTATAATGGACACACCTCGGGTGCTCTTTTTGAGCCAGAGGTCCCCCAAGGCCAGTCCTCGAGAGCCTTACCTACACCTTTCAGAATAATCATTAACTAGGCAAATAACTCCCAGTTATATTCACAGCATCCAATGGTATCTGAAACCTGGTGTTAGCTGTCCTTGAGTTGAAAACCCCTGACTTTATAATGCATGTTTTGATTATGCTAAAATGTGAAAGGGATTTTTGTTTGACCACCAAATTTCAATTTTGTAGCTTAAAGCTTTACTTTATAAATAGTATGTGGCTTTCTTGCAGGTTATGGGGCTTTCTCTTAGTAAAAGAAAATAGTATGTTGGTGGGTGTTGCTGAGCAGCCTGCAAGACTGAGCGCATAACGTTTGAGCTCTGGGCCACGGCCAGTATTTAGCAACGTTACCCTCCACTGGGGGAACATGAAGCATTGACTCTGGGCCATGGCAGCAGAGTACCTGCTTTGGTGAATTTTTGGAATGTTGGAATTTGATTGGTGCCATGCTGGAGGCTTGTGTGATGGCATCAGACTGCTTGCTTCTCCTTCAGGGCCTCTAAATAACTACTTGTAGACGGAGGCTGACTCTTCTTAACATCTGTCAGGGGCGAGGCTCTTATATCGACCCCGGATTGTGGCTGCCTCGCCTTGCCGCTTGATCTTGGACGCAAGGGGGCTGTGTGCAAGGTGTGCCTTGGCCTGTGCGCCATACCGAATGTGCGGCTCCCCAGGACTATCTTCGCAGCCACCTTATGAATGAGCAGTGACAGTGTACCAAGCAGAACCTCTTTCCTTTCAGAATAGTGCTGATAGTAGCTTGAGTTTGGAAATATGTTATTGAGATTTTGCAAAAGAACAGCAAACATTACATCATAAGCATTGTCCCCCCTAGAAAAGTGGAAGAATGCCTAAGGTCTGGTGGAATAATATTGGACTAGACAGCTGGTACACATGGGCTTGCTATAAAACAAAATGGTTAACACGTTTTGAGAAAGAGAGTATGACATGTTTAACCGTTGCATAGCAATGGCTGTGGGAACAGTATTTTGCATAATTCCAAGAAGGAAGCGAGATAAACTCTCAGCTAATGTTCTGTATTAAGCATTTTGATGGTGTACGGGTGGTCACCCTTTGCATATCTTGTGTGTGTCTTATTTGGGAATTGTACGCTGTTAAGTTTTGAAGGAAAGGCAAGGATAAATAGAAAGATCGAGAGTAAGTAGAGGAGAGGTTGGAAAGATAGCTGTAGGGGACCTGCAGTAAGCCGAGGATATCCGAATCATTGTAGTGTCATGCCCTTAAAGGTGTTGCATGGAAGGCTGTCTTTTCGATACGTGGGTATTGCATCATAAGAGTGACAGCCGTGTGCTCAGGGGTGTTGCTAGTTCTGGAAAAGATCAGGGGCTAAGCTAATGTCGGGACTGGCAGGATTCGGGGCTTGCTATAGCCTTTTGGTTGCAGTCCCTGAGCTTCTATCCAGAGCTACAACCAAAACACCCGGGGCTATATCCCCCTCAGCCCCCCCCAGCGATGCCTCTGCGTGTGCTTACTTCTTGAGGTGGTTAATGGAGGTGGTGGACCATGCAGCTGGAAGGAAGACACCTGGGTTGTATGCATGATCCCTCTATGGTCTCCATATGTGGCCGGATTGGGGTGAGGGGGAGGCAGCGAAACAACCACAGGCAGCCCAGCCAGGTGTGCTCTTGAACATAGTTTGCCCTTTTTGTTTTATTTAAGAATGTTCAGGGGATGTGCAATCAATGATACCTAGAATGTTCGATTATGGGGTTTTGCAGACCTCTGGGAATTGATTCTTGCATGGGACTGTTGTGGCCTCTCTCTGGAACACAGGGTAATGCGGACAGGCCAACCGATTCCTTACAGGCCCTGGAGTAGGGCCCCCAATAACACACGGGAGCCAGCCTTAAGTACAACCTTCTTTAATCCCCTCTACGTGCATTCTGCTGGGGCTCTAGTAGCCCCTCCTCGTCCTCCCTCATCCCCAGTTCCCAGTCCTTCTTCCGCCTCTCTTAAAGTCGTCTTTGATTTAAGGAGGCCCAACCTTATTTGGTCCACTACAGGGACATTGGCATGGTTAATATTTAGGACGTTTTCTAGGGGGCTCCAAATAGATGAACTATTTGTTAGTGAGTTTGGATCCTCACATAATATTTGTTCTAGACTATGTGACAGGCAGATGGAGTTCCACCATGCCTTGTGAGATGGGCACTCTTGGTTTTTCCATTTGGAGGTTATACATTGGATGGCTGCTGCTAACAATGTATCTAGAAGCTTTACATGTCTGGGAGTCAGTATTCTATCTTTGTTATCTTTGTTGAGGGTGTTGAGGCAGAGTTCCTTTAGTGAGATATTTAAATTCAGTTGCAGTATGTCTATGATTTTCTTTGTTATCTCACTCCAAAACTTGGACAGGCATGGGCAGGATACAAGCATATGCTCTACTTAGCCCAGCGTCGGACTGGGTCGTCGGCCAATCGGCCCGTGGCCGATGCAAAATCATGGCCGGAGACCTGGGGGCCGGTTCCTGAAGCCCATGTGGGCCGGTTTCAGCCCAGGCGTGGGCTTCACACTTCAGGAACCAGCCCCCAGGGCCTCGGCCTCGCCGGACGGATGCAAGTTGCAAAGGATCTGTAAGTAAGTTACTTACAGATCCTTTGCAAATGCAGCCCCGCGCCCGCCGACGCCAGCCCGCCGCAGATGCAGCGAAAGGTAACACTTCAATGTTACCTTTCTTTGATAAATGTGGCGGGCCGGCGGCCAACTGCCGCGGCCCGCGACACCCTGGCGCCAGCAGCAGTCAGTGTTACAAAACACTGGGAGGGAGCGGCAGGGCTGGGCAGGGCTGCCTCAGCCCGGCCTGCTCCCTCCCAGTGTTTTGTATTACACAGACTCTGCTCTCCAGCTCCTGGCCTGCATACCCCCAGCCATGATCCCCGTTTCCTCGGGTTTGGCGTCGTTCAGCACCCACTCTCCTCTTCACCCAGCTCCAGGCCTATTTTGTTCAGTAATGGTGATCGCCGGAGGTAAAGTGCTTGCTGCCAGCGGTAATTTTACCACCAGTGGTAAACTGGTAGATATGAGCTTACAACAGGGCATTATTTTGCCATTTTGGTATAGACGGTATTTTACTTCAAAGAGTAATTACCAATTATGCTAACCAGAGAAGGTGAAAAAATAAGGCATGAAAACCGTATTCACCAACATCATGCGCGTATTTCAAGTAAAAATGTGAGTGGCAAAGCTATTAGAACAACATTCTATAGTCCAAATGATACACAGTAAGTAAGGTGGCCTGGGGGGAGGGCAGCACTTTCCTCCCTCCTTCGCTCCCTGTGCTACCCCCGTTCATGTGGCGTCCAGCGAGTGAAAGGTGTGTGCAGAGAGACTGTGGCATGCGTTTGAAGCTCGGGCTCCTTCCTGGTTGGCTGCTTTTCCAGTGTTCGGAAGTTAGGTCGAAGCGCGCGGAGAGGTCTTCAGGCACCGCCCAGAGCTGCTGGAATTACACACCGGTGACAGTGCACTGGGCTCTCTGAAGTGATTTTGGGACTAGCAACCGGGAAAAGCAGGTGTTGACATCTGTTGACGGGGCTATTCTTCGCCTTTCGTTGTCGGACATTAAGCAGAGGACATGCTGTCTCTCCCCTCAGTGCTGAGGAAAACTCTCCTCCCTGGGCTGGTGGCCACAACGTTTAGCCAGAAAACTCCAGGAATCAGTGAGTGTTTGCATTGCATGACATGTTTCAAACCGTTATTTTCGCCCCACTTCGAACCCACACACCCAGCCATTCTGAAGCAAATTGTGAGTGGCGTGATATCAAGTGCCCATTTAGAACAATGTAATGGTTTGCCTTTTTTAATAGTGGTCACTCATTTTCTCTGTTTTTGCAAAATGTTGAAAATAGGAACACTGTTACTTGTTTCAAGTCCCTTTCTTTCATTGGCTCTGAATTGTGTAGCTAATGCTGTACAGAGAATGTCATTTCTATCTGCTTGTTGCACATACACGTTTATTTACAAAACCCTTTCTATTTTGGTTAAACACAGCACACTTTTTTGAATCCAGTTAAAGCACTAGATGTGAAGGTTTCTTGCCAGTGTTGTGACGCCGCACTAAATAAGGGTTTCATCAGGTGGATTTGAAGGGAGCTGGCACCTCTTTGTCTCACATGAGATGCGGAACATGTTATTTCCATGGAAACTGTGGCAGGAAGTTCTTCGGTTGCTCTGCAACTAGAATACTATGTTACTGTCAACATTTCAAGTGGACGTAAAAGCGTCTTTGTTTTATGATGCCTGTCATTAGGACACGTGGGTAACGGCACTGTCGCACTTGTCATTTTACAATACTTCAAGTGGCCCTGTGATTGTCAATTGCATCTGAAGGAACGCAGCCTCCCCGCAGAAAGACACCAGACAGTGTTTCCTCTATTGCGTTCATCAACGTCAGTGTCAGCGGGTAATCTTCGTTTGCAGGACCATATAGGTGGCGTTTGAAAAACTCTGCAGCTGTTCGAAAGTCCCTTAGCATCTGTCTTCGATGTCAGTAAATGTGGGCACCATGAGCATTTAAGATGGCCACCAAGTGCTTAGCCATCTCCTTGTTGTATTAATATCTCTGGTGTGTTGCACTTGTCCTCTGTTTTGATTCAGGAGGCTTGGCGTATGTTGCCTTTGGAGGTGTGTCTCTAGTGATTCGGGGCGAGGTGTACTACTTATGTTCAGAAGCTGTCTGTTGTTCGACTACGAAACTTGCACCAAAGTGCATTTTGGTGCTGCATTTTTTTAGTGTAGGAAACCGCTGGGGTTGAAACTTTGTTGTAGCATTGCACCAGGCAGCAGTTGGACACGTGTCACAGTGGACACTCTTTGGTAATATTTTGATGGAACTGTTAATGCAATAAAGGTCTCTGAATATTTCAGACATAACCAATTTATGTTAAAAAAATATCAATCTCAATCCTAGAGGACATTTCATTAAGACGCATTTGGTATTGTGTCGGATAACGCTGCCTTTATTTGTTATTACAGTGGCTAAAAGGGTGTGCGTGCTGCACGTTGCCAGCATCATGAGTGTATCGCGCAATTAAGTGGCATACCCTTTGTAAGGTGTGTGGCAAATTGACATTCAGGAACTGAGCTGCGTCCCTCTATATTTCATGCCTTTTTCTTTGTTGCATCTTAAAGCCATATATGCATGTTTTACTTTTGGCCTCCGTTGCTGGAATTTACATAAGTCACTTTAAAATCAGGTGTTTGCTTCACTTAGGCACTTCACAAAACTCTTATTAGATGTGGTCAGTTGGCATGTAACCGTGCTTAACTATCATTTGGGGGCATTGTAGCCCCTCAACGATGTATTTAATGCCACAAATCACTTTAATGAGTCCAGTGCTGGTCTGTTGGCAACTGCTTAACTGTGCCTTTGGATGTTTGAGTCTCTGGCCTTGGAAAGGTTCTCACGGTCTGTGTAAATCCCCATCTCCTTTTGAAAGCCACTGTGTCTCAGTTACCAGATTAATGGTATCCACACTATGGAATAATTGCTCTATTTTACTATAGCCGATATGATAGCTTAGTGGGTTGAGCGCTCGCTGCTGCGATGAGTGTGTGATCTGCAGGTTGCAGGTTCAAACAATCTCAGCCTTCCATCCTTCTGAGGTCGATAAATGAATACCAACACAGGTTGGGTGATATTGTATGCATATTTGTTCTATAAAAAAAGAGTTTAAGCGTAAGTGCTGTACAATAACATATTATCATTTCACCTTGGACGTCTCGGACGTCTGCTGGTATTCACAGTAATTTGACAATATGGATCTATACACACAGATATTAATGATACATATGGTGATCCATTCTTGTATGAAATGCATATCACATTAGTTAAATCATAACCATATTAGTCTACTTTTGATGCCACTTCCTGTTTTGTCAAGGGGTGAAAGGTTGTGTTTCATTAATGGCACTGATACTGTAGAAACATCCATGTTTGCACAGTGAGAAGTGTGGTAGGCGATTCACGGATGATGGTTTGAGGGCCACTTTTTTTGAGGCGCTGGGTGGGCCACTTTTTTGAAGCAAGGGTTGGGCCACTTTTTTTTGGGTGTCCGGGCCTATTTCTTGTCCCAGTCCGACCCTGACTGAGCCTACTTCTTGAGTATCTATACATCTCCAGCACGTTGAGTTTGGGGCAATTTTGGCCTTGTCCCCATAGACCTCTGAGTAGGACGAAAAAGAGGGTTTGGGATTTTCTGGCAGATCTTGAAGCTTTTCCTATACTTTTACAAATTAGTTTTTATAGAATGCACTGGCCTTGTATAGTTTTCTTCCCAGCAGAATGTCATCTGCAGTGTTTTATCCACTGTATGGTCGTTTGCTTTGAGTTTGGTTATTGCCCTAATTAATTTCTGGTATTTACCAAACTCATTTGAAGGGAGCCCATATTTAACTTTGAGATCTGCAAAGGTGAGAGATGAGCTAGTGGGCCAGAGTTGGCGTGTGTAGAATATCTTCCTTTCAATACATTGGGCCCAATACAGCGTTGTTTTGTCAATAGTTAGCCTGGGGTTGCGCCACATTGAGGAAACACAGAGTTTATTTTGGTTTGAACCAGGCGTTTTAGTGAACATAGTTAATATCTTTGACGATGCGGCTACTATTAGGTGGTCTTTGTGTTTGGATTTCTCATGTTGAGTCTGCGATCTAATGGGAATGGATACGAAAGAGCTTCTTCCAGTTCTAACCATCTTGAAGCTTCACACGTGTCCAGTAGTGGGTGGCACGTAATTTGGTTAATTGGAATTTGTGCTAGTATGAAGGCTTTATGGTATGCTAGGAAATTAGGAAATGTAACCCCTCTATGATCTTTATCTGCTTGGAGATTTTTAATTGAGATTTTCAGTGGTTTGCCCTTCCACAGAAATGTTGTCAGGATTGAGTCCACTTCCTTATAGAATTTGTTATTGAAGGAGATTGGGATCATTGCTAAAGGGTAAAGTATTATCAGCAAGATTATTGTTTTGATTGTGTCCAGTCTGCCCCACCATGTTGGACATAGACAGGCCAGTTTTTCTAGTTTTTCCCTTATGTTTTCAATTGTGGCAGTTTGGACTTTGGACAGAGTTGAATCTATGTATTTAATGTGGTCTCTTTTCCAACATAGGCTCAGATCGTCGAGGTTGTTCTTAATGCATATAACTGATAAGGGACAGAGCTCTGTCTTTTCTCTGTTTAGTTTATATTCGGGTACATTTCCATAAATCTCTATATGAGGCACTGCCCGCTGCAATGTGGTGCAGAGGTTAGAGAGAAGAATAAAAACATTGGGCCTCATTACGAGTGTGCCGGTCCAGTACCAATGGTGCCGGTGCTTCCATCCTCCCCATTCCCATTGAGTCCTATGGGACTCAAATGGGAATGGGGAGTTACTTTTTTCCGGCTCCTGGCTTCCGGGACTGCCAGAACTGTAATGCCCCGGTAATTCCCCAAAGCCAGGCGCCGGAAATAAACACGACTCTGGCGGCAGCCATCCCGTTTTTACTGGCACTGCTACTGCTTGGGTCGGAATGAGGCCCATTGTCTGCGTATGCAACTAGTTTGAAATGATGATTATGATTTTGTATACCCGTAATATTCACATCTCTTCTGATGGATTCCAGCAGTGGTTCGAGTGCAAAGATATAAAGTAGTGGGGATAACGGGCAGCCTTGTCTGGTGCCTCTGTTTAGAGGGAACAGGGTTGAGACTGTATTGTCGACACTGATTGAGGCCCCTCGGGGTGTGACATAGGCATTTGACCAAAGCGATAAAGGGATCACTGATGCCATGCCATCTCAGTGCTTGAAACAAAAAGTTGCATTCTAAGCAGTCAAACGCGTTCTCAGCGTCTGGAGCCATTATAAATCTGGGTTCTAGGTTAGGGTTAGAAAGGGCTAGTATGTCAGATTTCAGTCTAGAGTTTGCATTGGCTTATCTCCTTTTTATAAAACCAACTTGGTCATTTTGGATCAGGAGCGGCAGAATTTTCTCCAGTCTTGAGGCAAAACTATTGGCATAGATCTTCCAATCTACATTGATTAGTGGGATAGGTCAATCATTTTTTTGAGATGGTGGTATCTTTGTTACCTTTAAGTAAAACAATAATGTTGGCTTCTTCAAAGGTCCCAGTGGATGGGGCATTGTTGCGGAAATGATCATATAGATTTAGTAGCCTGGGAGTTAAGGTAGTCATGAAGACTTGGTCAAATTCTATGGAATAACCATCAGGCCCTGGTGATTTCCTTTTCTTCATCGAAGAGATTGCTTTGATACATTCTGTTGTTGTAATAGGAATGTTCAGGTCCTTTATGTCTACTTTTCTTGATCTATTTACTGGAATGCTGTCTAAGCATGTGGCAAGGTCTGCCTGCATATTGGGAGAGGTGGAAGTATCGGAAGAGTAAAGTGTGCAACAGAAATCTGTGAATACCTCTGCTATCACTTTATCCTTAGTAAGGGTTTTCCCCATTTAGTCCTTAATGGAGTCTATTTTTGAGTTTTCTCTTTTACCCGTCAAGTATCTCACCAGTAGTTTACCAGCCTTTTTGATCCTCCGTGGTATTTTGCCTTAATATTTACCATCATTATATTGACCGCTATAGTTGATTTTTAAAATTAAATTCACATTTTAGTTTTATCAGGTTCCTTAGGGCGGATTCTGAATTTTCTGACTTGTACTTCTGAGTCTGGCTGTGCTGCGTTATAGCTTTTCCCTCCAGGAGAGGGATGGGGACCCTGCCAGGGTTCCCTGGGACTGTTACTGGACCTAGGAATGGTTGACCCACATGGGAGAAAGGTGCCCAAGGCTGGAGGCAGCACCCCCGGCCGTCCTAGAACTCCTGGGAGGGACGGTAACCCTGCTTAGTCGCCCCATGAATACTGTTGGGCTGGGGGGCGGACGACAAATGTGCGAGGCAGATGCCCTAGGCCAGGGGAAGCACTCCTGGCTGTCCTGGAGCTCTTGCCCTGCCATGTTACAGCCCTTCCCTCTGGGGAGGGATGGGGCCCCTGATCCCTCCACGGAGGGAAGGGCTGTAACATGGCAGACCTGGGACCGCCACTGGGCTTGGGCAAAGTCGACTCACATGGGAGACAGGCACCCAAGGCCGCTTGCAGCACCCCTGGCCGTCCTGGAGATCTGGCCATGCCGTGTTACAGCTTTTCTCTCCGGGGAGGACAGGGACCCCGCCAGCGCTCCCTGGAACCGCCGCTGGGCTTGTGGGCAGTCGCAACCCACATGGAAGACATGCGCTCAAGGCCGGGGAAGCACTCTCGGCTGTCCTGGATTTCCAGCTGTGCCGCTTTACATCTTTTCCCTCCAGTGAGGGATGGGACCCTGCTGGGGCTTCTTGGGACTGCCGCTAGGCTTGGGGACGGTTAACCCACATGGGTGACTGTAAAGACTGGAGGGGGGTATCTGTACTCCTGCCCTATATGGTAGAGTAGAAGCACAGAGCACCCCAGCCAAGGTTCCCTATTGTTGGTAGCAATGGACGAGCAACCAAGGCTTTAGCTCTCAGGAGGTGATGTAGGCTGGTACCTAAGTATAGTGTAGTCCCCAAACCCCCACAAGGAATGTCCACACACTGTTATGTGATAACACAGTTCTTTATATAAATAAGGTTCAATATATATATACACAATCAATAGCACAATTTATGCTTTGTCAAATCTGATATGGTAAATATGTACAATGTCTATGTGGTACCACAGTTCACTCTTGACCCCTTTAAAATGCAGCAACTGCTGACAATTCCAATGGCATAGAAATCAAATAGTAATGTGAATCAACATCAGACATAGGAAGGAAAACAAGTTAGGTTAAACAATGGCAGAATAGTTCTTTTGCTACTAAGACACAGTTCTGTGTGAGAATGCCCCCATCTGGGCAACCTGTAAATAAAGTGTATTAACACGCCCAGTCCATTATTGTTAAATAGTCTTGTTTCCTGGTAAAATATTCTACTACCCCAATGTACCTGGTTTAGCAGAGTTTCATTGACAGTTCATCGACGGATCCCTCGTGGGTGAACTCCCTTTAAAGCAGGAGCCACAGGGTGTTGAGATTCTACAAAGAAAATGTGAACACTGTCGTCGTGACAGCAGCTTCGGCCTTGGCGGTGCTGGTCGACGATCGATCATGGATGTGCTGCGAGGACAAGGCATGCGGTGCACCTCGATGACAAGAGTTTGTTGCCAGAAAGCAGATTCAATGAAGAATGTAGGCCCGGAGTTGGCGTCGACGATCGGGACCTGACCATGGCTGGCTTTCGGATCTTCGTTAGTCTGTGTCTTTGTGGACTTTGGGTGGCAGGAAACCCACCGGCGGATTCTCCTCGGCCTGTCAACGACCTCAACTTTCTCTGGTGGGACAAAGTAGTTCACGGTGATGGCAAGGGAGTCCTTTGTTTTAAATGTCTTAGGCAAAGGTGGAGCGTTGGGGCTTCGGCCGCTGAGCAGCAGAATGTCAAGCTGTCCCCGCTTCTGGGCAACATGACTCGACGGGTTTCCAGCGGTCACAGCGGTTCTCCGAACCCTGGTCGACGATGATGGACTTCGATGTCTGGGTGCTTCCCTTCAGATTCCTCGGCGATCCCCGTCTCTGGTCGACAGTCTTTTGGGACTGGCTTCCAGGGTGCCTTGGTGTAGATTAGCTTTCTGCCGATGTTCCCACGTAGCACGGGAAGAGGTCTCCTAGCCAGGTCCTCTCTTGGATCAGTCCTTGACAAACATGACAGCTTTCAGATTTTGTCAACGGCAAGCAGCAGCAAACCTTCTTCTTCCAGCTGGGCTCCAAGGTTAAGCATCAAGGTTCGATCTCAGCCTCTGAACCATTCTGGTAAGTGAGAGGTCACCAGATATACTGTTCTGTCTCTCATTCACACTGCTGAGCCAGGCCCAGGCAGCCAATCATTCAGAAGGGCATTCATGCAGGCAGGCAGCCAATCAGGCTCACAGTGCATTCAGGCCATTCTCTTCCATCCAGACACTCACAACAAGGAATGTGGATTGGGGCAAGCACCCAGCCTTTCAGCACACCACACTGCATTCAGACAGTTTCGGGCAGGTCTGTCTAATTCTTTGTGTCACACACAATACACCCAGGCACCCATAACATGAAATGTATGTTGTCTTACACAACTTTCACCCAGGTCCCACCCCAAGGGTGTACCCACAACATACAGTCACTGGGAAGGCTCCAGCCTGTCTGGCCTGGACTTCCCCACAATACCATATATGGTTCTTCTACCTAACAGCCAGTTAGGGGAAGGGACAGAGTGAGGGCTTCCCAGGTCTTTGGGAAAACAATATAACAGGTTATAGAAAGCAAGAGGCCACAGGGGCCATCTTGTCTCCTATCAGGAATCCACTGATTCCTATGGCAGGGCCTGGGTATCCCGAAATGGAGGATACACAGAGTACCTGTCAAATTCAGCATGGAGCTGCCACCAGCCCATACCCTGCTCTGTACCACATCCATGGGTGCCATAAGAGTATCCCCAGGGCCTGTTCACCACAACCAAAATGAGAAAGATCGATCCACATGGGAGACAGGCCCCCATGGCCGGTAACATCACCCCCAACGGTCCTGGAGCTCTGGCTGCACTGCGTTAGAGCTTTTCCCTCCGGATAGTGAGAGGAAGGCATGGTATCAAGCAGTGAAGACAGACCCAAGTGATCACAGTTCAAAGGTGTTTATTGAACTTCAAATGGGTTGGTTGAACCCCTATCTAAACCTAAATCTAAGGATGGGAGCAATCTATGACCATCAAATAACAACACAGTCCTAGTCAGGTCTCTGTCAGATAAAAGGGCCTATACTAATAAACCTATTGCCAATCCTTACTTCTAAATACAGAAGGGTGTGGGACAATGGCGTATGCAAAAAGTAAAGGGTTCAAGAAATAATGTAAGGACGGTGGAGCAGTTGGCTTCCCTTCCCATGTTTTCAGCACGGGGCAAGGCGTCACGTGTGAGCTTTGCACACACTCTGGCTTTTCGGCCACGAGGATGCAGTTCAAAGCACAGACATCAAGGCCTTCTGCCAAAGACTCTTTTCCAATAACAGTCTTTTACTGCAGAGGGTCTGTCATAATAAACAAATCTCAAAGTTCAATTCCTCTCAGGATTTTCATATGCGCAAGTTCTCACTTTCAATGTTCATCATGGTACTCCCTCCTTCAGGCTGAGACCCCCTTTGTATCACAATGTTCACACCTGGTCGCCCTCGTTCGGGCTCGATTCATGGATCTCCCTCATTCAGGCTTCGATCCTCTTGATATGGATTTCCCTCATTCGGGCTCGGGTCCACTTGATAAGGATCTCCCTCATTCGGGCTCGGATCCCCCACTCTGGATAACAAAATTAAAGCATTTCAAATGTGCGATGAGTTTTGCTTAAACCATCACAGGACCACTTCGATTCACTTCACACAATTGTTCTCATCAATCTTCTACTTTCCTTTCATTTCTTTTGGCAGGATACCTTACAGAGACCTTCGATTGAGCACATCCATGGTGCCGGACCACTCTGTCAATGGCATTGTATCTTCTCCAGTTCAAACATTCATCAGCAGTTTAGCTTTACTTGCGTCTTGTATCACACACATTTAACAATGTTTGTTCCAGCGCTTGTTATACAATGTTGCCACTTGCAACCTTGACTTCAACACAGACCGGTCTTGCATCGGTCTCCCCAACTCACCGGCTCTGTTGATCTTTCTGGCACTTTTTTGTTCTTGGACCCAAGGACAATACCACGGCAGCAGCCTCCCCGCCTTGGTCAGTTATGTGGTAGGGCCTTGGGTATCTCCGACACACAATGTAGGATTCTTCCGTCTGGTTTCCTGGCCTTACGCCTTCTGCCTCAAAGATTTCTTGAAAGTGACGGCATCTTGCCAAAAAGGTCAAGGGTAATTCCATTCAAATGAACCCTTCTTGGTTTGCCGTCTTTCTCTTCTCGTTCAGCTGCCGACTCAAAACCGCTGTATCTGTGTGTGCTTTGCCTCACTCAAAGTGTGCTCTCGTGCTCTGTCTTTTATCCGTGTGGGGAAGTTTAATGGAAGTTAGATCTGAATGATTGTCAGTAATTGCCTGGCCTCGCCTGACAATAGTAGCGGGACATGTCAGATACACTGCTTGGGTGTGAAAGTGTTGGAGCAAGG
This sequence comes from Ambystoma mexicanum, assembly GCF_040938575.1. Lineage (NCBI taxonomy): Eukaryota > Metazoa > Chordata > Amphibia > Caudata > Ambystomatidae > Ambystoma > Ambystoma mexicanum. The sequence continues at coordinate 969,991,437 of NC_090928.1, forward strand.
AAGGTGGGGATAAGGTTCACAAGTATCCTACCTGGTAGGATGGGGTAAAGGTGTTACAAGGGGAGCGATACCGTGCCTTGCCATCCAGTGTCCAACTCCCTCTCCCCGAAACCCCTCACACAGATGATCCTCCCGCACTGGTCCACCCCCAGGGCCTGGAACCAAAGGTGATGGCTGTGCCATGGCCACCTGAGAGAGAGCTCCTCAGGGACTAGCAGGTGAGACAGGATGGGGACCCTGCCGGGGCTCCCTGAGACTTTGGCTGTACTTCTGGACAGTCAACCCGCATTGTAGCCAGGCACGCAAGGACGGGGCCAGCACCCCCAGAAGTCCTGGAGCTCATGATGTGCAGTGTTGACCCTTTTCCCTCTGGGGAGGGATGGTGACCTTTCCAGGTCTCCCTGGGACTGCTGCTCGACTTGGGGATGGTCGACCCACATGGGAGGCAGGTGCCAAAGCCCAGCAGCAGCACCTCTGGCCGTCCTGGCGCTTTGGCCATGCTGCGTTAACAGCTTTTCCCTCCTGGGAGCGAAGGGGACCATTCTGGGTTGTCCGATGACCACTGCTGAGCTGGGGAGTGGTCTGCCCACATGCCAGGCAGCCACCCAATGCTGGAGGCAGCACCACCAGCATCCCAGAGCTCTGGTCATGCTATGTTACAGCTTTTCCCTCCAGGGAGGAATGGGGACCCTGCTGGGGCTCCCTGAGACTGCCTCTGGACTTTGGGATGGTTGACACTTTTTCTTGTCCTCCCAGGTAAGCGCACACATCCATGTGAGAGACTGTTTTTGTGAGGACACCTGTTGTAACATGGGAAGGTAGGGCATGTGTTGTTGCTGGCCTGTTTCGGTGGTTTCCTGGTGGCAAATATCTCAAAATAGTGTGTTTTTCCCTACATTTTGGACTTTGCTGGGCCTTGTGGGTAATAATTTCTAGGTCGATTTGCAAAAGTCAGACCTCGTTGGATTCCCACGGTGGTCTTCTTTTCAGAAAATGAATGGGGTTCTCAAATCTGTGTGTTGTCTAGACGGCCAAATCCAGTATTTCCCAGGGAGTTTGATGTACCAGTGGTTTAGCCGTTTCCCTTTGTGCCCAGGTCAGTGCACCAACACATGTGAGGTACCATTTATATCGGGACACCTGTGGGAATGTGGCAAGATAGGACATTTCTTGTTTTCTCTTGGTTTTGATAACGTTTCATACATTTCCTACTGCACTTGGTTACACAACCCTCTCATTTCCCAAATGTGACCTACATTTAGTCGCTGCGTTAGGCACTGTACGCTTTTGTAAACCTCCACAAGTCACCAATCTTCAAATGGTGTGCCTGTGCTCTTTCAAAAATGTATGCTTGCCATTCTTCACCACATTTGTTTTCCTTATTTTCAAATGCTAAGTACATCTGTTTAGGCCATCTGCATAAAAATCCTGTGTACCATGGTGTAACGCTCACCTGACTCCCACGGGGGCGCTGGCCTGGTTCGCGCTGCTGTGACCTCGTCTAAGGTGATGCGCAGGGTTCGGAAGACGGACTGGACCGGGCCCCAGATCTGGCTTTTCTGACTCGCAGAAGTATCCTTCTGTAGGTGAGAATAGGGGGTTAACTGTCTGCGGGGTAATGCAATCGGAGAACCAAACTTGCTTGGCTTCCAGGTAAGTTTTTCTATAAGTGGTTCCCCTTGTGTCCATGCATTAATGTTCTAATGCTAGTGTCTTTTTCCGCATAGGGGCCGGGGTACGGAATGCCGGGGAACAGGCACCGACCCGAGGTGAGCGGTGAAATCCTTGTGGAAATCAGGTAAGTCTTTAATGAGTGTTTTGGTAATGTCCTTTCATTCACTCATTAACGCTGATGTCTTTTTCCCCTTAGGGGCCGGGGTCCGAAAATGCCTGGATGCGGCGCGGACCCGAAATGAAAAGGGAATGACCCAACAGGTAAGTCTTGACATGGAATTTTAGCTTCCCTTTTCCCTTCTTTCTCTCACCTTTGTTCTTGTCTTTTTCTCCCTAGGCGCGGGGGCGCGACTGCGAATCCGGATGGTCGTTGCTGAACATGGAGGCGCCCTGTAAAGGTGAGTAGAATGCGGCACTGCAGCGATCGATGCGATGTGCTTTTAAAAATAAATGCCTTCCTTTTCAGGATTGCCGGCGAAATGTCTCTGGGATGCAGATTTAGCAGGTGAGGCCTTTTCCTTCTTCTGTTCTCTTGTTCCCTTCCTTTGCAGGTGATTCAGGATGCTGGCAGGTGTGGCAGAAGTCAAGATGCAGGAGCAGACACGGTGAGCAACCAGCTGCTAGATGCAGAACAACGCGAAGCACGTGTGGCTGATCGGGTGTGGTTTAAATAGCCTTGGAAGAAGTTCCTAGAACGTGTCCTTCCTCCAATCAGGTATGTATCCTTCCCCGACCACGCCCGGGTGGTGAGTCCCACAGGTAAAGTAGTTCCTTTCAGGCCTCAAGGAGGCCGGGGTTCTGCAGCATGGTCTGCATCAGGTAAGTGCACCCAAACACTTTCATAATGAGCCTGGCGCCTATGGTGCCAGGACTGACGTTTTCTATGAGCCTGGCGCCATAGACGCCAGGACGCTGTCCAAAGGGCCCCTATAAGGGTTTGCTGGGACCTTCCCCGGGGACTTGATGTCCGCTTTCGGGGACGCAGGGCCTGAGCCAGCTCCCCGGGAGCGGGCATCGTGACAGCACTCCCCCCCAAGGCCCCTCCCAAGGTTGTTCCCTCCGGGGGTTTTGATTTGTTTGGGAAGAGTCGGTGGAATTTCCTGACTAATCGAGGTGCATGCACATGGTCACTGGGTTCCCACGACCTCTCCTGAGGTCCGTACCCCTTCCAATCAATTAGGTAGAAAAGCTTTGACCTAAACATTTTTGAATCTAAAATGTTCTTCACTTCGAATTCGGGTTCCCCATCTATTTGAATAGGTTCTGGAGGTTTGAGTAGTCGGGTTCCGGGTACCACTGGTTTCAGAAGTGACACATGAAAAACAGGGTGAATTCGCATATTAGCTTGTAAATCAAGTTTAACCGCTACTGGGTTAATAATTGCCGTAATAGAATAGGTCCCAGATATTTTGGGTTAAAAGTTCGAGGCCCTTTGAGCGGTAAATGTCTGGTAGCTAACCACACTTGATCCCCAATCTGATACGGAGGTGCTTCACTCCGATGTAGGTCAGCATTCTCCTTGTATTTTCTCTTGGCTTGTTGTAAATGCGTGGTTGCCTCTTTGAAGGCTCGGGTAATGGTAGAATGCAGATGTTCTACTGCGGGCACTCCGAGGTTCTGAGGTGAGTCGAGGTTTGAGGTTCGAGGGTGATGTCCAAACAAAGTATAAAAAGGACTATGGCCAGTTCCAGAGTGTACCGAATTATTATATGCTTATTCGGCTATCCAAAGAATGTCTTTCCAGTTGCTTTCAGATTGCTGTAACATACACCGTAAGTACTGCTCAAGGGTCTGATTTGTCCTCTCGGTCTGACCATCGGTCTGAGGGTGGTGACTGGTCGATAATCTTACGTCGATTTGTGCCATTTGACAACATTTGCGCCAGAAGTGGGAAATGAATTGGCTTCCCCGGTCAGAGATTAGTATAAATGGGAATCCATGTAGCCGAACAATATTTTCGAGGAATTCTTTGGCTAGGACAGAAGCTGAAGGTAAACCTTTCAAAGGAATGAAGTGGGCCATTTTGGAAAACAAATCCACAATTACCAGAATGGTATTGTATCCCGAACAAGGAGGCAAGTCCGTAATAAAATCCATTGATAGGGTGTGCCAGGGTGCTGGCGGTATGTCTAGAGGTTGAAGGAGACCGGCTGGTCTTTTCTTTTGACCTTTATTTTGGGCGCAAACACCACGGGACATCACAAAAGATTTAACATCTTTTCGCCAAGAGGGCCACCAGAATTGTCGTTTCACCTTTTCCATTGTCTTGGCAATACCGGGGTGTCCCTCTATTAATGATAACCTGAAATAACTATTTCGTGTAAATCCTTGTGCGGCAGGAATAAGCGTCCTTGGTAATAAGGTAAACCATTATCTATGGTAAAGTCTGATCCCTTTTGTATCCAATCCTGTAGGACTGTAGGGTCCAGGAGTTGTTTCACTCTGACTTGATTGTCTTCAAGCGTCTGTAACAAAGTCATGACTAGAATTCTCTGTTTGGGAATTATTGGTACTGGTTCTGAGTTTGTATCAGATTCTCCGATTCCAATTCGGGATAAGACGTCTGCTTTGCAGTTCTTGCCACCAGGTCGATAGGTAATCAAGAAATCAAATTCAGCGAAAAACAAGGCCCATCGGAGCTGCCGTGATGACTGAGCCTTGGCGGTTTTCAAATACTGTAAATTCCGGTGATCAGTGATCACCGTGATGGTATGTCGAGCGCCAAGCAGGTAATGCCGCCAGGCTTTAAAAGCGGACTTTATGGCTAACAGTTCTTTGTCAGTGATTGCGTAATTAATCTCTGGTGCCGAGAATTTTCTGGACCAAAATGCTACGGGATGCAGTTGGTTGGTTTCAGGATTTCTTTGAGACAGAACTGCTCCCATGGCTAGGCTGGATGCGTCAGTTTCGACGACATACGGGAGATCTGGACGTGGGTGTTTCAATATAGGTGCGGAGGTAAACTTAGCTTTTAAATCCTGGAAGGCCTGCTCGGCTTCTTCAGACCATTCAAAAGGTTTATTTTTCCTCAAGAGTGCAGTAATGGGTTGTACTATGCGTGAAAATTCCGGGATAAACCTGCGATAGAAATTGACAAAGCCGAGCATGCTTTGAACCCCTTTTACAGAGCTAGGTGATGGCCATTTGAGGATGGCATCCACTTTTCTTGAGTCCATTCGGACTCCTTTGGGTGTCAGGATGAAACCGAGAAACTCACCTTCTGTGGTATGGAAAACACATTTCTCCAGTTTAGCAAATAGTTTGTGTTGGCGCAGTTTTTCCAGAACTGCCCTAACGTGTTTTCTGTGATCAGATTCCGAAGAGGAGTACACTAGAATGTCATCGATATAGACGACAACACAAACATCGATGAGTTCCCGAAGGACATCATTCATGAAGAATTGGAAGGCATCAGGCGCATTGCACAACCGAAAGGCATTACCTGGGATTCGAATAATCCATATTTTGTACGGAAGGCTGTTTTCCATTCGTCGCCTTCTTTTACTCGCACCAGATGATATGCCCCTCGGAGATCTAACTTGGTGTATATGCAAGCGTCCTTCACCTGGTCAAGGAGTTCAGGAATCAGAGGCAGAGGATAACGGTTTTTAACCGTTATCTGGTTCAATGCGCGGTAATCAATACAAGTTCTAAGGTCGCCTTCTTTTTTAGGCACGAAGAACAAAGCTGAGGATGCCGGGGACTTTGACGGGCGAATAAAACCATTGGCGAGGTATTGATCCAAATATTGTCTCAAATGCAGGTTCTCAGGTTCGGTAAGGGCATAAATCCTGCTACAAGGGGGTTGTGCACTGGGCACCAGATCGATTTGGCAAACGTACAATCGGTGAGGAGGTAACGTGTTGGCCTGTTCCTTTTGGAAGACGTCCTGAAAGTCCTGGTATTCCGGAGGTAATTGCATGGAGGCAGAGGTTACATATGCTAGATTAGTAGTTAGTAGTTCCTTTCAGGCCTCAAGGAGGCCGGGATTCTGCAGCATGGTCTGCATCAGGTAAGTGCACCCAAACACTTTCATAATGAGCCTGGCGCCTATGGCGCCAGGACTGACGTTTTCTTTGAACCTGGCGCCATAGGCGCCAGGACGCTGTCCAAAGGGCCCCTATAAGAGGTTGCTGGGACCTTCCCCGGGGACTTGATGTCCGCTTTCGGGGACGCAGGGCCTGAGCCGGCTCCCCGGGAGCGGGCATCGTGACACATGGCTCCGTTTTTGGCTTGTGGTATTGCTTGTTTTGTGAAATATTATGAAAAACGTGTGATTTCCTAATTAGAAGAGTCAGGGAAATGTAGCGGTGCATTTTATTTCTCTATATTCATAGAAATCATAATCTTAAAAGTCCAAACATGTCCAGCACATACCTTTTTTTCTGGCATTTTTCCACTTGTTTACCAAACTATGGGAATTTTACCTACATAGTTGTTGCCTGACCTGCGCAAATGATCCCTTCCTGAACTTGGAATTCTGTCTACCTTTCAGAAATGTATGCCTTTCTGTCTTCCCATTCAGCTTTCCTACCCTCCTCTTCCATTCCGCCCAAGCATGTCCTATCGAAAAAAAAGGGAATGATCGACTACCTCTCACAAAACAGATGGTAACTTTATAAAAGATATGTTTTTTGTTTACACTCAACCTGTTCAAGCTTGGAAAAGGGTGAATTCAGAACATCAAACCATTTGTTCCTAGCTCTTACAAGGAAAAAAACAACAGGCTTCTTCGAACCTCATTTTATTAGCATTTTCTGAAAACACACAAAATGTGTTAACCTTTTTGTTATTTTCTCACACCCCCCTACAGCAAAGTAGGAATCCTTGGTGGCGTTATGACCTCCTACATGTGGGAGGAAAAGGGATATTACGTGTAACAAAAAAGTTACAAGGGATTGAATGGGACATACTGAAATGTCTACAAAAGGGCTCAGCACTGGGAGCGAAAACCCTCATCAGCTAAGGGGTTAAAAGCCTGACGATGGAGTGTTCAGTTGAGTGGCTCAAGCAAGCTATTTAGGGCTGCTCCATCCAGCGTAGGTTTGCGAGTATAGGAGGATGTATGTATAACATAAGACCACATGTAACAACATGCAACAACATTACATTTTCCTACATATTCTCTACTACTGAACTTTCACTGCTAGGTAATATATATATTATCAGTTAACAGGTATACCTAATTACTTCATTTAATCTCACATCCTCTTCTGCAGTGGTTACATAACAATGTATTGTCTTGTATAAGAGACAAAGGTAGTGTTGAATGTTAGCATGAGCTCTAGGGTATGCCACAGGTGTTGTGTATGTGAAAAAGAAGGGTGTCTAGAAACCAATGCTTGGTGAAATCGGTTGTTGTTTTGGTATGAAAGTATGTGAGTGAGTGTTTGGGAGTGAGAGTCATGTAAGCATGTGTTATAACTTTGAGGGAGTTGATTGTTGTGCAGGGACAGCCAAACCCATGTGCTGGGCACACATCTATTTTGAAGTGCACATGTTGGGGTGTGCCAATTTCCTGCATGCACTTTTAGCATGTCACTTATGGTGTGGTGACACCTCAAAGCATCCCTCCCCCTCTCTACCCCTCTCCCACCAAAGTACAATTGTCTCAACAGAAGTGACCTGGAGTGGAGTCTAAACAGGAACGTATTTATCACATCAATTAGGGGAATGCTAGTATTGTATATTACACGCAGAGCGAGCATGGTACGGCGCCCTCATAGCCTTTCTTAGGTTACAATGGGTACTGCAGAGAAGCCACCAGTTAGGTCTTGGTTAGTGTACAGTGATCTCAATTGGTCCTCCATGCCTTCTGAGTTGAGTTCATTCAAGAAATGTGCTAAAGAGTTGGGGTCATCAAAAATCATGGTTCTGTCGTGGGTAATCTTGCATCTTCCAGGGTCAAGAATACCATAGCGTATATACAGTTGTTTCATCGTAGGTCTCATTTCTAGGAATTGTTTCTTCCTTGCTGACATTGCCTTGGAAACATCTTGTGAGATGTAAATGGCGTGTGCCATCCATGTAATCTCCTTCTTTTTCCTTGCAGCCTCCAGGACTTGTATGGTCTGAGTATATCATAGAAAGTACATGATCAGTCCTTTGGGTCTAGGATTGACAGTGCTATGACCAGTGTTTCTCTGCCCGAAACTATGAGCTTGCTGAATGTTCAGTCTAGTTCTGGGATCTAAGTCCACTATTCTAAGTAAGAGAGGTTGTAGATATCCTCTTGGGTCATCCTTCTTTGTCCCCCTCCGGTAGACCGAATAAGCGAACGTTGTTTCTTCTGTTGCGATTTTCACTGTCTGGTATGCTGCCTTTGTGTTGATGTTAACACGTAGCCTCAGTTGCAAAGTGCTGTGCTGATGAAGCTCTGAACTATCTTGCATTCAGACACCAGATTACGATAATCATAATTCTGCATAGCAAGAAATATTCAATTTTAATGCTAATGGCAAGACTATTGTGAAGAGAAACTTGATTGTAAGAGAAGACCAACTCTTTTTAAAGATGGATTTGCCTTGAGGAATTAGTCCACCTGTTCATGATTTCCATATTGATGATTTATTAAAACCGTTTTTGAGTGGTTTCAGACCCACGTGGCAACTGAGGGCAACATTTCTGTTAACATAAAGTTATAACAGCTGTAGAGGAGATGCCAAGCTCGATTCGCACTCCAACCGTCCATTTTGAAGTACCAGGAACGTTCACTCCGAAATATGTGACACATGATGAGCAAATAAAACGGCAGAGAGCCGCACTTGGGCTCTGTCCAGTACCTATCAGAATAACAGCACCTGTTGAAGTAACCGACACCTAAGAAAACCTGGACAGTAAGGTACCCACTGAGAAAACCATATTGACAAGTGAGACAGAATGACGATGGTCAGAATGCAATATCTGGAGAAGCTAAAAAGATACTGAAGGAAGACGAATGGTGACTTCATAAGAACCCAGACTGATTCACATATAGAAGATATAACGACCTGAGAATGATGAAATGAGACAAAATACCCTGGATAAGTGATATCCTGAGCCTAAAGTGAAACCATTGATGTCAAAATGTCTGAAAATTACGCCATATGCACGATGAAGATATTCAGTTAGTTTAAACGTTTACAGATGCAAAGTAACCGCAAGAAGCACAGAAATCATGAGGCTTGCTTATGCTTAGTAGTAAGATAGATTGCAGCAAGCGCCACCTGTACATATATCTACCTCAAAGAGCACTTTATATAAGTATACTTCCACTATGCACAAGAGCAGAATCAACCAAAGGTTACTAAATGTCTCAAGGGGAGAGTTTTGCAGCAAACAAATCAAGAATTAAAGACAGAGAGAAACTCAGACAAAGGTAACCATGCCAAGAAGCCAAGGTCATATAAGCTGAAATAGACCAACAGTGGATACAATTAAAGAGAAGAAGAACAGAGTATCCTGTTTGGGGAAGGTCAAGATAAGCCACAGATGGCAGACGACTGGCAGAATTGAATCAAATCTATGAAATGGCACGAAGGAAAGGCCGATTTACAGTGTCGGAATCACGTGACCAGACCAGCAGGAAGGGATGAAACTTTCACGCCTACGCATGGACCTTTGCCATACCCAGACATCTTAACTTTCCCAGACCAAGAAGCAGACTCGAGGCCAACCACAAAGAAATAATTGACACATGACCACTGAGGTGATGATTGATTGTAACAATAATTGGAGGGAAGCTGGCGTGCAGACAAACTCCCTGCGCCTGGCAGGCTATTCTGCACGCTGCTAAGCACAAGTAGAAAAGTATGAGTGAGGTTGATGCCAACCCAATCATAGTGGACCGTGTAATTTAGGGTTCTATAGTTAGTAGAACCAATGAGACGTCGTACTTTTAGTGACGTTTACAGTAGCCATATTGAAGGAAGGGCTTAGTTGCCCCACCTGCCATTCTTTCTCCAATCCCCTTTCCCTGTTACCATATACAGATATAGTACCTATATTAAAGTTACCTTCCTAGAACCAATAAAGTTGCATGCTAACTTTTAAGAGTCACACATCAGCGATGACAAGTTTTTGGTATAAATGTCATGTTTTTTCTGAAATTAAGCAGAGTTGAAGCGACAAGGAAGATCGAGCGATTGCTGATATTCATTAAACGCCCCGTTTTTTGAACTTGTCATTAAACAGACTCCCTTTGCCAAACTATTGAGTTGTCATTATTGATTTGGTTCAAGAGTATGAATCTGCATCTCCATCCATCTCAAGGGTGCTGCTGCTCATCTTAAAGTGCTGTTTGGAAAACCCCCAGTCCTATGGACCGGCTGGGGTCCATCCTGCAAACTTGGTAACAGAGATTGATGGTTATTGATTAGAATAGATTAGATAAGACACCCATTGGCCATCGACAAAAGTAACTTCGGGTCCTCGGCAATATCACAAGTACTTTGCCATCGGGCTGAGTAGAACAAGAAGCTCCCCGTAGATAGTGGTTAGTCTAAGTAAAAACCCTGCAGGTTAGGTCTAAAGGAACCTTTGCTTTCCCACATAAACCCCTTCCCACTTCTATGAGCAGTTGATTGGACGAACGGCACAAAGAGGCGGTAACGAAGGCGGTGATCTCGAGCGTCCGTAGAGGAAAAAAATGCAAATGGTGAGTGAAAAAGACTGAATACTTGGGCAAAAAGTTGCATACCTTAGAACAAGTAAAGGGAAGGTAACGGAGGGAGGTGGGACAAAAATAACATCAGAGTAAGAGTATAATGCATATATAAGGGGAAAATAGTGACTCGAGGGTGGCCGAGAAATAGAGAGAGATACCGGGAGGATACCCGAGAAATAGAGAGAGATACCGGGAGGATACCCAAGAGATGAGTATACGCCGAGATACCTAGGTTTTAATATAGCGCTAGAAGAAGCCTGAATTTAAAGTCCTGAATTAATAGGACGAAGTAGATGACCAGAATCGATTAAAGGCGATCTGAAAGAAATGGGCTTACATTCCATGTCGGAATAATAATAGGGGCAGAAATGCATCTGAGGAAGCAGATGGCATGAGATTTATGTAGCTGGCCGGAGTCTGTCTAGTCTGTCTAGTCTGTCGTGTCTGTCTTGTGTTTTTCTTTTTTCTGACGTCACGAGGTAAGACAATTTTGGGGTGAAAAAGCATGAAAATTGTGCGATTGAATAGACAAAATGTTGTATGGCATGAATTGATGCTTGTTGTTTGAAAAAGTAAAAGTAAAATTTTTTGTGAAAAAACGGGATTTGAGCTTGCAACGATTGGTGCTCGCTCATATTGTTCATCTTGTTTGTGAAAAGTAAAGCATAACAAAGTGTTATATATAAGGAGAGGATAAACAGATTTAAGCATGGAAGACGTTACCCTGTTGGTACACACTTGTGCAAACAGTTGCCAAAACATGCACCTAAGCTGAAGAAGTACAGTGCAGAATGGGTTAAAGGAACTGCAAACAAAATGTTTATGCCATGGCCACAAGGCGGATCGCTATCTAAAACGATCCTGCAACACATGGCAACATATTTGCACGCCACGTATATTGGCAAAAAGTTAGAAAAACAGGGATTTTCCAAGATGGCTGCCGGGGTGAGGAGTCGCACATGAGCTGTGCTCCGCCCGGACCGCCAAACAACTTAGCACCGTAAAGAAGCGGCTGAGGACAAATTAGGCAGATTGACTGCATCGAGGCTATAGCCCCCCACCTCCCCAGCGACAGCGGCACGCACCCCACCCGCCGCTCGGAGACTCAACGGAGCGGAGACACGCCGAGAGTGGCTCCTCCCCCGCGGCGTGAAACCGGCAAGGAGAGTACGGGGAGGCTGGGGGAGAGTGGAGGCCCCGAGCAGGGTGCATGGACCCGGGACCCCCCGCCCTCCCCCCACAGCACGAGATCCAGTGAGCCCCCACAATCCGGGGATAGCGCAGACTACGGCGCTGAGGTGCGCCCCTTCCCCCTCCGCAACCCCGGCGCTGTGTGCTTGAAAGGAGCTGCCCGACTTTCACGGCGGGCGGCGGGAGGAGAGGAGTGCAGGCCGCCTGATCGGGGGGCCGGGGGAGAACGCGGGAAGGAGACGCCGGCTGAAGGGGAGAAGGGGAGAGGCAGCAGCGGACAACGGCGGGCGGGGCAGACCGCTCGGATCTTGGAGCGGGGGCCGCCCTGCAGCCACTATAAACGCACATGGAAGAGGTGAGGCGAGTCGGGTGGAGCCCCAGAGCCGGTCCGGCGGTGGAGGTGGAGGAGGGGTGAAAAGTACGGGCCCTGGTGGGCTCCAACACACCCAAACAATATTGAGAAACCCCCGAGGGGTGGGGAACCCCTCAAGAGGACTTGAAGAGGGAAAAGTAAATGCAAAAAGGAGGGAAGGCATAACCTCTTGCCATACATAAGGGAAGGAATAGTTAAGAAGGTTATCAGTGGACAATTTATAAAGCTCGGCAAATGTGGCCAAGTCGCTGCATAAAGATTACCAAGGAAGGCAGTCCATGTATTAAGGGTGGGGTGGCAACAGACGCACAGGAGCAGGGGGAAAGAGAGGGGCTTTCACCCCCCCTTAGACGGCACGCTACGAAATCAGATAATACAACCCAATAACACAACAGGCAAAGAGGACCCCCGGCGTTGGGTGGACCCCCCACACCCCCCCACACACATAACAGCAGGTGCGGGGGCCCCTGACCGGGGACAAAGAGGAACAAGAACGGAGACGGGGGAACAAACTGAAGGAAACGCTGACACCTATTGGGGAAAGGAATGATCAGGAATACCCCAGCGTTTGCAGGCTAAATGAGAAGACAAGGCGCAGCCCAAAAGCTCAGAATCTGCAACCTGGGACTCCTAAAGGGATAGGAAAGAACACCTAGTTCCGAGGGAACAAAACAGCGGACATATAAGAAATACCCACAGGCCAGCAGACGGACCGTAAACCCACGGGTCGCCCCAGATAGGCATCGAAAAATGTCAAGAGCCAAGGGGAAAAGCAACTTCACGCAACAAACACCCCACCCCACAAAACAGGACGCAAATATCCTACAAATGTGGTCGACGGAAGGAGCGGCACAACACAAAGGAAGATCACAAGAGGACTCCCAAAGAGAGGGCGAAGAGCCCTCTCATCACCACCAGCCTCCAACAAGAGAGGATATGCAGACATGGTTTCGGGACCTGCAAGAAAAGTTCATGTCCACGGTACAAGAACAATTCACAACGATGAAGAATGACATGAAGCAGGCGGTGCAGGATATGAAAATTGATATGGCCAAGCCAGAGGAAAGAATGGACATAGTTGAGTGAACAATCCAGCAGGTCGAGGAAGAGGCGCTGCAGGCTAGTGAAACACAAGAACACCTAGTGAGACTTACCCACAACCTGAAAATACAATGTGAAGATCTAGAAAACCACTCCAGACGGTCTAACATACGCATTAAAAACATGGCGGAATCCGTTCTAGATAAGGACCTAAAGCAGGCAGTGAAGGAGGTCTTTAGAGATGTCCGTGGTGCTCAGGAAACGGAGGAAATTGGGATTGACAGAGTCCACAGGGTAGGCCGTAAAAGGACAGGAGCACCGGGAGAAAGACCAAGGGATGTCTTGGCAGCTCTCTCTTCATATCCACAGAAAGAACAGATTCTGAGGAGGGCAAGAGAAATGGAGCACATCAGAATGAATGGACAAGATATACAGCTCTATTGAGACCTGGTGCTGGGGACCCTACAAAAGAGAAGAGCTATGGCCCCGCTGGTCAAAGCCCTGGTGGCGAAACAAATCCGCTATAAATGGACCTTCCCATTTGTGCTGTTGTTCACCTGGGAAGGAAAGCAGAGAAGGGTTACCACGTGGGAAGAAGTGTTATGAAGCAATGTCCACACCACTTTGGTTCACTTCTTGATAAGTTTACTTCAGGTTCTTTAGTTACAGTTACATGACAATGAGACATCAGGTATAAGACAGATAAGTAATAAAAACACCGGCACCCATCACCCAGGGAGGGAGGGACCAACTGATACTATTACAGAACACTCAACACAGCATTCTCACACTCATACATCAACATTCCACTTGACACTGGCATGACATCACTAAGCACATGACCAGCTTCAGCAGACACAGACAAGCACATCATAACACATCTCCCTCCTTACTGAAACACCTACACAAACAACAAGCACTTTACATACAGGCAAGTCACACCACCATTCACCATACCAACTTCACAAGATACTCTCACAGCCATGCGATTCCAAACTCCACCTACAAAACCAGGTCACCCTCAATAATAAACCAAATCACCTTCTGTCTATCCCTGCCACGAACATACTCTAGACTTTCACTCTAGACACATACCAGCCCATACACAGGCTAAGGCTACCCTACGAACCAAACACCGACTAAAATAACATATATCCTTCCGCCCGCCCCCGCCAAAGGCCTCCTGCCGCACCAAGGAGAAGCCGCTCCGCCCATAGAAGGCATCCAGTAGCGGCCAACAATGCCACGGATGCTCAGCATTCAGTACTCACGGCCTCCTAACGACATGGCCATGGATGCACCTAATAATCCACCATCGCTGGCAGCTACTGGACGCCTTCTATGGGTGGAGCGGCTTCTCCTTGGTGCGGCAGTTACTGCTTTCCATGACATGTAAAGCAGAGCGCACATTCCGAAATGATGGTTCCTCTTCCTGATAAAGACACGTGACAGCGTCACAATACGTGCCTTCCATAATGTCCATTACTCGAGCGTCTCTTAGTCACACCTAACTTGAAGCACAGTCGAAGTCGCTCGAGAATACTGAGGGAAGCTCGGAGTTCGCAAGCTTCGCCAAATCCCTCTGCTGGAGCGTGACATCATCACACTTGAATACGGCACAGCAAACAAAGGTTCTGCTGGGCTGACTGCTGGGCCAACGGTCACTCAGCCTGCACCTGTGTTTTACACAGATCTTCTTGAAAACACATTCGAAAAACTCTGCATTTCTTGGCCCCTTTCCTGTGTTCCGCAAACAATCCCATTGTGTACTCGGCACCTTCAATTAATTCCAACACTCATCTCCGTGCATTATTTCCATAGTTTCAAGCATATTTTACTGTACGAAATTATATGGGCAGCTCCAGTGTTAAACTCCTTTAACATGACACTGTCTCTCAATTGGAAAACGATGGTGCATCATTCCCAAATTCTTAACTGTTACTGAAAAACACCTAGACCAGTGTTAAACTCCTTTAAACTGACACTGTTTCTCGATTGGAAACCCCTGATACAGCACTCCCAAATTCTTCTGGGCTACTGATCCTATGATAAAACCAGGGGCATCCTTCACAAATGGACCTTTTCCATCACCTTATTTCCAGATCACAGCACTCCCAAGGTGTATAGGCTGCTGATTCAAACCGTTATGGTCCATATAAACCCTCCTCCCTTGTCCACCCTGGGTAATGGGTATGCTTACTTGGGGGCGGTGTTGTCTTTTCTTCTCTCCTGGTCCTGATATTTACTGCACCCCCCGCAGCAGTACTCTTCAGTCTCAATCCCATCCTCGTCGCCAATGTTATGAAGCAATGTCCACACCGCTTTGGTTCACTTCTTGATAAGTTTACTTCAGGTTCTTTAGTTACAGTTACATGACACTGAGACATCAGGTATAAGACAGATAAGTAATGAAGACACCGGCAACCATCACCCAGGGAGGGAGGGACCAACTAATACTATTACAGAACACTCAACACAGCATTCTCACACTCATACATCAACATTCCACTTGACACTGGCATGACATCACTAAGCACATGACCAGCTTCAGCAGACACAGACAAGCACATCATAACAAGAAGGCCTCAGCACGATGGGACTACAAGAAGAGAAAGTGGAGTCGGAAAATGCGAATGCAAGAGGAGACCAATCGAGAAAACCGAGAGGCTGGGAAACGGTCAGACAGAGAAGAACAAAAGCAGGAAGGGAAGATCCTAGGAATCAGCGATGACGGAATAGAAATGTAAAGGACTTGATTGGACAGAAAACTACATGAGGTCAATCCACACTACCCGTCGAGGGTGAGCGGAGAGATACAGATCAGCAGCATACGACTTGGTGATGGCGGTCCTGGAGGGACCCACCATCTTGGAATCGAGTAAGAAGGGACGGAAATGTGGGGTTTAGGATTCCCTACAAATTCTACCCCCTAGGGTAAGATGGGCAGGGAGCGACGGGCGCAACGCCCTAGCGACAATAGGAACCCTCGCCCAACTTGAGGGCAAGTTGTTTGGTTTAATGTTTGTAATGTTTTGGGTTGGGGGGACAGTTAATGGGGATGGGAGGGAGGGATAGGGGCAGGAACCGTACATTCCGGGCATCCAGGGGGACCCGAAATCTGTGTATGAACACATAAAAAATGGGAAAGATACGTGTACTGAGCTATAACATAAGGGGCATGAACCATCCAACGAAAGGGGTGAAGCTGGAGAAGCAGCTTAAAGGGGAGAAGGCAGATGTACTATTACTTCAAGAAACCCATATTAGGACAAGGGACAAGCAGAAGACACGCATCAGAGGGTATAAAATATGGGCACAGGCAACCTCAACAGAGAAAAAAGGGGGGGTACTGATAGCGATACGGGAGGGGAGTGGGGCCAATCTGGTGGAGACCTGTATGGATAAAGAAGGGAGACACGCATTCGCCAATGCGGAGTTTGAAGGATATCGCATTGCCTTCGCATCGATATATGCACCAAATCTGGGACAAGACGGCTTCCTCAGAGATGCTCTGGGGAAACTAGAAAACTTCGCTAAAGGGGAGGCGCTGCTGGGAGGTGATCTCAACCTGGTGTGGAATCCATTACTAGACAGTAGTGCAGGCAATGCCCAGGGCCAGGGTGCACCATCTAAACACCTCAGACAACAGATGGACCACATGGCCCTCAATGATGTCTGGAGGGAACTGAAAGGGGGACAAAAGGGTTATACATACTTCTCACACGTTCATAATTCTATGTCGAGAATAGATTATTTCTGGGCATCAGTGGGCCTGATGGGGAAGATCCGAGGGATAGAACTGGGAGCGATAGCGCTTTCAGACCATGCACCGCTCTGGCTTGATCTAACCCTACCGGGGAAAACAAACAATCTGTGGAGGTGGAGATTACCACTGGACGTAATCCAAGATCCGATTACAGGGGAGACCATAAAAGAAATGATAGAAGAATATTTTACCCAAAACGATACCAGGGAGGTATCCATGGCCACGATTTGGGATGCTTTTAAAGCAGTCATGAGAGGGAAGATCATAGCATTAAAAATTACGAAGGAAAAACAAAGATATATTTGGGAAAAGGAATTGGAAAAGTCTATAACAGAGCTGCATGAGAAAATATTGGCCCACCTCACTAGGGCATGAAAAAAAACGCTGAAACACACACAGGGTTACCTGGAGCTACTGCGCACAAAAGGAGCAGAAAGGAACTTACTCTACCTCAGGCAGGGATATTACATAAAAGCAAACAAGGCGGACAGACTCCTAGTGAGACAACTCCACTCAAAGCAGAAAGATATAACGATTAAGGCCATGAGAAACTCTAAAGGGGAATTACAGACGGGCACACGAAAGATGGGGGAGTCATTTAGAGAATACTATCAAAAACTATACACCTCGGGCCTCCCAAACGTAGAAGCACAAGACACATATCTAAAAGCCCTCCCCATCCCGCAAATATCAGAAGAAGATAGACAATCCCTAGAGAATCCAATCAGGGAAGAGGAAGTTAAAAAAGCAATCACAGAACTCCCCGTAAATAAAGCACCTGGTCCAGACGGTTTCGCAGCCCCTTTCTATAAAAAGTACACAGATCAGATAATCCCAGCTCTTACCAGGCTTCTAAATTCATTCAAAGATAGTGGAAACGTGACTCCCAAATGAATGAGGCAAAGGTCTTACTCTTCCATAAAGCAGGGAAAGACCCGACACTCCCTGAGGCATATAGGCCTATTTCCCTGATCAATCTGGATGCTAAAATATATACAAAGATCCTAGCAGCAAGGCTATCCCCACTCCTCCCAAAGCTAATTCACTTAGATCAATCAGGCTTCATCCCGGGAAGACAAACCCACGACAATTTTAGGAAGGCTCATCCACTTAGTGGAAAAAATTGGCATAACACACACCCCAGCGCTATTACGCTCAGTGGACGGTGAGAAAGCGTTTGACCAGATAGAATGGTCAATGCTATTTAAAACCCTATCCTGCATGGGATTTAGGGAACAATATATAGCCAGGATCAGGGCAAACTATAACACACCCTCTAGCAGGGTGGCCATCAATGGAGAAATCACAGATAAGATAACAATCTCCAGGGGTACGAAACAGGGCTGCCCGCTATCCCCACTTTTGAACGCTATCTTTTTGGAACTCTTTTAATAAAAATGAGGGAGGCTACCCACATTAAGGGGATTGAAATGGCAGGCACACAGCACAAAGTGATAGCGTACGCAGACGATATGCTGATAACCCTGGAAAACCCAGAGTCAACTTTACAGACTGTGGTTAGGGAATTAGAAGAGTTTGGGAACATATCAGGACTGAAAATCAATAGGAAAAAATCAGAATTTCTAATCCTGGCGGGGGATAGGGGAAAGATAGAAAGGGAAGCTAGTCTACTAGATCTTAAAATTGGTGGGAAGGGCATAAAATATCTGGGAATAAGAATAACCCAAAAGATAGAGCAGCTATATGGGGAGAATTACCCGCAACTGTTAGCAGACGTACGTAAAGACCTAGAAAGATGGAACCCACTTCTGATATCCTGGTGGGGTAGAATACAATCCATAAAGATGACCATTCTCCCAATAATTCTATATTACTTTCAGGCTCTCCCGGTGGGTGTCCCACATACCTTCTTTAAAACTTTATATAAAGTTATTTCCTCATTTATATGGAGAGGAAAGACCCCGAGAATCGCGAGGGCTACCCTCACAGCTCCAACCAGGGACGGGGGGATGGCACTCCCCCATTTCAAGAAGCATTACCAGGCGGCGCAATTAAAGGTCCTGGGGGAATGGATGGAGGAGGATACACAGCCGATCTGGGCGAAACAAGATTGTGCAGTGGCAAGGACACCTTTGGTGGAACTACTCTGGAAACAGAAACAACATAGACACCCTAATCTAGGCATAAGCGAAATTATGAAAACCACATTTGAGGCATGGGACTCCCAAACACAGACTGGTATAATGACCACGGCACTGGGCCCCTTCAGACCTACCTAAATAGGGGAAATGTTTATAGACAATGAAATAAGGTCACATGACTCATGCTACTCAGCTGCATCTCGCTCCCGACGAGACAAATACAAATATGAGCAACTTAAACACTGGCTGAAATCCCCAGATATTACGAAAGCGGCAACAAGGGACCTCACGCCATTTGAGTCCTATGTCATCTCCAAAATGGGGGCAAAAAAATGGGTATCGACACTCTACTCATTTATAAACAAGAGGAAACTAAAATGGTCGTACATGAATAGATGGGGCAGAACGCTGGGGGAGGAACCTTCAAAAACCCAATGGGAGGACCTATGGAAATTGATCCCAAAGATGACACGCTCTGCACAGACTAGAGAAATGTGGACCAAAATAGTTGTTCTGTGGCCTTACACTCCAGAAAGACTGCATACCATGTTTCCCAAAACGTCTAACAAATGCTGGAGAGGATGTGGGGAGGTGAGAACTTGGAGGCATATATGGTGGGACTGTAAAGGGATAAAACCATTCTGGGAAGAAGTAAAGGGAGAGATTGAAAAGATGCTGCCGAATGTGCCGCTGTTGGGAGATGGTGTGTGGCTGTGCGGTATGAGAGACCATACAGCAAAATAATTTACAAAATCACAGTGGAGAGGCTTCATGGGACTCCTCATAGCAGCGTGGGCAACCATCGCCCAGAATTGGAAAAATAAGGACACCCCATTGACATACACACGGTTGCAAAAGGTTTGGGCCCAAATCACGATGGAGAAAGTCACCCACACTATTCAGGGCACGAGAGACATATTTGCAAAGGAATGGGAAGGGATACTTGAATATCTTCAGTCAGACTTCATGGAACAATGGTGTCCACACAACATAAAAGTATCGGATATTTTCAATGCATAAAGCCCCCAAAAAAAAAAAATTGACATAATGTGCCCCGATGGGGAGGGGGGAGGGAGGGAAGGTGGGGATTACAGTTTGTTTTTGTTGATGTTTGATATGGAAATCTAATAAAAACAGTTTAAAAAAAAAGTTAGATAAACGCCTAGCTAGTTTAGAAGTTTGGCAGATGTACCAAGAGGAAAAGGAGGAGGAGCCGCCGGTAGATTGGATACTTAACATATGCACAGAGGAGGGTGAAATGTCTTCTGCGCCACCCGCCCCGTCTGAAACAAAAAGCAAAGCTAGTAAAGATGAAGGATTATACCCGTTGAGGGAACTTAAAGCAGCCACGGGATATAGCAACCCGTCGTATGAGTCACCTACGCAAAGTAGTGATGAAAGCCCAGAGAAAAACAGAGAAGGAGATATTACCTCCAAAGTCCCGAGGGACAAGGAGAGACACGGAAAAGAAAAAGGAGACCAAGCACAAGCAATTACATCTCTAGATACAGGTAGAGAGGGAAAGAGATGGAAAGGAGATGAGAATAGGACTGATGAGATGGCATTCACACAGAACAAATGGATGGGAGGTCAGATTTTATTGAAACTCGATGGTAAAGGCATTGAGGACGTGAGACAAGGGAGAGCAAGACAATTCAAAAAGGAAAGAGAAGGAAAAGGAAAAAGGATTGAGAGATGAAGGAATCAGAAAAACGGACAGACAGAAACGAGAGCAGTTATATCGTGAAGAGCAAGAAAGGAAACTTGATCATAAGCAGAGAACAGCTAATGATCAGGACAGGCAGCAACAACGGAGAATAGAAGAAGAACAATAAATACGGGAGAAGAGAATAAAAAGACGAAGGGATGAGGAAACACGAAGGGCAAATGAATGAAGAGATGCGAGGAAACAAGAAGAAGATAGGGTCAGACAGGAAGCGAGGAAACACAGAGAATTCGATGATGACATAGAACACATAGAACACAAGCGAAGGCAGAGAGCACGGGATCTTGAATATCTGGAAAGAGAGGTTAAAAAAACCTGATCCAGTAGTACTGGGAAGACATAGAAGAATTCTTTCCTCAGTAGGATTTAGTACCAGGCATGTCTAGGGCAAATATGGAAGATGACTTCGACACCAGAAGCATCGGAGAGACGATCGATAGAATATATGATGAAATGGGGCTAGAACAGGTACCCCAAGGGAAAGGAGAGGACGAGCGTCTGGAGAGCACTCAGTTGTACGACACTGAGGACGCCTCCTGAAGTAGCAGAAATAGAGATCTGTCCCTAGATAGGTTGACGCTAAACAGGAATGAGGAGGATGAGAGAAGTTGCACGAGTTGGGCACAGACAATATCAGATGCAGAAAGAGAGGAATGTGAGGAAAGAGATGAGAGAATACGTGAAAAATGCTTCTCTAGAGGAAAGGGAATAAGATGGGAGATTCTAGCGGATCTGCGGCAAAGATATCAGAGTCAGCCACACAATCAGACCGACACGAAGGAGTATCTTACGGTCAGAGGGGGGTGTCTCCACCACCCTATGTGAGAAGACTAAGGACATTGCCAGGTAGACGGCGATGCAGGAATATTACCCCTGCAGGGGATAGAAAAATGATGAGGGAGGAAAAAGCGTGCCAGGTGTTAGAATTCCCATTACTCGAAAAAGGAGGAACAAGGCCACAGTACATACACTGGGCACACATGGATCGAGAAAATCTGAAAAATAAGCTTCCAATGTTGACATCGGGAGCTGGAAAATGGATACATGGCCTGGAATAGATGACGGGAGGGAACACGTTAGCTATCGGGGATATTAAGGGTCTTTTAATCATCATACTTGGTGATAGAGCTGACGATGTATGGACACGTGCAGGTTGCCCTGGCGTGACTCCAGTTAATACTGCGCATAATGGAGCGCCATTTAACAATTGCAGAGCCGCGGTATGGAAAGCATTACGATTGCTATACCCGGATACCTCAGCCATGAGAGCTATAATGACACGTACAATGAAGGAGTCAGAGGATCCTTTGCTTTACATCCAGAATTTCCAAGACGCCTGGGTGCTGGAAACTGAATCTTGGGGGAAATCCATACCCGTGTTTTACCATATATCATGCCAAGGGCTGCCAGATCAAGTACAGAAGCAGCTAAAGAAATTGGTAGGAATAGAGGCCAAACCGTGGTCTGAAATACAGTTGACCATAGCACACTATTTCAGGTTGCTACAAGAGAAAAATCATTAAAAAGAGCCTGCACGAAAAGCTGAAGAGGAAAAATGAGTGCAGAAGAAATTGTCAAAATATGCCATTGAAGGGGCAATGATAACTAACACAGACGCATCACACATGCAGCAGGCCAATGTTGGACATGTGGGATGACAGGGCATCTAGCACATGCAGAAGTCAAGGCATGGTGCAAAATGACCAAGGAACAAGAGTAGGGATGGCGAGTCCATCTGTGCTTTTACAGCGGGGTGGAAATGGAGTTGCACAAAATCACACGGTGCAACAGCAAGCGCTGGGAGCACAACAAAGCTTGTAACCTCAGAATATGACACATTTCCTGCAAGAACAGTCTCAACAGTCGCCGATGCAACTGTTACAAACAACAAGTACAGGACAGGTACTGAATTCTGAAATAAGAAATGACACTGGAGATGGAGGAAGTCCATTCTCTCAACATGGGACAAAGTTATATATGGACTAGGACAGCTCACTGGGAAACCTGATGTGTTCTATCCTATCAGTGACACCAAATCCTCACGAGGAACCAAGGGTAGATGTCCTTATAGGGGATAAAGAGCATTCTTTCTTAGTTGACACAGGTGCAACACGCTCGTGTATAAGTGAAGGCAAATTTTCTTTGTCCAGTGATGCCATAAACACTCAGGGCTTCACAGGAGCAACACGTTGTGTTCCTTTTACACAAGAACTTCCAGTTTCCGTAGGAGAATGTGACATGAATGTGCCACTGCTGTATTCAAGGAAAACACCAGTAAATATATTGGGACGAGACCTAATGACGAAGTTAAACATGACAATCTCGTTCACGGAGAAATGGCATAGTATGTTCAACTCCAGGAATGCATTATTTGAACGTATGCGAAATGATTAGAGCATACGCAGGACAAATGGCTATAGAGCTGTTCCATTGGAATGAGAAATATTCACGTATGGAGCGGGCATATTAATGACATAGCGACCAGGCCTTGCAGGCAAACCAATGCGAACCCCAGATGAGTTCCTATTTAGGCCAAGAATACCTATGCATGAGGAAAAGGGACAAGTGTTTCCCCTGGCAATACACACAGCCATAGTGTGAAGAAAAATGGCATTGATTGACAGTTGTGATGATGAAGGGAGACAATGGTGCACAGTAATCGCCATTAAGGAAGGATACAGATTGACTGACATCACTGATGACGATCTGTTTGAAGAGCAAACAGGTGTAGATGAAACAACAGTTGAGGTTAATCTCACTTATTGGGGGAAAATGATCAAAAGAGAAGTGCCCCAGAGAATGACACAAAACGTCCTGAATATTTTGATGACGACATGGCAAAGGTGCCTGTCTCAGTGTGGACTACAGGCCCTTATGACGTAGGCTTGTTGAAAGGGATCGGAGAAGTAAAAATTAAATTGAAGCCAGGAGCAATTTTACCAAAAGCACGACAGTATCCCATGTCTAGGGAAGAAGATGAAGGGATTTTCTAAACAATGGGCCTCATTACGAGTTTGGAGGCAGCCATGCCCTTAACAAGGGCATGGCTACCCCCAAACTTGGGTCTGGGTCCGGGTCCCGCAAAAGGGGACTTACCGGGCCATTCCGACCTTGGAGGGCCCGGTAATTCCCATTCACTGGACTCGGACCCGGTACGTCCCCATTCCCATTTGAGCCCCCATAGAGCTCAATGGGAATGGGGAGGATGGTAGCAGCGGTAACGTTAATAACGGTACCACTGCTACCATCCCAGTCTGCTCGTGGGTGCCGCTCTGCACGCCTGGTCTGACCAGGCATCCAGAGCAGCACCTGCGAGCAAACTCGGGAATGTTGCGGTGAGGTAACAACGGCGTCGGCAGCACTACCGGCACCATTGTTGCCTTACCGCAACACTCCTAATGAGGCCCAATATCTGCTATGATGGAGCAGGGTATTTGAGTGATGTCAGAGACGTCATGCAACACCGCAGTTTACCTGATCAAAAAATCAAAGGGAGGGTCTTGGCGTTTAATCCAAGATGTCAGACCGATAAATAATATTGTAGAGGCCAAGTTCTCTTTAGTCCCTAACCTTTCCACAATCCTATGTAATATACCCGTTGAGGCAAAGTATTTCACGGTGATTGACTTGAAAAATGCATTTTTCTCAATCTTATTACACAAAGACACACAAGATTTTACATCATTCACGTTCAGACAAATGTGTCTGAAAAGCACAAGGTTACCTCAGGGGTACTGCAAGTCTCAGCAGATTTTCAACAGAGTCCTGCAGAGGGACTTAAGCAATATTACATTAGAGAGTGTTGTCTTGCAATATGTGGACGATATCTTAATTTGCAGCACGACAGAAGAAACGTGCAGACACGATTCTATTCAGCCATTGACTGTATTGGCTGAGAAAGGATATAAAGTTGACAAAGAGAAGTTACAGTATTATCAACAAGAACTGCTGTACATAGGCCAGCTAATCTCACATGAGGGGAAAAGGGTTACCCCTGAAAGGGCTGAAGCCATATTAAACACAGCCAAGCCACACACGATAAAACAAATGAGTTTTCTAGGATTATGCAATTATGTCAGGGCATTGGTCTTTGACTACAGCTCTTATACCAAGCCCTTGTTACAAGCCCTAAAGAAAGCACTTGCGACGAAAGAAAACATTCGGTGGACCAAGACCATGCAAGAAGGATTTGTTCAATTAAAAAAGGGTATTTGCACGGCACCAGTTTTAGGGATTCCCAATTATGCAGAGGAATTCTACCTGTTTTCACACACGCATGGCAGTGTTATGATGGCAGAACTCACACGGAGAACCACGTTAGGGTACAAGCCCCTGGCCTACTACAGTGGGAATCTAGACCCAGTGATGAGGGGTCACTTCCTGTGCGTACAAAGTTTAACTGCCGCAGCGTTCACCATGGAGAAGGCTACAACCATTGTGATGGGATGCTCAATGACGTTGTTCGTCGAGCATGCACTATTTGCCATTCTAGAGAAACCGAAAGGCACATTGACATCTCAGAGAGCTTCGGCTTATGAAGTGATCATATCAAATCCGTCGATTAAAATAATTCGATGTAAGATAGTGAACCCAGCTATGTTTATAGCAGAGCCAGTCACTGAAGGAGAGTCAATCCATGACTGCGCAAACTATGAAGAATTTTATGAGATTATGAGAGTGAAAGAAAATGCATTAGCAGAAGGAGAAATCGTCTTTGTTGACGGTTCTTCAAGAATCGACCAAAATGATGGGCAGAGATATACAGGTACCGCTAAGATGAAGCACACGGCAAATGGAGAATTTCGAGTACTCAGTGCACGATTACCATCTCATTATTCAGCACGAGCTGAAGAATTATTGGCATTGATACTCGCACTCGAGAATCATGCAGACCAAGAAGTGACGGTGTACAGTGATTCCGTCTTTGTGACATCAACAGTACATGCAGGCCTAGCATGCTGGAAAAGGAGGGGCTACCTCCAAGCGGATGGCACACCAGTGCAACACGCAGACTTATTGGATAGGCTCATTAAGGCACTACTACTCACCGTGGGCATAGCGGTTGTGAAATGCGCTGCCCACACAAAAGGGACAGATTTTATCTCACAAGGAAATCAAGCAGCAGACACGGAAGCTAAACGTGTTGGTGACCAAAGACAAAATAACAATGAATGTGGAAATTAACTGATGTGCATGAGAGAATGATTGTTGCACGAAGTGAACGTGAAGGTTACAGTAATATGGAGAAAACCCAGTTAATGGAGCTCCAAGGGGTGGCACCACAGGAAGAGAAGAACCTCTGGAAGCGACGAGGGTGTTTTTTAAACCACTCCAAGAGCTTGTGGTGATAAGACAGCACTGGTAAACCGCTGATGCCTATAGTCTTATTGAAAATAGCAGTGGAACAGTTACACTATCTAGCGCACATGACAAAAGAGAATTTAGCAGCGACAATTGCCGAAGACTGGTTTATACCGAACTTGGCAGAACATGTTGCATTTTTATAGTGAACTGTATAATCTGCCAACAGTTCATGGCTGGGCATACACTATGTGTAATTAGAGGAGTTATTCCAAGCCCCAATGGACCTTTTCAGCACTTGCATGTCGATTATGTCGATATGATTCAAGTATGTAATGGTTACAGGTACCTTATTGTTGTGGTGTGTCCATTCTCTAGATGGATAGAAGCAGGTCCATGTACACACCCAGACTCTACCTGTGCGGCCAAATTTCTGGTGATGGAGGTACTTACCAGATGGGGAGTATATGAGGTCATGAGGTCAGACAATGGACCTCACTTTGTTAATGCAGTATTTGAACAGATCAGCTTGTTGCTTGGTATAAAGCACACGTTTTCTTTGGCATTTCATCCTCAAGGGAATGGGATAAGTGAGAAGCTCAATGGCTTGTTAAAGGAAAGGATAGCCAAGTTGAAGCTTACTCTAAAGAAGAGATGGCTACACTGCCTTCCACTGGCACAGTATGCGCTCAAAAACCAGCCTGGTTCAGACCACCATTTCACGCCGCATGAAATCGTGACATGCAGAAGGATGCATACGCCACTAACACCCCGAGATAGAGCTAGATGTGATGCTCAGCCGACAGGGGAAGTGTTAGGGTCAGAAATGCAAAATTACTTGAATTGCATGACATCTTGTCTTACTGTAATTTCATGACAGTTGCAGCGACGACAAGAAGGGTGCAGGGCAGCAGAGAACACAGAAGGAGATACTACAACAGACCAAGTTCAGGGTTTACATATACCACAATTGTTCCCTGGGGACACGGTCCTGGTGAGAAACCACACGAGAAAAAAGTGGGACGAGCCAAGGTTCAACGGTCCCTTCAGAGTGGAGGACGTCACTCCCTCTGCAGTCAAGTTACTGGGAAGAAGAGTTTGGATTTTTTTGGGTGACATCAAGCCATACAATGGAGGAGACCCTCTGCCCTCACCCCAACACGTAGAGACTACAGACAATGGGGAAGAACCACAGCATATGTAGACGAGATCCATGACAAGGATGAAGGACGCATGACCTGCAAAGCAAAGGCAAAGAACTTTTGTGCAAAGTTGTGGCTTAATTTGGACATTTCCTCTAAGCAAAGTAAGGAGATAAGGAAATAAACACGGACACTCTGTGCATCCTAGTTGCAGGGTGAAGAAGAAAAGTACACGTATAAGCCATAACATAGTCTGTTGACTTTGAACTTTGGACTGAGGCACACTGAAGCCTCGATAAGAAAAGGATATGCCAAATTTTTATCGAGGACACATAAATTGGAAGAAAATACAGTATCCTGACTCTTTTAACAGAAGCTTTATTCGGACTCACTTATGGTGTCACGCAGTATTGACATCACTAAGGACCTGTTAATCTATTTCGAGTTCGTATTGAGGTCATACCCGTCAATAGCGGGAAGGCTCACTAACATCACCAAATTTCTTCAAGATCCTGAAAACGAAAAGACAATAATGAGGGTGCTCATCGTGATTGCCAAGCAGTTCCTTTTGCTTCCAGAGTACAGGGAAGACACACAACAAATGTCCCTGTCATCAGAAGATAGCTGATTAGCAAGCAGTGTGTTTATTTGCCTAATTGAGGACTTTCCAGAGCTTGTGGGGAGACCTGCCAGTGTTGATGTCCTCACTTTCATCAGAGACCCAGCAAACTCTACACAGATGAGCATGCTCCTGCATGGTATTGTAATTCAGGTCAAACTTTCTAATCATCATCAGAATTACCAGAGAAGATTGTGAACTTTGCGTCGAGGGACAGATCGCGAAAGTGTTACCAGAGGACTTCACTCCTGCTTATGCTGACAACGAAACAGAGTGAAACAGATTAGAGGCATTGACTGGAAGATTGTTTATTTCGAACACGCAAATTAAAGACTTGCTGAACTGATTACCTTATTTGACATTTTCGCATATGGAAAAGAGAACTGTTTCCAGAGACAAGAGACAATCTATTATTCAGGCAAAGAGAACAATCGTTCAAGTATCTGCAACCTACAAGCAGAAACAGCAAAACCCGTGTATAAAGACATTACCTAGAATGTATTAAAGAGTTGTTTTTATTTCCTTAGATGATCGAGATGGGCAACCAAAGTAGTAATCTTGTCCTCCCTCATGAGGAGAGGTCGCTCATATTGGCCCAGAAATAAGTGCTGTAAATTGACCTACAGAGGAATCATTTACCTATGCATAGTGTTCATTATTGTATTACTGTCACTGACGATTCAAACTGCATTTTTTATAGATGCACAAAGTGTTCAGATTCCAGTGTACCCACCTAATGGTGTACGCATGAAACCCACAAAGGTGCCCATACCTTACATAGTCATTCCAGTCCCTAGAAGGTCTGATAGAGGAATGAGTGAACTTGAGATGGATGTGATGAGCAATAATACACACACACTTGTGGTAACAAATAAATGGAACCACTGGAGACAGGGTCGGCAGAGCAAGCATGAGAGGGGGTTAATGAAAACCACACACACGCAAACTATGAATGCACATACACCTGGTCTAGTGTCAATAACTGCAGAACCACATTCCAAATAATGGGGGAAGGTTGGACAACCAACAATGAGAAGTTCCACACCAAATGAAGTCAAGACAAATGGAGAAAGCTGAACTTTTAAAGAAACAAAAGGAGTTAGAGAATAAACTAACAGAGACAACATTGACAAGGACCCCTAATCCAGCAACGAAAGGGACACGTACAAGTCCTGCAATACAGCCACATGCTGGAACAATAGCAGAGCCAATATGGACATTCATAACCAGACCAAAAAAGATACAAGAGGACAAGGACAGAATTACCAGACTTTCTCCCACTAAAATGGTACAGATGAAAACGCCTGAACCATGGATGGAGATGCCTGAGAATCCTCCAGCAAGAAGAACCTATATGGATGCAATTATGGATGTGAATATAGCAAACTACAGAAAAACCTTAAGAATCAGAAGAAACGCACAAGAAGACAACAACGAACTAAACGACTACCTGGACAGCAGAGCACACTTGGGAAATAACATATGGTAACAACATATGAAGGAAGTTGGAAGACGTACTTCAGAGGAAGAATGCTTTGTTTGTGCACTCTTACCATACAGCATGGGGAATTTGAAAATCTTTGTAGTTGTGGAAATAGATGTCACAACTGCACACTGTCTATCACCCATAGCAATGTGCAAGACCAGAGGCCAATTCATGGGAAGTGATGCTTCACTCAAATGGGCAACTGAAGCAACTGATCCAAATGAAGAAGATTATGTCCAGGACATCAAGATGAGAAACCATGGAAAAACAAAGAACATTGTGATCAGATATGAGAAACCTGGAGTTAAAGGTGCAGAGATCAGAAGAGAGACAAACCAAAGACTGAACGTTCAAGTAAAAACTCTCAAGTTTGGAGTTGGAAGAACAGAGGTCAAATGTAAATTTGGGGACCAGTGCTTTCACCAGACGAATGGGAGAAAGGAGTAATGATCTGTAGAGCATGCATGGTCATTGAACCCTACAAAGAAGCAATTGAAAACATGCAGAGGATATGCAAGCCATTATGGCCAAGACTTGCAAGACTGCTAACATGGGTCGAAGACAGAGGAGGACCCTTACAGATAGTGTCATTGGAGAATTCCAAATTGTGCTTCAGAAACAATGGTACAAGAAAAATGGGAGAACATAAGAATTGTGGATGTATCTTTGCCTCTCCAGGAATGATGCATGGACCTGCAGTGATCATGGTTCATTATTGGGTGTGTGGATCCAAAGCATATATCAGACTGTCGAAGAATTGGGGAGGTATATGCACATTAGTAAATGTCCATGTCCCTGCATTGGTGATTCCAAAAAGTGATCTGAATATTGACAGTTTCCCAAAAGCAGATGCTCACCTGAGAAAGAAGAGATCTGTGGAACTGATGAGCCGAATGGAGAGAGAGAATTACTTTTCTGCTAAATCAGAAGAAGCCTTTCATGCAATCCCGTATGAACACAGGTTGTTCAGCCTAACCTCATCAGTGTTTACAACAATTCTGATGCCAAGGATTCAAATTGGAGCAAATACTAAATGGTTGCAGATAACCAGATGGGAGTTACTGCAGACCATCAACACGACCATAAAAGGATTCAATGCAATCAAGGAAGAGTAAAGGGCGATTTGACTAATGACTCTCCAGAACAGATATGTCCTTGACATGATCACAGCTATGGATGGAGGTGTTTGTGCAAAAATTGGAGAATCATGTTGCACCTTCATACCTTCGCACAATGACTAAAATTGAACTTTAACAGAAGCCATAGGTATGCTGCCAAACCTCCAGAATCAGATGATAGATGAAGTTGACGAAGTTGATGACGACAGTTGATTTGGATCACTGTTCTCATGGGTTCCGCAATGGATGGCAGATGCATTCAAATTCCTAGGAGCCCTGCTAGTGATGATATTGCTTGGATTCTGTGTTTTTTTTTTTTTTTTAATTTCTTTATTGGTTTTACAACATCAGAAAAATCAATCATTAATCAGTGCAATATTCGTAGACCTGAACAGCAGGTCTTAACTATCCCAACCACCCCGTCCCTCCCCCCCCCCCACCGAGACCCCATTGGAACTCTCAAGAGAAAGGCGTCTCAGGCTCGTATCTCGTCAGGGCCACTTGGACTGTTCGGGGTGCTATCCAGTGACACTGGGTGGAGTAATGGCGTCGTTAAAGCCACCCATCGGTTCAAATCTGCGCTAGAGTCCAGTCTCTGTGTTTGGATTGCCGTTTCCCAAGCCGCCGTCTCAGCAGCTATCCATTTTTTGAGGTCATTCCACCAGAGGGCCCTGTTCGGTCCCCTTGCACTCTTCCAGCTCATGGCGATACGTCTTTTCGCTGTTATATATGCCAAGTCCTTGAGTTTATTTAGGGGCTTGTTCTTGCTGGTCCGTCGGTAGCTTCCCAATATACAGGCTGCCGGCTCATCGGTCACCAGCTCGATCTCAGCGGTCGCCATTTTTTCCCTTACGCCGCTCCAGAACTGCTGAACTGTCGGGCAGCTCCAGAACATGTGGGTCATTCCCGCCCTAGGCTCATGGCATTTGGGGCATGTTTGAATTGTGGCTCCCTTGAAGTTCGATATAACTTCGGGCGTGAGGTAGGCTCTGTTGGTGACATATAGTTGTATGAGTTGGAGGCGGGCATTCCTAGAGATTGCCTTGTGGTAGTGTGTTATTTTCCCCCATGATTTGTCCTCAAATTCGATCCCCAATTCGCTCTCCCATCTACCCTTGCTTTTCAATACGTCATTTGTCGTGCTCTGCAGGAGAGTTTCGTATATTCTGGAGGTTTCATGGCCTCCTTCAGCAGCGTTTAGCAACAGTTCGATAGCCTCGTTTTCCTGAAACCGATTGGCGGCCTCCGGCCATCTCTCCTTCAGGGCTGTCATTACTGCTCCATATAGCAGAAACTGGCCCGGTGGCAGGCCAGTGGATTCGCAGAGGTCGCCGAAAGCCACAAATTCTTGCTCTTGGATGAGGTCCCCGAGCACTGCTACACCATATGGTTCCCACAGCGTGCGTGTGTCCACGTGACCCCATGAGGATTTCGCCATGACAGCTGCAATGGGGATCTGTGGGGAATACGGGTCCGCTACCCCTATTGCCTTGCAAGCCCTTCTCCAAAGCTGAGTCCCAAGTTTGATCAGGTAAGGGAGGCGTTGCGTGTTTCCCAATCTAACCCAGAGTAGGTCCCTGAGTAGCAGTCTCGGCAGGGCTGGCTGGAGGAGTCTAGTGTCAGCAGTGGTCTCATCTGCCATCCAGTGCACTACGTGCCTTAATTGGCTAGCCAGGAAGTACAGCTCAAAGTTGGGGATTTTTAGTCCCCCCTTCTCGTAAGGCCTCCGAAGAATGTCTAGTGCCACCCTGTGCCTGCCACCCTGCCACAGAAATCCCCTGCAGAGCTTGGACAGATCTCTAAAGAAGGTAGAGGGGATGTTAAAGGGTACATTGGTAAAGCAGTGCAGTAAGCGTGGGAGCGCCACCATCTTGAGGAGACCCGCTCGCCCGGCCATTGAAAGTGGGAGCTTCCCCCAGAACCCCATGGATTTCTCTAGCGCGTCCTTTGCCCTGACCGTATTAAGAATGTGTTCAGTGTTTGGGTGGCGATGGATGGTGATCCCCAGGTATCTAAAGGACGTGGCTTGCCATTGGAGGGCTAGCGGAGGCAGGGAGCCATACTCCTCACTGTGGAGAGCAGCTAGGGGGTAGAGACAGGACTTGTCTTTATTTATCTGTATGCCCGTAAGTGTGTGGAAGCAGTCCAGTGTCTCTAGGATGTAGGGCAGGCGGAGCTCGGGATCATGCAGGTAGAGCAGCATATCATCTGCGTACATAGAAATAAGGTGTGATACCCCATCTAGCTTGATGCCTCCGTCCCCGTACTCCTGGCGGAGGTACGCGGCCACCGGTTCTGCGGCTATGATGTAGAGCATGGGGGACAGGGGGCATCCTTGCCGTGTACCTCTGTGGAGGGGCCATTTACCGGAGTAGGTCCTGTTAGTACGGACCCTGGCAGTGGGGCGAGTGTAAAGCAGTTGGGTCCATTTAAGGAAGGCAGGTCCAACCCCCATCTTGACCATGGTGGCGTACAACCAATCCCATCTGATCGAATCAAAGGCCTTAGTGGCGTCGAGTGATGCCACAGCGTACTTCTGGGGCTTCCCTTCGGTGCTATGTATGATGTGGTGCAGTCTACGTAAATTTTCGGTGATGGAGCGTCCTGGCACGTATCCCGTCTGGTCTTGGTGGATCAGAAGGGGGAGTGCTCTGCGCAATCTGCTTGCTAATAGTGCCGCGAGTATTTTGCTATCGACATTTAGCATAGAGAGCGGTCTATATGCTCCACACTCCATCCCATCTTTGCCAGGCTTTAGTATAGGAATTATTATTGCCTCGCTCATAGAATCCGGGAGGGAGCCCCGCTCAAAGGCCTCGTTGTATACCTGTGCGAGCAAGGGGGCGAGGGTCTCCTCATATGTCTTATAAAATTCCCCGGGGAGGCCGTCCATACCCGGCGTTTTACCCGAGGGTAGTGTTCTGATTATAGCCTTCACCTCGTCAGGTGTAATGGGGTCGTCTAGGGCTTCCGTCATCTGTGGATCCAATCTGGGTAACTGTATGCAGTCTAGGGCGTCTTCGATTCCGGTGGCCGACGAAAGGGGGGTCTGGGAGTAGAGGTCGCGATAAAACTCGGAGAAAACCTCATTGATCTCTACCTGTGTGTGCGCAGTGCCGCCATCAGGTTTACGCACGTGACAGATAGGGGCGCTGGGGGTCTCTCTTTTATATAGCCAGGCAAGGAGTCTGCCAGGTTTGTCTCCTAGGGCGTGTGACCTTTCAACGTGCTTAGTGTAACTCAGTTTCCCGAGTGTCTCCCAGTGGGTCAGACAGGCCTGTCGCAGTTGAATCATTTCTCGCAGGCTCTCGGGGGTTACGTCCGCTTTGCTTTCTAGCTCGCCCAGTTTCCCCTCTGCCTCCGCCAGGGAGTTCGCGACAGTTCTCTGGGCTCCCCCCACCGCCATCAGCATGTCCCCTCTCATGACCACCTTATATGCCTCCCACGCGGTACCAATGCTGTCTACGCTACCCAGGTTAACCCGCCAGTATTCATCTGTGCTGTTCTGTATGTGGTCCCGGAAGGCTACATCTAGCAGGGCCTCAGCTCGTAGTCTCCACGTGGGAACCGGGGGTCTAGGCGGGTGCATCTCCCATGTGACCGTTAAGGGGGAGTGGTCCGACAGGACCCTAGGCAGGTACTGTGCATCGCTGAAAGTGGCCTGCCACTCGCAACTGACCAACATGTAGTCCAGCCTAGTGTAGACTTTGTGTGGTGGGGAATAGAAAGAGTACTCACGCTTCTCCGGGCCCAGCTCCCTCCACAGATCGCAGAGCGAGAGTTGAGTCATTAGCTTAAGCAACACTTTGGCTGGGGGGGACGGGCGGGAGTGTTTGGCATCAGATCTGTCCCTGAGCGGGTCGAGGGTGCAATTGTGGTCCCCACCCCAGATCACCGTGGAATTTGCGTGAGGGCCTAGTCTGGTGTATAGGGAATGGAAGAAGGGGGTGGCATCATGGTTTGGGGCATAGGTGCTAACCAGGCACAGCTCCCTCCCCTCCACTGTACCCCGCACCAGGGCCATCCTACCTTCATCATCCGTCTTGGTGTCCGTTATCCTGAAAGGGACGGTCGGGTCTATCCATATCAAAACCCCCCTTGCGTATGAGGAGTAGGAGGATCCAATCAGGGTCCCTCGCCATGTCTTGGCCAGGGCTTTCAGTTTCTCCTCTGTTAAATGTGTTTCCTGGATCATGGCAATCCTGACTTTACAGCGCCTTAAGTATGTGTGTATCCTGCGTTGTTTCACGTAACTGTTCATGCCTCTGACGTTCCACGTCATTATTTTAATCGTTCCGGCCATGAGCATGGTTGGGTCCAATGTTCCCCCACTGTCTCGGGCGGGGGTTTAGTTGGCAATGTATCTGTGATAAGGATGTCCTGGGGTCTCGGCGTTTCCCTTTCAAAGTCCCAACGTGGGTGCAACTCCTCTGCAATTCCCTCCCCCCCAATAAACTTCCCAAACAAAAAACTGGTCTAACGGAGGAAACCCCGTCATGACTGTCCCGTTTCCGCTCCTTAGGACCAAACATGGCCGTCGGGTGCCCTACGGGCGGGTAAACGTACCCTAAAAGAGGAATAGAACTCCAGGGGGTTGAGGGAGCTGGTGCTTCAGTGTTCAGCGTGGTATGATCCGTTCAGTTGCTTGTAGGGCGCGATTCCGTGTCGTTGTGCATCTGTGGAAGAGCTCTTTTCATTATAGTTACGATGGGTGGTTCAATTCTGCTTACGTCTCTTATCTTCGATGTCTGGCAGTTGTTGCTCGTCCATCCAGTCACGAGCGAGTGCCGGGGTGTCGAACAGGAGGGCCCTGTTGTTGTGTAGCACCTTTAGCCTGGAGGGGTACAGGAGCATGTATTTCACCCCGGCCGCTTTCAATCTAGCCTTAGTGTATATGAACTGGGCCCTGTTCATCTGTACTTGGAACGTGTAATCCGGGTAGATCGCAATCTTGGCCGAGTTCCTCTGGATCTGTCCTCCCGAGCGCGAGAAGGCCAGGATGACCTTGCGGTCTCTGTAATTTAGCACCTTCGCTATCATGGGCCTGGGTGGGGCGCCCGGTGGCGGTTTCTTAGCGAGTGATCTGTGGGCCCTCTCTATGGTGAATCCCTGTGAAAGTTTCCCCGCTCCGATCTCTTGTAGCAGGAGATTTTCTACGTAGTCGGTGGGGTCTGAGCCCTCTATGCCTTCAGGTAGGCCTAGCAGCCGGATGTTATTTCGGCGGGCCCTCCCTTCGGCCTCCTCCGCCCTGTCTTCCAGATTCTTAACTCTCTGCCGTAGGCCGTCTACATCGTGTAGGAGTTGGGCCTTTGCTTCAGTATTTTCTCGTACCTGGGTCTCCAACGTCTCGGTCCTGTCCGCTAGCGCACGGACGTCTTGGCGCAGGAGCCCCAGGTCGATGGCCACGGCATCTATCTTGTTCACTATCGTTGCTTGGAATGAAGCGATGGCCTCCATAAGTTGGGTGTTGCTGGGTTCGGTCGGCGCCGCAGCGGGGCCCGGGTCCTTATTAGCCGTCGTTGCTTCGGGGCACCCAGGGGCTGGGTGGTCGTTGGCCGCATACACATCCAGGGTGGTCTGTCGCTGTTTAGATTTGGCTCCCCTGCCCGTAGATCTGTCTAGGCTGGCCATGTTTGCAGGTCCCTGGCGGGAGGGCCGCGCGCCTGTGTTCTTCCCTCGCCTCAGCGGGCGGGCCCGGTTCACTCTCCAGTCCCCGTCGGACCCCACCGCGGGGCCGCTATATCTGCCCTCGCAGGGACCGTCTCGAACCCGGCGAGGCCTCCCTCGATCTTCCTCCGGAGCCTCTTCTCTCTCACTTGCGGTGGGGGCCCGTCCCCTTCGCGGATCTCTAGGCCAGCGCGGGGCTCCACGGGCTTAGCAGGAGGCGGCCGCCATCTTGGTCTCAGATTACGCCGTTGTTCGCAAGCCGCGTTTGGGTCTTTTAGGGCCGCGATTTCCTTGTGTGAGAAGTCCAGGGGCCTCCTGCAGGCTTCCACCACTCCTTCGATGTTTCTGCGGGCTCAAGTGTAGCTTAAGTGTCCGTAAAGCAGCTTATCGATGTCCTTCGAGCGGAGCTCACCGGAGACGCGTCCACTCTACATGGCGGTTAGCCACGCCCCCCCAGCTTGGATTCTGTGTTATCAAGATAATAATATCTCAGTGCCAGAAAACTGCAATAAAGGCCATAGTGATGAAGATTATGATTGATGTCGAGTCAGGATGGAAGTCTAAGGACCGGACTGATGAAGAATTAAGAGATTTTGTGAAAGCCAGCATTTATGCACCCGAAGGAGCACAGTTTCAGTATCCAAGGAAACGCAGAAATTATGTGGGAAGATGGATCTATTGTAATCCAAGTGGAGAATGTCAACCAATGACTTGGAACAAAGATGAGCACATAAGAACAGCAGGATGCTTGAAGGGAGTCAAAGATATGGACCCCAAAAAGATATTTCTTCAGACCTCTATGTGTGGATCCAGAGGATGAAGTAAAGGTGGATACAAAGGAAGAAATGAAAGTGGTTGATGAATCGCCCAGAGAGGGGGGGTGTAGAGGAGGTGCCAAGCTCGATTTGCACTCCAACCGCCCATTTTGAAGTACCAGGAACGTTCACGCCAAAATATGTGACGTATGATGAGCAAATAAATCAGCAGTGAGCTGCAGTTGG
Source organism: Ambystoma mexicanum (assembly GCF_040938575.1). NCBI lineage: Eukaryota > Metazoa > Chordata > Amphibia > Caudata > Ambystomatidae > Ambystoma > Ambystoma mexicanum. Next base: position 970,028,288 of record NC_090928.1, read on the forward strand.
GCTCTGTCCAGTACCTATCAGAATAACAGCACCTGTTGAAGTACCGACACCTAAGAAAACCTGGACAGTAAGGTACCCACTGAGAAAACCATATCGACAAGTGAGACAGAATGATGATTGTCAGAATGCAGTCCCTGAAAAAGCTAAAAAGAGACTGAAGGCAGATGAATGGTGACGTCATAAGAACTCAGACTGACTCACATATAGAAGATATAATGACCTGACAATGATGACATGAGACAAAATACCATGGATATGTGACATCCTGAGCCTAAAGTGAAACCATTGATGTCAAAATGTCCGAAAATTACGCCATATGCACGATGAAGATATTCAGTTAGTTTAAACGTGTACATATGCAAAGTAACCGCAAGAAGCACAGAAATCGTGAGGCTTGCTTATGCTTAGTAGTAAGATAGATTGCGGCAAGCGCCAACCTGTACATATATCTACCTCAAAGAGCACTTTATATAAGTATACTTCCACTATTCACAAGAGCAGAATCAACCAAAGGTTACTAAAGGTTTCAAGGGGAGAGTTTTGCAGCAAACAAATGAAGAATTAAAGACAGAGAGAAATTCAGACGAAGGTAACCATGCCAAGAAGCCATGGTCTTATCAGTTGAAATAGACCAACAGTGGATACAATTAAAGAGAAGAAGAACAGAGTATCCTGTTTGGGGAAGGTCAAGATAAACCACAGATGGCAGACGACTGGCAGAATTTAATCAAATATATGAAATTGCATGAAGGAAAGGCCGATTTCACGGTATCGGAATCACATGACCAGACCAGCAGGAAGGGATGAAACTTTCACACCTACACATGCACCTTTGCCATACCCAGACACCTTAACTTTCCAAGACCAAGAAGCAGACTCAAGGCCAACCACAAAGAAATAATTGACACATGACCACTGAGGTGATGATTGATTATAACAATAATTAGAGGGAAGGTGGCGTGCAGACGAACTTCCTGCACCTGGCCGGTTATTCTGCACGCTGCTAAGCGCAAATGGAAAAGTATGAGTGGGGTTGATGCCACCCCAATCATAGTGGACTGTGTAATCTAGGGTCCCATAGTTAGTAGAACCAATGAGACGTCGTACTTTTAGTGATGTGTACAGTAGCCATATTGAAGGAACGGCTTAGTTGCCCTGCCTGACATTGTTTATCCAATCCCCTTTTCCCGTTACCATATACAGATATAGTACATATATTAAAGTTACCTTCCTAGAACCAATCAAGTTGCATGCTAAATTTTAAGAGTTAGATGTCAGTGATGACGAGTTTTGGGATACATGTTATGTTTTTTCTGAAATTAAGCGGAGTTGAAGCAACAAGGAAGATCGAGCGAGTGCTGATATTCATTGAACTCCCCGTTTTTTTTACTTGTCATTAAAAAGAGTCCCTGTGCATCGTTGCTCTCCAATTTCCCCATTGCCTATATTAGTCTTCTATTTTACCCTTGCTTCTTCTTCTCCCTGGTCTTCGTATCCTGTGTCCTTTTCTTGGTCTCTGTGTTCCTTCTCCTGTTTCTGGGGCTCCTTTGCTTCAAATCATCAGTACATTGGAATCCATTTGCTAAAGTCTGCTCCTTGATCGACTTGCTAAAATGAGGTTTCCTGTCTTCATTGTCTGGACATTTGGAGGAGGTTTTTTTCCCCTTCATTAAGGGTTTTTTCTTCATATTAGACCTGTGCTCTTGAGGTAGCCTACAGTCTCCTGTCACATCCAGAACGTGAGGTGGCTTCTCTGTTAGACAGGCCTTTCCTCTTCCCTTCACGAGGAACCTGTGATGAATCCTGTGGAGTCATCACTGATCCCCGGCCTACGTTCTCCTCCCATGTGGCCAGGGGACGGCAGTCACTACCTGATCCTGGGAGTGGTATTAAGAGGGAGGATCACATGGAAGGAGATGGCTATCAGGGAAAAGTGGTAACCCCACTGGGAGGGACACAATGTTCTTCCCTTCCCAGAGAGGAAGACCACATCATTCCGGAATTCTTGATGACTGGTTGTCGTTTTACAAATCCCCCCATTGTAGCACCCAAAGACTCATTTCTGCAAAACACTATGAGCAGAATAGCATTCACACCTCATATGTATATAACACACACATAACATTGCATGTCTCTGATGTGTTTGTACTAAACAGAAATCCCAAACAAAATCACCTTAGAAGTCCTATAAATCCTATGCACTCCAACTCCACGCTTCAAGTACTGTTACAAGGAAGAGGAAGAAGGAGATAGTATGGATTGAAAGAAACCCCAAGCTAAACATGCAGACTAGTTGTTACAGTGAAGATCAGCTGCACGGGACATTTTAAAATGGCTTTCACACTCAATTGGAAGTCGGAGAAGAGTGAAGCAGAGCGGGCGAAGTGGGAAGCAGAACCATAGGTGAAGGCAGACACACGGGAATGGACCGTGCTGAAGGAGGCCGATGCTTTCAAGCTGCCGCATGTCAGCATGACTTATTGGAGTGGCAGAAGACCTAGGGAAGCATGGCAGGCACCGCTAGGGAGCCGCTAAGGAACTGACAGCAGCAGAGAAGCTGTCAACGACGAAGTTGTGCCAAAACATTAGCTGCCTCACCGGCAAGTGAACACAGAGTCGGCGGGAGAGCTGAAAGAGGATCTGCAAAGTGGGAGACGCCATCCCTGAGTGAAGACTTTGCCCAGGGCTTTAAGTGGGCCGGGGCCTGCCGGGGCTGGGCCCCAGCAGGCTCCGAAATTTCGTTTTGAGGCGGGGCCCTGCCGGGGCCCGGTAATCTCCCCTGGCAGCCCCGGCCACTACACGAAAAGGCATTTTTTTCTACAGCCTGAAGCGCTCGCTCGTTTGCGAGAGCTTCAGGCTACAGAAAAAAATGCCTTTCAGCCATAATGGTGGCGCCGCACCTGCGAGGCATCCCTTTAATCCAGAGATTACCGTCGGCCGGCGCCACCATTATGGAAAAAACGTGAGGCCGCTGAAAGCAGAGGCCTTGCTTTCTAAATACTGGAGCTGCCGCGCATTCGCGAGAGTTTCAGTATTTAGGAAAAAGGCCTCTGCTTCCAGTGGCCTCACCCTTTCAGCCTTAATGGTGGTGCTGCCCCTCCCCAGCTGGCGAGGGGCAGCACCACCATTAAGGCTGAATAGGCAGGCGCTGTCCCCTGCCAGGCAAGCCTACACAAAATAAATGCAGAGATCAGCACCCTCTCCCCATAGGGGAGAGGGTGCTAATCTCTACGAAAGGCTGCCTGGCAGGGGTGGCAGTAGCCCATTGAGCCCGGGCTCGTTAAGGGGGCGTGGCCTAACGGGCCATCAAGACCCCCGCTGTTAGGCCACGCCCCCTCGATGAGCCCCGGCTCGATTTGTAGTGCCACTTAAGGCACTGACTTTGCCACAGCAACATGCCATGGGTTGGAAATGCTATCAGACGGTGATGAGTCAGCCCAGTTCTGGTGGGTTCCCCGGGGCGTACCGACACATGCATGAACAAATAAAAGTTAATTTTGAATACCAACCAAGTAAAATAGAAAAAAAGAGAATTTTGCACAAAATCTCAAGCATGAGATGTCAATATGGGGAAAGTTGGAGCCAATGTTATCACAAGCAGATGAATGTTAGTTAAGAAGTCGAAAGACAGAATTTGTACAAGTCTCCATATTTGAGATGTCAATATGGGAGAAGTTGGAGCAAGCATTGCCACAAGCAAATGAATACTATTGAAGAAGTTAAAAGCCAGAACTAGAACAAGTCAATAAGTTGGAACAAGTAGTATCTAAAGCCAATGAAGTATAGACAATGCAGGAATACAACTGTGCTATACTGAAAGATAGAGAGAACATTGAAAGTCCTGATAAACAAAGTACATCAGGCAGTGAGTCTTTGGGGAAAATATACCTGGCAGGGGAGTATACCAGGGGATATACAATACCCAGAGGTGGATTCCTGGCATGGGAGTACACCAGGTAATCCATTTAAAGTATATGAATTAAAGTAAATGAAAGAAAAATACATTGTGAAAAGATACCTGGCAAGAGAGCATATCAGGGAACCTAAATAATCTACTAAAGAATTCCTGGGAGGGGAATATTCCAGGCCATCCTCCTTGAGAAGCTGTTGCATAAAAGAGACACTGTTGCCATCTTTAGAAAGGTATTGTGTGTAAGAGATACCTTTGCCATCCTTACAAAGGTATTGTGTGGAAGAGACACTTTTGCCCTCCTTGGAAAGGTATTGGGTGTACTGGCGATGGTGAAATCTGACCAATCCTGACACAATCGCTCTACACAGGGCAGGGTCCGATCATGCACTATCAGTAAAGGCGATTTCGGGATATTGCTGAGTTTGCAACTTTTTCAAAGATAGGAAGTTAGGACACAAGGTCGGCATACCAGTCTGGGGTGTGGTGATGATAGTGAAATTCAACCAATCCCACCCATTTGCCCTACACCGGGTGGAGCAGGGTCCGTCCCTGTGCTATCAGTATAGGCAATTTCAGGAGATTGATGATTTTGTGATTTTTCAAAAATAGGAAGTTATGACACAATAAAACATACACAAGGCTGTAGCAGACCCCCACATGCATGTCAGCTACCAACCCGGGCAATGCCAGGTGGTACCACTGGTTTGATCAATAAAGAGGCACCACCACACAATGGGTTATTGTTGAGTTTAAATTGTGATTTCAGGTACAACGTGAATGTATCAGCATATGATGGGGGAATTCTTGCACCCATCTACCCCTTATCTGGAGGAAATATTTGTCTTTCAAATAAAAAAATATTATAATGGGAAGTCTGTAGTAGTTACATAATCAACGTGGAATGAGTGATTATATGGAAGATTGTAATGGTAGCTTTACGAGTGCATGGTTGCCATTTAGGCTGGATAAAATGCAGTCAGCTGGAAGATCCTTTGTGGATTGGAGCAAGGTCTGAAGTTATGCGTCAGTGTACATCCCTAAAGGTTGAAGCAAACTGTCAGTAGCTGCAATTATAGGTCTACCTTGTGGATTGTGGATAGATGTATAGTTTTTAGGCAAGATGTAGAGCAGAGACATAATCAAACGATCTTTTAATAAAAAGTATTTAGTAGGTAATGTAATACATTGGTTTTCAAAGATGCTTTCCAAACATTGTGAGAAAATCTTAACATCAGAGGTAAGATCAGTAATTAAGGACATGTAAGTATTGTCATCATGGTGCTGTGGACAACTTAAAGAATTGTAGTCTATTGTTTTAAGGACGTGAAGGCTTGATAGTTAGAGAAGGTTTAGAAGTCAAATCACAAAGTATCTTTCATTGATCAATACTCAAATTAGAATGAAATTTAGATCTGTAATTAATCTTGCTGAGGCCATCCAAAAGATTTTTGGTGAAACATAATCTGGAGGCAGAACAGTGACATTAGGTAAGAAAGTACTTTAAGGTTTCATCTATAGGGATTCACATGGATCATTATTAGAGGTCACATTTTCTTGCTCATCAAAAAAAGTTTCAGTTTCTTTATAAGTAACAAATGTCCCGGGAGGATAGCTCAGCGGCAACGTTCTCGCCTTGGAAGCAAGATGACATGAAGCAACACAGGTTCGATCCCCGTCCGCGCTAAAAAACCTCTGGGTATTTAAGCGCGTTACAAATACGCAACTAAGACAAAAGCAATTACGCAACTAAAACAAACACAATTCCTGTAACAGCGCCTCGATGCCTGCGGGCTGTGTGAGCGCTTTAAAAATGCAAAATGAATAAATGCAACAAATCAATCCAGCTTTGAAAGAAAGTAGTATTATCTGAGGGCACGGATGAGGTTCTCTTGGCTTTTCCAACACGTGTGTTCCAAACAATTATTTATGTGATATCTGCTTCTTGTACCACTTTTCTTCCATTCTATTCCCAAATACTCATAAGTTGTGTTTGCTCTGTGCGGCATTCAAAACCACTTATGTTTTCCCATTCATTCCGTATCCAGAAGTATCTGTTTGAGCCTTCATAATTGCTAATAACAACTTTCAGTTTGTTCTATTTTCTGAAGCACTTGTTTCAGCATTCAACAGTGCTTTTAACCATTTTCGGTTCATTTGATATTCAAGAGAGCATGTTTCAGGCTCCCGGAGCGCCCCAGTGGGAGTGTTTCCCTGTTTTCACTCACAGGCTCTACACGCCAACCCCTGTCGACTTCCCTCTGCTCCTCGTACTGCTTTCAGACTTTTTGTGGTTCCACTCTACAATTGCGAAAGTAATAGAGAGCACTGCTCGCTCTCCTGACTCTTGCAGCAACTGGAGTGCTTTGGTGCCCCACAGCTCCCTCTGCGTGCGCATCGAGGACTTGCAGGGTTTTCCAGACACTCTCACGGCTAGACTCTGCCACAGTGTCCCTCTCTCTTCCTGGACACGGCTCCTGGTTCCCGTGTTCCCCGCTCCTCCTTCTCCAGCCAGCTTTTCTCCAGCCCGCTTCTGTGTTCCCCGTCTTGCTTTTCAACAAGGCTTTTTATGCTCATTAGAATTGATGTGGGTCATCAAGAACAATTGCCTGACCATAGTGAAACTCATTAAATGGACATGTCTAGCTGTTCCATCGATACAACCTCATAGCGCTCTTCTTCGTCTCAGGACCAGAGTGCTGTTTGTGTTTAGGGTTATCGGAATTAAAGGAAGTGCGCATTACTCTGTGTTGATTCTTTCTAGTCTTTGTACTTGACTGATATGGATTTACAATATAAGGCTGACATGTGTTTATCTTACCCAAATGAGTATGTATCCTCCTAGTTCATCTCTTCCTCATCCCAGTGTTGAAGTTGTGATTTTGGGGTACATTTTGGAGGGAAGAAAATGGGAAGGGCTGACAGTAGCCTACAATGGCTTGAGGGATAGAAGTTTCATTCTGAAATGGGAATGGGGGCTACCATGTCTCACCTAAGGACATTCTCTCCCCACTACCCAAGTTCCTTTCACCCAGGTGTTCCTCTCTCACATTTTCAGCTCCAGAGTTGGGATCCAAAAGCGATGGCCTTTCCCTGGCCACCTGAGAGGAGGATACTGTGGAAAAAGAAGTGAGGACACCCTCAGGGCCTCACATACTGTTCCCCAAGGCATAGGGCCTCCCGCACGAGGGACATAAACAGAGAGTAGGGATAGGTTTATCTCTTTGACAAGAGCCTCCCTCTGAAATGGCCTCCTTGTGTCTCTCAGACTTGAGCCGGATCTCCTTAAGTTCCAGATGCTTCACAAGACCTTGTTCTGTTCTACCTCCTTCCCCCTCCACCTTCCTTGCTGATTGGTCCCATCTGCCACTGCAACTAGAGGCCGGGTTCACCTATGAGTCACACAATGCACCAGCCCTTCCCTGACCAGTCTTCTCCAGCACTTCCCCAACCAGCATTGCCTGTCTGGGCCCTTTTCCTTGACTAGTCTTGGGGAGGGCCCCCCTCTTGAGCCTGACCCACCTCCTCCCCACCCGGGCGCCCCAGAGTACTTGCCTAGTCCCTGGGCCCTTCCCCTCCCCCTTTGCTCTTGCACCTATCCCCCCTGCCTCCCTCTCTCCCCCACTATTCCCTACCCACCCCCTGCACCTCTTGTATATGCAATTGCCCAATCTGAATGTCACAAGGCCTAGTAGGACCATTATTGTTATTTTATATCCCGTGCACACCTCCCTTTTTTTTGCCTTGTTGCACCTGGAAACACTTTCTGCTGCATAGTGTGGCTTATAAATACTCAATAAATTTAATTAAATAAATAAATTAACATATGCTAATGGATTCTCGGGGGAGGTTGTTGTGAATCTCTCGGGATTGCAGACCAATCCCACACAGAAGTAGTGGGTATAAAACATTAATCTTGCCAATTTCTGAAGGGTGAAAACTGAATGGCGTGGGATGACTTCCTGTAATAGTGATGGGAAGCTAGGGAAGTCAGTCCCACTGATTATTTCTTCTGGTAGGCCCGGAATAACGGCTGAAGGAAAGATGGTAGTTGCTCCTTGTACATCTATGGGTATTACAACTTTGGGGTATATTTCTTGGTCTCCATGGACGCATGTGATTCTTTCCAAGTGTGCACTATTTTAACTTCTCAGGTGGTACTAGATCAGCTCGTACTGCTGTCTGTTTACTACCAGTATCTACGATGGCTTCTACCGGGATTCCATTCACAAGAACATATGTGTGAGTGGATTTAGTGGATGTTTCACAAAAGAAATTGCTTGGGGTTTCAATATTGTCATAAGGACATGATCCTCCCATTCCTCTCCCACCTTACATCCCATCTCCATTGGTTTCTCTCTTTTATTTTTGGGACAATTCTTCACTAGATGTCCTGACTCTTTGCAGGAGAAACATATTGGGATTGTGGTTTTTATGGGTCTATTGTTTTCTCTCCTTATTCCCTCTTTGGCTTTGGGATCTGGCTTTCGCTCTACCTTTTACAACTCCCTGCTATTAATGGCCCTGGGTCGATTGGGGAAATTCAGTCTTTTTCTCTGTGGAAAGTTGGGATTGGTTGGTCCTCTATTTTCTTTCCTTTCTTCCACAAATGAAAGTGCTTGTTGTCATCAGCAAAACTTTGGGCTATTTCAATAGCTAAAGAGAGTGTGGGCTTGTGCAACTGTAAGACAGCCTGTTAGAGGGAGTGAGGTAAGGAGTTGATAAATTGTTCTATGTTTAAGGCTTCCAACATTTCAGGTGAGGTTTTCTTTCCTGACCATAAGGGCAGCATATTCTTAACCCGCTCTCCTAATTCCACTGGTGTTTCCCCAGAGTTTAATTGAATGCTTCTTAACTTCTGACGATAGAAATGACTGGTTTGTCCCACTCTTTGTAAGAAAGCTTCTTTGATTTCAGCAAAGGTGGCTGTTCCTGGGGGGTTTAGAAACTGGTAGGACGTTTGTCTTTCCCCTTTTGATAAATGTCATTGATGCCATAGTCTTAACTCATCCCCTCATCAGAACTGGGTTTCTAACCTTTCAAAGTTCAAGAAAAGATTTTCTAAACCACCCCCTTCTTTGTAGGGTGTAAGAACTCCTGTGGAATGTTTGGTGGTTCTTGAGCGACAATCAGCTTTTCCAGCCCCGTTTGAAATTGTTCCTCTGCTTTTATTTGGTGCGCAGACAACTAGGCTAACACCTTGGGCTAATTCTGGAGAAGGATGAGGTGGAGTGGTATGGGAGAATTCCTTTCCAATGCTAAAAGATCCTAATGTTGCAGGTCGAATAAATGCTGGGGGTTTCCTGATGTTTAGAAACATTCTGTTCCACTGATTTAAATTATAGGTGGCCAAGGGAAGAGTGTCAAGAATAATATGTGATCTATATACTAAGTTTTGACACGTAATCAGGATCTGCAACTGGATAGAAATTATCCCCTTGATTGTTGACACTTTATCCTGAGCTTGAACTCTCACAATCGTTTTCTTCCCTTAGGGTTGTTGGACTACAAGCAACATACATGTTCCCCAATTTGTACCAATTGAAAGCATCCCATCCCTTACACCATTTGTGAAGACATCATGAAGTAGACACAGACAACAGATTCAAATTCGTACTCAAAAGTTTTATTTAACTTAAAAGGCAGGATGGAGAAAGGCCTAACTTGCCCTATGCAAACGTGGTATTTCCCTACCTAAAGAAAACTATGGATTGTCTGTGTCAGAATGTCCAAATGAAATAATAGTATGTGTCTAAATCTTATACTTACCCTCATAACTAACTGTACACAATATGTAGGGATATCAGCAACAAAATGATAGTGTTCAAAAGAAAGTTCAGAACTTCTTCCGGCTCTCAACTTTTAATCAGCTTCCCCTTCCCCAAGTTCAAGACAGTTTACAAGACATCGGGGTTCCCTTGCTCAAGAATTCAAATCTTTCAGCTTTTCAAAACAATACAATTCATTGGGACACTTCCCAGCTCTCTTGTCATCATTACTTTTCACTGGTTCACAAAAATAAGTATGTTTTTTTACTTCAAAATCACATAAGCGGCTGTTCCAAAACACAAGCTTCTTTATGGAAACTTTCATGGGCTTTTTCCATAAAAGAGGGGGCGGGGGCACTCTGTCTAGGCACAGTTTGTCAGACCACAGGGTCCACCCATTACAGGTCATGCAATTGATACCCCTTCTTATCTGCTTTTCATCAACAATTGTCCACTGCTTTCCTTTGTCAGTGAAGCGTGTCTCTTTCATCAGAGTCACACTCTTCCAACACTTTACCGTGGCTTGCATGGCTTGATTGACCACCATGCACTTTGCTATGTCTTCTGTATTCTTCTGACTCATGCCAATACAGGTTTTAGCTTAACCTGAAGTTCCTTGAACTCTTTCAGCTTTGCCCAATACGTGGTTTACTTCTCTCATGCCCGTCTAAGTATTCTCTTGGCTTTGGCACACTTGTGTCCCTAACAATTAATTCCGTGGTATCTGCTATTTGTACAACGTTGCTTCCATTCTATTCCCAAGTACTCATAACTTGCTTTTGGCCTGTGCAGCATTCAAAAGAGCTTATGTTTTCCCATTCATTCGGTATTCAAAAGTATCTGTTTGAGCCCTCAAAATTGCTAATAACAACTTTCAGTTTGTTCCATTTTCTAAAGCACGTGTTTCAGCATTCAAAAGTGCTTCTAATCAGTTTCAGTTCATTTGATATTCAAGAGTGCGTGTTTCAATGCTCCAGAGCGCCCTGGTTGGAGTGTTTCCCTGTTTTCACTCACCGGCTCCACGTGGCAGCTCCCTTTGTCTTCCCTCTGCTCCTTGCACTACTTTCTGGCTTTTCGTGGCTCTGCTAACCCTTTGCGAAGGTAATAGAAATCACTGCTCGCAATCGTGACTCTTGCAGCAACTAGAGTGATTTGGCGCCACACAGCTCCCGCTGCATGTGCCTGGGAAGGATGGTTTGCAGGGTTTCCAGACCCTCTCGCGGCCAGCCTCTGCCATGGCATCCCTCTCTCCTGCCGGACATAGCTCCTGATTCCCATGTCTCTCACTCCTCTTTCTTCAGCCAGCTTCTCTCCAGCCCACTTCTGTGTTCCCCTTCTTGCTGTGTGGTAAGGCTTTTTATACTCATTAGAATTGTAAAATGACCACAGGTGTGGTCATCATCTTCAATTGTCTGACCATAGTGAAACTCATTAGCTGGACATGCCTGGCTGTTCCATCAGTACAACTCCATACCCCTCGTCTTCATCTCAGTGCCAGTGTGGTGTTTGGGGCAATCTTAATTAAAGGAAGTGTGCATAACTCTGCGTTGATTCTTCCTCATCTGATGCAGCCATGTAAAGACATAAAGATGCAGGTGTCATAGTGCAAGTGTGTACCACAGTGACATCAGCGCGAAAGAAAGCAAAGCTAAGAAGGAGGTAGTAAACTTCAAAGCAATACATAAAAACAGCCATGTAACAAAAATGGTTACATACGAGTCCTACATATTAATAAAGCAGAAAGGCAGATGTATGGGAGAATAACAAAGAAAAGAGAAATGAAGTGAGGGAACAACAAGAACTGCATAGCATAGATGGAGAGAAAGGTGAAATTTGTGCAGGACTGCGTCAAGATCCGGCCTGATGATGGTACTGAAAGTCAAAAAAGCTCATATAAAGGAAAGCTATATAGTAATATTTCCAGCCAGGATACTTCTCTTCGTGGAGTGTACTGATAATATTACTGAGAAATTAGAAGAGACATGGGTAATTGAACAAGTGGAGGCTTCAGAGTGCCCATTGTTGTGGTGCACAAACCAAGCGGGCAAGTACGTCTATGCATAGATCTTAGAGGTTTGAACATCAAGGTAGTAGTGGATAGAGTTTCTCCCCGAATATACCGGAGATGGTGATCATAGCAGCGGGGGCAAAGGTTTTCAGTACGCAGGATCTGGCTTCAGTGTAGCACCAAGTGGTGTTGCACCCTTACAGTCGCGATCTTACTGCCTTTGTTACACCAGAAGGAACCTTCCGTTGCAAGGGGATGCTGTTCAGATTGGTATCCACGACAGCGTTTTCCCAAAGAACCATGCATCGCTTGCTAAAAGCAATAGAAAGGGTGATGTACCTCCAGAACGATATCCTGGTGACGGAGAAGGATAAGCAACAGCATGACAGGCTCGCATTGGTTTTGGCTGCATTCTCTAAAGCTGGAATGACTCTTCAGAAGGGAAAGTGTACGTTTAAACAACAATCCATTGAGTACTTAGGACACGAGTTTAGTGAGGTAGGTCTGAAGCCAAGAGCTCAGTTGCTAAAGGCAGTAACAGGTGTAAGGGCTCCTTGCAACAGACAGGAGGTAATGTCATTAGGACTTGTAGAATGTTATGCTAGGTTTGTGGCTCTTTTTTTGGAAAGATGTAACACCATAAGATCTGCAAGAAAGGTGTCTGTTTTGCTTGATGTGAGGCTTGACAGGGAGAGTTACATGACATAAGGGGCCCATTGCCATTGCTCCAGCGTCACCAAGCTTCAACCTGGAATTGAAGACATGGGTAATGGCGGATGCCAGTGACAATGGGCTAGGGATTGTTCTCATGCAGACCCAGAATGGAGTGCAGTGTGTTATGATTTTTGCATCCAGGTCTTTGAAAGGGGCAGATTTAACCTACTCAGTAATAGAAAAAGAGGCACTTAATGTGACCTGGAGCATCAAAAGGTTCAAGGCTTTCTTGTGCAGAAGGAGATTTATAGTGCGCCCTGACCACTAACCCTTTAGTTGGGATTTTCATGAGCAAAGGTTTGGATGGCATGTTGCACAAGATTGTCAAATGGGTGATATCACTCCGGGGGCATGACTTCACTGTAGAGCATGTTTTCGGGGGAAGGACAATACCAGTGTGGATTTTCTGTCAAGGGTATTGCAGATCGATGTAGGGCAGAAGCTCAGATAGCACAGCGAGCTGAGTGCTCGTTTCTGACATCTGTGTGCAGCCTTTTGATGCAGGTTTGAATCCAGGCAGGGCCAACTGCACCTTTCATCCTTCCGAGGTCGATAAATTGAGTACCAACCTGTGGGATAATAGTATCAACTGTTATCTCAGCACTCAGATGCCTGCAGGCTTGTACCGCTATATAAAACTAGATATTATTATTATTAGATATTAAGGTTGAAGGGTTAGACAGCGAGGAGTGTGATCAAGTATTTGCTGTGTGTGAGGCCATTGTGGGAAAACAGCAATGTGAGGATGTTGTTGCTGAGGAGGAGGAGTTGAAATCTGTTTATGGGCATGTTGAGACAGGCTGGGTGGATGCCCAGGGACTAAGGGTTTTTCATCTTGTAAGAGATGAGCTCAGCATTGAATGGTTGTTGTGAAAGGCTGGATGCATTGTTCCCCCACAAAGTGTGAGGAAAATACTTGTTGAGGCAGCTCATGATTGCCATCTGGGCTTGAATACAAAAAAGGGTAGGTTCAGATCTGATTACTGGTGACCAGGCTTAGATGCACAGGTTGAGGAGATGATTAGGGAATGTGCCTTGTAGGCTGATATTGACAAGATGTTGAGAAACTATAGTCAACCACTCAGAGCATTAGAGCTCCCATATCTGTCATGGGAGTTTGTTGCACTTGATATTCTCTGGCCCATTCAATGTGGGAACGGAATGATAAAGTATGTGATAGTTCGAATGGACCTCTATTCAAAATAGGTGGAGATAGATATAGCAATGGAGGCAGACACGTTAGCGGTAATCAATTTTCTCGATGGTATATTCCAGAGAGAGGGTTATCCGAGGAAATGTTTGACGGATAATGGAGTACAAAAAACGTCCAGTATGATGGAGTCATAGTTGGAAAGGATTGGAGAGATGCACCACAAAACATCCCTGTACCATTTTACCATCCCGAGACCAATGGATCTGTCGAAAGGTTTAATCACACGTTGATGGAGGCGATTAGACTGTCATCGGCTAGTGGGGTGGGTTAGGAGGATTTGGTGAGGAGGAGAGTCTGAGCCTACATATGGGCTCCACATGCCACAACAGGTGTGATACCTTTTGAGGTACTTTGGTGGAGGATAGGGCATACATCGGTGTGTCTGCCATGGCTGGAGAGGTTGAGGTATGTAGAGTGGGATGAGAGGCAAATGAGATGCGTTGTTGAGGAAAAGGGCTCATGAGATGAAGGAGAGGTTTGATGAGCTCAAGAGGATAAGTAAATGTGTAGTATCAGAAGAGGAGAGAGTGTGTGTGTAGAAACCAGGTGTCAAGAAAGGAAATAGCAGATGCTGGGGTCCACAGGAAGTTGGGAGAGGGTTTGACAATGCTGTATTGTTAGACGATGGCAGAGTCTGGAACAAGTCCAATATTGTCAGGAATAAAATAGGAGACTGCCTCCCACAAGTTGTGTCAAATGTTGAAGAGGGGAGATGTAATATATGTATATTGTCTCAATATCGTTTTTTGCATACAGTTACATACATCTTCTCTCTTGGTATTTCAGTAAACATTTAATGGTTTGAGAGGGGTTCCAGGTTCCAAGAGAGAAGATTGATGAGGGGAGCCTTGCTAGTTGTCAGTTCAGAGTGGAGCATAGAGAAGGGAGGATGCAGTGAAACTGGGGGCCTGTTGACCCTCTACGTGCTAACTACATGACGAATAAACTGTTCCTGTTGAAAATCAGTTGGTGGGGCCTGCTTTTGTAACACCATGCTGTTATAGATTGCCCCCTGAGATCTGAATATGGCTGAGTCTTTTTACTCCAACCATCAATAAGCTCGTCTTAATCCCCAGATGTCCATGTGCGGGAAGCTAGCATCTGTTCCCAACGTGAGAGTACACTATGCCTGGGATTCTAGTGTTTCCTCATGTGTGTTGTATTTTGCATTGGTCTCAACTGAGATTCAAACCACTTGTAATTTGTTAAGAATGAGATGTGATGTTCTAAAAAAGCTGCAGTAGAAAGCTAGTGCTTTGTTCTAGCTCTGAGGTAGAATAATAAATCCTTTATATAATATTGGTTTGGCGCTGGTTGGATATGTTAGTCCATAGTGTCACAGTTTGTGCGAGTTGGTTAAATCAATGATCACGTCTATTGTTTTGTCATTTACAAACGTTATTTATTTCTTGGTTGGTTGGCACCAAAAAGAACATCATTGTATTAATGAATGACAATTTTTTGACATGGTGAAAAACAACACAGCCGACGCGCGTTTCAACCTTAGTCTTTTTCAAGGCCAATTAAGTTTGAAAGGTGAGTTCCGGAAAGTGGTGGGCTGATCCTCCCAGGTAAGGGCGTCAGGGGGGCTGGATAGCCAGACGGTGCTGAGTTCGGCCGGGGCTTCTAAAACGGGGTTCTCGAGAAGCGCGTCTTAGAAGCTCCGGCCGAACTCGGCAACTCGAATTAAACAAATGGGAAACATCACTGTGAGTGGTATGAGAAGTGATTAAGGCAGTATGCAAGTACTGGAATTTGAGAGTCCTTTAACCCCACATTCAGTTTTCTGGTAGAGACTCAAAGACGTTGCCTTTAAACGTGTAAAATGGCTGCATATCTCTTCTGCACCAACCTAGGAAACCCTCAACCTCGAAACAAGCAACTGGTTCGTTTGTACATGTAAGGTGGGACATAGAATGGTGACTGCTTGTGTGATGGGTGACCTGATGGCCCGGGGTCAGTCCGTTTATTGAGCATGAGGAACAATAGAAATTATGCTTCAGCTTTATGGGATGGACTGCCAAACAGAGGGAATATCACCATATTGGAGTCATCCCCAATAATACCAAACCCGCCCCCCCCAATTCCATATGTTCTTGGAAACCCAATATGAGTCTGCATTGAGTGTATCCACACAGATAAAATCCTGACTATAATGTGAACAAACCTCCTCTCAGTTTTCTCCTCCTGATTAGCCCCTTTCAATGTTATGACAAAGTTGATTGTTACCCCCATTTGTCCTGCTGAGAAAAGGATAAAACATCAACTATTGGAGAAAAAACACTCCCATAAGCCTATTAGAATCATTGCAACTTACACAAGCCACCTGGACCTGCTTAAAATTAGCATTTAATCTTCCATGGTAGTGCAGGAGCAGGTGACAATTTACTGGATGGAGGAGATCGTTTATATTTAGTGTAACTACCTTAAGCCTCTCGTGTGGCCTGCATTGAGAGGTAACAAACGAAAAGAAGACATGTGGTCTTTTTGATGCTGGTGAAATGTGTGGACTCGTCCAGCATACGCGCAACAAATTATAATAGGTAGAATTTTGGTCAACTCCCCAAAGCTTTCCCACCCTGTAATGTCAAGTGACTTGAGCACACAATATTTGTCTGTGTGCATTGGATGCTTCTGTGTGGTTTGTAGCGATCTGCTAATGTAACAGCACACCCTCAAGGCATGTGGCTAGTTATGTGAATCCTTGTTGACATAGTACCAACATATTAAGTGAGGAGATGCCGTAGAGGCTGTCTTGCCTGGTCACCGTATCATTTTGTTGTTGTTTGAAACATCTTTATTTATTAGGAATAACAAAATGGATCCATGACGAGGATTCTTTTGTAAGCAATAGTTTATGGCCATTCCATCAAATTTTTACCATCAAATCACCATTGCATCTAAAAAAGTGCATCGAAAGAATTACCATTGAACGCATGATTTTTCCTTTTTTCTTTTAAATGGGGGGTCCCCACTCCAAGACCCCTGTTTTTTACCCTTTACAACCCGTTATAAATAACACTAAACCCTTTACCTTGAAAAAACATGCATTCGATGCATATTCTTTCGATGCAATTTTGTCGATGGAATGGCATTCGATGGTAATGCTTTAGATGAAATGACCAGATACCGCAAGCAATACATAGTCTAGACAGTCGATTCGATCTAACCAACTGAACACCCCAGATATTCAATCTTACGAGCACTCTTATGAGCGCTCCACATGCTCATAATACAGCAAAGTATCGGAATAGGTTTGGTTTATATACACTTGAGGTAGCATCATTAGTATATTCAATGAATGGCAGACAAGTATTAACATATTTCACATAGGACGCCCTTCACAAAGCCGTAATCTTTTCTGCTGCAAGGATCTCCCCGACTTTACCCCACCACATTTGAGTGTTTGGTCCTCCTTTGCCTTCCAGTGTCGTGCTATTGTGATCTTGGCCTCTACTAGCTGGTAGGTTATCAGGGTGGCTAGGCTGCAGGTGGTCAGGTAAACCCCATCACCAGTGTCTCCCAAAAGTTGTATATGGGCTTCTAATGGTAGCTGGATACCAGTGATCGTTTTGATATGCGAGAGCACTTCTTTCCAAAAGTATTGAGCTCTCTCGCATGACCACCACATGTGGAATAATGTTCCAATCTCGTCACAACCCCTCAAACAGATGTTGGGGCAGGATGCATTCATTTTATGGAGCCTGTTAGGGGGTAAGTTCCATTTTTAATAGAGCTTAATGAGACATTCTCTATCCGTGGTTCTTCCAGTTACACAGTGATTCCTACCCTAAATACAACTGCAGTATTCTTTGTCAGTATTTTTACACAGATCTTGTTTCCATTTTAACATATAAGGTACGTGCTCCTGGGGGCTTTAATGATCCAAAATCCTATAGAGGGAGGATACCCTGGCTTTGGGTAATCCTGAGAGGTAGGTGAGTTCAAGTACAGTTAAGGCCCTTGTTGCCTTCCATTTTATGTCTGAATGGGTGGCCCAATGACACAGCTGGGACTATTGAAATATTTCTTTTGCATCTAAGCGTGACAGAAATAATTTCTTTACGAAGGCAAGTGACTACAAAAAGAAACTATTTCTTTTTGAAGTCTGAGGGCTCCCTCCACCCCCTGACATGGAAGCCACTAGGCTGGAGGCCTCCATGTTATGGGGCTGGGGGAGCTTTATGACTTCAAAAAGAAATTGTTTCTTTTTGTAGTCACTCTGCCTTCATAAAGACATTATTTCCATTATGGTTCGATCCTTAACGGAAATAATTTCTTTATGAAGTCGGAGTGACTTAAAAAACGCATGCGTGTGTGTGAGTGTATGGTTAAAGGGTGCACAATTAAATGTATGAGTGGCTGGGTGTGCATGTCGGGTGTATGGTGAAAGAGTGCACACTTAAATATATGGGTGGCTGCCTGGGTGTGTGTGCCAGTATGGTGAAAGGGTGCACAATTAAATGTATGGGTAGCTGCCTGGGTGTGCCTGTATGATGAAAGGGTACACACTTAAATGTATGGTGTGTGTGTGCTTGTGTTCAGGGGCGCAACACAACCTAAATTCCGAGGGGTGGGGGGTTCAAACCCTTCAAAGGTTGGGAGAGTTGCTAACTTCATGGGCGGTGGGGGAGGGGCAAACTTATTTGTGTGAGGACATCTAACTTCTTTATACATTCTAATGAGACTATTCTTGTGCAGCTTCAATGCTACAAGCAGTCTCTCCTTTCAGTCTGAAAGCACCCACTTATGTACTGCTGTGAGAATATCTGGTCTCATGTCCCCTCTCTACCCTTCCAATCACTCCTCTGGCATGCAAGTACTAAACCAACATCAATATTTCATTTCAATTGCCTAAAGAATTATGCATTTGAATGCAGGTACTAACAAGAAATGCTTTACATTAGTAATTGCTGGGCTTTTGTTAACAGTGATACCCAGGTGCCGTTTAACATCTGTGTCCTGTTCTGTCTGGCAACGCCTCTGTAGGTCAGCCAGGTCGAGCCAACATAACCCAAAATTTCAAGGGGTTCGGGGGGGGGGGCGAGGGAGGGCAGAAGCCCAGTCAGCTCAGTGGTGTTGTGCCACACCACTTGTGTTTAAACCCTTGGTTAAATATTGGTAATCTTCTTTACTCTTAGCCCTATTCTTCCTCGTCTTGCTCAGTACGTGTATATGAGGCACTTGGAGGTAATGCCTGGCTTAGTTACTTGTAATCTTCATTACTCCTAGTCCCACTCTTCCTCATCCCAGTACGTACCTATGAGGCAAGAAGCCTCATACGCAAGCACTGGGACAAGGACAAGGGATGTGGAGGTAATTCTGGGCTGAGAAGCTGATTTTGTGGGTTGGGGCAGAGGGTGGGAGAGAGAGGGCATGTTTGGGGTAGTTGGTGGGACAGGGATTGTGCGATAATCACAATGGTCATTCATATGCAGGCTAAGCAGGCATGATATGTGGTATTAGTGGCTAGAGAGGCATTTTGGTGCAGCCAGTCTATTCATTTCTTAGTTTGGCTTGACTTTTTTTTAACTGGGCATCTGTGACAAATCAGTCCTGCTAAGTGTAATTACCAGGCTAGACTGGCCTTTGGGTGCTGCCACTCTAGCCGTTTCTTACTGAAGCAATTAATTAAAGCATTAATGTTCCTGTGCACTGTTGGTGACTTGCGTGTTTTGGATTTTTGGATTGGTGTTACCCTACAAAACAAATGCAAACGCTCTGACATTTTAGCCAATTTTTCTCAGAAAGTGTGCTGTATAATGCATTAAAACACATATTTATATCTTTCTCCTAGTGCAATGTGCGGTGTACCCCTTCAGCAGCACCTTTGTATGTATTGCGCAAGCATGCTAATCTATGCCGGTCCAGAGTGTGGCGCGACACGTGATGTGTTGCCGAATTTGGGGGGGCGCCCTCAGCATGGCTCGCAGGGGGTCCCCCAAATTTTGTGTTACACCACTGCTTTGCCGTGGATGTTCTCCTTACCTTACCATGTAGGGAGCCGCGCTAAGCCTTTTAAAGTGTGTTATTTTGTGTCATTTTTTACACTGGGCTGATGTAACCAAGGGCACCTCTTTGTGTAGATTTAAAACACTCCTTGTTTTCCCATGGATTCATAACGTCATAAAAGCAAACTTTTTACGGGTTGTTATAATTTATTTTGTTTGCCTAGTAGATAGTAATAAGCACTCTTTACTTTCTCTGCATGCTGTAAAGTGAAGGGAAAAAACGGCCCAGGGTAGTAGACGCTGCCACCGATCGTATATCGTGTCCCTTTCAACAAGACCTCGGGTGTTTCTAAGCGCTAGGCCACGGCTACACAGCAGACGGAAAAAATCGAGATTGTGTACGGGGTGCTCTTGATAATGGTTCAAATGTTTCAGCAGTAGGGAGCCGCCAGACTCATACTTTGACCCATGCCTGTCAAAATTAGGAGTCTCAGGTTGTTGGCACAGGCATATCCGCTTAGCGTACTTTTGCATTCCGGATTCTGTGAGCGGGTGATGAGATGGGACGAGGTGGGAGTGGGACGGCTCTCACTATTGCCAATGAAGGTGTCAGGCGTCGGCGCCCCTTACTCTCTTCGGCTGCATGCATGCAAAGGCGGAGACGTGTGGCGTGAGCTGCGCGGCTGGGGTGTGCCGCCTCTCCTCCCAGGAACACATCCAGTTCGCTGCGGCACTATATGCCAGCAGAATGAGCCGTAATAATTCCTCCCCCTGGTAAAGCTTGGATGTTATGGCCTCTGAAGGCTGCTTGCTGCCTGCAAACATGCGTCAAGCCTGCTTGCTACAGGTTTCCATCCCAATAGGATAGCTCAGCTCGTTAATGTGTTTGCTGCAGAGCTGCTTTCACCGGGGCCCCTACAATGATTGCATACTGCCTGGAGCCCCTAGAAGCTTAATGCAGCCCTGGCTAATGATACATTAGAGCTATGCATGAATGCACTTATTTCTTCATTACAAGAACTATAAATGTGTAAGCTATTCGTGATGGGTGTCTTGTACGTTCTGAGTCAAAGGAAGTCATGTTTCCAGTGCAATGAGTGGAACGTTTGTTTTTTAAGCCCCTCCTCCACCCCCCCAGTCACGTATATTCAACATCACAGTTTGAAGTGTAGTAGAGTCTTACAAGTGCGGCTATTTTAACTCGGCTCCGTACTGATATACTGTTTAATCTGGAGAATAGAATACACCCAGCTAATGTACTTTTGATTTGACCATCGGACAAACAAGAACTAGACAATAGCACCACCTTGGATCGAAAACTATAAATACCAGAATGCTATTCAGCATGGAGCTGAAAAGATCCTGTGGGTTTTGTAAATGAACTTTCAAGACGCAAATAATCACAAGATGTAGTGTGTGGAACGGCAGCTTTGTTGTTTTTCAATGGCCCTGCAGGAATGGTGCAGCATCGAGACTCATTCAAAAGGGCAAAAGTTATAGTTTACATCTTGTGTGCAAGTTGGATTTCCATCATGCTGTGCTCTAGGAGTTCTTCAGTCCAGAGCCAAATGGATAGCTCCTGGCTATTGGGTGATGCCTGATATTCAGGGGGTGCTCATCATATCTTTGTCACAATGCCTTCACTGTATTTATACGATATATACTGTGTTTATTGGGTTTTCGTCATCTTTACTACGCATTCACAGGCAGGCTGCTGTTCAAGTATCCACTCAGAAAGTTGGCAAAAGGTACGTTGTTTTATTAACAATTATCTAAAACAGGGAGTACAACGGAAATCGATGGACGTCTCATGGCGAGGTCTCAAAAATGTACACAAAAAACAAACTTTTATAGTAAAACGTCATCACTGACATCACCCTACGTGGCAAACTGTAAAACCTGAACTGGATTGTGGTTGGATAACGGAAAACATCTACATATACTTTCTATGGGGTATTGAGGTGTGATTAGGTCTCTATCGTCAGGTGGGCAACTTAGCCCTCCTCTAGTGCAAGCCATCTTCATGGTCATAAAATACACAATGTTTTGGTTCACAAACGATAGGGCTCTTTGATACATGGCCCTCTATAATTGGTTGGCATGCTTGTACCATTCTGGAATATTCCACTTGCTAGCAGCACGCAAGCTGGTACCCCAGGTGTTGGTGGGTTGGGCTTGACCAGGCCTCCCCACCCAATTAGCCCAACATCTATCATTACTCTTACTTTCTGTTATTCAGTTAGCCTTTGAACATGGCCATGCAAGCCTCACAACTCCTGGGAATAAAAAGGGAGCGTGAGCCTGCTCTCATCTTCTCACCTCAGCATCGTTCACCCAAGTCTATTTCCATCTAGATCACATGACTGGAGACCACGTTTCGGGCTTCTTCTTTGTATTTAATGGTTTTAAAATGAATAAAACTTGGCACTTATTGTCCTTTTTCTGTATCTTGGCAGGGCTTGGCCCGTCTCTTGCGTTCATTGTATCTTTTGAAGCTAGACAACCAGTTCTCGACTGCACTGGCCTTTTGACACTGGGCCAACCAAACCCATTTGAATTCTTTTTTGCTCGTCAGCAACTTTTATTAACTGCGCCATAATTTCAGCTTTCCTGCTCTTGGGGTCTCTGCTTGCTAAAACATGATGTGGAACATCCAGATTTCCTATGCATATATATATATATACCTTGGCGGCACTGCCTGCAATCTATTCACTACGTATAGCCAGAATTTATGATTACTTAGTCTACTTGAGTTTCTAGCATCTGTACAGTTATAAAATGGTTTGCATTTTCTTTTGTGCTCTTCACATGTGTGATCTTCATTTATTACGTAAAATGTCACTCACTTTTTTACTTTGTCACAGGATTCTGTATGTTCTCTTTACTTTCTCTTCTGTCTCTTCTCGGTGTGTCACTTTACATCATGTGACATCACCAGTCTGCTCTTTCGTTCATCTTCTCTCGTTCTTCAGGGATCTTCTCTAAGAGACTGTCAGCTCTTCGTGGATACATAAAGAAAGGTTTCCTTAATGGATACTTTGCTTCAAAGGCTGCTGTTATTGGCATCATTACAGGTGTCTTGCTTGTCACTATTTCCGTTTCCCAACATATAGGTAGCTGAGGGGCGGAACATCCGGATTTTGGCTCCTCCTCTACATTTTATACACAAAGAATAATATAAAAATGACTTTTAGCTGTCAGAATGCTCGTTTGCTGAATATAGGAAACTGAAGATTATTATTTCAGCTTGTGTTGAGATGCCACAATTGACTGGTCAAAGTCCTGCTTGGACAGCTCTATCTGTATGCTTGAGTGCCTCACACCCTGCTTCTACCATGTATGGAATTATAAAAGCTACTCGGAAGGGTGATCCGAGATTGCCTGCAATTTGGGCGGAGGAATTGGGGGAAGATGTTAACTTCAGATGTTGGCGGAGGTGCTGTGAAAACACTCGTTTGGTAAGTTTGGATTGGTCCCTCAGAGCTTCTCAAACTAAGTTGTTGTTCAGGGCCTATTGGACGCCGGAGAAACTATTCAGGAGACGACTTTTAGACAACAATCTTTGCTGGAAGTGTAAATGTTCGAGAGGATCTCTGAGTCATTTGATTTGGTCCTGTCCCAAGACGATGCAATTCTGGGATAAGGTTCGGGAGAGGTTGAGTCTGGTCTTAGATGTCACAATCCCCATGAATGCTTCATTACTGATTTTGGGTGATGACTCTTCTCTGGAGGAAATTGACTTTGGTAAGAGAGTTTGGTTGCTTCGTGCATGCATGGTTGCTAAAAAATTCATATTGAGGTCATGGAAATCAAGTACTTCATTTAACATTGATGACTGGGTGGAGGAGCTACTTACTGTTTCAACATATGAAAAAGCCATTTACAAACTCACTGGTGACATTGAAAAATTTTGGGACATTTGGAGCTGCTTTCTTGATGCATATGGATAAACCTGATCTTTGATCTGGGGTATTATGTACTTACCCTTGAACACTCATAATCTGTATAATACCTATAGTTTGTGTGATGGTTTTTGTAATGCCCTTTTGTCTGAGGTATAGTATTTTGCATTGAAATTTTTGGTTTATGTCTTCTACTCCTACGCTCTTATTCTCTTTCTTCCTTTTCTTTTTCTTTTTCTTCTTTTCCTTTCTTCCTTCTTGTTCTATTTTTGATGTTTATATGTTTGGATTGTTTATGGCGAATTGATTACTTTGCTTTCACTTGGTTGATATGTGTGAATTTCGTGGACTGCTGTTCATTTATTTATGTTTGCTTACTGTGAAAATAAAAATTTAAATTCTCAAAAAAAAAAAAAAAATGACTTTTAGCCTATAATTTTGAGTAGTTATTGCGCACAAGCATCTACAGAATTGAATGCAAATAAATTCAAATAAAACAAATACAAATATGTATAAATACTGTTTTAGTTACCCAAACTGCTATCTGGACCTGGTCCCCGAAGATCCATAAAGGGTTTCTTGCCAGTTTTATGGTGTGGTTTTTAAGTCTTCATTGTACTCTGTTTGTTATCCTTTAACTCTTTAACTCTTTGCACAGACTCTTTGGAATTCTCAACGAAACTATGAAACAAGAAAAAAGAATCCTGATTTAACTCTTTGGATACTGGGACTTGTGTTTTTGCTTTTCATATTACAAATGCAAGACTGCTTATTCCAGAAAGCGCAGTGAAGTGTGGCGATGAGGATCAAGGCGGTGGGACAGTGTGCTGGGCCCGAGCAGTGAATCCTTTGCGGGAGAGCAGGTGAAGTCGAAGGGCAGTTTTCAAAGAGGGATAGTAATTATGTTTTTGAAGTTGGGAGCAGGGGGAGTTCCAGTAGTGAGGGGCGATACGCAGCGGCATAGCCAGGATTGTCTAAAAAGTGGGGCCTGAAGCTAATGTAGTTGAGCCCCCTGCAGTGACATTAACATTTGCAAATGCCCACACAGTGCTGCTGAGAGGGCATTTACAGGTTCTGGGTGGGCCTTCTCTGTCCTACCGTGTCTACGCCTATGGCTATAAGTGAGAAGGAACCTAAGCAAGAAACAGTGCAGGAGAGCAGAGGGAAGAGAGGTGGAGAAGGGACCAAGATGAGAGTCATGGGTGACAGAATTGGCTAGCAGGGGCAGAAATGGCCTCACCAAAAACGAATGTTGAAACAACGATAAACTAGCCTTTGGCAGAGTCGTTACAAGGTGTCCCATGGGGGCCTCCCGCAGTATCCCTCGTGCTGCCAATAATGACTCTGGCGTTCAAACAGTCTGTTTATTCGAAGCACTGCATTATAACACAAGGTTGCAGCAGATACCTTATTCATGGTTGAATGAAGCGAGGGAGAGATGCCCTCTCACACTTCATTCATGACTGACTGCGGTAGAGACCCTATTCTCTAACCAGTTGCAGATTCTGTGCAGTATAAATGGCTGGCAATTCGTATTGTAATGGCCGGCAAACAGCTGACACCGTTTCGAAGCCGGTTCAATCTGTGCTTCCGGCAATTTACATCGAATCACAAAATAAACCTGTTTTTAAAATTTGCAAAGCTGACTAGACAACGATATGTGCTTGACCATGATATTTGCTTATTAAATAAACAAAACTAAAAACCTACATATACACAACAAGCAGCAAGCCCGTATCCCGTGGTTTCAACCCTGGAAATTACTTCAAGTATTTTACCTCAAAGTGATTACTTCGAAATATATATGAATATAGTTGTGGGTTAAGGAGTAAAATGGGGCGGGGAGGGATTTGGTGTAAGGGTACTGCTGATGCCCATTCTGAACCTTCTGAAAACCTGCATTGTTGGTTGCCCTTATCCTGGACTGCTTCAGAGGTTACGTGGGAGGGGATCCTGGACTGCTTTAGAGGGTCGTGGGAGGGGATCATGGACTGCTTTAGAGGTTGCATGGGAGGGGATCCTGGACTGCTTTAGAGGTTACGTGGGAGGGGATCCTGGACTGCTTTAGAGGTTGCGTGGGAGGGGATCCTGGACTGCTTTAGAGGTTGTGTGGGAGGGGATCCTGGACTGCTTTAGAGGTTGCGTGGGAGGGGATCCTGGACTGCTTTAGTGGTTACTTGGGAGGGGATCCTGGACTGCTTTGGAGGCTACGTGGGAGGGGATCCTGGACTGCTTTAGAGGTTACGTGGGAGGGGATCCTGGACTGCTTTAGAAGTTATGTGGGAGGGCATCCTGGACTGCTTCAGAGGTTACGTGGGAGGGGATCCTGGACTGCTTTAGAGGTTGCGTGGGAGGGGATCCTGGACTGCTTTAGAGGGTCGTGGGAGGGGATCATGGACTGCTTTAGAGGTTGCATGGGAGGGGATCCTGGACTGCTTTAGAGGTTACGTGGGAGGGGATCCTGGACTGCTTTAGAGGTTGCGTGGGAGGGGATCCTGGACTGCTTTAGAGGTTGTGTGGGAGGGGATCCTGGACTGCTTTAGAGGTTGCGTGGGAGGGGATCCTGGATTGCTTTAGTGGTTACGTGGGAGGGGATCCTGGACTGCTTTGGAGGCTACGTGGGAGGGGATCCTGGACTGCTTTAGAGGTTACGTGGGAGGGGATCCTGGACTGCTTTAGAAGTTATGTGGGAGGGGATCCTGGACTGCTTTAGAGGTTTCGTGGGAGGGGATCCTGGACTGCTTTGGAGGCTAGGTGGGAGGGGATCCTGGACTCCTTTAGAGGTTATGTGGGAGGGGATCCTGGACTGCCTTAGAGATTACGTGGGTGGGGATCCAGGACTGCGTTAGAGGTTACGTGGGTGGGGAGCCTGGACTGCTTTAGAGGCTACATGGCAGGGGATCCTGGACTGCCTTAAAGGCTACGGAGGAGGGGATCCTGGGCTGCTTTAGAGGTTACGTGGGGTATGTACCTGTGCCGTAGAAGTGAAGCTTGCGCATCTACTACCTGTGCTGTCAGGTGCAGGTGAAAGGGACGTAGGCTTGCACTGCCAATT
This sequence comes from Ambystoma mexicanum, assembly GCF_040938575.1. Classification (NCBI taxonomy): domain Eukaryota; kingdom Metazoa; phylum Chordata; class Amphibia; order Caudata; family Ambystomatidae; genus Ambystoma; species Ambystoma mexicanum. Next base: position 970,054,809 of record NC_090928.1, read on the forward strand.
CATGTACTGTACCTTTTGTGTGAGCAAAGCTTTCAATGCACATGGTGTAAGGTGGGACGGGAGCCTGCTTTGCTGATGCCTCGATTGTTCCTGTGTCTCTTTGCGGCTGTTAGCACTGGACCTCTTGTACGAGGGAAGCTTGCATGCTGCTGCATACACTTGTACTGTTCTGAGAAGGAGAGGTTCTGCTGCTGTAAAATGGCGGCCACTTTGATGGAAATAAGTGAAGGATGTATTTCTGCTGTTAACTATGCTGGGCCTAGAACAGCAATGTGGGAAATGGCATGGGGAATGGCGGGGTCAATGTAGAAATTGGCATATCTTGACGTGCCTCTCTGTGAAATGCAGCACGTGAGCGTGTGAGGCTGCATCTCGGCATATACAACTATTTCTGGAATACAACTAAGTGCATAGGCACATTTGCTTGTGCACGTGGCCTTTCCGCGGAGCATTTCAAACTGTTTCTGATAGATGAGGCAGTGTGACGCTGATCATGTAATAAGGGCATTTAAAGAAATAGCTCAGCATATGATGCTTACATCTGGGCATATGAGGCTGAGGTAGTGTCTATGGTGGCAATGTTGGCATGCAGTGGCGGTACATGGGCATGCAAGACTGATCCTTGGCATGTGAAGGTATTTCTTTCACATGATGAATGTATATTGCAACGTACAGCTGAATCTATTACATGGGAACATGTATTTGTCCCTTACATACATGATGCTAATTGGGAATATCCAACACTGGTAAACAGAAGGACTTAATATACTCTAAAGGTTAAGCTGATCTTTTCAGACACTCCTATGGGGCATTGGGTTCTGCATCAGAGCACGCTTTTAAGTTGTTCTCTAAGCCCCCCCCCAAAAAAAAATGGACAGCTGCCGCACCCCTGCTAGGTAGGGGAGAGTTACATCATGGGTAGCCCTGAAGAAGAGTAAAAGGATTTTAAATACGGATCGATGTTGGATAGCGATCAGCCCGCACAGAGGCAGTGAACAGAAGAGAGGAGGAAGGGTAGGGGGATTGTACAGGGTATTAGTTGCAAAGGCTAGAACTGTGTTAAAAGTCAGTGAATGAGTAAATAGAGAGGCCAATGAGGAGCCGCAAGGTTGGCCAACTCTAGGCCTCGAGGTGCCGGAAACATGTTGGATTTTCAGGACACCCATCATTAATATTCATAAAATAAATTTGCATACAATGATTCTAAATGTATGCGCATTCATCTCATGAATATTAATGAGGGATACCCTAAAAACCTGTCTGGTTTGCGGCCCTTGAGGCCTGGAGATGAACACCCCTGCATCAGTAAAAGGATGTAGGTAAGTGATCTGGTGGAGTGGTAGCCCATGAGGAGGTAGACGTTCCCGTTGCAGTGGAAGTGATGGATTGGTGCAGTTTAAGTTCGTTGTCAACAAGACCATGAGGTTGCAGGCCTCGGGGGTTAGCGGGAGGGGCTCAAGGGGAAAGGATATGGGGGAAGGACGAAAGGGCCGCACATGAAGAGCAGGTAGGTCAAATAATGGTCTTAAAAGAGTGAAGCATAAGACATGTTCCACAATAGAGATGCAGGAGGAGGGGGCAGCAGCAAAGTTGGGGAAGGAGAAGTCGTTCTGGGTTTCATCATCAAATAGGTGAAGGAGAACCTGAAGTAAGAGATGAGTTTAGCAACAGGGGCGGTGTAGAGGGTAAAGAGTAGGTGTCCAAGGACTGAGCCTTGGGGACTCCCCCTGAGAGGTGGGTGGGGTGAGAGTTATTTTTGTTCCATTAGCTAGAAAGAGATCCGCCGAGAGGGAGGAATCGATGCAAGCAAGTTCAGTAATATTGTTACCAAAGTGAGAGTTAGGATGCAAGGGGGTGATCGACTGTATCAAAGGCTGCGAAAGGACAAGGAGTGTGAGAAGGGATGAAAATTTTAGAGAAATAAGTCACTGTCATTGCAGTATTATGATGAGAGCGCAGTCCACATTAAAGGGAGTAAGGGAGGGTATTGGTCGCAATTAAGTGGGTGATAGAAGTGAAGACCACACGTTCAAGGGCTTTCGATTAGTGGAGGAAAATGCTGACAGGGTGGTAGTTGGCTGAGTTATTCGGGTCGGGAGAGTTTTTTTATTTCATCGCCTGTGTCAATTTAGAAGTGGGCAGAGAGGATACCTGAAGCAAGAGGCAGGTTCTAGAGGGGGAAGAGGTAGGAGCAGGTAAAGGATGTCAGCGTCTTGATGGTTTGAGGAGCAAACAAGTAGATGGCAACACAGGTGAGCTTGGCTTTCATGAGAATGGGCGTTAGTTTGGTCGATGAGGTGAGAGAGAGAGAGAGAGAGAGAGAGAGAGAGAGAGAGAGAGAGGAGCAAAGTTGGAAAAGTGTAGAGGAGGCTGGGTTACTTCTGCTATTCATTGGTGTATTTACAAATGAAAAAAGACATTGTGCAACCTTTGCAACCTTTACAATCACTTTACTTTACGATCATCTCATGGCAGAAAAAAACTAAGTCCGCAATACACAGCATTTAAGATCAAAGAGACTCAAATCCCTATAGCAGATAAAGTGAACACACTAGGCATTTATCTACAGGCATCCTTAGGAGCAGAAGCCCACACTGCTTACCTCAAGAGGAACTGTCACTATCATCAGAAACTACTGTAAAAATCAGACCCTTGCTGAGCCTACAAAACAGCACAACAATAGCAAAAGCCACAATTCTCTCCCGATTGGATTATGGCAACTCTTTATTAATGGGCGCCAGCAGCAAATGTCTAAAACAGTGCCAGGTGATCCAAAACAACACTATTAGAACAATCACCGGTAAACCTAAAAGAGAACATGTCACAAAGGACAGAAAAGATCTACATTGGCTGGCGATCGAGGAACGCATCATATTTAAAGCCCTTACCCTAGTACATCGATGTTTGTATGGAAAAGCGCCAATCTACCTAAAAAAACAATTCACGTGGTATGAATCAAACCGCAACCTGAGATCAAACAAAACTGGTCTCATCCAAGTTATTTCAACAAAAAAAGCAAAAGGATTAGGTAGGGCTTTTACGACCAAAGCGGTCCTTAAATGGAACAAACTCCCTCCCACACTGAGATTGGAAACCAACCACCTACTCTTCAGAAAACAATTAAAGACACTTCTCTTCAAATAGGAGCTCACCTTAGTTTCTTCAGTTAGCCCTACATCTTCTCTTTGTCCTGCTTTATGTGGCCCTTGCCGTGTCCTGTTCCCTATATTTTAGTCTGTCTTAATGTAATGCGCTCTGATGCCTGCGAGCTGCAGCGCAATATAAACATATAAATAAAAATCAATGCTCATGGCTTTTGTGCCCCCAGAGCCCATACGAGCTCTGTCCTTGCAAGCGGTGTAAACACGTTTATAACATTTTATAAACGTGTTTACGTGGCTATGGATGGGCACGAACTCTCCCAACAGCATGCGTGGACAGTAAGCACCTTTAGGGTAGAGAGTTGGTCCTACGACTGCTTTCAATGACACTTGGATTTCATACTATAGTAACACTGGCAACTGGCTGCTGATAGGAGCAAATGTACTTCCAGGAAGATGGTTAAATTAAACTGCAACAAATAGGCTATGGGCCTCATTATGAGTTTGGCAGTAAATCGGCTGTAAATTCGATGATTTATTGACATATTTGTTTACCGTTACTACCACTTGGTCCCGTGGACCTACCAAGGGATTATGAGTGGCGGCACCGTGGCGTTATTCAGCATTTGTTGAGTCCACAGCACTTTTTAGCAGATTTACCGTGAGCATTAACTCTGTGCAGTAAATCCAATTATATTTGGTGGTAAAGTGGAAGACGGACCTCCCGCTGCCTGCTGCAGATCACTCTTCCACCACACTGCCAAACTCATAATACGGCAGTGCCGTAATGCAGCAGTAAAGTGGCGGTAACTAAATCAGCGCCACTTTATACCACACCACCGCACTTGTAATGAGGCCCGTTGTCTTATATTCAACCCTTTTATCACTATAAACATACTCAAGCAGTCCAGACAAAAACATTTGCATTTCCCTGCAAGGAATAAAAACCCTAGATACCCAAGTATTTTTGGGTAATGGCCAAAAATGTTGCCCTTTCAATTACGACGGTAGAAAATGATGACTTTTTTTTAACCCCCCCTTACACCACATATATATGTGGGGGGTATATGATATAATATTAGTATGTGGTCCTGCAGGGGTCTCCCCCGCATATATATGTGGTCTAAGGTTTTTTTGTAAACAAATTTTTAAGTCAGTGTTTTCGGCCGTCGCAATTGTGAGGGTCCCAGTGATCACATATATCCGTATTGTTGTTTCTAACAGCTCACAGTGGTTTGCAGATAAAAACGGCCTCATGTCTCACCGAAGCCCTGAGGAAAAGCTCTCAAGATACACAACAAACAGATAAGACATGCTCAGAGCACAAGTGGTCTTGTACAGCGAGCGTGGCTCCTTGTACCAGACGTCGTATGGACTGTCAAGTGCTTAGAGATGAAAAGAAGCTGCGCCCTCGAGGGCTCGTCCAAAACTGCATTCCTTGGAACTTTATCCAGCAGCCCTGCCAAACCCTCTCTGCTAGAGGGTTTGCAGCACAAATGTCTCAAACGACGTCAAAGTACCAGCTGTTTGCGGGTCAGGACCTGTTGCCAGGCCTCTTGTACAAAACATGTAGTGTGGCCGCCTTTGTCAGCTACCTGCTCAGAAAAGGGAGTCCACGCCCATTGTAAGACAACCTCTGGAAATATTGCAGACTTGACAGCTCGGTGACAGTCAGGGACGTCAGACTGTTCTGGAAACGAGAGAGCACGTTAATTAATAATGCGCACAGTCGCACCTCCCTGCGCTCCACACACGTCCCTCCCTCCCAGGAGTGCCTAAGAAGATTATCAGAAACCTATGCCTGTGTCCGCCACAGCGCACACGGTTTGCGCATAATCCCCAGGTTGCGCGCTTTGTTGTTCGCAGCTGCCACTGCTCCATTGTTCAGTTTTTGTTTGAACACGAACGAAAATGTCAGGAGCCGGGCAGCAGGGTTCACAATGGAAGAAAACAAAAGAGGAACTGTACATGGTGTATGTGAGGTCCGTTGAAAGCCAGTCCCCGTCACACGGTAGCTCCCTCCTCTCAGATGGCAGCAGCGAACATCCAAAAGTCCCCGGGGTGGTGTGGGGAGAAGTTTGACTTTCCTCATTACAGAGGTGGCACCTTGGGTCTCATTGTCTAAGGTATCACTAGCCCTCGGTGGGCATCTTGCCTGGCTGAAGTCACATACGCACTAACTGGATGCCTTTCACTAAAAGCTACTATTTAATGCAAAATGCGGGAATTGAAACCTCATTGCTCTATGATGTAGTAACAGCATAGCCGGAGGTCATTTTGCCTCCCCCTCTAAAGCAACTACAGAAGAAGGCCTCCACTACTTCCGGGTCTCCGCGGACCCAAGGAAAGTGGTCCATGGACGGCCACCCCTGTCTTCCCACACGGTGACACCTCCCCTTGGTCTCGCGAGATTCTGCTTTGGGAAGTGGCAGGTTCGTTTACGCCAATTGACTTGTATTGGGACAAAGTACATTTTAGGTGTTGTAAAGTTAAAAAATGTAGAAAAATAGCAACATTTTGGGCTGAAAATCCGTAGTCTTCCACAACGACCGGGAGAGTTGGTATGTATGCCACCAACCCACAGTACTGTGAGGAGTAAAGGTTTATGGTGCACAGCAGGCAGAGCGGGTTGTTTGTCTGTGCCTCAACCGTGTCTCCACTCCACAGACCCCAATGAAACTGTGGAAGATCTGGCGAGGCACTGCCTTGAGGTGTAACCCCCTACCTTCCTCCGACCTGCAGCAGTGACCTAGAGCAAGAGTGGGAGTCCCTCCTGCAATGGGAACGAGCTCTCTCCTAGTGGCAGAGCCACCATGTGGAAATCTGAGTTCAGGTAGAATGACTCTGACATCATGGTATGGATGAGTGACTTCTTTATTATGTTTCCAAGCATAACATCCAGTTTCTAGAGTCATATTAATCAGATAGTAGATTCGAGTTCACATAGGCAAGCACCGGCATCCTCTCTCTCAGGCTTACATCTTCAACTCCCCTCCAGAGAACACCAGTCATACACAAACATTCCATCCAGTAACATTCCAATGTTACTCATAACACTCACTCCAGATTCCACTAGGATGCAGGAGAAGACAGATCCTTACATATCTCCCCTCCTTAGAGATATCAAAAACACGACCAGCTAACTCAGCATGACAGCTATATAAAACACCCACACACACAGACACCTACACGTTTAATGCACATGCATCATCTCACCAAACAAAGACATTCTGCTAACAACTTCCCAACACCAATGAACGTCCTCACAGCCGTGGGACACACTTTAAAACAATTCCCCTTCCCCTTTCTGCTAAGTGAAGAAGAGGCACCTCCGACTACTGAAATACCATAACTAAACTTTCCACACATAGAGGCACCCAGACCTCTCATACAAATCCTAACTCCAACATCCCACAATAGAACACACACTTAACTCCCTTACAACCTGCAATCACAAGACCCAGGTGTGCCTAAACACACACCACTTCCAACCAGGCTGAGTATATCTAATACTCGGGTAACTACTTCACAAACTCAGTGACCCCACTACCCCTCATTTGCCTGTGTTGAAAGTTCTCTTCACACAAAAACCTAACTCCGGGAGTAATACACTACATACATACCACTAGTGTATCACATATCACTAGAATCACTCACGTTATACTCATTACCTAATCTTCACATATAACGTTCCTAACATTGCACTTAATAACAACATTGTACACACTACTTTAAAACTCTTAAAACTCTAGCATGTATAAACCGGTCCACCTGAAAAATTAAAATATTAGTCAAGTCATAGCATTTGAATTTAAAACATCATGTTTTCCACTCTCAACTAAAATGTCCATCCTGGAAAAGAAAATTATTAGTGCAGCAAACACGTGTCATATCAACTTGAGCCAGGTATCTCTACCATCCTGGTCAATCAACACTGTAATTCACTTTTGAGACCATCTGTGTGAAAAACAATTTGTTATACACGCCGATGACCTAGAATCATCATTTTGCTAAATACCGATTAAAAGCACAGCGGCTACTACATGCACTCTACCTTCACTCCATTTACTCCAATTCATTCACACAGAAATGACCAATTAATCAACAAGCCTCACATGACCATGACATATAAGTCAACAACTAAAATTGACTGCTTAAACCAAAATCATCAAAAGCAAAACTCAATTTTCTTCTTTTACTGTTCCTCGTGGCAGCATCTTTTAAAGTCAAAAGTACCTCTGGGGATTCTTGTATAACGCAGTTCTCCAAACCATAGGCAAAGACACTGCCCCTCTGCTATCCGGCAAGAGACACCATGCCCCTCCTAGGCACATCACAAACTCCAAGCTCTCTTCAAGTCCAGTCAAAGCTCACAGGTGTTGAACCACGAATTCACAATGCCAGCAGAACGTAGCAAACCCACTTGCACAGGCTCCCAGCCCCACAAGACGCTACTATTGTGGGCTTCAACTCATTATGGTGTTGCTGCAAATGGGCTCCGAGCCCCTTTATAAGCCCAGTCACAGGCTCCAATCCCCTCCTAGCGCTGGAATGGCCATCAGGACCCTCCTCTGCTCCAGGCGCCTTGCACATGAGCCACAAGTTTCTTCAGCTTCTTCATCCAACTTCTCTGTCACTTCTAGGCGCAGCTAAGGTTCCCGACCTCTTCTAATACTGCTGCCCTGGACTCCAAGCCCCCAGCTGCGCAGCATGGCTTCCCATATTTCCAGGCGTAACTTAGACCCCAGGCCTCTTCACTTGCTACTGCCCTGGGCTCCAAGCCCTCCATGCCGCAGCTTGGTTTTCCAAACCCCTTAAAACTGTTTCTGGGCCCTCAGCCCTGCCAACGTCTCTTGACTTTCTCTGTGCTTGACCTGTCCAACTGTTGACAGGCCAGCTGGCATCTGGCCCTGGCGCAGCTCCTTATTGCCTTCGCCTGTGCCCTTGGCACTAGGCCCTTCTGCGCCTACTGCATTTAGCGCTCGCCTTACCTGAGAGGGTCTTCCTTGGTTTGGGGGGCGGTGCTTGTCTCTTCTTATGTGCTGCCCCCCAGCACAGCCAGCATCCTCGTCGCCAATGTGGAAATCTGGGTTCAGGTAGAATGACTCTGAAATCATGGTATGGATGAGTGACTTCTTTATTATGTTTCCAAGCATAACATCCAGTTTCTAGAGTCATATTAATCAGATAGTAGATTCCAGTTCACATAGGCAAGCACTGGCATCCTCTCTCTCAGGCTTTCAACTCCCCTCCAGAGAACACCAGTCATACAAAAACATTCCATCCAGTAACATTCCAATGTCACTCATAACACTCACTCCAGATTCCACTAGGATGCAGGAGAAGACAGATCCTTACACACCACTAAGTATGGCTATGCCACACTTCTCAACTCACCCTCACTTGGAGGATGCCACCTGCCTTGGAAGCATTTTCACCGTCAGCAACAAGTTCCTGTCTCCCATATACTTCAACAGACTCACCCGTCCAGGATCATCAGCCTTTGATCCCCCTGACTTCAATGGGCTCACCCACCAAACACATCTGATTTTAACTGCTTTGTGGCATCCACAGGTTGAGAGGTATGGCTGGGCTCCTTCTCGGGTAGCAGGATCAGAGCTCTCCATGGTGTGCCTAGTTCTCTATTCTATGACAAGACTGGAGGCAGGCATTATGCTTCAACTTCTTTATTTACTACTCCTCAGCAGTTTCTACAAACTAAAAATAAAACACTGTAAAATGCCCAAAGTAGCTTTTTCTTCTTTCTGAAACTACAATCCCCATAGTCTCTGTAGTCCATGTCCACCTCTGCTCAGTTATGAACACATCCTGTCCCAGAGCTCCTCCTCTTCTTTTACTGCTCTTCAAGCAGATAAGTACCATTTCTTTCACCTCCCTCTATTTATCATAGGCAAAATTGATTTATAGTTTCAAGGATACAGAGAGCTAGATTTGTGATATGTATGAGACTACCAGATAGAAGGTCATTTGGACGTAATATTAGGAGGGATGTTGCCATAGTTAACATAGCATACGCGAGTTGAGCGTAGTTTCAATTGTATATAATCGAGTTGCGTTAGCATTTCTCGTTACATTATCACTTCAGTGATTCAGGCTCCCGCAGCGCGCCTGCCCGTGCCGCGTGATCGGCACCCTAGGGGCTCTTTGGTCACTGCAGAGCTTTCCAACCCTCGGAGCAAGGAGAGGGAACGCCGGAGCCCTCCGGCCCCCACCTTCGTGGGGCGGAGCCGAGCACAAAGCCCTCGCATTTTCAACATGACGCGGAGCTGTGAGGAGCCGGGCCCGGCGGTGATCACTCCCACGTTACCCGGTAACGTTCTCGAAGGGAGTTTGGCATCTTAATCCACAAAGGATTAGCATATTACAGAAGCGCTCGCCACTCCTAGACCGCTGCACGTGGGGAGCAGCTAACTAAGCGAGCACAGGAGCAGGAAGCTCCGTTACCTACACGATCAGAGGAGATTAAGCCTCTGACAAGGACAATTGGATTGGCACAGCCCATCACAGGCATTATCAGCAAAACAAGTCCGGTGCAGCCACACACAAAAAAAAAGTAATTAAATTGAAAATATTATCAGAAGATTTATAGTGAGCTTTTAATTAAGACTCGGATTTAAGCATCTTACTTGAGAAGTGTTCGTGCAGACATCTGCTGCAGGTACTCAGGCACACAGCACCCTCCCCAAAAATGTCGGAATTTGAATGGCGTGAAGAGGAGCAGTCATGGGACTTAGCTGACAGCTTCAAGGAGGTGCTGGGGAATTCTCTAGTCGATGCTGTGGCTCAAGGGGTAAAACCCCTGCAAGAAAGGCTGGAAACCCTGGAGGCAATGTGGAACCAGCCCAGAGATAGCACCATTGGGACAGAGCACACACCCACCGAACCCTCTGAAAAAGGGTCTAAGGGGAGTAATCAGGCCCAGAAGAGGAAAGCCCCTTCTGACCCCCAGGGCCCTTCGGATGGGGCAAAAGAAAAGGCCCAGAGGTTGTCGATGCTTTTGCAAAGTTCAGAGAAGCATACTTGCAGCGCCAGGCAGTGCCAAACCTCACAACCGCCACTCCAGGGGAAGACAATATTGGAGTAGATGACCCAGGCTCGGCAGAGGAGCCAGCAGAAAGTGACCCCAACCTCGCATGACGAGGAAGGGCCAGCAGAGGAGGATTGGGCAAAGCCAGTGGGGGTAAGAGAACCCACAAGGAGAAACATCTTGAGGAGGACCAAGAGGACATGTGTCATGGTCATGAAGTCAGGGGCACAGGCATGCAGGGGTCGCATGCACAGGAGACCTGGGTGGACACTGTATTGGCGCCTTTGGCACCAGGCTCATGAACAAAAGTAAACAAGAACATCCATTTAACAACAAAAGGCTTTTATTATGGACATAGCACTTCAGATGCATTAACCTTGAACGTTCCATCCATTAAGCAGGATGCATTAACCTTGAACATTCCATCCATTAAGCAGCCCCAAGTGTATTCTTGGTCTTGGGTGTGGCTGCTAATGGATTGCCTTTGCACGTGCTCACTCTCTAAGAGGGGCAGGGTGTGGATGGTAAGCGGGCCCTAATGGGCGTGCACACGATCTCAGCTATATAAGCTGCCCTGATCCTCAAGATAGACGCTTTGCGTTATTCTGCACTTGCAAGCAGCGTAACACTCACCATCGCCTGAGGTCAGACTTACCTTTGAAGATCCTGCTTCCTGGACATCCCGCTTTCTGCCAGCACACTTAACAACTGGGGGAAGCTGTTCTTACCTGTACATCTCTTCGGCGAACCAAGTATTCATCTTTACACTTTCCAGAAAACGGAATCTTCAGCTTGGCACCGCCGCACGACACGCTCCATCGCTGACAGCAGTACCTGCAAGGAAAAACAGAAGACAAGATTAGACATCGAAAAAAACAGTCAATTTAAGGTTGCGCTTCGCCATACTTTGCGCTTTACCATAAACCATTGCTTAGCTGCGGTCGAACATTGCGGTAGCATCCATCTTCCATCCGGCCATGTCTCGCGTCTCACAGCTGCATTGAGGCCGCATTTCCATCTAAGGGAAGAAAACAGAAGAGAGACATTATTGCAGGCATAAATAGGAGCAACATATAAAGACATTTAAGAGAACGAACAGCATCACAAGAGCTCAAGAAAGACTTACCAATCATAAGGAGAAGCATAGTCGCAGCTGGACTGGACTAATCCTTATCAGGGATCAGTGAAGGAACTAGAACCCAATTCGACGCGCCCCTGTCCAAAGTAGCAGGACAGAGAGCTTATCTTCCATAATTAACAGGTGAGCTTTATGGGCTGGCGTATGCTCACAGAAACCGTACTTTAGGGTGGAGGGTTCGAGAGGTATAACAATCACAGATTGGTGCACTCACACACTCTTATCTCCACGCAGAAGTAGTATCACCACGTACTACCGCTCACAGCTTTTCTACTGAGGGAGAGGCCTGAAGGGGGTGATTCAAGTTCAGGGAAGGCTGCAACCTTGCCACAACGCCTCCTCAGAGACCAGGTGAGCATAACAGAACGCAAAGCCCCTAATACTCTCTGCCTGGGCGTTATGGAAACTTCAGAAACAGATCAGTTAGCCCTCTTACTAGGGGAATTACGGGCTGAAGTACACGCTTCAAGACAGGAAACCAATGCATTACGGAGGGATCTTATTGTAACTCGGGAAAGAACTGACAAATTGGCAAGACAAATGCTACAAGCGCAAGCAGGACAGGTTCCACTGCCTGGAGTGACCCATTCTTCTTATTCTTCCACACCACAACAATCAACACCGTTTCAGGTAGTTCTTCCAGGAGTAGTGCCTCTATCCCCTCCCGAACCCTTCATCGGTGGCCCAAACAAGTTTGCTGTATTTATGAACCAATGTCGCCCTCATTTCTTGTGCAGACCAGGAGCCTTTCCTAATGACCAAGCCAAAGGGGCGTTTGTACTCTCGTATTTAGGAGGTAGTGCGGCAGACTGGTCTATACCTTTGGTAAATCAAGATGACCCTTTACGTTGGGAATTTCTAACATGAGATGGAGAAATTGTTTGCCCGTCATACTCATGGACAAGCTCTGGACAACAAGTTGCCACTCAGACAAGGGAGTCAAGATCTATTAACCTATAATGCAACCTTCAATCGTCTCATATCCCAGACCAACTGGCCAGAAGAAAAGAGGACTACACTCTTTTACCGAGAGTTACGTGGAAAACTTAAGGATGTGTTGGTGCAAGTGGTGAATCCCCCTGAGAGGTGTGCAGACTACATAGACCTGAAGGTGCAACTTGATCATAAGTTGCAGAATCGGAAAATGGATCGAGCTAGATCAGAGGGACGGTCAGTTTACGTAAGACCTCCTGAGAATGAGACTAAACCACATGACCAGTCTGAGCCAATGCAAATTGGTGGATTACGAAGTCCCCTTAGCAAAGCAGAAAGGGAAAAAAGGAGGCAACAACAGCTTTGCTTATATTGTGGGCAAGCAAGCCACTTCCTCCGTGACTGCCCGGTAAAGCCACCCAAGAAAACGGTTGGGGCAACAGAAAAAACTGATGAAGAAGAAGAACAGAACACGGGAAACGCCAATACCTGGCAAGTGTAGGGGTCCGCTTGTCGAGCATGAAAAAGGAATCCGTACAGACCTCACATCTAGTCCTTCCAGTACTTTTGGTGAATCACAAGCAACCATGAAAAATACATGCCTTGGAGCCATATATTGATTGTGGAGCTGTGGGTAACTAAATTGACGACGATTTGGCTCTCCATATAGACCTTCCTCTCCGACAGAATTAGAAATTGGAAAACGTCACTGCTGTGGATGGTTCCCAGCTATCATCCGGCCCAGTGACACAATACACCAAAAAAGTCAAGCTTCTGTGTCAGGACGGGCATCAAGAGGACATTACTTTCGATCTCATTGGTGCTCCTGAGTTCCAAATGATATTGGGAATGCCCTGGCTGCAGACCCACAATCCTAGGATCGACTGGCGAAAACCAGTTCTGACATTTCCTCATGATTGTGCCAACACATGTTACAAAAAAAATGACACCAATCTGAAACCGAAGAAAGAAATTGTGTAGGCCTCATCAGCTCCTTACTGCTTGAATACCAAGATTACCAGGATGTCTTCAAAAAAGAGCAAGACAATGTTTTCCCCCGCACAGACCCTACGTTTGTCAAATAGATCTTGTATCCGGAGCCCAGATCCCTTGCAGCCAAATTTACGCTCTGATAGAACAGGAAAATCAGCATCTTAGAACTTACCTGGATCAGTACCTGGCAAACGGTTTCATTCGCACATCCAAGTCACCTGCCTCCTTGCCCTTATTCTTCGTGCCTAAAAAGGAGGGGGACTTAAGAACTTGCATTGGCTATAGAGCTATCAATCAGATCACAGTAAAAAAATCGATATGCTTTACCACTTATACCAGAGCTCCTGGACCAAGTGAAACATGCTCAAATATACACAAAACAGCATTTAACAGGAGTATACCATCTTGTAGGAGTAAAAGAGGGAAAAGAGTGGAAAACGGCCTTCCGCACAAAGTACGGCCTCTTTGAATACCAGGTCATGCCCTTCGGGCTATGCCCCTGCGGCGTTCCAATTCTTTATGAATGATGTACTCCGTGAACTACTGGACGTTTGGGCTCTTGTTTACATTGACGACATTCTTATCTACTCATATTCCATGGAAGAACATGTAGGCCATGTCCGGCAGTCTTAGAGAAGCATCGACAACACCAGTTGTATGCCAAGTTGGAATTTTTTTTTTCCATGTAACCGAGGTCGAGTTTCTCAGTTTCATGCTCACACCACAAGGCGTACATATGGATACATGAAAGGTGGATGCAATCCTCCAATGGCCCTCACCAACATCCATGAAAGGAGTGCAAAGCGTGCTCAGATTCGCCAACATTTATCGTCGGTTTATACCTCGGTTTTCACAAATTGTACATCCAATTACCTCTTTGTTAAAGAAAAATCAAAAGTGCCATAGGTAAACAGAAGCTGAAGAAGCCTTCAAGAAGTTGAAACTAGCATTCATTACCTCACCAGTCCTTCGACACCCACGACCAGACCTACCTTACATTGTTGAGACAGATGCTTCAAAAATAGCCATGGGAGCAGTATTGTCACAACGAGGCCCTGAAACAGGACAACTACACCCGTCCCATTCTGGTCCCGCAGATTTTCTGCCTCCGAGTTGAACTATGCAATCACAGATAAGGAATTACTGGCGATTAAAGCAGCATTCAGGCCTGGAGGCATTACCTTCTTGGGGCGAGACATACGGTCACTGTCATCACGGACCACCATAACTTGCAATACTTGAAAACCACCAAAGCACAATGCTCGCGTCAACTTTGTTGGGCTCTCTTTTTCACAGAATATGATTTTATTATCATTTATATACCTGGAGTACGCAATAGGAAAGCAGACGCTCTGTCACGCATGAGTGAAGAAAAATAGGCTTTTACAGCATCCGACCCCGTGGCCATAATTCCTGAGGAAAGGATTCAAACCAGAATAGCTGCCACCACGTGTGTGGATGACCAAAGAACCAGTTTGCAATCCCCGATGGATCAATCAACACAACAGGAATGGCTGTTAAAAGGTGACCAGTACACCATCAAAGACAATCTACCATATTTCCAAGGATGATTATATGTCCAAGACCAAAAACTGCAAAAGCAAATCATCACAAATGACCACGATTCATTAGTGAAAGGACACCCAGGAATAGCCAAAACTCAGGCTAAGGTACAACAAAATTATTGGTGGCCAACATGGCAAAAAGACATTGTCCAATTTATTGAAACCTGCGGTGTCTGTGCACAACACAAGTCTCAGAAACAGAACCCCGCTGGCTTACTACATCCTCTAACAGAACCGCCAGCACATTGGCATACCCTGTCGATGGACTTTATCACAGATCTTCTACCCTGCAATGGATACAACACCATATTACTCATTGTGGATTTATTCTCCAAAATGGCCCATTTCATCCCTCTGAAGGGACTCCCAACTCCGTCAACTCTCGCTTCTGTGTTCCTAGAGCAAATTGTTCGATTGCATGGATTTTCATCAATGTTAGTATCTGGTCGCGGAACTCAATTTGTTTCTACCTTTTGGAGAAGGTGTTGTACGATTGCCAAAATCGATCTCCGGTTGTCCACAATCCATCACCCTCAAACTGATGGGCAAACTGAACGAACCAACCAAACTTTAGAGCAATATCTCAGGTGTATGTGGCAACGGTCTGAGGATTCTTGGAAAAATATATTCTGGATAGCTGAGTATGTATACAACAACTCATTTCACACAAGCACAAGGCAAACTCCATTCTACACTGTGCACAGAAGACATCTGAGGACATCAGTATTTGATCCACCCGATACCCTGGAAATGCCAGCCATAAAAAACTTGCATAAAACCATCACTCAGGTTCTTAAGGAGGCGACAGAGCATCTGACCAAGGCTAAGGAAAGACAAAAACTGTTTGCTGATCAACATCGGAAGGAAGTTCCCGCCTACTAGACTGGAGAAAAGGTGTGGTTAACATCCAAATATATTCCCCTGAAGGGGCCAAGAGATTTCCGCCCAAGATACCTGGGTCCTTATACTATAAAGTCCATAATCAATCCTGTCGCCATGAAATTGGAGTTACCATCTCACATGAAAATTCATCCCGTATTTGATGTCTCTCTCCTCAAACCAATGAAATCCAATACGCGGCTTAGTTCTCCGCCAGAGCCCGAAGTAATAGATGGAGAACCAGAATATGAAGTCAAATCCATCCTGGACTCCAAGGTGGTTCAATCAAAATTGTATTACCTAATTGACTGGAAAGGTTACGGCCCTCAAGACCGAACTTGGGAACCCAGTGAACACGTCCATGCCCCACCTCTAATCAGACAGTTCCATCACAATAATCCCACCAAACCAGGACTGGGAGGAGAACCACCCTTGAGAGGGGCCTTGAGGGGGAGTGTTATCATGGCGATGAAGTCAGGGGCACAGGCATGCAGGGCTTGCATGAACAGGAGACCTGGGTGGGCACTGTACTGGCACCTTTGGCGCCAGGCTCATGAACAAAAGTAAACAAGAACATCCATTTAAAAACAAAAGGCTTTTATTATGGACATAGCACTTCAAATGCATTAACCTTGAACATTCCATCCATTAAGCAGGATGAATGAACCTTGAACCTTCCATCCATTAAGCAGAACCAAGTGCATTCTTGGGTGTGGCTGCTAATGGATTGCCTTCGCACATGTACACTCTCTAAGAGTGGAAGGGTGTGGCTGGTAAGCTGGCCCTAATGGGCGTGCCCACGATCTCAGCTATATAAGCTGCCCCGATCCTCAAGACAGATGCTTCGCGTTATTCTGCACTTGCAAGCAGCGTTGCGCTCACCGTCGCCTGAGGTCAGACTTACCTTTGAAGATCCTGCTTCCTGGACATCCTGCTTCCTGCCAGCATACTTACCACCTGGGGGAAGCTGTTCTTACCTGTACATCTCTTCGGCGAACCAAGTATTCATCTTTACACTTTCCAGAAAGCCGAAATCTTCATCTTGGCACCGCAGCACGACACGCTCCATCGTCGACAGCAGCACCTGCAAGGAAAAACAGAAGACAAGTTTAGACAAAGAAAAAAAGTCAGTTTAAGGTTGCACTTCGCCATACTTTTTCCTTAAACCATCACTTATCTGCTGTCGAACATTGCGGTAGCATCCATCTTCCATCCGGCTGTGTCTCGCATCCCACAGCTGCATTGAGGCCGCATTGACATCTAAGGGAAGAAAACAGAAGAGAGACATTATTGCAGGCATAAATAGGAGCAACATATAAAGACATTAAAGAGAACGAATAGCATCACAAGAGCTCAAGAAAGACTTACCAATCATAAAGAGAAGCATAGTCACAGCTGGACTGGACTAATCCTTATCAGGGATCAGTGAAGGAACTAGATCCCATTCGACACGCCCCTGCCAGAAGTAGCAGGACGGAGAGTTTATCTTCCATAATCCACAGGTGAGCTTTATGGGCCGGCGTATGCTCACAGAAACCGTACTTTGGGGTGAAGGGTTCAAGAGGTACAACAATCACAGATTGGCACACTCACACACTCTTATCTCCACACAGGAGCAGTATCACCACATACCACCACTCACAGCTTTTCTACTGAGGGAGAGGCCTGAAGGGGGTGATTCAAGTTCAGGGAGGGATGCAACTGTGCCCCAACGCCTCCGCAGAGACCAGGTGAGCATAACAACATGTTTGACCCAGGCAGCATTCGGAATCCGAGGTCTTCAGACTGGCAGCCCTCCCCCAGGCTCGCACAAATCATGACCGTAAGGTTGAGGAAGGCCCTCGATAAGGAAGTCAGGCAGCACGTCCGAGCAGAGTGCCCAAGACCGGACCTCCTGGGAAAAGTGGCAGAAACTCCCAAGTTAGACCCCAAAATGCTAACTTTCATATCCAAGACCAGTAAAGGGGCCCGCAAGGCCATCGACAGATCATGAAAGAGTTGCCAGGAAAAAGTGCTAGACTTAGTGGGGCCGCTAGCTAAGATCAGGGATCTGGCAGAGAGGGCTAAGGATATGCGGGAGGAAGTAGACCCCAACAACCTATCAGGCTGGGCCCAGAGAGCCATTTGCTTACTGAGAAACGCCAACTGCGCTATTGCCTCGGAAAGGAGGAGAGGTCTGCTGTTGAAGATTGATCCCAAGCTCAGCAACCTCGCTTCTTACGAAGCAGGGGAAGCGTGCAAGCCTTTCTCTTTAGTGAGACCTTTGGGAAAGAGATGGGCCGCTTTGTCTGTACTTATACTTCATTGGAGAAAGTTTAAGCTTCCATCAGGAAGATCTTCCCGAACAGAGATTTTTCCGGGACCGGTCGCCCCAGGGGTCGCGTGGCTGGTCGAAGCCAAGGAGGTAGAAGACCCTCCAACCCCAGGGCGCAATACTGGGGGAGCAGACAACAGGATTCCTTCTTCCCGTCCAGGGGACGTTTCCCTAGGGGGCACAGAGGAAGAGGATTCGGACTTGGGCAAGGATTCACACAAGGTGAGAGAAGTTCATTACCCTCCGGTGGGAGGGAGGACTGGTATGTTTTGGGAAAAATGGCGCACGCTTTCCAGCAATGCCTGGACATGGCAAACCGTGAAGGGGCTGCAACTAGAGTTTATAGCGCCGCCAATACAAGACCACAGATCTTTTCAGCAGCACCTTTCACGCGCAGAGCAGAGCTGCTTAGACCACGAGTTAGCGCAACTTGCTCAGAAGAACGCTATAGAGAGATGCCCGAAGTCTCCTAGCTTCGTGATCAACATGTTCCTAGTACACAGGAAAGAGAAGGTCCGCCCAGTAATAAATCTGAAGGAACTGAACGGCTGGATAGTCTAGCACCATTTCAAAATGGAAGTCATTCACCAGCTCCGAGACTCCCTCAGGGAAGGAGACTGGCAGACGAGGTTAGACTTGAAAGATGCATACCTGACAGTTCCAGTACTAGAAGAGTACAGGAAATTCCTGGCTTTTCATTGGAAAGGGCAGCTTTGGCAATTCAAGACGATGCCCTTTGGTCTTGCATCAGCACCCTGGGCTTTTACCAAGCTCATAAAGCCAGTAGCGGCAGCAATCCGGGAGAAAGGCACAAGGCTGATCATATACCTAGATGACTTGCTGCTGCTGGCTGAAGACCTAGAGACGCTAGTCTACCAGATGAAGTCGGTACAGGATCTAATCTGGTCACTGGGTTTTCTGGTGAACATGGAGAAGTCAGACACCACTCCGGCGCAAAGATTGGACTTTCTAGGTTTTGTCCTAGACACCAGGAAGGCCATGCTAGAGCTGCCAGCGCGGAAAATAAGAGACATCAAAAGAGAAATCCGAGGATGTCTGCAGAAGAAGGTAGTTTCCCTCAGAGTACTAGCGAGGATAGTCCAGTCCATATTCCCAGGGCCTTTACACTATCGAGCCCAGCAGAGGTTAAAGATACATCACCTGCAACAAGGCTTGAGATATCATCAATTAGTACCTTTGGAACAAGAATCCGTAACAGAACTGGAATGGTGGTTGAAGAATATGGACGCCTGGAATGGGCGGGCCATTTTCGGAGATCAGCCAGACCTGATCATAGAGTCAGACGCCAGTCGCCTGGGCTGGGGAGCGCGATGCAGAAACATGTAGACAGGAAGGAAATGGAGAGAAGAGGAGCTTCGCCTCCACATAAACTGTCTGGAGCTGCTAGCAGGCTCTTTCGCTATCAAAGCCTTTATGAAGGGGAAAATTAAATTGTGAGTACAGCTGAAGACGGACAACATTTCTGCAGTGCGCTACATAAACCACCTCGGAGGTACAAAGTCCAAGATTCTGGCCGAGCTAGCAAAGGATTTTTGGCATTTTTGCCTCCAGTGAGAGACGTCAGTGACGGTGGAATACCTGCCCATAGTGCTGAATGTGGTGGCCGACTGGAACTCAAGGTACCTCACGGACTCCAGCGATAGGAGGTTGGATCCGACGGTATTTCAGACACTGGATCAGAGGTGGGGCCCATTACACATAGACCTTTTCGCATCTCACCTCAACGCACAGACAGCCGATAACTTCAGCTGGAGGCTGCACCCGGGCGCGTGAGGAATGAATGCTTTTCTGCAGGAATGGGTAGGCGGACCGCACTATGCTTTTCCCCACTTCATGAAGCTGAGCAGAGTTCTAGTGAAGTGTCGGAGGGAGAGAGCAGAACTGTGGAAGTCACAAGTATGGTTCCTGACTCTGATGGAATTATCAGTGGACCTTCCAGGAATAATGCCAGGAGGAGACCGACTGCTCACGGACTCAGTTGGGTCGTATCATCCTCTGAGAGTGAGAGGGACACTCCCGCTCATCGCGTGCAGGATATCAGGAGACGCTGGGCGCTGCCAGGCATTTTGACACAAGCTGCAGAGTTTATCTCAGAACCTACGACGCGGCTTGGGCCAAATGGACTAGCTGGTGCAAGGGGAGAGGTGTTCATCCCATTTCTGCCCCTGTAGTAGTGATCCTGAATTTCTTGGCACAACTGCTGCAAGGCGGCAGAGCATTCCGCACTATAGGAGTTTATAGATCAGCAATCTCAGCAGGACATTTTCCGATTGAAGGAGTACCGGCAGGGGAACACCCAGCAGCGGTAAGGCTTATTCGAGGAGCGAGGTTTAGCGTACCCCCGGAGCCTCATTATAACAGTCTGGGACATGACGGCAGTACTCCGACTATTGGAGGACTGGCCTTCAGACAAGTATCTATCTCTCAGACAGCTGTCAGGTAAACTGGCCATGCTGGTATGTCTCATATCTTGCAAGCGCATATCAGACGTTAAAGCGCTATAGGTCAATAGGAGATCCTTTGGTCCAGAAGGAGTCACTTTTGCTATGGCCAAAAGGACTAAGACGGGACCGCGTCGGTCCACTACCCATGCTTCCCGAATAGAACTAAATGGTGTGTAGCGAGTTGCATCAAGGAGTACGGGTGCAGGACAGCAGAGTATAGAGCAGCCAGTACCACACAATTGCTCATAGCTCGCAGAAAGCCTTTTCACGCTGTTTCCACTGCCACGATTGCTAGATGGGTTAAGGAGATAATGCAAGCAGCAGGTATCGATTTGGGGAGGTACGGAGCACACTTAGTGTGGGGAGCAATGGCATCCAAGGCCTTTACAACAGGAGTGTCATTGAGAGAGATCATGTTAGCAGCAGATTGGGTGAGTGATAGCACCTTTAAAGAGTTTTACTTTAAGCCAACCGAGAGTTTAGAAGTGACAGTGTTGGGGAAGCTTTGAACATGCATAATGCTTGCCTCCAGTCTTGTCATAGAATGAAGATTACCTCTGCTAACTGCGCAGGGAGTATTAATTCTATTAAAGACTAGGAGGCAAGCATTCATTTCCCACCTAAGCATGTATTGCAATTGATGATGTTGTGTGATAATAGCAACACATGAACGCCACCCTGATACGGCTGTTTTATATTTCCCTAAGGGAGGAAAAGAATAATAATTGAAGAGAGAAGACAGACGTTGGAGTTGGACGAGAGGCCGAGAGTTATCAGCGTGTCAGTTTGCAGTGATTGATGTCTTCGCTCTGGTGGCAGGACATAGTTGGGAGTGTTCGAGTGCCAGTTCAGAGCACGTAAAAGAGAGGAGGAGCTCAGGGACAGAATGTGGTCATAGCTGAACTACAGAGACTATGGGGATTGTAGTTTCATAAAGAAGAAAAAGGCACTTTGGGAATTTTACAGTGTTTTATTGTTAGTTTGTTGAAACTGCTGAGGAGTAAAGAAGTTGAAGCCTAATGCTCGCCTCCTAGTCTTTAATAGAATTAATACTCCCTGCGCAATTAGCAGGGGTAATCTTCATTGTTTACCCCTCTGTGGGCTGATCCTTGAGGTCGGCTCGCAAGTGGGAAAAGAGTGCAGCCACATACAATTTATGAATAGGGGGGTATCAAAAGGAGATCAATTATACCTTGCAGTTCCCTGTCACGGCTTCAGTTTCCGGGCTCAGGAGTGGCACGAACCAACCAACCCTCCACGGTCTGGGCACCTGCAAGTTAGAACTTTCATAAGCCTCCGAGACCCTGGCGGGGAAAGAGGGTTAGGATCACGATGGTTGGATGGGTGCAGATAGTAAGGGTAACTGGTAAGAGGACTAGGAGGGGGAAGGTGGACAGGTAAGGGAGCAGAGGGTAACACAAAAACATACGTTTAAACTCTAGCATGCACAGTTCCCCCACACCCACACAACAAGGCTTAAGAGCCAGAAAGAGACTTATGTCTGGGTTGAGTGCTGGCCTCCTGCCTGCGCACTCTCTGGTCCGGGGTCTGGAGCAGTATTATTGCTGCAAAGAGAGTAAGAGTTACTAATCTATGTGTTTCTTCACACACATAGCATTTACAGGTTCCATTCATGCAAATGGTTAGTTACACCCTTCTGTGTGCTCTATAGGCTCGCCATCCGCCTATCTGTTAAAGCGCATGCAATTGTTCTGGGTTATACCCAACACCTGCGGATCTATGGCCGCTTGTGGCTCGTCAAAAGGCTGCTTGCTGGGGGTGAAGGTCTCTGAATAATGAGCCTAAACATGGCAATGATTTGTGCTGTCAGTCGCACGTGACGGGTTGCGGTTATTCTGAAAACCGCGTGAAGTTAAATGCGATCGTTTCCTGAATAACGGCACATGGCTTATTAGTATGTTAAACACATGAACTGCTCTCGAACTGCCACCCACTAGGTTCTGCGCATGGTTCAAGGTTGCCTTTGAAGACACTATGGCGCTGGAAATGCAGGTGTGCAATGAACTTAGCTTTTCTGGAGCAGGGGGACGTGAGAACCCTGGGCAGTGCCCCCTGCGTGTGCCCCTTGCTGCTTCCTGAGGATTTGCTTGCTTCCTTTTGCTGCCTCACAGCGTTGCACACTTTCCCCGCATGCTGCTTGGGCTCCCTGAGGCGGGCGGTACTTATCTTTAGCAGGCGAGGGGCCTGGGTGGAGGATCTCTGGTGCGTGGCCCCTCGTGTGCTTCCCCTTGCACGGAGCTCCAGAGAACACGTCTTCTCTGGTCGAGCGTCTGAGCACAAGCCCCATGCTCTGGATGTTCTTGCATGCACGCACGTGCCCCGCCCGACGTGGGCTTGATTAAGTAGTTCTTGGCCCGGGTATACCTGGGAAATGTAGTTTGTAGGCCATTTCTTCTGCAAGAAGAACATAGAAGCCTTTTATAAGGCTGGATTCTTTTTCTGCCTGCATGTTTCTTTAGTTTACTGGCTGACATTAGTCTATGGCCCCCATTAGGGCCTGGTACACAGTGCTTACTCTCTTGTCCCATGAAATTCCCTGTGACATTATAGACAACCTCAGCTGTGATGTCATTGTCTACGATGACACTCAGCAAACCTCGGTGGAAAACATCCCAGTTGTTTGACAGCTACTGTTATGATAATGCACACTCTCTCCACACTCACACAAGTAGGACATGGCACAACGATATAACGAGCTGGATTTAACACCTACCAATCTAAAATTCTATAGGCCTCATTACGACTTTGGAGGTAGCCATGCCCTTAATAAGGTCATGGATGCCTCCAAAATCGTGTCCGGGTCCGGGTTCCCTGAATGGGGAAATACCAGGCCATTCTGAGTATGCAGGGCCCGGTATTTCCTCCTTCAGGGAACCCGGGCCCGGTCCTTCCCCATTCCCATTCGAGCCCTCATAGGGCTCAATGGGAATGGGGAGGGAGCTAACAACGGGCCCATTACGAACTGGCCCGTTGTTAGCTCCCTGGTCCCCTCGAGGGACCCGCTATGGACGTCTGGAAAAACCAGACGTCCAGAGCGGGTCCCGCGAGGGGACCTCGTAATAGTGCGGAGTGGGTTTAACGGTGCCGGCACCATTACCGGCGCCGTTAAACCCATTCCGCACAAGTTATAATGAGGCCCAATATATTGACAAGTCCTCTGGCGACATGAAAGGAAACATCAGGACTGAAGGTCAACTGGTTTGTATATTTCACCAGAACCCCAACATGGCGTTAATGGACCATATTGCACATGCTACCCATGCATGGAATGCGCAAAAGGTCGGACTGGGGCAATAAATAGGCCAAGGAACCAATGCAAAAGTGGCTCACAATTGAAAAATCACTTTTCATTACTTTTTCCCTGCAAATTGTTTGAGTAGAAACTGTAGAGGCATTTTCAGCACCATTGATAGCGAATAGTGACTTTAATTGCCCCTTGTGTCAATGACATTGGTCCAAAATACAAGCTGCACAGTGCTTCTCTCCCACTGCGCAGGACTCTCAATCTAGCTGACAAACTCACTCTAAAGCGAGACAGAATCCACTGGCGGATTACTGGGGAGAGACACTGCGATTAGTGGCTAATGCCTCATAAAATGACACAGTGAGTCCTAGCTGCGCTCCGAAAAGCCACTCTTTTAGTTAGTAGATATCCTTCTTAAACCCACATAGCTAGCTCGCCATAGGAGACCTCATACAGGGAGACAGACATTAAGGACAGTCACCAATAACGCCCAACTACATAGCCCAAACAACCTCCCCTAACCCTGTCAAGATGACTAAAGGCGGCAACACCAGCCAACAAAACCACATACCTACAGACAGAGCCCAAACCGGTAGCGGACAACCCTCCACACAAGTACTACACCACAAGACAACCAAACCAAAGCAAACCAACTCGACTTCAGCAAACAAAATAAAGACTAAAGCAACTGTCAATCCTAAAATGCTGCGCAAACGACCCATACCGAGAGAAAGAAAAAGAGAAGAAAGAACAAACACTCCGGAACAGCTCCGCTCTAAACTAATAAAAAACAGCCAATGTTTAAAGAGACGTAAGCAGTAACGTTAGAGGTCACGAAAAATAGTTTTCATATTTAAAAGATTGAACTTTAACAAGCTTAAGTATAGGAATGGTGCACACCTATACATGGACAAGTACAAATAAATGAGAAAGGTCCTAATCCAGTTTTACATGACAGGTTGGGATTGAACCCATGACTTCGCACGCAAGCTGCAAGGACATTTTAATGGGCAAGATATACACATTGGGTAAGATCAAACATGATACAATCATTGTAAGTTATTAATTCTCGCAACATGAGGTGACATAAAGACGTGTCCCACGATTATTTAATCTTTTTGTTTTCTTTTGTATTTGCTCTCTTTACCCTAAAATATCCCTCCCCCTTTCCCCTCCCTCCATATATTATTTATTACATTGTATTTGACCGAATGCATGATTATTCATGACATTGAAATTATACATTATTTTTAACATTGTGGGTGACTGTTTTGCTGAAATCAAACTTTAATTACCAATGGTTCAAAATGTGTTTTTGGGTTTCCTTGTATAATCTTTCTGGTTTTCATTGTAATTACCCAAGCCCTGATTTAAAAAGGACGGGGTTATCCGTCGAAACACGTGTCATCACAAAGGGCAACTGTAAAATGAACACACTATTCATGATCACAAAAAATTGAGTGGATTCCTTTTTTCTTTTTGCTCTTGGCGCATGAACACAATTAACAGTAACTGCAGTTAGAGCAACTTACATGAACGGAGTTGAGGAACCACTTTTTTCCGGTGTTACCAGGTTACCAGGTTCATGCGACTCAAACGAGTTTTGAAACAATAAGGAGCGTACTGAGGTCCAATTTTAGTATCCTTGTGAAGGGTCCCTCAAGGAGTATTTGGATAAAAAATACAGCAGTCAGACTACTCCTCAAACTCTCCAGAAGAGACCACTTTACTCCTGCCCTAAAAACACTACACTGGCTCCCAGTAAAACATTGCATCACCTTCAAAACAATGTGCATAACGCACAGGGCAATCAGCGGACAAGGAGCAGAATTCCTACAAAAGAAATAACAATCTACAAGCCAACAAGACTCCTCAGGTCAAGCAACGAAATCCACCTGGAACAAAAACCATACCTCAAGAAAAAACTTGGAGGCGCATCCTTCTCCCACTTAGCCGCAAAAACCTGGAACAACATACCAAAAGAAATAAGAAACACTGAAGATGACCTACAATTCAGAAAATTACTAAAAACCTGGCTCTTCAACACCACAGATTCTAAATGAAAAACAGAAACAACAGAAAGGAAAGGATGACTAAACTTAAGAGGACACTGACAACACCGAGACCCGACAAGTGAAACTCTTACCACAGATTCAAAATGAAAAACCGAAACAACAGAAAGGAAAGGATGACTAAACTTAAGAGGACACTGACAACAACGAGACCCGACCAGAGAAACTCTAACCACAACTAGATGGGTAACACCAAGTCAAATAGAACACAAATAGAACCCAAGCGACACCCATAAGGACAGAATCAGCATCTGCATCCAATCCCTGCCAATAACCTTGCTACCAGTCATCGCACTGATATAGATTTGTTTGAAGATTAGCACTCACCACACTAGAACCAAATTGTATACTTCAGCATAGACACTGGCCTTATGAGTAGCAAAGAAAGGCAGGTAAGGCTATGAAGGAAGTTGATGAAAGTGGTGGCCAGGTGTGAAAGGGACTGTGAATACAGGACAGGCCGAGATCAGGACAGAGGCACACTAAGGCTCCCACACCCCATCGGGGGAGATTACG
The DNA here is from genome assembly GCF_040938575.1 of Ambystoma mexicanum. Lineage (NCBI taxonomy): Eukaryota > Metazoa > Chordata > Amphibia > Caudata > Ambystomatidae > Ambystoma > Ambystoma mexicanum. The sequence goes on from NC_090928.1 coordinate 970,081,098, forward strand.
GAAACCCAGCGCCTCACCTCGAGACAAAATGCCAACCAATCAACTAACAATTTCCCCCCTCTGCATACACCTCTCAAACTCTAAACCAAACACAACCACAAGCCTACAGCACAACAAACCGCACAAACGTCACTACACTGCAACAACAAAACAAAACACACATAGAATCGCACAACAGCACACAACGACTACCGGCCGCAAACACCCCAGGCCCAGACAACGGACCCAGCGGGCTGAGGCCGGCAACAGCACATCACTGCTCTCTTGCACTTTTCCAGCTTTATCCCACTAACTCACCCTCCCCTTTCCCCTTTTACAGAGCCGCCAGAGCGCCAGGGGACCACTCTGGTGGTGATAGTGCACGGTACAAATATCCTTTAACATTAACATTAACACAGTGGACCACATTGTTCCCAAAAAGTTTCCCACTGTGTCCCAGAAAAGTGGCCCACACTTGCCAGAGGGGCCAGTCCTTCCAGCATTGCCTAATGCCCCATAGTCCAGTCCGAGCTTGATAGTGCATTACTGATAAAAGATCATATTGAAAGGATAGTTAGTGGACAGAAACTAACAGGTGGAATTGAGACTGTGGTGGATCAGAAGGACGACGCAGACTCTCAGAGGACATTTGCAAGGTGTACTTATTAAATAATAGTATGAATGCCTAACTATCCCTATCGCTATGTGGTGTTGCCTACCTATATGAATAACTAAGATGCTCGACAGTCGTCTGTGAATGTCCAAAAATAATATGTCTGCTGTCCAAAAACTAATGCTAACTGACCCTACACCTAACATAACAACTAACGTCAGGAGAATGACTCCCTTCCCCTTATAAGTACTTCACACACTCACCTTCTTAATCTTCAGGTTCCTGTTCAATATGTAATTTTCAAATAGTCTTTCTTGACTTTTCTTATAAGGTAGTGTAGCTCGCTCATGAGACTCTGAGCGGTACTTTCCTCTTTGGAAATTGCTTTCCTTGACTATAGTCGAATCTTTAGTTCAATATTAAGGGCTTTTGCATAAGCTAGCAAAGTATAGTTTCCTGTATAGTTCTGTTTTCCTGGAGACTTATAGTTCAGCCCTTCCTGGTCTGTTTTGTCGTGTAGTTTACTTATCATGGAGGTTTCCCAGTCTTTCAGTTTATCATATTTTTTCACTCTTTTATCCCACTCTTTAGCTCTTATCCCGAGGGTTAGCTTTTCACCTCTTCTCAGGGCAGTAGTGGCCTTGTCTAGTTTATCGCTCTCTCTCAGGGATGTCTATTCTTCTCTTCCTTTTCTTAAGGCAGTTCAAGTTTCTTGACTTTACTTCCAAGCCTTTCTCATTTCTACTGAGACTAGTTTCTCCCACTATTTCAATTCTATCAATAGCCCTCTCAGGTACGTTATTATCCTGTTTCTTTCATTAAAGCAGTGCAAATGTCTTAACTTTGTTTTCCAGCTTTTCTCCCTTTCACTGAGACGAGTTTGTAGGAGCATATATTGAGTCCTTTTTCATTTCCTGTTCCTCCTGGGTTCTCCGTTACCTTACGTACTGGCAGGGAACATTGGGGGGACTCTTCTGGGCCTGGGACCTGCTTTGGTTCTCGGTACTGTGATGGGAAGCCATGCCATTTGCTGTGGCTTCCTCCAGGGGGTTCAGCGTAGTTGCACGGGCGATCTGCCCACCATCGCGTCTGCAGTGGATTGGAGATCTCCATTTAAAGGGACAACTTTTTCTTCCTGATGACAGCACATTTTATCTTTGTCTTCAGTTAAGTCTTTGTACTTGGAAGTATTAGACATGTTAGAATGAATGCCATCAATTGAATTGTCTTAGGGTGTTGCTCACAGCAACGGGAGTCCCTGTCCCCTAAGGGGCGTCTTTCCCTGCAAGATCCCACTTGTTTCAACCCCTATGGTTGGTGTTTAGGAGTGAGCTCACCTCACTAGCCTCACCAGGGGGCGAGAAGGGACACATTTCCCCAATTCGTCACTGCACACTGTGTCTGAAGCTTTACAGGTGATGATTTTACGCCAAGAAGTGCCCATGCTGGTGGTAGATGACTTTATGAGGGATGCAGTGAAATGTGGGATATATTGACCCACTCTGCTATAGTAAGCAGCCTCACTCTGCTATCTATGGTGCGAGAAACAGCAAAATGGCGGAAAAAACTCTTGTGCACACCAAAACCTCCAAAACCACGTTTTTTCAACACACAAAAAGATGGCTGCACAACCTGCCACCCATGGTGCATGTGTGGTGGAACAGAGCACACGCTGCAGAAAAAGTGCCAGTGGGCTCCATGACAAGTAGTCATGGAGTACAGAGGGGGAAGCAGCGCTTTGCAAGCGAAATTCCAAACTTTGCCTGTAAATGACATTTACTTTGCTGCTGAAACTTCAAAATGCCTGTACATAGCACTTTCCAACACTCAAAATTTAGCTTGGCGCTAAAATTTTGTTAATCTAACAAAGGACTGTGAATTTACAAAGTCCTGAAATGTTAAGAACAAAACATTTTCTCAGCAAAACTGGATTGCCTGTGAATGACAATTCCTGTCAAAAATCTGTGTGCAGCCACACTGGGCTACCTGTGAGTGAAAGCCCCTGTCAAATGGGCTCTCCTGATTAAACTTTAAAGGTGTCTAAAACTAAAGATCTGCCGGATCAGCAAATATAAAAGGACTGTTGCTGAAAGGAACACTGATCTCAGTTGTTTTGATCCCACAGTTTTAAACCTAAGAATGTAATTTATCTATGTCATCTGATGCAACAAGTTTGTTTTATGCTGGATTTCAAGTCAAGAAATTAAATATTAACTTAGGCTGGCTGGGCCTGCAAGAGGTTGAAAAACAGGTTTCCACCCAAGGGGAGGGCATTGATCTTAGCAGATGCTCACTGAGACATGCCAATTGTGGGGTAGGCCAGACTTTTGGCTGCTACCAAGGACTGAACAATGGCAGATTCTCCAGGCCAGGAAACTAGGCTTGCAGAAGGAAATCCCAAAGGTGGGGGCTGCTCCTTGCCTCCAGAGACAGACAAAAGGCTGACCATTTGCTGCTAAGAATATGTAATGTACATTTATTCAGAGACTTATAAACTCGCTATCAGAAGTGGTGAAAAATATAAAATGGGCAGATTTGTTCATCTAATTTTTGGCCCTATATTTCAAATCGTGGTGAACTGTGTAGCATATTCTGAACATGAAGGCAATATATGTGGTTTTATGGGGACTGTATTTATGCTAGAATTGTTAAACTTTTCATACACATTCCTATGGTAAACACCCATATTTGTGGAAATTTGGAGAAAGTTTGGAAAATGAGTTCATGGCGAAATGGACAAAATGCTGCAAAAAGGCGAAACAAGGTCTCACAGCTGTGGGATTTTGATGAACAGATACTCCATAAAACGTGTAATCCTTGTATGTGATTTTCATAGAGGTTACAAATGTATAAATATGTATTTAGGACAAAATTCGATTTTGATACTAGTGGCTAGGGGAGGTTTCTAAGGATTGTAAAAACTAAACCATAAACTTGACATCATCTGTCTTTGATCCAATCACTCGGATGCAAGGCAGAGATGAGGCTCTGATCTAATCCTAGTTCACAGGGATGAGTTTAGTTAAGCCAGCCCATACACCCATTTTTGTGATGTCATTTGAAAGGATAAATAGAGACATCTGACAACACATACACACTCTCTCTTCTGTTTCCAAGGAAGCACTCTGATCCAGTATTCAACATCCAGCCTTTAACATCCTTCCAGATCGAGATGCAAATCACCAGGCCAAGCAGTAGCTGAACCATTTTCAGCTAGTAGAGTGAATTTAACTAGTGAACTGCGCCAAGTTACAGACAATACATCAAAACAGTTGTAATGTATTTTTAATTCCGTTCTACAGCCTGACACGTGTTTCGAGCAGAGCTCTTCCTCTGAGGCTGTACATACATTGTAAATTAATTGAAAAATTACATGTGCAATTAATTATTTCATACATATAATAACGGCCAAACCAGGTAGACAAAGAACGGGGGAGAGGGGAGTTGTTGCCAAATTTTTAGTGCAAAATGCATGGCAACATTTAATGACATAATTGCAAGTTAGCATGACAATGCAGTAAAATGAACAATCATAAACAAAAGGAAATGCATGTAAGCAGTTACCTTATCAATGATGGCATCAAAGTAATTCCAGATTCAGGAGAGAAAATAAAAGCGACAAATAAAATTATTGTGGTGCAGTGATTAAACAGCCATGGATAAAATTGGTGGCTAATTAGCCTATACTCTAAATGGTAATTCGAATCGTAATATTTACCCACGAGTGCTTGACAAATTGGATATTCTGTGCGAGAAAGAAATTTGTAACCACATCAATAATTCTATGTATAACAAAAGTATAGCAATAGGCACAGGTACTTGAGCAATAATTTATGAAAGGTCAACACTTACCAATAACTTGCTTAAACTGCGAAGAAAATTACAGTACTGAGCCGGAGAAAAAATATAATATGTGGCTGTATATTAGTATATGATAGAAAGGACGGATGTCAAATTGCCAATTAAAGTAATTAAAGATTAAAGGTTACCTGAGTTCCGATTGCAATTGCAAGTGAATACTTATGTGTAATTGTATCAGTCCCAAGTTGCCGCCGTGGGTGGAGATAATTGGTACCACAATCAATTCAATTCTGTAGAGCGCAAATAATACCCATAGCACAAATAGCCAGCCGATAAAAGAAAGGAGAGAGAAGCCTGAGTTAGGCAATTGTCAATTGTTAATGATCGGACATAGTTGAAAGGCAGGGACCGTGTCAAAGTAACACGCGTCTTACTCACCAGCCTTCCAGCATCAAACTGATTCAAGGGAGAGCGCGCGTGAGCACTGTCTCGTGTTAATTAAAGGAAACTGAACCGAGGAACCGAGCAAGACAGTCAATCTAATCGCGGCCGCCATTTTGGGTGAGGGAATTGTCCTGGCCACCATAACCAACCACAATGAAAGCATATTATCAACCCACGGTTAGCAACAGGATACTAAAAACAGATAAAACGGTGGGACCACCTCCCACCGCGGATAGATCAATTATCAGTGCACTTTAAATGCACAATATTGTGTTGTCAATTGCATTAATGCCATATCAACTCAAATTACCATGGCTGTATAACCTGCTGCACCACTATTGCCATTGGTATCATGGAAACAATCAAATCACGGGGAGTGTACCTCCCAAACATAACACAGGAGTAATGTGCTTGCATCCACAGAGCCAGTGGTACTTTTTTTGCCATTTTCAGCTAGGCCTCAATCCTCAATGAATCCTCAACTAATCCTTACAACCCAGTGAAGCACTGTGGTGTGGGGAAGCATGCTGAAACTATCTGGCTTGCTACCATAACGCTTGCCTGATTAACTCGCCATCCCGTTGATCTGAAATATCCAGAAACAATAAGGGCAGATCCAGTGCAGTTCCGGTGACCGGACTAGCTGATCCTAGCTGATGTGCTGTCCTCCCCTGATAGACCCGATCCATTGACCAGAATCTTGACGGGCCAAAAATCTTAAATCCCAGTGGATTGTGAGTATTAACAGGACGCTAGAGAACTATTGTATACCTTGCCTTATCTTGTTCCACCCTAATATCTGAACTATCCTTACTTTCATAACCAGTGACAGTGTCAAAATCTTTAGTGCTATCTTATTCTGTCTATTTGCTAAATCGTCGTGGGGATCTGTTACTGCAGTCATGAATCAGTCTCAGAGCTTACTTCGTCCCAACCTGGTTGTCTAGCCTGCATGAGTAAACGCATAATCCATCATTTCTGGTTTTAAACTGCAGTTCTTGTCCAAATTTGTGTCTTTATTTTCGAAAAACACCTCCCACTAAAACCTCCATAACTCCCTCAGTTTTAAAGATAGAAACGAAATTTCAACTCCCACTGATACCTAATATTCTTAGCTACATCCACAAATCAAAAATCGCATAGTTAAAGTTTGCCGCAAATTTACATTTTTCAAAAGTTTTACACGTGTGAATTTTCTTTAAATTATTTCCCACTTTGCCTTTGAGATTCCAATTGTTTTCTTTTAATTAAATCATTGCTTTTGATTGCTTGCATCTGTTCAAAGCGGCTCCCGGAATAATTTATAATAATTTAAGCCATTTTTCCCACATTTAGTGATTTTGCTCAGCCAGTTTCAAAGCCATACTGACAGTTGAAAAGTAAAATCCGTTTTTCTCTTGTGTTTAAGGGGGGAAGGTGAGGGTGATATTCTGTTTGGTCTGTATTATTCCTGAGTACCTGCTCTCTCCTCACATCTATTTAAATTGCCTATTGGTGGGTCGGGGGGAATCTCTAACCACAGGGCTATCTGTTCCAAACCAATCCAAGAGTATTCTTTTCTTTGCTGCATTCTTTTTGTGTTCATTACCTAATTTCCAGTGCATTAAAGAGATTATTTATTGTCCTCGTCACCCCTTGGTGATTGTTGTTACCTATTAAAAATATATTGGGCCTCATCACGAGTTTGGCGGTAGCGCTGTTACTGCCGGATTTAAGGGTCCGCCAAATCACGGCTTTGGCTGATTTCCCCCCAGCTCTGAGCTGGGGGGGAAATCTGCCGAGATTTTGCCAATTTTTGGTGTGTTTACCGGCGGCGCGAAATCCGCCGTCGGTAAAAGCGCAAAATTTCCCCATTGAGCCCAATGGGGAATGGGGGAATTCCCGAATGGGCTCAATGGGGAATGGGGATTTCCCGTTCCGCCAAACCCGTGATCCGGCACTAATAGCGCCGGTGGGTTTGGCAGTAGGGCTAATAACGCCAGTGCTATGATGAGGCCCATTGTGTTTTAAATTCGCAATCCATAAATAAATATTTACCGTTACAAACTAGCCTGATTCCTGGTTCAGTGTGACCGGGGAGGGGGATTTTGAGACGGGTGTGATATGAGTAGTATATCATTCAGAATATTGAACTTATAGACAAAAGTAAAAAAGGGTTTTGCTTGCGCACTACATGCTAGGCGAGACTTGGGTGTGTGCCTGATTGAAATCCCTTACAGAAACTTGATGGCTTCAGAGCTATGTCTGATTTTTGGAGGCTGTCTCGCAAGAGAAGGCTGAAGATGGGCATGGTGGAGGTTACATCATTTATATCACTCTGAAGGGTACTGCAGCTGTTATATACTGACCAATCTTTACTGTGTAATTGGGTTGTATGTGTATATGACTATCTGAAGTAATTGCTTGCCCGATTGTTTGCGGTTTCACATTTGTTCTTCAGATATGCAGTGTTTGCTTGCCTGATACTAGCTTTCCATGCAGAGCTCATCTTTTGACAGTATAGTAGACTATAGCTATGAGCTGTTTCGTTTCTTCGTTCATGGTCACAAAGAGCCAAGAAACAAACTTTCTTGGCTCTGACACTTTGATGATGTTTGCCATTGTGTGTGATACTGAGTTCATAAAGAGATAACATTGTTAACATTTTTGGCATAAAGTCGATTGGTAGAGATTACATCATCAAGTTTTCCAAGACATTGGGCTGCATTCTGAGTGCAGGAAAAACGTTGAGGCAAAGGATTTATTGCCACTTTTACTGCACCGCCAAAATCCGGGTTCGGTGGCAATTCTCGAGAAAGACATCCATCATGAGACTGTCCTTCACATTACTGCAAGAAATAGAGGATTTACCATAGGTAGAATTATCACCAGCAGCAAATTCTCCAAATCTCCAATGGCACCTATAACTTAATGAATGGGCACTAACATCATGATACAGTATCCCATTATTTGGCAGATTGGTAAGACGTCGTTTCATGGACAGTCGTTTTTTCAACAGGTGTTTTTATGAAAAAATCATCAAAGTTTTTGGGGGCAAAGGGCAGATAAGGGGTCGAGAACAGCAAAAAGTAGGTGTTGAAAGGGAGGATTCAGGGGGGGGACCCCTAAAAAATAATGAAAAGAAAATCTCGATAACTTTTTCGGCAGCATGTTTTCGTAAAAACACCCATTGTAAAAATGACTGTCGATGATATGACCTAGAACCAGCAGATTTACAACTAAAACGAGTGGAACTAGAAATAAATGAGTTTGTCGGTAAATACAGCAAACTGTAATGAGGTCCAGTTTGTTTTTTACTTTACCCACCAATCTTGTTGCTCCAAAACTGATCCCACCAGTCAAATTGGATAGGGTTCTTCCACTCGAGGCAAGCAAGTTTGGAATCGTGGCATATAGGATACATCTGGAGGTGTAGGTGGGCTTGACACCGAGTTGCATCAATCTCCATTCATATGATGTTCATTACAATATTAGTTTGGATTATTTTCTTTTGGAAAGTTCTAATGTGGCAGTGATATGTTTATTCCTCTATCTAGATTTAAATCCCTCTAAGAAGATGTTGTTAACTGAGTCTGGGATTTGCAGGGGGTTTGTGGAAAATACAAATCTTCATGAAATAATAATTATTTAACTATGGTTGTGGTTCAGTGTCCTAACTTTTCTATTGGGATTGAGTATGTTATGTGGTATTTCTGCTAAGAATACTACAAAGGTTTTGTAGGTCAGGAAAAAAAGATCTGACAGGAGGGTCAAAAGAAAGAAATATCTAAAAAGTCAGGGCCCCACGGCATTAAGTAGACAAATGAATGGTTCCATGGAGGAAAGCCGGTGGTGGGTTAGTACAGTAGACCAAAAACATCTGCACAGCACAGAGCTGTTGTCTAGTGGCTCACTTGGAGACTGCTGAACCAGGAGAACTGTGCACTAATCCCATTTTCCTCTCCTGCCCACATTTATTGATGCTAGGACATTTAGTTTATCTCCCTCTCTCTACTAAAGCTAGGAGCTTGTATGAATGAGAACAATGATGATCTTAAGCATTACCTGTACACGTACATTCATCAAATCACCACAGTCAATGACACGCCTGCCCAAAACGGGGACATTACCACATACATGTGCATAAAGGGCAGTGCGAAAGATGGCAAATAATAAATGTGTAAACCACATCATAAGTGGGGCATGTTTTCATATGTGTCACAGGTAGCGGCAAATTCACAAATCCACACACACTGTGCACAGACACAAAACTAGAAAAAAGTAAACACGCGAAAAAGATCTATGTGTACGTGCGATGCACAACAGCACAATAATGCATTTGTCTATCCTATATCTTCTGTTTTGATGAACAAAGGACGTTTATAAAGGTGCATGTCCCCCCCAAGCAACAACGAAACAATAGACATTGCACCTCATTACGACATTGGAGGTAGCCATGCCGCTATTTGCGGGTACCGGGTCCGGGTTCCCTGAATGGGGAAATACCGGGCCATTCCGACCTTCCCATTTAGGGAACCTGGACCCAGTACATCCACATTCCCATTCGAGCCCTCATAGGGCTTAATGGGAATGGGGAGAATGCAAACAATGGGCCCGTTAAAAACGGGCCTGTTGTTTGCATCCCGGTCTGCTCGCGGGACCCGCTAAGGACGCCTGGTTTTACCAGGCATCCTTAGCGGGTCCCGTGAGGAGACCTCGTAATGAGGCGGTAGGGGGTTAACAGGGCCCGTATCTCTACCGGCCCCGTTAACCCCCTACCTCCAGGGTCCTAATGACCCCCATTGTTTATGCACCAGCAAATGACACAGATGCATACTTGGCAGTACGCACAATGCAATGAAAATTGACACACAAAACAAACAACAGAAAAAAGAAACCTGCCAACATTATCATATTGGTAAACAATTATTGTAAAATTATCCACAAAAAGGGGAGCACGGTCCACTGCAGGAGTCTTAAATTCCTGGGAGCTATTTTGCTCCTGCTTGTAGCCTAAAACACTTACAAGTAGATACTTTTGTTTCACTGTCCCAATTTATGGCCTAACAGCATTCCTATTTAACAAAAACGCATTTTTTTTGGGAAAGTGTACAAAAGAGCATTGTAACACATGTAGAAGACAGTTAGCGCTTAATGGGGCACATATGATTGACACAAAGTTATAGTCGGCATCTCATTTCAAAATTAGATTTGCGCCACGGTATATCCTAACTCCTTCCGCAGATGTAGCTCATGCTTACTGGGTGATGACCCGGCTGCTACCTTCACTTCCCTCTCATCAAATCTTTATTTCGATCCTTGCACTTCGATGCAGAAAAAAACACAGACAACTGAATTAAATAAGCAAATGCACACAAAAAAACAATATCAACCTACTAGGCCCCTGACCCGCATGTTCCTGGAGGATACACTGTATACACAGCTCGTGACAAGACTAGACCACGTTTTTGGGCCTACTGAATATATATATATACCCCAAGAGGAAGTGTATAATGGACTTTTGGTTGTGACTCTATAGTTAAGGTTGCATGAGACTTTCATGAAGGAAAATGTAAAAAAAAAAACTTTAAAAAAAGGCTGCAACTTGTTCTCGTTCATGAAACACATAACAATGTTTCTCCTGCCGGTACACCTATGCTGGGAGACAATAACCCAATCACAGCTGAAGCCACACGAGAGTGGGTAATCGCAGTCCTTGCACAATTATAATTCACTGTTGCAGATACTCACTAAATGTCCAGCCCAGGGTGAGGTGAGAAGACAGTATAAAAGCACACAGCCCCAGACCGGTGGTGGTGGTTGCTGGAGAGCATTGTGGCAGATGCCTGCACAGTGCTGGAAGACTTCAAAGGTGCAGATTTCAAGGTGCCGGGGGCAAGAGGTCCACAGAAATGGGATTATTGAGGAAGGCCTTACTAAGTGTATACTTACAGTGGAAGTACAGGTCTTATTGGGAAAAGGAAAGAGAGAGAGAGAGAGAGAGAGAGAGAGAGAGAGAGAGAGAGAGAGAGAGAGAGAGAGTGTGTGTGTGTGTGTGTGTGTGTGTGTGTGTGTGTTTTTTCTGTACATACAGTGTCAGTACTACAATTCTTGGCCAAACTATCATGGTTAGGTACTTACAGTAACAGTACTGGAATTATTGCACGCTCATGCTCACAAGTGGAGGTTGTTTTTGCCCCTAAATTAGAAAAATCACCAGCTGCTATTGGAAAATGGGGATGTGCTAAAGGACAAGAAAGGAGAAAAATCAGAAGTAAGCAAGCACAGTACCACCAAGGTAAGTTTACAATTCAGGTGTGACTTTGTGGAAAAACAATGCTAGAACTCCAAAACACAACATACATTCTGGGACTGAGTCCCCTAACTTGTGGGAATATCTAATAGGATGACCGAGTAGACCGCCTGCCTAAACCCCAAGATAAAGGAGGATGTGCCTGAAGGTGGATTTGTAAGAATCTCCTGGTCACCCAAACTTTAGGAACCATCTCCTACACCCTGGGAACTGAAACAGTGTTGACTCAGTAAGGCAAGGCTATCCTGTTCCTAAAAAGACATACTTTCTGGGCTCCTGCGGCAGAGCAATTTTTAAACTCTGTACCTATAGGAGAAGGAAACTTGGTGATCAAAGGAAAACCTGTAGTGAAGGAATCAGCTTCCTTCGGCACCAGTAGCAAACACCCATTCAGACTACAGAGGCACATCCCATCTTCTTACGGCACTCATTGACCGAGTCTGCTCAGGCATACGAGGCACATTTCATGTTCTGAGGACACTCACTTGGCAAGTGCACTCAAACATCAGAGGAACACCACCCTTTAACAATTGCGCCGCGTATCTGCTCCAGAAACAAACATGATGTTTGCTGCCACATTCAACAGTGCTTTTACTTTGCTCACTATCAGTTGACACTCCTGGAGAATGTGAAACCAGGCCATGAGCTGCTTGCAAGCAAAAGGAGTAACCTGAACTGTCAGGAGCAGCAGCATCCCCGCAATTGGTGAGAGTAAAATCCAAGATAGCAGATTAGTCTCAGACAATCACAGCTCCTCACTCCTTCACATTCACAGATGCAAAATCTTACAGGAATTCCAGATTCCCTTGGGTCTGCAAAGGAAGGATGGCCTGAGAACTGTGCAGCTTAAACCAGTTCTTTGTTCACACAGGAGTACAGCCTAGTTTATAGCAGTGGTGGTGAATTGTGCCTCATCTCCCTGTGTTCAGACATAGTGGCAGAAGGCAAAACAATTTGTGAAGCAACCACTGTTGTGAAACAAATAGTAGGTAGAAATCCAGGGGTGGGAAAAATAAGGGTGCATCATACACATTTTTAATAAGCACACAAAAAACAGACAGCTCAAAACTCATCCTTTTACAGAGTGGTGTCTCAAGTATGAGGTTTATCTTCTTGCCGTCAGAAGACTGTATTCTCCAAGGGTCTTTTCCTTTTATATTCTCCTTTTTACCTTCAGGATATAGGGTGTCTTTTGCCTTCTCGAATCGAATGTCATATGTGGTGACAAGGAATGAAGAGACTGTCTAAGTGGTGCCACAGTGATTGCTATACACGTTTATTGGAAGCAAATCAAACCTATCTATTTCTAACTCTAATAGGATTTCCCTACCTAAACTAAAGAAACTCAGGTACTTGTCAGGAAGTATGTGAAAGTCCAAACAAAAAGGCACAGTCCCAGTCACACAGACTCATATGCTACCCCTGTCACAACAACAAAACACTGTAAAGTCTAACCCCTGTTCGTACTCGAGGAGAATGAGTCCCTTCTCCTGGGTGTTAAGTGTCCAAACGTCTCTCAGGTTATTCAAAGCAAAAGTTTAATCAAAGTTTACCGGTGGTTTTCCTTAAGCCAACAGAAAACATATAATCACGCAGGATACTCGTGGGGGTAGGAGAATGACTCCCTTTTCCTAGCTGATATCCCACTGTTTCTTATAGTTATCCACAAACCCTGCAGTTCTTTCAAGGAAGTCTCAATCCATCTTGTATTCTTTATACTTTTGGGGTAGAATGGGGAGCCAGAGCAGCTCCAACGTGAAGGGAAAAAGCGCTGGGAAAGGGGCGCGTCAGAGCGAAGGAAATCCAAGTCTGGTCGAAGAGAGAGTTTGTTCATGGCATGACCACAAAGCAGTCATTTAGAGGATGAGAGCGAGGCACAGAAGGAAGAGATGCAGCAGAAAGTAAGCTGCAGCGCTACAAAGCAGACACAAGAGAATCCGATGTCCACCAGGTACCAGCACTGTTACTCCTGAACACAGGAGGTAACACACGGAACAGGAATACTGGAAGGGCAAGAGGGACTCAATGTAAAGCAAATGAAACTCGTCCCAGTATTGGTGTGAAGGGAATTGAAAATGAAGTTAGAAACCAGAATGGTGTTAATGAAATAGAAAGAAACACAAATACTACAAAGTGGGAGGGAACAAATGTTGAAAACTTCTCATGTTGGGAGAAGGCAAAAGACACCCTATATCCTGAAGGTAAAAAGGAGAATATAAAAGGAAAAGACCCTTGGAGAATACAGTCTTCTGACAGCAAGAAGATAAACCTCATACATGAGACACCACTCTGTCAAAGGATGAGTTGTAACAGTAAATTGAGTATAGTAGAACAATATACAAGGGGACCCAGAACCCTCAAAGAGGGAGAGAACAAACTTGAATCGAAGTAAGATAATTAGACAAAAAGAGAAAAAGAAAACTCCCATTCCCCTAAGGGAGCTGCAGTACTTAACTAAAAAGATAACAAAAGACTATTTGCATTTGGTCTACTGAGTAGAATAGAAGAAACAAAACAGAATCCCTGTGAAGAACACAGTAACCAGAAGAAGGGAGTAATTCTCCTCGTCTTAGTTATATTAGTGTTAGGGTCAGATACGAGTGGACAGACTTGTTTTGTACATTTACTCTCACTGATGAGCACTTTAGTTAGTAACATAGGGAACACCCCATAGTCACAGGGACAGATAGGCCTTATTTTACTTTAAATAAACCTCACAGTAAAAATGTCTTTACCATCTTCTTCTGATCCGTCACAGTACATACATATCCAACATGCACACTTGCGTAATACATACGTTAAGCACATTACACATACATACACATATAAGGACAAAGCTTTCCTACCTGTTTCCCGCAGCGATGATCCGTTACACCAGGCACCTGCACTTTGCGCAGACAGGAACCAGAAAGCAGGGAGCTTCCTGTCTGGCATGTGCAAGGGAGCCTGAGGCAGAGTGCCACCTTCCCGTGCAAGCAGCCAGATACAGTCAGCAAGGCCCAGCCCTCACCTCACAATAGCCAGAACAGGACTGGACCAAGCCTCCCCCCGAGGCAAGAAACAACGGACCTCCCCACACCGTGGCCCCCCCTGCACTTTAGAGGTTCCAAGGTGTCCTGGCTATGCCACTGCCTGAAAGATTATCCTCCCTGAAAGGCAGGCACCAACCTTGTATTGTGAGTAGGTATTAGGTGTGAGGCGGTGGCTCTGGCTCTTTCTGACCCCATGGTGCCCTCTGTGGGGACTGTTGAGACCGTGTTCTGGCGATGAGCCTTGAAAGCCCTCCTTGCCGACTCTTAGCCATCCCTGTCTGCTAAGAAAGGCTCTTCTCTAGATCTACCTCTATTAATAACTTTGAGGTCAATGTAGTTTGTATTCCTGAACACCTCCCATCCGCTTCTATGAAGGACAACACCACAAGTCGCTAAGCCTCAACAAATATTGCATGCTTTCTTGTTGTTTACCTTTTTAGAACTTAAAACCTCTAGACCGAGAGATGGTTCAACCTGCTTCACAAGACACTTCGAGGAATCCTTTCTTCACTCTTCTTTCCTGATCTACCTCTCTTCGATCAACCTGTGCAGATCCTATTGCATGCATTCAGCATCATTCTTAAACAGAGGTTATTGAGCTGCCTCAACACAATGCAATCTGGTGTGGTCTTTGATTTGTGACTGTGTGGGGCGTGTCAGGCATTTTTTTCTTTTTTGCACAGAGTATATATACATCTGCGTAAGGCCTCTTGGACACACTGGGATACATTTCTATAGAAATGGCCAGGGTTTCTGGTCTCTGCCCTGATCTCCTTCTTTGGCCCAGTAGGTGTGTCCTGGAACCTTAAAGGTCCCATGAAGTCCCAATGTATATAGCAGTCATTTTGCACCTGTGCAAGGTAGATTGAGGTCTGAGAATGCTCTCAACCTACTTCTGAAGCGTACTATGAAAGAAGAAATGTTGGACTGTGTTTTTCATTTATCCGTGTTTTTGTCAGAAAACCAGAGGTTTATAACTTCCAGAACTCCTGGTACTTCACTTAGGGTAATGAAGGCATTCTCCAGACACCTCCCACTCCTTAACTACCCTTCACTGTGTGAAGTGTATTTATTGGCGAGAGAGAGATAGCGAGGGTTAGAAAGTGAGAGATTGACAGTAGCTGAGTGAAAACGTAAAACTGGGAACTGCCCACAGAAGTGAGTAGGAGTACGGGAAGGAGGCCATTGTGTGCCCTGTTATGCCCTTTCGTGCCTTGTTATGTAGTCTATGAATTAACATGCCTTTTAATGACTTTTCAAGCATTGTTGTAACTTGTGGGACTATATAGTATGTGATGTTATGTCAAGTCACATTATTCCAGGGTGCAAATTCAGGGGCAATAGCTTACAATCAATTGGCCGGACCTTCAGTACTAAGTGCCCAAATACACAGCTGGCATTTCAAATGCAGCACCTCTCAGCCATACATGGGGCGACCATGCAGCCATGTATTCACCATGCACTAGCATATGACATAACAAACCACACCACACAAAACATTTCACTCATTCACATGGCAGCCGCAGCATTGCCATAATGATAGCTAGTGGTAATGAATCATTTACTATATTCTGCCAATTTTCTATGCAATGTTATGCTAATGTCCCTTTGCAAAGTATAAACACATGAAATGTTTATCATCTGCACTGACTTGCATGATGTCATTGACTATACATGGGTGGTCCAGATAGAGGAATGGCAGCGCCCTGTGGCATTACCTCAGTGAGAGCCAACCCTATCTACCAACTACAGAAAGAAGAAAAGACAGAAAATCCTATATAGCACAGCTGTATGTTTAAATTAAATATATGTTGACATTTGCTGGGAGAAGCCTCTGTGACAACCAGCTAGATTTAGGATCTTCGCCCATGCTACTGACAAAATCAATTGAGAGACCTTGGATGAGGCAATGAAGAATGTAGGATAATAGATACAAATAAAGAACATTTTCTCCTGATGAGCCACATGTAAGTGGTGAAAAACGTGTAGAGGAGTTTTGCACAAAGATATACATTATTTTTCACTAAGTTATGATCCTATTATTAGGACTGAAATTTGGGATTTTTCCACAAAGGCGACCAACCAAAACTAAGATTTAAAATGTAAAATTTAAAATGGAGATTCTTTTCACAAATGTATTATCCTGAATTAAGGACTGGATGTGCAAAATTGCTAAAAAGTGAACAAATTGTTTAATTAAGGTATAATCCTACTGTTCGGACCGAAATGTAAGATTTTTCACTAAGTTGCTACACTAATCAAATGATTGCAAGTTGAGATATTTTCACAGGGCTACTTTGTTGAATTCAGGCCAACCATAATGAAATCTTCACAAACCAGAGAGGCTAATAATTCAACAAAGTTTGTAGCTGGAGAATGATATTTTCTTTGAAATCTGTTGAATAGAATACATCTTCTTAATCAATTATTGCAGCAACAGTTCTTCAAAATACTTTTTTCTTTTGTGATTTTAATGTGTTTTAGTTTATAAAAATAAATATTTACACATAAATACATAACAAATAATTCATACATTTTTAACATACAGAAATAGTTAATAATGTCCCATTTCACCACACATTACACGAAAAAAGTATATATCTTATAGAAAATTAATAACTGGTACAACTAAACATCATCTAATTTTCCTAAAAGCCTTTTGTTAAAATTGATTTGTCATACTTGCATAGGAACTTACTAATGCAGTCCTCTATTATTTTCACTTAGTATCCTTTCGACTCTCTGCCAAACCCTGTAAAGTGCAATGTGCATAGATGTATTGTTAGTATTTAAACAGTATACCCAAAAGGCTTTTCCTTTCATAGCATCATAATTATGTACAAAGCTGCCAAACAGTCATATAAAAATATCCAAGCTCACTGCATTCAGTCATTACGTACTTTGCTGTTTCCATCATGGCTCTTTTCTTGCACATCTGGCAGTATCTCTCAATCACTGGTATCTTAAGTCTAGGGCCAGTGACTGTAAGGACAGGCAGCCTGTCAATCCTTATTATGTTTATGTTTATTGAGTTTATATAGTGCTTTAATCCAAAGCGCTTTACAGTATAACAACAAGGTACAATAAATAAAGAAGCATATTTACAAACATGAGACAAACCAATGATACAGTATGTAGAACAATTTACTTAAAGGAGGGGAAAAGGGGGGAGGGAAGAGGAGGAAGGTGAGGAGGGTTTCAATGTCTGATTTGAGGTCAGCGGGAGGAGTGGGAAGGGGGAAGGAGGGAGGGGAAGGGAAGAGGGGAGCCCCCTGGTGACCTCTGACGCATCTGATTTGAGGTCAGGGGAGAGGGGAAGGAGGGAGGAGGGGAAAGGGAGGCCAGAGGGTTTGGGGGGAGAGATAGGGAAGGAGAACCAGGGAGGGAGTGGAGGAGTAGGGCTTTCAGAGAGGAGGCGCAAGGGGCTGGGGGCACAGTGAGAAGGTAGAGGTCATCTGAGCGTAGAGGGCGAGAGTTGGAGTAAAATGAGAGATGGGAAGAGAGATAGGGGGGGCGAGATCATGGAGAGATTTGTAAACAAGACAGAGGAATTGAAATTTTAGAGAAGGAGACGGAGGAGTCAATGTGGAGGTCAAGATTGCTGGCATGGGTGGAGATGGGGAGATTGGAAGGGGGAAAGTGGATGAAAGGAGGGGGGAAGGGGAAAGGGTGTTAGGAGGGAAGAAAAGAACTTCAGTCTTGTCAGTGTTGAGGGAAAGAAAATGGGAAGACATCCAGTTTTTTATGGCCATAAGGCAGGAAAAGAGAGTGTGATGGAAATCAGGGGTGAAAGAAGAGAAGGAAAGAAAGAGTTGGGTGTCATCAGCGTAGAAATGGTGGGAGATGCCGAAAGAAGAGATGATGGGGCGAGAAGGGAGGTGTAAAGAGAGAAGAGAAAAGGTCTAAGTACGGATCCCTGGGGGACGTCATAGTTCAAGGGGAAGTTGGAGGAGGTGCGGTCGCCCCAGGAGACAGTAAAGGATTGATTGGAGAGGTAAGAGGAGAGCCAGGAGTGGACAGAGCCTTTGAAGCCAAAGGAGGACAGAGTGCTAAGAAGTAATGGGTGATCTACGGTATCAAAAGCTGCAGAGAGGTCCAGGAATATGCGAATTGAGGATTGCTTAGCATAGCGAGCTGTGAGGAGAGAATTGAGTATGTAAGAGAGAGCAGTCTCAGTGGAGTGTTTAGGGTGGAAACCAGACTGAGAGGTGGGGAGGAGGGAGTGAGAGGAGACGAAAGCTGAGAGTTGGGAGTAGGCTAGGCGCTTGAGGAGCTTTGAGATGAATGCGAGAAGGGAGATTGGTCTGAAATTGGAAACAAGAAGAGGGCTAGCAGAAGATTTCTTCAGGATAGGGATGATGGTAGCGTGTTTGAAAGCTGAAGGAAAGGTAGCAGATAAGAGACAGGTGTTGAAGAAGGTGGTTAGGTAGGGGATGAGGAGAGGGTAGATTTTGGGGATGAGGTATTAATAGTACAATTCTATGGACCACCAGAGAGGGACATTGCAGGAGATCGAATTGGGGTTTCTTATAAATATGCCCAGCCAGCAGATATTCCCCAAGTTTTGACAGGTGCTGATAGTTATAATGCAATCCCATGTTTCCAACCTCGTCGTACATTTTTCTACATGGCATATAAGTCCTTTGATCATTCATGTTGCCAATTTACCTGCATAAAGATTTCATTTAATTTAGAGCTGTAAGGGTCACTACTTTTGCTTCTGGTTGTTATGCCAATTTGTGATAATAGTGCACACTTTGTATTGGACATGGTTTTAATGTAGAGGATTGCCTGTCTCTTAATTGCTCTCCCGTACAAATACAAAGATAGTAGACCCAACTTGAGCCTTAAAATTTTAATAGGTAAAGACATAGGAAGGCCTAAGATCTTCTTCCAAAATATATCTTCCATAATGTTAAACCATTCCCTATCTTTCAAATATAGTGTGTCATCTCCATAGAGAATCATGGGACAGAAGCATTGTTCGTATAATCTGATAATGCCCAATAGACTGTATTTTTAGAGAGAACTTTGCAATTAATTGAGTCATTTGATGAGCTATTCTATTTTCATACTTCGCACATTAATTCATACCCATCCTTGGCTGAAAATTAGACTCTCAGATATTTATGCATTGGTACATGCCTTATTATTTTACTCTTACCCTATGTACCGCACTGCCCCCTCCCCGTTCCCCCCGCACGTTTTCCCCTTCCCCGTTGCCCTGCCCTTGCACGATCTTAATGTCACCTGGTCTAGTAGGATTGTTGCCTCTGTCTTCCCTCTGTTTCCCCTCCCTTGCCTCATCGCGCCTTGAAACACTTGTGTATAGGCGCGTTATAAATGCCATATCATATCATACTCAATCTCACTGCCACCTGTTTGTAAGGCAGGTCGGAGATGATTCTTGTTAGAAAATAGCATGATTTTTGTTTTATCCGTGTTCATCACTAATTTGTTTTCTTCAGCGTAGTGACACAATTCTTCAAATGATGTTTTAACTACACTACATGTACGATCTAAAAGCACCAAGTCATCCGAATAGGACAAAGATATGGCATGGGTGTCACCAACCTTTGGAACGAAATTAGATATCAATTTCAGTCTTCCAGGCAGGTCAGCTAAGAACAAATTAAAAAGTTGGGGAGCCAATACACAGCCCAGCTCTACATCACCAGAGGTCAAAATGGGCTTAGTACTGGCCCCACCAGCATTAGTCCTAACCTGTACTAATGTTTCTTTGTTAAAGAGTTTTAAAAAGTGTATACATTTTTCCGGGCACCCATATCTTCCAACGTTATGCCACGGTCTCCCTATGTCCACCATACCAAAAGCTGCACGGATATCAACAAAAATTGCATACAGCCCCGGAGTACCTGTTTTTATTGCCCTCTTAATTAACATATCCATTAATCTCAAATTACGCATTTTGGATGACCTCTTTCTAAACCATGTCTGTAATACATCCAGGATAGATGTTGCTTTTACCAAAGCATTAAGTTCATCCAACAGCAGAGAAGCAAACATTTTGCCGGTAACATCCAGCATCCAGCACGCCATAATAACCTGTAATTCAAGGGACTATTGCTTGCTCCCTTTTTGTAGACCGGGATAGCCCTTTTCCATTAAGTAGGAATAGCCCTCTCACTAAGAACTTTCCGAAAGAGAATCACCAGTACATCTGCCCAAATATCGGGGTTTTGTTTTAATACTAAATTGGATAGTCCATTAGGGCCCAGAGCACGGGATCCCTTTAATTTCTTGATTTTACCGATTGTGTTCTCTCGGTTTATCAAATCCAGGCTGCATGTACCGACAATATCATGTTGGTAGTCACATGCTCCTTCGTTTACAAAAATGTACTTCTCAATATGATCACACCACTGTGAGGCACTAATAGGATTAATGACACGCTTATCCCTTATCCGCTTGTATCTGTCTAACAAACGCCAAAATTCTCTGGTATTGCCCTTTACCAGAGCTGAGTAAACATTTTGCCAAACTACATTTCTAAAAAACCTTTTCTACCACTTCACCCAATTACAGTAAGCATTTTGTATTTGTTTTGTATGTTCTCTAATAGTTAGAAGATCAAGCTTTCTCCTTTTTAGTGTATGCAGCCTTTTAATCATACACCGCTTGGCATTACGAATTTCTATGTCAAAAGATTGGGGAGTTTTGGGGTTCATTAATAACATAATCAGAACTTTGGGAAACATTATCAGCCACTAATCCAGCAATCCAATCTTCAATTTCTTTAGAATGTAGATCCTGCAGGAAGGGACCTATTCTCCCCTTCATTTTACACATATAGTAATTTAACCTGCTCAGACTCCTCCTATTCCCCCCTTAAATTCAATTCAACCTCCCCAGTTTTATCAGTCCACTCAACCGTTTTTTGTCAAATGGCAGGAAAGAGTGAACAGTGCATGGTCACTGTAAGGGGTTTGCTGAATAGATAACAGGCTTACTACAGATAACATAGTTTAATTCACGAAAAAATAATCCAGCGTGGCCTTTTTACACCCACTATACTACGTATAATTACAATCCAAATCTCCCTTTGTGTGACCATTCAGCATACATAAGTACCATTCATCGAAAAATGTGAGCCAAAACCTTCCGTGGTTATTTGTCCTATTCTGGAGCATCTCACAATCACTTCTAATAGCATCAGACTCTGTGCATACCTTTTTACACATACACCTTGTATTAAAGTCACAAGCTATGACAATTTTGTCTCTACTGTCCTCAGTGTTCCAATCCACTTGCAATTCCAAAAGGGTATCAAAGAATTTCTCAGTGAGCACACCAACCCGGGGGATCATATACATAACAACCAGTGTTCTCTCTTTACCGACCTCTGGAAGAATCTCTACGGCCATGATGTTATCCTGACACCCAATCCGCTCAGCTCTATTAGTAGACCATGAGTTTTTACCCCTATTATCATCCCACCAATAGGTCTGCTGGGATTCCCTTTTTTGTCAGTATTTGGAAGATCTGAAAGCCGTCGACTGAAAAACTAGTTCTCATCAGCGTTTTCTGCATTAAAAATACATCAAAATCAAATCAATAGAATCAGAACCATTGATCAAATGAGTAAACCCATGTGTATTCCATGTAGCCAATGCATACTGGGAAAATACAATATATTTTTGAGTAAATCCATGCAACAATAGTTTTCACTGACAAAAAGTTGTTGGGAGGTAAGCGCCACAGGGCACTGCAAATCTGCAATGCTATCTTAGTTTTCAGGGCATTGACATGCTCTGGTTGACGTCAAGGGTCAGATGAGCATGTTCACTAAAGGGTTTGCATGCTCAACCTTCCACTTGCCTCTCTCTGGCTGGACATCACCAACACAGAAAAGAAGAAGGTATCTCCATTCACGGCATTGTGATGTCTCGCCCCTTGCTCAAACCTGCCGCCCTGCAGTGCGAGCAGTTTTGAAAAGGACTAGTTTCTCTTGAAGGTGAGGCTCTCCAAACAGAGTGTCATTACCTCCACGTCCACTCTTCCTCGTCACAGTACTTACCTCATGAGGCCCCTGCCTCCGACACAGGACCTTCTTCTATTTCTTTAAATCCCTATAACTCCTCCCCCACATCCACGTCACACAGTTTAACTTTTCCTGCCTCCGGCAGGTTGGACTTTTCTTCCCGGTGCCGGGCACTGGGGAGCACCGATTGCTGGCCCCTTGGGGGGGCTGTGTGGCGCGGCCCTCGGCTCCCTCATGTGCAGCGCTGCTCCTGGGCCCCCTGCGGGGCTTGGGGTCACAGTTGAGCCGGATTGCCTCGCTCGGTTCTTTGCTGGGCTCCGGAACGCAGCATGAGCATTGTGTCCCGGGTCCTGCACGCCCCGGGGAAGGTAAGGAGAGGGGAGGACTGAGCTTGATGTTTTTCCCCTCTCCTCCTGTTTTGGCCATCTTGATTCGACAGACCGTTTCCTCATGCTCTGTGTACACATTTTTATTGGAAATAATGGCAAGCACTTGGCAGTATGGGCTAGCCTTCCCTTTCGTTGTGAGGCCTCTCTTTTTTCTTGTTGTGGGGTGACAGTGGCAGAGAGTCTTTGAAAGTGCGGGGGCTCTGTTCTGTCGCAGGCATGCCACATACCACCTGCTCCTCAGACACACACAGCCAAGGATGCACCGGATGTTAGCTGCATTCTCTGGGGGAAGGTAAGGAGAGGGGAGGACTGTGCTTGATGTTTTCCCCTCTCTTGCTGGTATGGCCATTTTGACTCCTTCGACAGGCCGTTTCCTCATGCTCTGTGTACACATCTTTATTGGAAATTATGGCAAGCAGTTGGCAGTATGGGCTAGCCTTCCCTTTTGTTGTGAGGCCTCTCTGCTTCTTGTCGTGGGGTGACAGTGGCAGAGAGTCTTTGAAAGTGTGGGGGCTCTGTTCTGTCACAGGCATGTCACATACCACCCGCTCCTCAGACACAAACAGCCCAGGATGCACCGGATGTTGGCTGCATTCTTTGCGTGCAGCCTGTGAAAACAGCGCAGATTTGGACACGTCTGCAAGCAGCCGGAAGGGTACCGGCCTGGCATAGTCTACACTTCGGGTTCGAGTCTCAGCGGTGCTGACTCAGCCCTTCATCCTTCCTAGACCGACGCATTGGAACAATTTAAAGCATGGGGCTACCAGCTACTGGATACAAGCCTCAAGGCACCTCTCAGTCATGTGGCGAGTTAGTGATGTGTTTGGGTCTGTGCTAGCTATAGAAGCAGACACCTTGTCCTGTCCTCTTCCTCTGAACTGCGCGAGGAAGGCCAAAGGAGATGATTTTCTTTTCCCTTGTCCGGCATGGAATTATAGAAAATGCACCATGGAAGTAACGGCCATGCAGGGGGTTCTCAGTGTCTATTCTTTTAGGGACTAGGGCCTCCGGTGTCGACGTGTTGCTTTCACGCCTCCTCTCAGACTTGTGGTAAGTGATATGGCACATGGTGGCACATGTCTGTGCTTAGAGGGGTTCTCAGGGCCCTTGGTGCCGGTGGAGGGGATGTCACTTCAGTGGGTTTTTCTAGTATAGGCATACCCCAGTTAGGGGGTTGCCTTTGATGTCTGCTATCCGGGATGGATTGCTTTGCCCTGCTTTGTGACAGTACTCTGCCTTTTTGACACCAGCCTGGTGGCTCCTCTGTCGGCTGAGGGGGCCATGGTCTGCTGGATTTCTGGGCTGTCCTGTATCTTCCTTTTGATAGGTCGGATCTTTTTGTGGGCTGACAAGCATGCTGTTATATTGTGGCGCAGACCTGCTTCAACATCCTGTGATTTTCCTCTGGTGCAAGTGCAGTGACTGGCGGTTTTCCCTGGCTCCTCGTCTCTATCTTCTCGGAGGTGTTTGGGACCAGTGGGGTTCGGCTCTCTGGATAATGGGCTCCTTCCGGAGGCGGGGGGGGTATCAGTTGCCATTCCTGTCTCCTCCTGTCCAGGTTTGCATGGTTAGGACTTTGGTACCCAGCACACAGTCCAGTTAGTTGAAATGGGATCCGTTCTCTCTGAATGGTTGTGGGTTACCGTCTTGCCCGTCCCTCTCCCTGTTCAGGGTGAAGTTTTCTACTTGCGGGTGTTCCTGGTCCCTATGCCTTCTAGGATGTGTCACCTGCTTATGGGTCTCAAGGCCCTGCACTGCTTGTCCGGACGGAACGCTTCAACGTGGGGGATTTGCGGAACGTACTCTGGATGTTGTGCAGGGGGGGAGCTTGCTGGCTGTTCTGGGCTGGGTTCTCAGAAGGCAGTATGTCTCGGCTCGCCTGTTGCTGAAGTTACGGGGCATGTGGCGTCTTGCGTGTTTTCCAGTTCCTTGAGCCCGTATTCAGTTACGTCCCCTGGTGTCTTATACTCTCTCCCACTGGCTCCCGATGTCTCGGCTTTCGTAGTTTTGTTTTCAGTGTCCCCAGTGCTGCGAGTCTCCCTGCTATGGTGGTGGGGGGTTCCAGGTCTACATGCTGAGGTGTGCATGGTCCTTCCTCCTGTGGCCTCTCTTACTACTGACACCAGCAGAATGGGTTGGGGGGGTCTGCATTGGGGGTCCTCTCAGCTCAAGGGTTGTGAGATCTGGGGAGAGCCGGCGATCATCCAATTGGCAAGAGTTGTGCCATTATCCAAGTTCTGGTGTACTTCGAGGAGTTGCTGGACGGTCTGCGGTTTTAATCCGATCGGACAATACGACGGTCTTGGCATATGTCAACTGCAAAAGGGGTTTCCGGCCGCTCCTTGAATGCTCTGGCAACGCTGATAGGCGCCTGGGCGGAATCTCATCTGGTGTCTCTGGTGGCCTCACGTATCAGAGGGGTGGACAATATTCAAGTGGATCTTCTCAGATGCCGGCTTCACTCCTCTGGGGAACTGGTCCTGTCGGCCCAGGTCTTTGCGGTGACCTGTGTCAGATTAGGGTCCCCAGTTCTAGACCTGTTTGCATCCCCGGCCTCAGCAGAAGTTCCCCCCCTCTGCTCTCGGTTTCAGTCTGAGGGGATTGGGGGATGGACGTCCTCTCTGTACAGTGGCCTTGGGGTTTTCCTTTATGCCTTTCTGCCTATTCCCCTTCTGCCCCGGGTGGTTTGGTGCATCAGTGTGTCCAGGGTGACTGTGTTGTTGTTAGCTCCGTTCTGGGCACGCCAGAGTTGGCTCCCCTCTCTGTTGGAGCTTCGGTCGTAGGAACCTTTGCTGGTTCTGAGGTGGCCGTGTCCCCTTCAAGGGGATCGGCAGTTGGAAGTCCACCGGATGCAATGGGCAGTGTGGCTATTGCTCAGTCTAGGTTGATAACTACAGGATCTGAGAACCTCTGAGATGAGTCCATTATGGATGCTCTTAGACCCCCCACTCTGAAGGTCTTCGGCAGGCATTTGGGCCATTTCCGAGACTGGTATGGGTGGTCTGGGATCCCTCCCCTGCGTTCTGGCCTCTCTGCTATCCTTCAATTGCTCCAGAAGGGGTTTTGACAGGGACCTGGCAGTTTTTTTCCAGGCTTCGGTCTCGGTGGGCCTCCATGAAATTCCTTTTGGGGGACTCTGATGGTCACTTGGATGGGGAGGTGTTGGTGGGGACGCCGCTCCAGGGTTTTTCTTCTTCCCGTCATTGTGCTGATAAAGGTATCTCCCCCTTGTATTATGGTTCCTTCAAGGGCCTCCTTTTGAGCCCTTATCCGGAATTGATATCAAACGTCTTACACTGAAATCTGCTTTTCTTATTGCCCCTGCTTCTGCCCGTAGGCTTGGGGAGATTGGGGCTTTCTTATGTCACCCTCCTTTCCTGAGGGTGCTTCCAGACTCGGTGGTGCTGAGGTGTGGTCCGAAGTTGCTTCATTAAGTTGTATCTCGGTTTTCACGCCTCTCAGGATCTGGTTCTCCCAGACTTCTTTCATGATCCGAGAATGCCTGAGGAGGTGGCTGGGCTTAACATTATGTCCGGCGGGACGTGTTGGAGTATTTGGCTAGGTTTGCTTTTTTCAACCAATCTATAGTCTTCTGATTGCTTGTGGTCCGGCGGGGGCTGGGCATAATGCATCTGTGGTTTCCATTTTCCGGTGGTTCCGGGTTGTGATCTCCAGGTCCAATGTGGCTTCTGGCCTGCCTGTGCCTGCGCACGATCAGGGGCGGTCCGCCAGGGGTTTGGCGGCTTCCTGGGCCGATGCAAGGAGGGTTTTCTCTGCAAGAGATTGGTATGGCTGCTGCCTTGGCTGGTCTAGGCATTTTCATCAACCGCTATGGGTTGAGTTTCTCCCACTCGGGGGGTTGGTTCCTTTGTGGTTGGAGTTTTGTCTGTGGGGATGTGAATTAAGAGTTATTGTGGGTGTGTGTTTTGCTGCACTGTTTTTGGCTCTGTGTCTCATTGGGACCTTTTCCCCGTTGCTGCTTTGGTATACCTCATGAGGTAAGTACTGGGACGAGGAAGAGTGGATGTGGAGATAATGCTTTGATTACTTACTGGTAGTCTTCATTACTCTTAGTCCTACTCTTCCTGGTCACAGTACTGACGACTCTCCTCACCCTCCCTGTGGGGAACGTCCCATGCTCCGGCTTGGTAATATGAAACTGAGTGACGTGGATGTGGGGGAGGAGTTATAGGGATTTAAAGAAATAGAAGAAGGTCTTGTGTCGAAGGCAGGGGCTTCAAGAGATAAGTACTGTGACGAGGAAGAGTAGGAATAATTAAGATTATCGGTAAGTAATCAAAGTAATATTGCCTTTGCCCATAGAATGTCTATGGCACTGCTCCAGTACCACAAATGTACCTTTCGAGCTCCGAGGAAATAATAATCCCAGAAGATGGTGAAGAAGAGGAACAGCACACAAGATAACTGAAAGAACCCGACCCATCCCAGACTGCCTTATTCTAATCAGATTGTGCTTGTCCAATTCAATTTTTTCCCGGTTGTAGTTCTAGCGTGCTACTGGAAAAAAAAAACTTGTATCACAATGCAAAGAGAAAACAACACTTGACAAGCAGCTTTGGATTGCACTGGGACATACACACGCCCACCCTCTAAAGACCCAGTGTTGGGTCAAGTATCAGCAGAACAGAGAAACATTATGGCAGCCTAGCAAGCGCCTGTGCACGGTTTGGGTCTACTTGGTCGAAAATATTTGACCTTTTCCAATTTTACCTAATTTTTTGGGGTCTTTTTTTTGGGTCGAAAATGCAGGGGGAGACCCCCCACAAATGCCTCGCCACTTCCTCCCACCCTAGCCTACTCCTTTACCCCTCCCAATATATTTAATTTGGTCAAATCGAAAAGGTCAAATGTTTTTGGATCAAGTATGCTAATACACGGCTGGGCATAATGGACAAAAACATCACCGGCCGAAGGGGAAAACGGTTTCTTTCCACAGCGGTCGGACTGATCAAGCGCAACATAGCGCAACTTTGGGGGGTCACCCGAGTGTCCAGCGGTGGCCCAATGAGCCGCTGATGTAGATATCTGTGCGGTATTGGAACATGGTGTATACACTGCACGTGGCTCTCCTGCCAAAGCCACAAGGATCTGGGGTAACTGGCAGGAGGGACAAGAATAAAGGTTTTCTGAGCTGTGAAATTTCAATGTGTGGGAAGGGCGACGACTTAATGTGACCTGTCTACGTTAATATCTATAGCTAAAAATGTTAGAACTTGTACTCGAAAGGCGGTGAGTTGTTTGTGTGTGGTTCTATGTTCATAAAACAATAAACATTATTTTATTTTTAAAAAGTATTCCAATACATCTGTGTACTACTTCAGGAATCCCGTTTGTTCGCAGCTGCAGGGAATCTGCGGGTGTATGCGTATTTGGGGATGGAAACAGGGATCAAGTCGAGGGTACACGCTGGGGACAGAGTCCACCCACTTTTTTCAGAGAGTGGACTCAGTTCCCCCAGCTAAAATGAGAAACATTGAATGTCCTCTTTTAATTTATGAATTAAAGCCGACCTTGGGGATCAAACTGTGCAGTCGTCAGCTTTGCAAGCTGGACATTTCACCACTGCACTATATAACCTGATGAAAAATAACAAACAACTTAAGGTGAAATGTCCCATTTCGGTAATGGTTGTTGGAGTTTAAAACATGCACACCTTTAAACGTTTTCAAAAACACTATTAGAAGAAAATATCCTCTCTTGGTTGTGTGTGTGTGTTGATTTTATGAAAGGCAAATGCTGTCATGTCCAATTTGGGTGTTTATGCAAAGCCAATTTAATTAAATATGCATATATACCTTGATATGATAATTTCTGGCGATATCACATCCCACTGCGTTTGTTGATGAGTCGGACACTTTAATTTTTAGAACTTGACCCGTGGATGGAAACACATTTTTGTCTCCTTTGTCCACGTGTTGGTCTTGATTCTTACTCTTGCTTCTTCTATGTTGGTGACATACCCCTGTTTATGGTTTTAGAGACCTAGGACCTCATTCCGAGATTGGAGGTAGCCATGTGGCTGCCTCCAATACCGGGTCCGGCACTGGTCTTGTTCAATGGGGACTTCCCGGTGCATTCCGGCCCTGGAGGGACCGGTTAGTCCCCATTGTACAAACCATTCCCCATTCCCATTTGAGCCCGCATAGGGCTCAATGGGAATGGGGAGGGCGCTAATAGCGGGCTCGCGACTAGCAAGCCCGTTATTAGCGCCCTGGTCCCTTAGCGGGACAGGCAAAGGACGTGTGGTCAGACCACACGTCCTTTGCGGGTCCCGCTAAGGGACCTCGGAATTGGGCGGTAAGGGATTACCGGCACCGGTCTCCTTACCGGTGCCAGTAATCCCTTACCACCCAACTCATAATGACCCCCCTAGTCCTCCTAACCATGTAGGGCTCCACTTGGTCTGTCGAGACCAGGGTCATTCTGTCACAAAAGGTGCAGTTTAGCCAGCTCCTGGGCCTGGTGGGTCAGTGGCACCCCTGGCTCCATGGATCCAGCCCAACAAGGAGCGGAGATCCAGAGGGACCTCCCTGAAGCCCTAGATCTGAATTTGATGTGTGTCGTGTTAAGAAAGCTCTTAAAGCACACGTGTTTCATACTCAGTTTGATTGCTCATTTTCGTGCCTGGACTTTCAGTGTGCTTCTGGTGATTTAAGCGCTCTAATGCCTTTCACTATAAGGCGCTATAGAAACATGCCATAGCATAACAACAAGAAAAGGTGCTGTGAGGATAACAGGGATTCACGTTTATAGGGGGAAACAGTTTGCACTTCTGTGTGCATTTGATAGTTTTCATTTTGTTTCCATTACAGCAAGATCACCTCCTTTGACACGTCAGATCCAGCGCATATTTGTTTCTCGGAGTACAAGCGTGGCGATATCAGTTTGCGTAGCAGCCCGTATCCTTGACCGATGGCGGTAATAGCTGTCAAGGGAACTGCTCTGTACACCTGTACAAAGTGCTACAAACAGTATCTCTTTCTTATCAAGGACAGATTGTGCGTTCTCACTTTCCCTATCCTCTTTCAAAGACTCAGCCAAAAGAGGAGCTGCGTTCTGCCGACTGAGGAGAAAGAGGGGACAGGGTTCAAGGTGGCCATCCGCAGCTAAAGGTGAAACGTGTCGAGATAGGGCCAATATAAGCCCTCATTTAGAGGCGTATTTTGTCGAGTAAAGCCTTGTAGACGGTGCAAGGCCCCTATACTGAGATATGCTTAAAGGTAGTAAGGAAAGATGCATATATACATTGGCTGCATGATGTAAGACAAGTTTTGCCTTATGAGGTAGAGAAATGCAAGTGCCAGGACAGGGCACAGATATACTCTGTGTTAAGCAGCAAACATACAGCGCATGTTAACATGTAATTACAAAGACCGTTGTCAAATGCTTAGCACCAAGAGGCCCACGGGATTGGTACGTTTTGAAATAAAAAAAAAACAATGTCAACATTTTTTGACAATCAGGTCCCAAGTCTTTTTCTCCATGCTTCAGTCGCTAGTCAGGGTGGGAGAGCTGTCTCCATCCGAGCAGCCTTAGTATGCAATTCTTTGGTTATACGGGATTTTACCACCACAATTACAGAGCAGTACATTTCATCGTGGACAAAACACCGAATTATTATCATTATTTTCTAATTTGAGGGAGTCTCCACCAGCCCCCATTTTTTTACCCTTATGATGCCACCCCAACCCACCCCCGACCCATTTTAGCCCCTTTACCCCACTACTCTTTGTTTATTTAATTAATGCTTGCAGTGTTTCTCAGTATTGTGGTCTGCTCTGAAATGTACCACTCTGTACCGTTTAGATATATTTGGCCTCATTACACGGATGGCGGTGGACCAAGGTGCTATTAGTGCCTTGGTCCATGCCGGTAAAATACCGGCACCGCCTTGGTGGAAAGGGGAATTACCGCCCTATTCCAAGGTTGGTGGGGCGGTAATTCCCCCTTCCCCATTCCCATTTTTGCCCCATAGGGCATAATGGGAATGGGGAAGGTGCTAATTACGGCACCGCAAATTGCGGTACCATAATTAGCTCCCTGGTCCCTTTGCGGGTTGGTTTTTAACGCCTGCAAAAAGCAGGCGTTAAATTCCCCAGCCCGCAAAGGGACCTCGTAGTAAGGCGGGAAGGGTTTACCGGTACCGGTAAAATACCGGTACCGGTAAACCCTTACCGCCTACCGTGTAATGAGGCCCATTGACTGGATACCAATTCTTTGCCTGACAACATTTCCCTCACATCGAATTACTTGATATTCAGGCTTCTATCTTATAACTCATTTCTTCCCTGATAATATATCATCCGTTGTTTCGCTCACTATAGGCTGCTAGGATTTTTTGTGTGCCAAAATGACTTTTTAAGATGAACAATGAGCTCTGGAAAACCACCAACTTATAATACCAGCTGGAGAGCCGCCATCGTTTAGAGAGCTGGCTTCCTTTGGTGGAATCTGTCTGCAGGATTCCCAGCACTGTTAGGCAGGCTACCAGGAGTACCGAGCAGCATTGGAGGCATAGACCACCAGCTTAGAGGGCGTGGTGACAACTTCCCCAGTATACCGGCATCCTCGGGATTCCAACCACATTGCTGTGCTTGTGTAGATATGATACTTTACATTAAAACAAAACATTCAAATCTAGTGACAAAGGTGACGTTATGTTTGCAGTGCAAAATCAACCCCAAGAAATTGGTCTGTCATTGTTTTTGAAGTACAGCCTTTTTGAACCAACCATAGTCACTGCCACACAGTGCTCATGATGCCACAAAGGTAGACACAAGCAGCTTGCACACACTCCCCACATCATACAGGACTTCAGCAAAGAAAACCAGTTAAAAAAACGACCCCAATATAGTTAGGGTTATATGAAGTTTAATGCGCGGGACTAAAAAAACACAAAATAACCGTAACTGTAAAAATGAACGTGAAGACCAGATTTTCTATATCAATCAGCACGACGAGAGAGACGTCATGAGCAGTGGATAGTGGCGGGCAAGTTATGACTGCTTTACAATCGTGGTGGCTGAGTTAGAGTTTCTTTAGAAACTGACTGGTGAATTGTTGGGGTTTTTTTTTTTTTGTTTGGCCACAACCTTAACACTCACGTAAGAACTGTTTTATGATTAATTTTAACATTTCTTTTAATCAAAACTTAACCATAACGTTGAAATTCTGTGCTCATAAGAAATCTGTACTTTCTGCAGAAAAATCAGATTTGGGCTGTCTGTACATGAGTAAGTCAACTACAGTATCAAATCAATTCCCGACTGAGGGTCCCTGCTACTCAGGAAACAGAGCAACTACCTGCCATTGTAACTAAACATGACTTCTGCGACTAATGGCATTTGCAAAACAAGAAGAGAAACTCCCATCCACTTACCTGATATGAAGCGGGAGAGAGAAGGGACAAGCACTGCAGCACCAGTGGCACTTCAGTGTGTACCGTTTAAAAGCAGGGGTACCGCGGAACGCCAAGAAAACGTGCTACAGAAAAGATGGTGCTACCCACCAGGAACGTGTATGAAACCTCACGGAAAATACCAGAGCCATACTAATAATGTTATAATGAGTACAATTAGAGGCATCCAAGGTAATAACCAATCAGATTTGAACATTCAGACAAGAATGGGGAATACATTTATTAGAGGCAGTGATAGGAACACCATCCCAACTTAGAAACTTTAAAAAGGTAGGGAAGGAGGCAGAAGGAGAGAGAAGGCTGGAGGAGACTGATGTGTTTATATTTGCTTTCCTAGAGGAGAATCCGGAATGCTTGACAGAGGATCCTACCGACCGGGCTGGAAGTGGTCCAGGCTTGGTGACCCTACAAGAAGCAAGTCAACAGGGTGCTTGTGAAAAACTTGCCTCATCTTGATCAAATTGGAAAGCCTTTAGCCTGGGGTATCCACCAGCAACCCCAAGGAAACCAGTAGCAAGATCTGACTAATTGCAGGAGGATGTCATAACATCAGCTGCCTGACACAGACCCTGATGAGGGATGGGAAATACCCATCTCTTCAACTATGAAGTCTACACCTGTGAATCCTGAGGTCAGCAGGCACCTGCTATGAATCCTGAAAAGCCAAGGTCCTGGGGGGACCTGTTGTGAATAATAAGAAAGCCAAGGTCCATGGGTGACCTGTTGTGATTCCTGGAAAGCCAAGGTCCTCGGGGGACCTGTTGTGTATCCTGTAAAAGCCAAGGTCCACGGGGGACCTGTTGTGAATAATAAGAAAGCCAAGGTCCATGGGGGACCTGTTATGAATCCTGGAAAGCCAAGGTCCAGAGGGGGCCTGTTGTGAATAATAAGAAAGCCAAGGTCCATGCGGGACCTGTTGTGGATCCTGGAAAGCCAAGGTCCTGGGGGGCCTGTTGTGAATCCTGGAAAGCCAAGGTCCATAGGGGACCTTTTGTGAATAATAAGAAAGCCAAGGTCCATGCGGGACCTGTTGTGAATCCTGGAAAGCCAAGGTCCATGGGGGACCTGTTGTGAATCCTGGAAAGCCAAGGTCCAGAGGGGACCTGTTGTGAATAATAAGAAAGCCAAGGTCCATGCGGGACCTGTTGTGAATCCTGGAAAGCCAAGGTCCTGGGGGACCTGTTGTGTATCCTGTTAAAGCCAAGGTCCATGGGGGATCTGTTGTGAATAATAAGAAAGCCAAGGTTAATGGGGGACCTGTTGTGAATCCTGTTAAAGCTAAGGTCCAGGGGAGAACTGATATGAATCTTGAGGAATCCCAGGTCCACGAGGGACCCATTTTGAATCCTGAGGAAGCTAACGTCCAGGAGGGACCTGTTGCCAATCCTGAGAAAGCCAAGGTCCAGGAGGCATCTGTTGTGAATTCCGGGAAAGATAAGGTCCAGGAGGGAAAAGCTAACAATTTTGAGAAAGCCCTGGTTCAGAGAGGGACCATTGTAAATCTTGAAGAAGCTAAGGTCCAGGAGGGACCAGTTGTAAAACATGAGAAAGCCAGGGTCTAAGAGGTGTCTGTTGTGTATCCTGATAGAAGGTTAAGATCTGTGTCAAAGACCTGTTGTGAATCTTGTGAAACCTGTAAGTTTGAGAGGAGCCTGGAACCAGAAGTCTGAAGCCCTGAGAGAGTACATATGCTACAAGGGTGAAAATAGAGACACATGAGACAAGAGACCAAACTGTGAGTAACTGCTACAAGAACCTTCCGAGAAGATTACCTATGCTTTGTTTTATTAGAATAAGGATGGACTTGAAGAGTAGGTTGTGACTTTTGCTTTTGGCAACAGGGCCGGCACTAAGGACTTATAAAGATTATGTTTGTAACTTTTCGTTGGCCATCCTTTTAAGACGCTGCTCTATAGGATAGAGTGTCTCAGGGCGTGACAAGGACTTGTTATTGCAGGTTAAAAAACGTTATGTTGAATGCAGAATAACAAACAACTGAAGGTGTTGGACACTTGGAAAGAAACCCCACTTTACTTTAGTTCACCCTGTACACTGTTTTATCCAAGAAACCCCCACTAGTTGTAACTAAAACCCCCAAGCAGTGTTTACCCAACCTATGTACTAAAATAAAGATGCTTTTCTTGCCACATCACGTAAGTCTCATGTATATTGTTGATTGACCACACCAAAAGTGGTGTCAAAGAGGGATTACTGAGCTTGATACAATGACACCAACCCAATAATGAGATGCTTAATGTGGGAGGCCAAAGTGCCTTTGCACGTCACTTGCTTGGGTCTAGATCTATCTTGCATGGCGACTGACTCATCCAGCCAGGGGAACAGTAGGACAGGCCAACATCAAGACCGGCCTAGGGGTGCAAGTAGCCAGAACACTAACCCCGAGAACTACTACTGTTGTGAAGGTGACGTTTGCACAATTGCGTTTTTTCTTTAAATCGGGCAAATCAGCCCTATCACTGGTAGATTTTGACACTATTTTGGTCCCATGCTGAATACAGAGCTGATGTTTAGCATTTCACCACTAGGTGGCTCCTTGCTATTCCACAGGGTGAAAGCACCCACACCTTCACATGCTGGCCAAGGCCACTGGTGTGCTTTGAGTGAGCCAAGAGTGTAATGCAGGCATAACTTCAAGTGCATAGGCTTTCAGGCACCTGTTGCTCTCTGCAGCAGTGGCTGTGGGGTTCAAACATGAGTGGTCCACCCACGATTTAGAGGTCTTCAAAGGACTTTTCAGAGTGATCTCAAAGTACTGCATACTTCCTGTTCGAATAAGACAAGGCAATGGGCCTCATTCCGAGATTGGAGGTAGTCATGGTGCTATTTGCGCCATGACTGCCTCCAATAACGGTACCGGCACCAGTCTCGTTCAATGGGGACTTACCGGTGTAGTCCGACCTTTGCGGGACCGGTAAGTCCCCATTGAAAAAAACCATTCCCCATTCCCATTTGAGCCCCCATAGGGCTCAATGGGAATGGGGAAGTAGCTAATAACGGTACCGCAATTTGCAGTACCGTTATTGGCTCTGATTTCCCTTAACGGATCCCGTCCATAAAGCCGGGTCAGGCCAGGCATTAAAGGAGGGACCGGCTAAGGGAACTCTTAGTAGGGTGGTAAGGGATTACCGGCACCAGTCTCCTTACTGGTGCCCGGTATCCCTTACCGCCCTACTCGTAATGAGGCCCAATGACTTGCATTAGCTCCTTTCCTGGGTTTCCCAGTGTCATTCATACTGATTTAGCCAAATGAGCCGTAAACCCAGAAAGCCTCACATGTGTATGGAATTCGTCTACCAGTGATGGTATTGAAGAAAAAGGCTTGGCGCACCAAGATATACTTGGCAAATAGCCCTAGTTTGTACAACTGCCCTCCCACTGTGATTTTCTTAATATCTCAATTTTTCACAGTAGACCCTCTACAGGGGTTCCACTACTATGACACACAATAAAGGGTATACTGGGAAACACTACCTTGTTATCCTATGAAGTGTAAACTGATGTGACCTAAGCCCATTGGATACAACACTTGCAACAGGATTAGAGAATAGGGCACTTATCTAGCCTCTCCAATTTTCTCCCACTCTTATTTGACACTATACCTCATTCAGAACCCTGCAGATCCAATACAATGTTTTCTCCTCCCCCTCTCTCTCTCTCTCTTGTTCTCTCTTGGGAAGGCTATCCGATTAAAAAAAAAATTGAATTGTGTCTGCACCCTGCCTGCCTCTAATGAACACCACCTGATCATGATGAACTCATTTAGGGAGATACACCTCCAGCAGATACACCTCCAGCCTTGAAGTCAACACCCTTCCCAATATTATAGCATCTCCATTCAGCAAGGAGATCGACTAGTATGAGGCATAACCATTTCAATTCCTCTCACCTTTTGGTATGACTGAAATAATGCCAAGAAACATCTTATCAACCCTTTACATCCCAGTTCACCAAGAGAAACAACTTGCCCATAATGATCATGGTTACTTGCGCATCTTTGCAGGCCATATTAAGGTCGCTGCAGCATGCTGGGGCACCACATATTATAAAACCCCTCAGGAAAGGAGGGGTGGTGGAAATAAACAAAAGGTGAGGGTTTGAATTGTCGGGATGCAGTGGTAGATCCTATTCTACCAGACATTAGGAAATTCATGGATCAAGTGGACGTGAGCCAAAAACCATGCACCAGATTAGAAGCAATTGAACTTGAAGATTCCATTGACTTGCAAGGGGTTGCACTACTTCATGAGGATCTGGAAGAACATGTGTTCAACGGCAGAGAACCTCCCGGCCCAAAAACAAATAGCTTACATAATATGCCTGATAGTCAGAAAAAAAGAATTGGGAAATCCTGGAGGCCCAATTATGATCATAAGCTCCTAATGCCAAGAAGTCAGATATGCTGAAGCAGGCTACTGAATTGGGAATTTCAATTACGTTTGAAAACCTTTTTTGTTCCTCATCACAGTGCTCAATAACTCAATAATTAGGCATGCTATCTTGGATCTCTTCAATCAAATAGTACCAATCTGCCTTATGGTGTCAGACTCATCAGCACAGCTTCATGAGACTTGGTTACGAAATCTCTAGATGTTTGAAGAATATAAGCAATGTACACAAAGGTTGACATGATGTCACACGAAGATCTGTGTGGCAAGATAAAGTTACCAAGTATACATCAGAAGACAAACTGATGATAGCGATCTCTCAAGAAGGTACACGGAATCAGTGGAGTAACTTTGCTGAAAATGTTGGGGGGACATGACATCTGAAGAAAAGATGCCCCATCCAAATGAATGGGGACAAAATGGTGTGCCATGAAAGTTGGGGGGGACAAACACCCCTGTCCCCCCCTAAAATTACGCCAATGCACGGAATGCCTACTTGCAGAGGAATGAAGGAAATATGAATACCAGGTCACACAAGGAGGAGGACTGGTCTTGGTTGGCTGGCACACTCCAGCACCATATCCTCTGTAGACCCTAACAGTTGTCCCACTGTCATATCATGGAACACTAAAGGTCACTCTCAATATGGGAGAAATAGGGGTTGGAGGGTATGATGGAGGATTGTGCTGTTGTTGGGTTGCATGAAATCCATCATTTTCGATGTAAGAAACACCATACATAACTTGGCAGTTAAGGGGCCTAAAGGCAGGCCAAATGGTGGGTTATCCTGAGTGTGCTTAATTCCTTTGACTTTGTGAAAATCGAGACAGGAAGCGAATACCTAATAGTGGGACCGATTTCTGGAAATGTGTTTGGCAACTGTAAAAAAAACACTTTGAATGAATCTTTTTGACCATGGATGGAGCAAAGTGTTAAAGCTTATGAACGCCAGTGACACAATATGTAATACTGATCTTATTGATTTGAATACTCCTGTTTTGGTAATGGGTGATTTTAACGCTAAACTTCTGAGTATTGAATTGTATGAATCAGAAGAATTTTAGGGAATTCCACTAGCGACATTGAAACAAGTGGTGTATAATGAAAAAGGATGTTGCTGGCTTAGGTTCTTACAAAGCTTACAACTCACCATGCTTAATGATAGGACTAACAGCAACAATCCAGGGGCATATACCAGGGGTAGCACCTCTAGTTGCTCCACGCTAGATTACCGCTTTGTGTCGACTTGGTGTTTTTGCTTTGTTACAAGTCTCACTGTTGAACATTGCCACAAAAGAGGTCATCACCTTTTGATTTTAAACAGTGAACACCAGGGGGGGAGAAGATAGATAAAATAGGGGAGATTGTGCCTAATACAGCTGGTAACTGCATTAAGTGGAAACCAAGAATCATGACAAAAGCCAGTGAACTGGTTTCTATGAAGGGAGCGGAGTTTCTCAAAGATATTGATCTGCAAAAGGTGGCTATACATCTACCTTCCATGATTACAGTAGGGAATTACACTAAAGGTAATGAGGTTCCTCTGATTGCCCGATCTGAACATTTTGTAGCACAAGTTATGGAGCATTACTTTCCTTCAAGAACAGGGCATACGAACATGTTTGATTAGAGGATACAGGATAGAAAAGGCCTTGAGAATTGATATTAAAAAAATATGCGGCCCGTGGCATCCTCATTGGAGACCATAAGGAGTATTACGGATGTCAAGTGGAAGGAATGAAATTGGCTACGCAATTTAAAGAGCATCCAACGCTGTGAAATGTGGCAGGTTTTTTTAAAGATCTGTAAGACAAATGACTCACAGGGTTTTTGGCAATGTGCCAACAGTCATCTGGTGTAGGGACGGGCAGTGGGCTGTGCTTCTGAGGTACCCTGGATTCAGCACATAAAAGCCACCTTGGGGAAACACCTTGACATTAAAGCTTGTCAGGGTGACCAGTCTGTTAAATAATTTGACTGAAATTGATTTGGTTAATCTTATCCAAAGTAGCAAGGGATCACATGCTATCCCAGACGGGGTGTGTAACTTACTCATGAAACGTAATCCTGCCATGTGGTGCAGAATCCTTTTTACTGTATTCTCAAGCATTAGTGTGACTAATAAGATCCTGGCAACTTGGCAAAATAGTATCCTTGTTCCCATCCATAAACGAGGTGAGACTTCAGATCCTAGTAATTACACATTCTTGCGACATTGTATGTCTCATCAAAACTATACGCTCAACTTCTTCGTGATTTAGAGTGGGCCTTGCAGAACTCAATTTTACCTTATAGTCAAATTAGAGTCCATAAATGGTGTTCCACTTTGGATAACATCAATGCTTTGTCAGGGTGGTGGAGGGCGCCTGGAGTTTATGGGGGTGCTGTATATATGTGACCTTTATAGATTGCAGTGCTGCCTTCGACAATGTGGACAGAAATTAGCTGTGGATGAAGTTGCAAAGTTGGGGAATCCCAGCTGGACTCTTAAACTTTATTATCAAAATACAACTGTCAAAGTTAGACTAGACCAGTTGGGATGTCTCACAGAGGCCATTCCAACCTGAACCAGGCTGAAGCAAGGGTGAATTCTTGCCCCAATGCTTTTCAACCTGTATCTCATGGACTTGTCAGATTATCTACAAGAATACAAGAAGGCGATCTATCTTTCCCTAAATTGGGGGTGGGGGGGTTTGTAAAACCCCCCTGGTAGGGTTTACTTGGATGACCTTCTGCTAATGGGTAAATCTCCCCGGGGATTGCAGGTGCTCATTGATAATCTGGCCACATTTGTCAATTCACATTATCTAAAGATCAACATTGATAAATCCAAGACTATGATATTCAGAAAACCTAATTAGAAGAAAGGAAACCAATTTACATGGAAACTGAACGGTAGTAGCGTGGACAGTGTTACACCAATGCAAATATCTTGGAGTGTTGATTGGTCAACATCTTTCTTGGAGACCCCAATTAGAACACGTAGAGATTGTGGCTAAACAAGAAGTCAGAGGAATTAAAATATTTGCTAAACATCATGCGGGCCATACTGTTGACTGTGATTCAATATAGAGAATTGGAAAAATAGAGGCCATTTGCCTTAGATTGTTGCTCAATTTTCCTAAGAATCTTCCTATCGAATATCTAAGACACAAATGTTTAATCAGCTCTGTGGACTTCCGTTTGCGAACAAGAAGAATTTAATATTATTGGTGACTCACCAATGCAGCCGATCATACCCTCATAAAATATCTAGCGGAAGAGGCGTGCACAATGAATGAACTTTCTAAAAGAATGTTCATTTCGTCCATGGTGAAAGAAACAACCTTATGGAGCAATAGACCAAGATTCGAAAAAAACACGATTTCTGAGAGTAGACAAAAAATCTATTGAAGACGGAATTGA
Organism: Ambystoma mexicanum; assembly: GCF_040938575.1. NCBI lineage: Eukaryota > Metazoa > Chordata > Amphibia > Caudata > Ambystomatidae > Ambystoma > Ambystoma mexicanum. Next base: position 970,120,900 of record NC_090928.1, read on the forward strand.
ACAGTGTGGATAGGTTGCAGAATTTAGTGAACTTTTCAACAAAGAGTAACTCTCAGAATTATTTACAGGAGAAACCTCCACCAGGAAGGATAGCAAGGTATTTTAGGGAATTTTCAAACACCATCCTGAAGGTTGAATATCTGTGATTGAAATTTAACCTGGTGAATACCTTTGAAGTGTTGGGTGCTAGATTGGGGATCTTCAGGAATGACTAAAGGTACAGATTTTGCAAGCAGGCACCTTTGGAGACTGCGAGGCATCTCCTGGTCCAATGTCCTTTTTTTATGAAGGACAGAGTGAGAACGAATAGGGCAGTAGGAAATCGTAATGGGGAAGCCTTAGATGCCTGTGAAGTATGGGAATGTTTTATGAGCGGGGGAGATATCCCTCTGACATATCACTATAAACATATATGGGTGACTATAAAATAATGACTCGAGACCATCAATAATGGTTGTTAGACAGATAGAAGGACTATAAAATGAATTTGTGTATGGTTGCCAGGGTAACAAGGAAAGTTTGGCATTTTTTTGTTATTCTTTTAATTAACTGTTGATAATTGTGCTTATGAGTGGTGGATTTTATTGTGAATTTTATTTAATGTGTGTGACAATAGGAGATGGACATTTTAATGCATGTGCTGTTATAAAAACCCTTTTTTTGGCTGATTATATAACAATTTAAAAAACAAAAAACAATGTATTATTCAATAGTATATGTTAGATGACTGGTGCTTGATAAAAGCAACATAACATAATATAACATAATATAACACAATGGTACAAGCATTCAGTGTGGGATATACATCCATTTACATATTAGTTGCAGCCTCATTACATTCCATGACCATGGGGAGCACCTTCTAATGTGGTTTATCGCCCTTGCACAAGTGTTGCCTTCAAGTGCTGCCTTCAGAACTTTGAGGTGTCCTGTAAGGATTCTGCCTTGCTTGTTGCCTAGGTCAATTTGGTAGGATTTAGGTCCAGAGATTCCAGGGAGTTCAGATCCAAATGAGTCCTTGTTCCCTCTAAAGTTGATGCAAAGGAGTGTTTGGGTCATGCTCCTGTACAATGCATAATTTGTGGTAATCTTCCAAATAATGGTGCCTCGCATATGGAAACAGCCCCCCAGCGTAATTATGTGCTTTTAAGGAAGGATGTGTCTATTATGCCCTCAAAATAAATCATGGGTCCTGGGGCCTTCTTGGAGGTGCCGCCTGTCAAAATTGGGTTAAAATAAATCACTGACATAGAGGTTAGTTGTCCAATGTATTAAACTTTTAAACAACAGGTATGGCATGGCTGGGGTAGTTGAAACAAAGGGGAGTCCCTACAGCTCGCTCGACCTTCCTCCACTCTAGCCCAGTGTCTGTAGCCCCCAGAATATCCCAAATGTATTTGAAAGCATGGTAGCCCCTTCTCTCTGGGTGTTTTCTAATCTCTGAGGGAAACCTAAAGCCTTTTGTCTTTTCTATCTAGCTCCCTCAGGGAATGATTAAATGATCCTCCCCTTTTGTCAGCAGACTGATAGCACTCGGGTTTCTCCGCCAGTCTCTCCCCCTCCCTCTCTCTCTCTACTTCTGATTCTCTCTATATCTATCTCTGTGCTCCCCCTCCAAGATCTTCCTATGCTCCCCCTTTCTCTCTAGCTCCACCCCTCCCCTCTTCTCGAACTCCCTTCACTCTTCTCCCAATTTCTTCACCTCTCTCGCCTCACTCTCCCTCTGTTCTCCCCTCTCCCTCTCTATACTATCAATCCCCTATCTATGCATATGGGATCTGATCTTATCACACTCTCTCCACCTCTGTTCAACTACACCTCCTGCTTCACTCCATCCTCACCACTACTCCCACTACTGCCTTGCACTCTCATCACACCCTCCTACAATAAACCCTCTCTTTGACCCTCATTCTCTCTCTAATTCCACTATACACTTTCTGTGCCCCTCTATCTTTTGCCCTCTCTTCACAAACCACTCCTCATTACACTTCATACAACTGGTGCCACTCTATCCCAGACACAATACTGTACTTGCACTATCACAAAAGAGTATCACAGTGTCCTCAGCACTCGGCTCCACTGTCTGTTCTTCACCTGGTGTCTTGATCCACCACCACTCCACCTGATCTCACCACACACCTCTAAATCTCATCTGTGCTGTTTGGGGTTTTATAACTCAGCATGTCCCTTCCAACACTCCTCACAGCTCTCATTGGACTCCCTATGCACATGCTCCCCTTGGCCAATCTCTGGCTAACCTATCCCTATGGGAGTTCAGACTTCCCTTGGAAGTCTTTAAAAAGGATTTTAGCCTCACGTCCTTTTCATTCTCCATTTGCAGGTTGCTTGTTTTCCATGAGGCTTTTCCTATGCACTGGTGAGTTTTATTTTCAATTGGCTTTCGTTAGGATTTCTATCTCTCTCCTGCTCTTCTGCAATTCCTTTTCACTCTCTGTTAGTTTTCTGCTGCCCGACCTTTCCTGTGAGGTTAGTCTCGTCGGTAGGTTGGGTGTCTCTCCTCTGTTTGGCCGGAAAAATTCCAGTCTATTCCATTCCTGTTCTCGATTGTATTCCTCTGGTTACAGTCTGGGTTGCTTTGTTGCAACAGGTGCATTGTGGGAGTTGTAGTTTTGAAAGAAACCAAATTGAAATCTAGCCAGAAGAGAGGCTGATGGAGATTGCGAAAGAGTCAGAAGTACCAGCAGTACCGGAGTACAGGAGGGCTCTGCACTGACTATCTTTTGCCATTAGAATTACCTTTTCGTCTGCTGTGCATTCCACATGAGTGCCTATATGGCAGTAGTCCTGCGTAATTATCTAGCAGACTCTCCTGGATGCCAACTCGGAGGGTGCTGAGATCTAATAACTCTTTTCTTCTTTATGTGCCTAGGGCCAAGCTGACCATGGTTGCCCAAGGGTCTTTCCCCTATGCGACTCTGAGAAGCTGGAACGCCCTCACTCCTGATCTCACGGTTTGTCGCTCCTGCCAGCATTAAACGTCGATTAAAAATAGCTGTTTTATTTATTTGTCTGTGCAGCCTGCTCCCCACTGATGCTTTGACCCGGGTTGCTTTGTTTTTGTTAGCACTCCAATGCCTGTGAGCCTTATTTTAGCAACTTTATAAATCAAATAAAGTAAAGTAAAAGTAATTTACAGCACTGTGACGAATCTGATGATGTCATAACTCCTTTCCGGGAGGTAGCTTCTTCTCATGTGGCCAGGGGACAGCAGCCACTACCTGATCCTGACCCTAGGGGTGGCAATGCAAGGGAGGATCACATGAGGGGAGGCAACTCTTAGGGGGATGAACAGGCGTTATCAGATGAGACATGTTACCCACCCTTTCCTTTTAGGGATTTCCCCTCCATTCAGCATGCCTTCATGGCATATTGTGATATCTTCCTACAATATCCTGCAAAGGTTGCTGCCAGAACTTTTGAACATTTCACAGGTTGCATTGCAGAGCAGACAGTGTCTCGATCTGGGAGTGAACCCTGAAGGCAGGCGAGTGGAGGCAGTGAGAGAGTGAGCCAACCCAAACACTCCTGGCCAGTCGGGCAGACTAGGAGGAAGCAGAGGGGACCAAGAGCCATGACCGCAGAGCAGTGTCAGCGAAAGGAGAGGTGCAGAAGCAAGCTCCAGACCACCCATGCAGTGAAGCGGTGTCGGTCGACAGCGGAATCACCAGTTGAAGAAGAAGGAAGACGCAGGGGGTACTGGAGGCCAGGATGGGTTGCGTTCCGATGCAAGGAGCGAGAACGCTATGTGGCGCTGACTGGTGTAAGGGAAGCATGGTATCAAAAGCAAGACAGACACAACAGATATGTTTGGAAAACCTTTATTCATCGAAAAGGGGTTGGATGAATGCCTATCTTGACCTACGTCTCGGATGGGAGCACGCTCGACCATCAAATAATAAATAACACAGTCCTAGTGGACTCTGTCAAAACAAGATGGCCTATACTAACAACACCTAATGTCAGCCCTTACTCTAAGGTAACATAATATGTGTGGGGAAAATATGTATACAAAAGGAATAGTGTCAAAGAATATAAAGAATCAATGTGGCTGAGTCAGCTCTCCTCCCCATGTTGGACAGCATGGAGATAGGCGGCCACCGTAGACAGGATGACACACTCTAGCTCAGGTTCTTACACGAAAGGCAGTTCAAACATGGATCGAGGCCCACCTGGCATTTCATGTTAAAGTCTCTCCTCCCAGCTTTCAAAACACAGTTCAACAAAAAGTTAATTCTGGCCCCCTCTGTCGGGCTCAGACCTCTTAAGGCAAAAGTTCACGTTAGTCCCCGTCAGTTGGGCTCAGACCTTTCAATGCAAAGGTTCACATTGGTGCCCCTGAGTCGGGCTCAGACCTTTCAAAACAAAAGTTCAACACTTGCAGGGGCTCCTTTCCCCAAGCTTAATTCACATCCTTAAGGGGTTCCCTTCCCCTAACTTATTACACTTCCGGTCTCCCTCATTCGACCTCGAACTGGTTCCTGATGTTGCAGACTTTCGAATGTGTGTGGCTTTCTCTACAGACTTTCGCAGGACCACTTCGACTTAACCTAGTTCAACACTTTGGTGTTGTTTGCCCCAGGGCTTCTTGGTCTTGGTAGTTCTATGTCACAAGCACCAAAGTTCAATGTTCACCTTTTTACTCTCCCCTTTCCTCTGGGTTCATTTTCATCACTTCGCTTTTACCGTTCATTCACTTGATCGCTACAAACATTTCACCTTTCACAGAGACTTTCGAGTGGCCTACTTGCTTTCTCCGGGCCACTTTGTTACTCAGTATCGCTGGTTCCACAGCTATCCTACATCAAAGGTCCTTCACAGATCTGCCTTTCTTCATGTCTCAGCCTACACTTGTGTGATATAATGTTGCAACTTCAGTCTTTCCTTAACACACACCAGTCTTTCATATCACTTGCCAACTCATCGGCTTTGTGCGTTTCTTCCTTGTCTTTACAGATTTTCAATTTACAAGTCAAGGTTAGTACCACAGGCTTGGCCTCGCTTCCCCAACTCTATTGTTTACCCGGTAGAGTCATTGGCATCCTTGAAACACAATGCAGCCTTCTTGTTTGGGATTTGGCCTTCTCCATGTGTCCTTTGTGTTCTTTTGCAGGCAACAACCTCCTGCAGAGAACTTCTGGGGTCCTCGACTCGTTGCCCTCGTCCCTTGGTTAGTCGCTCTTCTCCAGTAGGTTTGCCTTCGTCCCAGAAGCTGTACTCTTTGTCGTGTTCTACCTTGCTCGGCTTTTCTCACAAAAATGTCTTTGGACTTCAAGTCCCAGAATCCTTCACTCTGATTTTGCTCCCACTTCCATAGCCCCCTTCTTGGTACTCTGGTGGTTTTGGGAGCTACAGGAGTTCAAGGGGATACTTGTTGAGTCCATGGTCTCGCCACCTAGCCCTCAAAGGCCTGCGCTGTCCTGCTTTGACAAGGGGAGGAGCTCTGGTGTGGGAACCACCAGGTAACCCCAGCTGCCCATGGTTTGGCTTCCTGGAGGTACAGTTCCCCCTCCACACTGCAGCCTCCCCAGTACTCACAGGTCCAGCAATCAGGCAGTCCTTCCTTCAGGCCTTCCAGGGTCTCTCCAGCTCAAATTCTCTCCCTCTGGCTCCCGTTCACCATCCTGGTCGCTCAGAGTGTGCTTGTATGTTCCAAATTGTATACTCCCGGGGAGATTCAACCAGAATCAGGTGTGAGTGGTTATAGAGGGAGGCTTGACCTTGCCTGTAATTGTTAAGGGGATAGTTTGTTGTTAAAAGGGAAGTGTCTGTTCTCTGTGTCTGAGTGTGTTTCTTCTCAGTGATCTTCATCCCCTCAGTCCCTCTCTTCTTCGTCTCAGTGTTTGTATAAAAAGAGGGTGGGGAAAGTTGGGAAGTCGTAGTGTTTTCGGGTAATTATGGGAACATTGGGTAGGGTATTGTTAGATATGGGAATATGGATGTAGGGTTGCGGGTACATGGGTTCTGGTTTCCCATGAGGCTCTCCCCTTCTTTCCTTTACAGAAAAGTACTGGGGTAGGAGGATCTATGTGATCACTGCGCCGCCCATAACTGCGACGGCCGAAATGCTGACGCCAGTTACGGCACGGCGCAGCGATCATATAGATCACTGTGCCCGCTCCCCGCCCTTATTTTTCCCTTCCTATCCTCCACCCCCAATTTACCGTTCGCGGCGGCACACACAGCACACTTCTGTGTGTGCCGCCTGCACCCTGCTATCCTGCGGCGTCAGCTCCTCCCACTAACGTGGGTTAGAGCTGACGCCGCAGGGTGCTTTTCTTTTTTTTTCTTTAGTGTCCCCCACTTACCAAAATGGTAAGCGGGGGACACCCTCGCAACCCTCGCAACCCCTGACCCCCGTTATGGCACCCAAGCAGAGCAGGGGACACCCCTGCAACCCCTGCACTGCTTGGGCGCAGTAAATGTCGCCCTCATTTTGTGGACCCCCAAAGTCGCACTAACTGCGGGGGCGCACAAATGAGGGTGACATTTTTGTACGAATCCGGGTAGGATGGGACTGGGTTCAACATATCCCATGTAGACTGAGGGAATCAGAAAGGGGGGAATACTGTGTCCCTCCAGAGGGAATTCCTCCCGTAGACTCTCTGTCCAGGTGATCCTCCCACACTGGTCCACCCCCACGATCTGGTTCCAAAGGCGATGGTCGTGCCCTGGCCACCTGAACAAAAGATCCTCGGGGTCTAGCCGTGAGAACACCCTCTGGTTTCTCACACTGGGGAAAGCCACTTGAGTCCAGCAAATACTGAGATGAGTACCCGAATATATATACAAGTGGAGTGAAAGAACATATATGTTGTCGGTGAACCCAGAGAGAAGAATGGGGCGCTGAAACTGAGGCAAAGAGACCCTGAAAGAGTGAATTGGTTGCTGACAGTGGGAAAGAGAGTAATCCTCATAATCTTCATAGTCACAGTACTTTGCTGTGAAGTCACTTGGGGAAGACCCATACTCCCTTGCACTGATTGAGAAAGACAGTTTGAAACTTATAGACATTTTAGGAGAGTATACCAGGAAAACTGTGATTCTGGGATTCGCACCCATAAGCAACTGTACAAACAAACCTTTCAGGAGAGTATACCAGGTGCTTTGCGAGTCTGGGACCTGCACCCAAGTTGTGGTGTTTTGTAAAGAGAATCCCTTAGAATCTGAAGAGTATTAAATGGTATAAAAAGCTTATCCTTTGGTAATTCTTTTGGACCTTTGTTTTTGCTGGAAAGAAACTTGGGGAAGGGAGTAATTCCCCAGAACTGTGAACATATCTATTTGGAATGTTTATTGGAGTTGTACCTTTTGTTGAACTTGAACATTTGAGCATTTTCAACACCAGAGACAATACTCTTAACACCTTAGAGTTTAATGAGAGGGCTATGATAGGATTTCGGAAACATGACATTTTGTTTGGGACATCTTGGCATCTGACAGAACCTTAGTTTTGGTTCAGGTAGGAAAATACCTCTTAGATCATGAATAGTGAGGCATTTTCCAACCCCTATATTATTTAATAAAAGTTTATGCCAATCACCATGAGTCCTCTGAGTCTCATTCCTGGTTCCTCACATTACACTCAGGGGAGTTAGGGATTGGGCCCTCCAACTCCATCACCCCACTTCTGCGGCATGACTGGCTCTGGCACATGCACTGGTAGGTCTCCTGCCGCAGGTTAGGAGGGGTCCCTGTTCCCCTATGCCAGGTGTCAACCCCCTGACGAATCACACATCCCAGACATGCACTTTGACAGTATGCTTCCTTGCTCGTAAGATGTCCTTTCCTCCTAAAGCCCATCTATTTAAACCGTTCTAAGTCGATGCTAGTCTAGTCAGTGAACAGAATGTCCTTAATGATTTCCATCGCCTCCATCTAGTCCTACACATGGGACAAACACTTTTCTATATTGATGTTGTGCATCAGAGGGCACAACATGCAGAGAATAAGACTTGGTCATAATAAAAGAAATGAACAGTGCCCTAGTCCTAGGCAAACAAGCTGGGGTTTCATTCAAAACCCTACAACCACTGCAAAGTGGGTTCAGGGGGTCAGCATTTTACTTTTGACAAGCCCCTACCAAGGAAAAACATGCATGTGCTGGGTCCACAATTGCTGCCATGCAGCAGACTGCAATGTTTGTATTTCTAGCACAATTCAGTGTGTCACTTCTCAGTATCGAATGCGAGAGGCAGGCAACTTTCTGCATGATTCAAAGGGTGGTTTAAGGCACGTGGAGCTGGTCGGGGACCCAAGATCGCTGCCTTTGTAATGGGCGTACTTCTCCATCCTAAAAGGGAGCCCCAGAACTCAGGTCATTAATGGGACTAAAAACTCGGTAAGCGCAAGCGCCCACTCTTTCCTCCTCCTCTTCGTGGAAGAGGTGGAAAAAGTGGAAGCTTGTGGTTACCGTGCCTTTTGTCCCACTAATGACTTTCTGATCTTGAATGTGACCATGCCTGCACGCATTGCCTTCCCTGACACACAGGCAAAGGGATATTCAGAAAAGTACAGTAACTGGGCCTGCATACTCCACTTCCATTCTAGAACCCAGCAAGCATGGTAGCTGATGCCATTGTTGACCTTGATCCTGTGATCTCACAACATCAGCAGCTTTAGATGTCACATGGCGCTGTCTAGCCTTGATATTATCTTACACAGATGCCTAAAGTGAAGCTACGTGCCAGAGAGAATGTTACTGTAGTGGAAATGCAGGGTGAACATGAAAGTGCTCGTCTGATACTGTGTCTGTAATCATTTATTTGATTTTTAGAACTGAATCAAATGCATGTCTACTACAAAATATAAGAAAATCAGATAAAACACATACACAGCTGTGATAGGTCATCTCACTCCAACACATTAAGCAGGAGAAAAAAATAATTATGAAAAATCAATAAAAAAGGAATTTGTACATACCCACATCCTGTAGTGCACAGTGTGGCATCCCACAGCACCCCCATCTGATGAAGTAAACAGTACTCGGCAAAACTTGCCTGTCCTCATTCTTAATTGTCTCCTCCTGTGGGTGTGCTTGCAAATTGGTGTGGTAGTAGATGGGAGATGGTATGAAGGAATTACAGAGGGTGGCAATTCATATCTGGATTTCTGTATAAAAAGCACTCTCAGCTTGGGGCTCATCTCTGGGCTGAGGCTTTCAGGCATTGCAGCCCCAGCAATCTGGACCAGCAGATGAAGTAACTCACAAGCTGAAATGCACAATAAGTAACTGGAAGGCCCTCTTCAAAACAGAATTCTCTAAATGGGGTTGGAGGTTTTATTGAGTACTGTCTTAAGTACAGCCCTCCTAGTTTGGCACTTTAATCAAGGCCTTTGACATTTTTATACATCATAATGCCCTCTGCACTGACAAAACCGTATGAATGGCTAACAAGGTTGCCATCTAGCACCACCCTGTGGAGAGAGTGGAGCAGTCCAGTTAATTTCTCTTTAGGGCTATTGATGATTGTGACAACCTGACAGAAGCGCCAGACACGGAAAACCCAAAGGAGGCTTGGAGGGGCTTTTCAAACTTTCGGGCGGGAAGCATCCTGATTGGGTGGAATTGTCCAAGCCCCTATATAAGGGAGGAGAAAAGTTAAAACTGACGGATTCATTTTCTTTCTGTTGCAGAGGTCAGCAGAGAGTGAGGAAGCAGCCGAGAGGTTCCAGTGGCCATACGAAGACTGAACTAAGGTTTTTCCCTTATGCTCTAACCAAGCCTGCTGATAACGAACTTTGGACTCTAAACAGGGGTTCTTACCCAACTTAATTTCTTTTGTTACGATTTTTGAAGTCAATAAAGATGAATTTTCGTTAACCTAACTCCTGCTCATAGTGATCCATTACATCAGTGGTGGCAGCGGTGGGATAGAGAACGCTATGGAGGCCATAATCAAAGCACTTACAGATGGTCAGCAACAACTGCAACAGGCAATGCAGGTGCAGTCGCATCAAGCACAAACGGACCGACAGGCGTTACAGCAGGCTCTACAGATACAGGCAGCCACGCAAGATGCCATCAAGCACATCACAGAGACTATGACAGCTACAAGGGGTAATTCCATAGCCCCAACTAATGTACTACAAAAATATCAGCAAGGTGAAGATCCAGGGTATTTTTTTACCAACTTCGAGAGAGTGGCAAGAAATTCGCAGTGGCTGGTGGAGAAATGGGGCCACTTCATTGCTCCATTATTGACTGGTCCCTTAAAAGGAGCATATCAGGCGGCAAATCCAACAGGAGATGTTACTTACGCGGAGATCAAGAAAACCATATTAGAACGAATGGGGATCGACGACGAGGCCTAAAGAGCCACACTAAGGGATACTCGCCTAGGAACCAGTGAGACCCCTAGACAACTGTATTATCAAATACACGATCTTTGTGACAAATGGTTAAAACCAGCCTCTGGATCAGTACAGGAAATAATGGAGAAAGTTAAACTCGAACAATTCATAGAGGCTTTACCTTCCGCGATGCAAAGATGGGTATGTCAACATCATAGGCCCACTCTAGCAGAGGCCATTGATATCGCAACAGCGTTTCAGAAAGCAGGTGCTCCCCGACCACCGTCGGTAGACCACATCAAATTGGTACCCAAAAAAACAGCCCTACCCGAGGTAAAGAGCAGTCAACCAGGCCAAGGAAATGGTTGGAACACGACGACCAGACAACCACAATTTTTTGACTGTGGCGAATGGGGACATATTGCCCGGTATTGCCCACGAAAACCAAAGCCAGAGCCAATGGAAATCGGATATGCCCAAAAACAAGAATAGATGGAAGTACGACTGGATGGAAAACCGAGACAAGCCCTGCTGGATTCAGGAAGTGAGCAGACCGCCATAATACCGGAAGTAAGTGGCTTAGCGGGGAAGGGTAGAGGAACTATTCCTATTACGTGTGTGCATGGGGACACCAAGGCATATCCCTCCCAGGAAGTAGATCTTGAGGTAAAGGGGGTTAGCACGAGGATGAAGGTCACCATAATGCCCCATTTACCGGCACAAGTGCTAGTAGGTAAAGACCTACCTTTATTTGAGGAATGTCTACGTGATCAAGAGTGGCTGCATACCGCGCCCTATGTTCAAACTGAGATCGAAGATGAGTCACATCCCAGACCTAAGAAGACAAAAAGAGAAGTCAGAGAAAAACAAAAATTGTGGCATGAAAGGCGTAGATATGTAGGAATAATAGATTGGCTACCAGAATCAGGGACCAGGTCCTTCCGGAGTGAACTGTTGTTAGACCCAACTTTAAAGCATGCTCGAGATCAAGCAACATCAGATAACAAGGAAGGAGGCTATCCGTGGTTCAAGTCAAAGAACGATCTGGTATATCGAGTAACTTTGAATCAAAAGAAGGAAGAATTGGAACAGTTACTAGTACCGTTGGTCTTTAGAGAGACCGTTCTACGAATAGCACATGACGATGCTGTAGGAGGACACTTGGGAAAGGAGAAAACACAGGAGAAATGACTAAAAAGGTTCTTTTGGCCCGGAATATACCGAGAAGTGGCCAAATATTGCGAAGAGTGTCCTATATGTCAAAAAACGAACCCACAAAAAACCAAAAAAAGCTCCCTTACAACCCATGCCAATTATAAAGGAGCCTTTTTCCAGAATTGGGATGGATATGGTTGGACCATTAGAACCCGGTAGTCATGGATATTCATACATCATGGTGATAGTAGACTACGCCACAAGATACCCGGAGGCATTTCCTATGAAGGGCATTAGCACTACACAGGTATACAACCAATTAGTTCCATTTTTTTCAAGAGTTGGCTTGCCCAGAGAAATAGTAACGGACCAGGGATGCAACTTTATCTCAGGAGTGATGAAGAAGGTTTGTGAACAGCTAAATATCCGACAGATACGTACATCAATATACCACCCTCAAACCGATGGGTTGGTGGAGCGATATAATAAAACCCTCAAAATGATGCTCAAAAGAGTCATGGCACCAACAGGAAAAAATTGGGACAGAGTCTTACCATGGGTATTAATGATACTGAGGGACACACCTCAATCGTCTATGGGATTTTCTCCCTTTGAGTTGTTATTTGGTCATAAACCCAAAACAGTCCTGGATATAGCCAAGAAAGAATGGGAAGAACAAGAGAAGGAAACTCACCTTACTGACTATGTTCTGGATATGAGAGAACATCTAAACAAACTAAGGGAGATGGCCAGAGAAAATCTGGGGAGAGCCCAAACATCCCAAGCTCATTACTACAACAATAGTACTAGAGCTAGGAAGTTCCAAGAGGGTGATATGGTGTTGGTTTTGTTGCCCACGTCATCCAATAAGATGTTGGCACAGTGGAGGGGACCTTACAAAATCATACAATATGGGTCCCGTGAATTATTTGGTGGAGCAGCCAGACAGAAGAGAGAAACAGCAAAACTATCATGTAAACCTCTTGAAAGAATGCAAGGGGGCTGAGACCGCCAACATGAACATCCTAAAAATAACTGGAACAGACTCAGCCATGCAGGCAGTTCAATGGGGACCCCAAATCAGTCCAAACCAGAAGAAAGAACTGGAGGTCCAGCTACAACCATTAGAAAACGTTTTCTCGTTCTTTCCAGGAAAAACACATCTAGTAGAACATGTCATCAACACGGATCCCTCTCAAACTGTGAGAGTCAGACCTTATAGACTACCTGAAGCAAAGAGGACAGCAGTTCAAAAAGAGGTAGAAGAGATGTTACGATTGGGAGTAATCGAACCGTCAGACAGTCACTGGTCATCACCCATCGTCTTGGTGCCTAAGCCGGATGGAAGCATCCGATTCTGCATGGATTATAGGAAATTAAATGCAATTTCAACCTATCAAGCTTATCCCATGCCCAGAATCGACGAACTAATAGACCAACTAAGCACAGCCCACTACATCAGTACCATTGACTTAACAAAAGGGTACTGGCAGATCCCACTACGAGAAGAGGACAAAATTAAAACCACATTTTCTACACCTTCAGGACTGTACCAATTTACTGTATTACCTTTTGGGTTGCACGGGGCCCCGGCTACCTTCCAAGCCTTGATGAACCGGGTCTTAGCTCCCCACAAAGAATTCAGTTCAGCATACCTGGATGACATCATTGTATTTAGCAAAACATGGGAAGAACATCTTAGTCACCTAACAGCAGAGATCACCGCGTTGGGAAAAGCAGGATTACATATCAATCCAAAGAAAACCATTTTGGCGGCCAAGGAAACTAAATACTTGTGGTACCTTGTTGGACAAGGGTTCATCAAACCACAAATCGAAAAAGTGAAGGCCATCATGAGACTACCCATGCCCTGCAACCGAAAGCAGATAAGGGCCTTCTTGGGTTTCGTGGGTTATTATCGAAGGTTTATCCCATTGTTCTCCAGCATCGCCAGTCCATTGACAGAGGCCCTGAAGTCTTCCTATAAAGAAGATGCATCACAGAATCCGTCCGCAAAAATGGCTATCTGGAATTCAAAAAAACACATAGCCTCACTTCCGGTCTTGAAATGTCCTGATTTTGAAAAGGAATTTAGGTACAAACAGATGCATCAGGAACAGGTTTGGGGGCTGTTCTCTCACAAGGGACCGAAGATGATTTATTTCCGGTAGCATTTATTAGTTGTAAACTGTTACCACACGAAAGGGCCTATTCAACACTGGAAAAGAATGTCTAGCTATAAAATGGGCAATTGAAAGTCTACGCTATTATCTACTGGGAAGACACTTCACAGTGTTCACAGACCATGCCCCCTTGCAATGGCTAGCCGTACATAAGGACTCAAATCAAAGGGTTCTGGGATGGTTTCTGACACTCCAAGCTTACTGTTTCAAAACTGTACACAAACCGGCTGCGTTCCAGGTTGTCCCTGATTATTTGTCACAGAGTCTAGAGCAGCCCGATCGGCTTTATACCAGTGGGGGTGTATGTGACAACCTGACAGAAGCGCCAGGCACAGAAAACCCAAAGGAGGCTTGGAGGGGCTTTTCAAACTTTCGGGCGGGGAAGCATCCTGATTGGGTGGAATTGTCCAAGCCCCTATATAAGGGAGGAGAAAAGTTAAAACTGACGATTCGTTTCCTTTCTGTTGCAGAGGTCAGCAGAGAGTGAGGAAGCAGCTGAGAGGTTCCAGTGGGCATACAAAGACTGAACTAAGGTTTTTCCCTTATGCTCTAACCAAGCCTGCTGATAACGAACTTTGGACTCTAAACAGGGGTTCTTACCCAACTTAATTTCTTTTGTTACGATTTTTGAAGTCAATAAAGACACATTTTCGTTAACCTAACTCCTGCTCATAGTGATCCATTACAATGATCCAAGAAAAGGTAACATGTCACATTCACACACATACAGGTCCCTGTCTTCAACATATTTTGTATGTTGACAGCAGGGACTATACAGGAAGAGGAACCTCCTGATATTGTAAGCACTGGGATACTGGTCAATAGTGTAACTTTTGTTGTAGTTGGAGAAGGAGAAAAAGATGTAGAGGTAGAGAACCTGCATGTGCCAAGTCAAATATGCCTAATAGTCTGAAAGGGACAGAAAAGGAGGTGGCTATACCAGGCCAACAGCCACACCTTGGAACAGGTCAGAAAGCAAAGTAAACCTTGACTAGACAGCCTGCTATGAGCCTGGACACACAGGCTGGTAGGATCCTGGCTGGCCTAAACAGGAGAGGTTGGAGAATTTACTGTGGGCTGTAGCTCAGATACTACTGCAAAGCCATCAACCTAATGTTGAGAAAACACAGGTGGGGTGCTTCCTACCCAGTTTGGGGGAAAATTCCTGGACAAAGGCGCAAATGAGAACCCCTAGGGCAAGAAAAGGTGCTAGCAGTCTTGCCTCGGAAATGCATTCAAGAAACCCCTAGGGCAAGAGGGGTATGATACTGGGCTTGCCCTGGTATCGGTTCCAATGCCAACACATCCCAGGGAATGGTGCAATGATGGCATTGTCTGACAAGACAAATGCAAAGACAAAAGTAAAGCCAAAGACCACGAAGTATCCTCGGGCAATGAAAGCAAGTCTGACACTTTGAGTAATCTGAAGGTCACTGTCCTGGGACCGGACGGCCCTCGAGTTGGATTTAGCTAAGGAACTGGACTTTGGACTTAGGACACTCGGCCCTCAAAGAGTAGCGCTTTCACTAAACATTCATTATCCTTCTTCCTCCCACTGGTATCTTAAGAACCCCTTTTTGAGTTAGTTCCTTAACTGGCATTCATCCAAATCCTTCCCCCATAGCCGGAAATGAAGGTGTTGAAGCATTGCTGTGTCATGCGTGTTCTATGGAACCCACACAAAACACTAAACATTCACACATTTGAGTAAAACATGTGTGTGATAAAAAAACAATGAAAGAACTCCAAAGTAATCATGTACAACTAAGAGCAGACACTCCGAAAACAAAAGAAATGTAAAACACCACAAACAAAACACACAACCATATGGTTACACGGTATACCACACGGAAACAACACACACTTCATTCTGAAATATGATATCAATCATCAACGCAATGCACACATAGATAAACCTGCCCTCCACAGTGCACTCACATACCTCATATAGCACGCACCACACCCAAACGTATGTGACTGCAGACTTAGCAGCGGCACACAATGTGGGTACCAATTCATGGCCCAAAACCAATTGAAGCAGGTTTGAGTATATACTAATGACACATTTATTAACACAGCGGAACACACACAAACACGCATCTCTATTGCTCCTTGTACATTCATGGAAGTCCTGCAAAATGGATACCTGTGATCCTATATTCGGACTCGTTGGACAATGAAACTGGATAGCAGAATGCATGCACATTAAAATACTATGCAACAAGTAGCATGGATGCACACCCCAGAGAAACATGCTACGCCAAAACAATGAGCCAAAGTATATAGTACTGTCAAATGAGGCAAAATCATCACAAACATACCACTCTTAAAAAATGAACCGAAACATTTAGTACTTTCAAATGATGCAAAATCAGACCCCATACACACAACTCACAAACATAAAATACACCTTAGCATACACTCTGTTCACCTTCTCATGCAGCACTAACATGTGTTAATCCAAAATATGCACCACTTTCACAATGTAGTTCGCCTGTGCCTTGGCGACAGCCATTTAAAACATACCTGCATAAAGGGCAAGTACAACCATGGATACCAAATGCACCATAATACAGCATATGCCAACCATAGACTAAACAGAATTCCCAACTCAATAAAACATACCAGTACTACACAAGATAGTGCCATCACACTTGATGCAAACATGGTACATTCACAACCAAAGGGAAACATTGTCCGAATGCAAAAGCAGCATCCATGGATACGTAGCAACACTACGATTCAACCCATTGGAACAAGTGCAGCCCACAGACAACAACACCACCTCCCAATTACTTTTAGGCAAGCACCCCACAACAAATGCATGAGAACAACTTACCTTTTAGGACAGAAACCACACACACTATTCGACAAAAATAACTAGCATGCATGTATTTTTCAGAAGCAAGATCTTCCCTGCAGGATGAAACCATCACCTCTTCCCACACCAAAATCATCACCACTATCCATGGCCATCCTGAAATCACCACCACTGGGAAGACCTCAGCACGCATCACTGCAAAATCATTGCGTACTGTGCCCATTCACAAACACAGGGTTAACATAATTAACAATAAATGCAATGCACATTATTTATTTACAGAGACACCAGATTAGGAATCAAACAGGGTGACATCAGTCCAGTAGGTATGCATGAAAAATTAACATTTCATTGTGAATAACAAACAAAATTGCGCGCACTTTGTAATTTCCAAAGTCCAGCTTGATCAGGAAGTTACAAACGTCCACTCCACCTCAATACCAAGTAAGTACACTTACTTGGATATTCTGTTTGCTCGCATGTCTAATTTGCCACCTCAAAACTGCCACTTTGCAATATCCCTACAAAGAAAACCAATATTAATCAAAACAGTAATTCTTTTAACACATACATCTGGGCCTCATTCCTTAATGATATTACATATCACAGATTGCTAAATTAGCTGCTTGCACGCCAAAAAAATATCTTCTCTAAAATGTCCATGCCAGATGAAAAAATGCACCAATAGCAAACCTCAAACAATTGACAACTCTGAAACGTAAAATGTACCCAACACAATAAAAATGTCCTAATTGTGTAAAGGTCTGGATACATTCATGTAGTTATCCTAATTACAATACATGGATACATTCATGTAGTTATCCTAATTACAATACATTAAAAAAATAAGATTACAACAGGATACAATTGTGGAAAATGTTCAAACATAAGGCGTTAAACCCTGTGGCAAAGTCACCTTTTTGTTGCGAAGGAGGGAGACGGGGGAATTCTGTGGGTCGGGGTTCCACCAACTCTATGATGTGACCCCTGGATGCCGTAAATGGACCATCCCACAGAGTTAGCGCAATTTTCCCTCAGGCAACCTGTCAGTAGGGGGGGGTCAGTAGCTGCCTAGGCCCAAGAGAAACATCTACATTCCCCGAGAAGAAATAGACTTCAAGAGACAAGCAGAGGATCCAAAGTTGAGCTCATTGACCCCTTGACTAGCCTGTGTAAGAAACAGCAGAAAAGTCCACCCCACGAGAGATCTCTCGTGTATAGACGGCACGCAGGTGAATTGACAAGTGCATGTGGCCGCACTTGTGGATCCATGTGCAGAGCAGGACTGGAAAATCACCACGCATCGGGGCAGCAGGCCTCAGTATGCAATTTGAACACAAACCAAGCGAACAGCCTTGAAAGAAACACCAGATTCAAGCAGAACGTGGGATCAGGGGCCGCCATTACACTCCCGGATGATTCTAACTAGGCAGACAGGGTTTTTGTAATCTAAGAACTAAAGGCAGCCGGCACAGGTTGGTCATACACTTTGAAAAATCCGCTGCACCTCAGATTAAACAGGGAACACACATGGAGGGGAGGCAAAACCATTATTTGAAAACCTATCACGAGTGCAGGTACTAAAAGGGAAACCGACCCACCAACAAGGGGCACACATGGAACCAATTATTCCTAGAGCACCTATAAATATGGGGTCAAGCCTCATGTCTGGGAGGGTGTTAGGGTGACGTTCCAGATAGTGAATTGTGTTGTAGTAAGTGGAGGAGGAGAGAAGCTAGAGGGAGAGAACCTGCACTGGCCAAGCCATTTAGGCTGATTCATAGAAATAACATAACTGGAGGGGTTAATTAGAGTGGACCACACTGTTGCTGATGCCAAGTTACAGGGAACTGGTAGAGTTAGGAGCCAGATTGGTACCTAGGCTGAGAACCTGTTAGGAGCCAGGCCTTATGTGAAGAAGCTGGAGAGCCTCCAACCCAGATACTGGTGGCAAATGCAAGGCCACCAGTCTATCTAAATTAAGCTTGCAACATTTGAGTGCCCTGGTGATAGGGGGCTCCCACCCGCAAGTACCCAGCTACTGGGGATAATTACTAACAAAAGGCGCATGGAAGAATGCCTAGGGTAAGACTAGCACAATACAGGCCTTTATCCAGGAGCAATTTTCAAGATCATCACATTGGCCACGATAATGTAAACCAAGTCAAAGACAAAAACAAATTGAAAAGACCTGAGACTGTGGATAACCTGAAGAGTAAAGTCTTGGAAGCAGACTCCCCACAGGACTTTGAAATTTAGACTAGGCCACAGACATTGGACGTAGGCTTCTAAGTCCTTTTACAGTAGACAGTTGCATTGAAGTCCTTCCTCCCTCAAAATGCTCACTTTTTAGTTTATTAATTACCCAATAGATGATTCTCCAATCATTCTCTCTGAAGGTGGAAACATAAATAAGTGTTTAAACATATCCTCATGTTTTTTGTGTTCTGTGGTGTCCACCCATGACAGCCCATACACCACTACTTACCAGATCCACGTTTCATTTTCCACCAGTTTGTCATAGATACCACTGTCCACAGTAATGAAAATCCAAGACTAGAAAATAATGTAAAAAACATTAGGAATTATTCAACTTAGAAACTAAACAAGGAACTAACCATTAATACTTACTAAATAAACACTCAACTTATATATATATTAACAAAAGACAATTTGGAGCCAAGATCTATAGTTCAAGGATTTGTATTATAACCAACAGAAAGTAAGGTACTAGGGTCAAGTAAGGCCAGAGGGTGGAGTTAAAAACAACTAGTCAGGCTTCTGTGTGGAACCTTGGTCCTCAGTTGTTTCCTCTCTCCCTGGACAATGCCTTAGACTCTGACATTCTGGAGGGCAAAGGGACATTAACAGTCTTTGGGGGATTAAGTAATCCACACGTCTATGTTGGTTCGATGCGTTGGCTTGCTTGGCTTTCATTTAAGTGTTCAGGCTGCCACAGTCCTTCTTGTTGACTTCAGTGCCTTGGGCCCTATGAGCATGGGGCAGGACGCAGACACTTTGAGATCTTTTCAAGATTGTGTTGGGATCTTGGGTTGTGTAAGGAAAGAAGGGGCAAATTAACCCCTGATGTGTATGCTAGAAGGGGCCAAATTTTAGGAGGGGTATGCAGGGCCTGGATGCCAATAAAAGGGACACCTGCTTGGGACGAGGCGTTACTGGAGGCGGAGTACTACCGAAATGGAAACTATGATAAAAAGTAATTTGTTACTTTAGATGTAACGAAAGGGCGGAATGTAAGGAAGGAAGGGGTGAATTAGCCCCCCCATACATTCTACACAGGATGAGCCGCTTGCTCTTGCACTAGTGGGGGATGCCTCCATCGCCCTTCTGCTGTCATGAGGAATAAAGCCTCAACTGGAACAGAGGAGGGACTATTGCAAGACACACTTGGACTCCATTTTGTGTACCCTCGACTGCATCTTTGGACTAGGCCGCGATTCGGCACTACAAAGTCTCCTCTCCCCTCTGCAGAGCCGCACGCCAGCGAGCACCAGCCACCCCCACCTTTTCTGCGCAGCCCAAGTCCCTTTCTCACAGATACACTGAGGTTAACTGCAACAATTAATATTATGTATCATATCATTCTTCCTCTGAGATCCCTGTCATGTGTGTGAACCAGCCTGAACCATGACTTGTAGCTCATCCATCTCCACAAGCTTGCTCCCTCACCCCTCACCCTTGCTGTTGGAAAATTATTGCTCGTGTAACTCTGTGCCCTTCTAAGGTATTCTCTTGATGTAGCAGAAGTGTACCCCCACTGTGCTGACCACCCTCGAGTGCCCCCTATAAACTCAGACCTCTGTCACGATATATCCTGTCATAAACTAACATGTGTCACTCCACCCCAATTTCGCTCTGATGTGTCAGATCAACCCAGTCCCCAGGTCATCATAGAAAGTAAGACCCCCGTACCTTTCACCTTATGAATGACCCAATGTGAAATGATGTAGTTTTGTATGTTGTAAGCCTCTAAGATTTATTCAAAGGTATAGTGATGCTCATTGTTTATTGCATGCCAAGAATATGTATTCATACCAGCTTAGCTAGTTTCAACCGCATCTCCAGCTTGACCCGACATCCACCCCACCTGGACAAGCCCAGCTGAACCACGTGAGGCTCACCCTCTCGCCAAAGGAGCAGCCAATCCTGATGAAGCAGCACCTACAGGCCCCTATGCATTGTCACCTTGTAACCAAAAATATTACAATTTGTAACCCTTATAGCTGACATTACTGATGACGCCTTTTTGCCTTATAATCCATTGTAATTGTAATGTTTGCCAGAGCGCTCACAGGGCAGCAGAGTTCTCTGGATGCCGAATCCTTTATAAAAACTTTGGCAACCTCGCAATCTGTTCTCTTGGTCTCATTCCCTACTGGGATGTGTCATTTATTCTGAATATATATTGGTAATGTGGGGAGTGAGCCCTTTCATTTGGTGACCCCTGTGACGTGATCGAGAAGGTGCACCAAGAGAGGCCCCCGTGCCGTGCAGCGAGATCAGGGATGCCCCCAGCAAAACAATTGCCTCCTCGGTTGACCAGTGTGCGCACAAAACAAAAGTTTCCAAGTCATCTTTGCAAATACCTGACTGCTCGCCAAGGCGGGTCACGGCTTGGTTGGGGTGCGGCCCTGGTTGTGGACAGACCATGAACGGAGGCTCTCGGACCACCCCGGACACACACGTGAGTACCGGTTGCGAGATTCTTAATGAAGGGAATGGTATGAAGCAGATGGTGTAGGGGTAGAGGATAAAATAACAAGGGGAAGCAAGATTTTAGGTCTAGGGACTGTGTGAGTGTAACTGATAGGCTTTTTCTTACCTTTTCTTTATATGGCCATTAGGTTGTGGATACAGAGATAACGGAATAAGGGGAGAATACGGGAAACTAGCTCCGAAGGGGGGTAGAAGGCGACGCTGTGTAGCATTGTCTTGACTACTGCTGGGAATAAGTGGAGATCAAAAAGTAGGAGTCTCATATATGAAGTAGACTCAGAGAAGTATTTTAGAATATTCTTTTTCTGTGTGAATAGAAATTGTGTCGAAGGTAGCTCAAGGGGGCTCGGGTGAGGGGAGTGAAGAAAGAATAGATCAAGGGCAGATTCAACTAAAATACAGTAGCGGTATAGGGAGTTTCTCAAAAGTATTGTTATGTCTAAACGTATGTATGTAATCATATCGTCTAGGTAAAGAGTATTGAGTGAACAGACATTTTTGTTCTTTCTGAATAGGTGTAAGTAAAAAGGTTTTTGTGGTTTACCCCAGTGTGGGGTGGAAAGGAGTAATAGAGCGAATATAAGTGTTTCTCCAACTGCACTGTGTGACACACTGGGTACCCAATTGAACACAAAGGCAGGAGAGGGAGCCATGGGAGGAGATACACTGTTAGAACATATTCGTCAACATCTCCCCTATACATGGAAAAAATACAAAAGTATCACGAACAATGGGTTACGGAAATAAAGGGAGAGGGATCGTCCCAAATATGGCCAGAAGGAGGGTCCTTTGATAAAAGAGTATTAGATCAGGTAACAACCCACCTGTTAGCGAGATACAGAGGTAAACAACTCCAGAACAGACGTGAAATATTAGATTTATGGAGGATGTTTGAAGATGCCTCCCCCAGTAAGGACCCAAACAAAGAGACTTCCGCAGAGGTGCCGACAGCACCACACGAGAGGAGGGAATAACAGCAGAAGCCCCCACAACAAAAGCAGGGGAAAATGACCTTACAAGGCTCTATCCACTGTTAACTAGGCCCGCTACAGGGTACAGTGACCCCATGTATGTGCCCGCACTGAGCGCCCGACCACCCCTGTGCCACAGCTCACCCACCCTATGATCCCTGAGGTTAATATGGACCCACTAGTGCCCCTACAGTGCACTTAGCACGCCTCACTGGAGATCTAGAATGACAACTAGCCAGCACACAAACGGAGTTGACACGATTACGAGCGTTGTGTGGCAGGGGACAAATGTTACCTGGAGGAGGGGAAGCGCCACCCAGTGTAGCCAATGAGTTGACACCCCCACCCAGTGTAGCAGGTGGGTCTATACCGTCGCCACCACCACAAGGCCACATACCTAAAGGGACAGAAACTTAATGGCAATCAGGAGAGTTTTTCTTTCATTTAAATGATAAAACAATAAGAGTTGTGCGGGTAGAACCTGCAGAAAGGCAGGAAGGGGAGGGACAAGGAGGTGAAGATTCAGATAGAGAGATAGATGAAGTATGGAGTGATTTAGATGAGTATGAAGAAGGGACGGCAGCAGCAGGACTATTGCTCCCATTACAAGAGGACCCTGAGGATGGGGGAGGACTGGAAAGGTGGCAGGGGAGGCTGAGGAACAGGCTGGGAAACATGTCACTAAGCCAGGCGAAGAAAAGACCAGTAAGTAAAAAGGGAGGAAAAACAAAACTGAAAATGCCCCTCATACACAAGGGAGCAAGGTGACCTCATTACATACCATGGGCACAGACGGACAAAAACAACCTGTTGAAACTCCTCCCTCCACTCTCGGGTGGGGCGGGAAGTGGATACACGCATTTGTAAAGAATACAGCAGGAGTGCCCCTGGCCATAGGAGATGTAAGAGTTTGCTGGTATCTGCAGTGGGAGATCAGGCAGACCGAGTGTGGGTGAGAGCAGGTTTTCCAAGAATAACAATAAATTGTGTCCGCCATGATGGGTCATCATTTAACAATGTGAGGGCCCAAGTGTTGGATGCGCTGTGGAAGATATTACCAGACACTCCAGATTTACATTTAGTAATGCAGTGTACTATGGGAGAGGAGGAGGAAGCTGCGCAGTTCATCCTTCAGGTGCACGACCTGTGGAGATCAGAAACGGGCACGGCTTGGGACCAATCCACTTCCCTGTTTTATTTTATTATCAAAAGAGGGCTTCCAAAGGAAGCGCAGAAGGCTTTGGATAAAATAGCTTGGATAGAAGCCAAAGGCTGGCCTGAAATTCAGAGCATCATAGTACATCATTGTAGGAGGATCAAAGAGAGAGAAAAAAAGAATAGCATAGAGGAGGGTGGCAGACAAAGCAAAGCTTGTTCAGAATAAATTGGTGAAGGTCGCTGCGATTAACGCAGCCATACCCGCGGAAAGGCAGGAAGGAGGTCAGGGAGTACACCAGCAAGGATGGCAGCAACCTGGTGTGCAGAACGACAGGAGCAATGGGCGGGAGAGGGCAGTACGAAGGCCCCCAATGGCAAGGCAGACAAGCATGAGGACGAGGTGGGTACCAGTGTCAAAGAGGAAGATTCGGAGGACTGGGAAACAGAGGGTTTGGAGGGCAGGGCATGCAGGGAGGGAACCAAGGGTCTTGCTGGAACTGCGGGAGGTGGGACATTTTTCCAGAGAATGTAGAATGAGACCCATGGGGACCAAGGACCCCCTCCCATGGGTACCGAACAGCAATTTGGCCACCAACATCCAGGCAGTGCTATGGGTTACCTATGGGTGGTGGCGGACGACAAGAACAGTATTATAATGATGGCCAGCAAGGGCCACAACAGATGCAACATAGATAACAACCACAACAACAGGATATGCAACCTCAAGTAGCACATTAGAACCCAATGGGGAACACACACACTAATATCTTTGCTACTACAGCTAATGGCACACCAGCGACATTCCACGTTACAGCAGTAGTTGGAGACAGCGTCTTCTCTGCCCCAGGTACAAGCACATACCCAGATTAGGACAGCCCACAGAAAGCACTTGCATGTCCAGTCCTATCAACTACCCTACATGCAGAAGAGCAACCACTGGTGGGGGCGGAGAGAGGCAACAAACAGTTCATCTTCATGGTGGACTCGGGAGCAGAAATATCGTGCCTCATGGAGGGCCGGTTTCCTCTCTCGGGGAAACATTTGGAAACACAGGGGTTTTCTGGGGCTATTTTGAAAGTTCCTTACACAAAATATTTGGATATAACAGTGGGGGAAAAACAGTTCGAGCGCCTCTGCTATATCATGAAGATTCACCCATAACATTGCTGGGGAGGGACCTCCTTAGTAAGCTTAACATGACCATCTCCTTTACAGAAAGGGGAATAGTGTGCTCCACTCCAGGAGTATGTCCAGTACGAGCGATGCTAATGATCAGTACTATGGTAAACGAGGTTGTAGTAAGAGGGGTGCCCACAGATTTTGACATGTTCATCTACAGGATACAAGTTCTGGCCAGGGTGATACCAGAGATTACACAAAAGGAATAGAGGGTGCCATCTGATTTTGTTTTTCGCCCTGTAATTAACCCAGAGATATTGCCTGGCACCATTCTTTCAATAGACCTGCAGGGGGTGCAAGTATCAGGGAGGAATATTGTGGCAATTGGACTGGACACGCATGGATGTGAGTGGAGAACAGTGTTATGCATAGATCCAAACATACCGTTAAGAGATTTAACTGATGAAGAGATATTTACTGACAATGACACTGATGGGGAAATAATCATGGAAATGTGCGTGCCATGTGATATAATGATCCGCACAGAGAGATACATGACCCCCTTATGGCCAGCGTCATGCCCCACCCTCCATATTTGATCAAGATATGGAGAAAGTGTCACCAGAAGTATGGACAACAGGGCCCCATGATGTAGGGCTCCTGCACGGAGTAACGCCCATAAAAATTAAACTAAAGCCAGGTGCAATACCGCCCAGGGTGAAGCAATATCCTAAAGAAGCGGAAGAGGGAATAAAAGAAACAATAAGTGCGCTACTACAACAAAGTATAATTGTGCCCTCACATTCACCATGCAATACTGCGATTTATCCAATAAGGATGCAGGACCTATGCCCACTTAATGACGTCATACAGAAGGAGTTCCCTCTAGTGCCACACCCTGCATCCATTCTATGCAGCATTCCAAAAATGGCCACGTGTTTCACAGTTGTGGATTTGAAGAATGCCTTCTTATCAATACCACTAGACCCCAGTTGTCAGTACTAGACTGCATTTACTTTGGGGGGAAACAGATACGAACATTGCAGACTACCTCAGGGTTACTGTGAAAGACCCAGCATATTTAACAGAATTTTGCATGAGGACCTCGGCAATGTTGATGTAAAATGCACAATAATCCAGTATGTACAGATTGGGCCTCATTACAACCCAGGCGGTAAGTTCCCTACTTTACCACCATGGTGTAAACTCTGTTTACACCATGGTGGATGGCGGATTTACCGCCCCATTCCAAGGTGAGTGGGGCGGTAAATCCCCATTCCCCATTTACCCTTCCCCATTCCCATTTTTGCCCCATAGGGCATAATGGGAGTGGGGAAGGCGCTAATTACGGCACCGTAAATTACGGTGCTGTAATTAGCACCAAGGCGGGTTAGCGCCTTGCATTTTAACGGCTGCTAAAAGCAGGCGTTAAAATGGTAATCAGGCGTTAAGGGTTAACGGCGCCGACGGCGCCGTTAAACCCTTAACGCCTGGGTTGTAATGACGCCCAATCTCCTTATTTGCATCGAAAGTGAAGAGCAATGTAGAGTGGATTCAATAATATTACTGACCCTGCTAGCAACAAAGGGGTACAAAGTAGACAAAGGAAAACTGCAACACTGCTTGACAGAAGTTTTGTACTTCAGACAGCTCATCTCAAAAGATGGTAAAAGGATCATACCAGATAGGGCATCAGCATTATGTCACACACTGATACCCAAGTCAGTGAAGGACATGCAGACACTTCTCGGCATATGTAATTACTGCTGTGCCTGGATATTAGATTATACTGCCTATACACGCCCCCTCCTACAAGCTCCAAAAGAAGCCCAAAAGAACAGCGCACCTCTCAAATGGACAAAAGAAATGATGACGCAATATTTCAAATTGCAGGACCTCATCACGCACGCATCCATCTCAGCGAACCCCGATTATGATCGGGAATTCTATCTTTTTTCACACTGCAATGGCACACTAATGACAGCAGTGCTCACACAGAAAACATCACTAGGCCACAAGCCATTGGCCTACTACAGTAGCACCTTAGATTCAGTGATGCAAGGCCATTTCGCATTCGAACAAACTCTCGCAGCTGCAGCCTTCGCTATAGAAAAAAGCATCACCATAGTGATGGGATGCTCTGTAACACTTTAAACTGAACACTCACTGTTTGCCATACTGGAGAGATCAAAGTCCACTCTCACTACACAAAGAGCAACTGCATACGAAATTATAATATCGAGCCCAAATGTACACGTTGTCAGATGCAAAACTGTAAACCCTGCCACATTTATTACAGAGACCTGCACAGTAGAAGACATGCAGGCACATGATTGCGCCACATATAAGGGGGAGCATGATGACATCCCAAAAGCAAGTGAGAACGTCCTAGAAGGAGGAGAAATATACTTTGTAGACGGGTCAGCATCTATTGATTGTGAAACAGGAGAAAAAAAAGTAGGAGCAGCTGTAGTAAGGATCGAGGGGGAAGAGTATGAAGTGAGAGTGCAGAAACGCCTCCCCTCACATTTTTCAGCACAAGCCGCAGAACTCATTGCATTAATTGAAGCATTGCGAACAGCTAAAGGGTGTGCGGTGACAATATACTCTGATTCGGCATATGTGACAACAACAGTACACTCTTGCTTATCACGATCGTGACACAGAGGATTCAGGCGAGCAGACGGTTCCCCTGTCCAACACGCAGCACTGTTAAATGACTTAATTGAGGCACTAGCAGAACCGTCAGTAGTAGCTTTGGTAAAATGCCAGGCACACACAAAGAACACAGACACGATCTCGCTTGGGAACGCAGCAGCAGATGCCGCGGTGAAAGAAGCGGCATACTTTAACATCCCTCCAGTAGCAGAATGTATAGTAAAAACACCAGCACCAGATGACATAATAGAAGGATATAAGTCTACACCTGTACTGCAGATAATAGAGTTACAGAGGTGTGCACTGCCCGAAGAGCAGGATCTATGGGAAAAAAGAGGGTGCAAACAGTCACCTACAGATTTGATATGGCGACAAGAGATAACAGGCAAGGTTGTATTGCTTATAGAACTGTTACGGATAGCTTTCCAACAGCTGCATTTTCCATCACACGTTACAAAACAACGCATTGCTTCCGACATCCAAGAAGAGTGGTTTGTCCCCAATTTACAGGAACATTTGACAAAATTAACAGTAGGATGCACAACGTGTCAAACATACAGTTCAGGTATGACACTATGAACGCGGAGAGGAACGTTGCCACGCCAACAGGGCCATTTCGAGAACTACACAGACTATGCCGACATGGGAGAAAGGTGTAACGGAGTGTAACTCACCGATAGCTGAACTGGCCGGCGCGTTGCTCGACCTCGAATCTGCAGATAAGAGGGAGCTGCTCCGGATAATAGTTCAGCCCAACCTGTGTGTTTTCCCAAAAGGGATACACTCAGAACCAGGCCTCCTCAACTTGAGGACCTCTTTTAGGCAAGATACCTCTCTGCTGTATAGGATGACAGAAAGAGTGATTGATTACTCAAAAGAGCGGAGATACCCACACCGCTATGCCAAGGCTGTAAGGGAAACAAAGAACACATTAGTCAGGTTTGAAAAGATATAATATTAGTACCACTCTTTCCTTGGTATTATCTACCTGTATAACCCTGGACTGGAAGGGATGATTGGAATGGCTCTCAACAATTTAGCCAACAACTAGGAAAGAATTAGAGAAAACAATAAAGACCCAGTTATCCCCTATGTGGTAATATAGAGTAGGAATTGGATCAACTAGTGAACTCTTACCCTATGGGAAAAAGGAATGAATCAAGTTATTAGAAAAACAACGACAGGAGAAAATAACAAAGAGGGAAGGTTAGTACAGGGAAATTTTCCCGGATGGCAAGAGGAACCCAAACTAGAGCCGGGATGGTGCACTAACCAGGATAGCGTCCAAAGTGCACAAAGATTCCAGAGAAAACAGTTCCACACAGGAGGAGTCTCAATGTAGATCAAGGGTCCTCTTGGTTCGAATAGAAGAAAGTTCCAAAGGGGTAACTAGAACAAAGTAATACTAATCCTTGTCCCTTCAGATAGTAACAATGAAGTAATGTATGAAGACATAGAGTTGGCAAAAGCGCTGAAGGCTCACCTGAGAAGGAGGCAGGGCTGTATCCAGTTTCAAGGCAAGAAGTAATGGAAATACACTGCCTTTTGGAAAACAGTCAGCACGATTGGAAATAATGGGGCATGCTGATGCTTCTGCACAAGAACAAAACAAAGGGGCTGCAGCGGATGAAGGTAGTCCACAGGACGCTGCAGAGATAAGGAAGTCTCAAGGGGAAAGTCCTTGAAACACTGGTACGAGACCGGGACCGGTTCGTGAATCCGAAGGAGCAGACAAGTAGAAGAGTCAGGTGGAAATCCGTGGTCTGGTACACAAATAAGAGGCTTGAAAATGGAATTTGGTAAGGAAACGCTAATTAGAAGCAGCGTCTTCCTACGCGAGTAGCGTTTATGAATATCTTGCTGGTGGGGGGACCCTTGACGTGCCGTGATCAGCTGACCTGTCACGTGACTTGGTGCAGAGCTGAGAAACGTGAGTCCCGCGTGTCCAAGGCAACCTCCAGCGTTGGAGAAAGGAGACGTGAACCGCTTGAGTGAATCTAAACGGCCATTGCAGGACCGATATGTTACAGCATCTGCCTTCAAAGGCCAGGGCAACCCCCTGGCAGCATGAAAAGCCTGCAGTAGGACAGGTGAATGAATATGGGCCAAAGTCTCCCAGGTCCGGTCCTCAGGCCTATAGCATTTCCAATCCACCAAATAGAACAGCTTATCCCTGGACCATCGGATGTCTAGGATAGCCGAGACCTCGAATTCTTCCTCCCCGTCAACTATGACAGGGGCCGGGTGATGCAACAACCGGGTGCCAGCACTGTACGCCTTTATCAGTGAAACATCAAAAACCGGATGTATTCGCCAGGAGGGCGGCAATGACAGGCGGATTGCCACTGGATTGACAATAGACTTAATAAGGTAAGGGCCCACAAACTTAGGCAGCAACAACTTCTACCCTGGAATTTTCAGATTCCGGGTAGACAACCAAACTTTCATGCCAGGCAGGTAAGCAGGGGCCGGGAACCGATGCACATCAGCGTATTTCTTAGCCCTGGCCTGGGCGTGCAGAAGGTGCAGACGCACATCACGATGCAACTGGTCCATATCCCGTACACAGACAAAAGCCGCCGGATTGCTTGTAGGCAAGGACGGGTCAAGAGGCAAGGAGCGAGGGTGAAAACCAAGCAAAGCAAAAAACGGAGAAGAACCAACAGCTGAATGCAAGGCATTGTTATAAGCAAATTCAGCTTGAGGCAAAGCGGCGAGCCAGGTGCACTGGAATTGCAGACATAAGCATCTCAAATACTGTTCCATGGTTGAATTAAGGCGTTGCGTCTGACCATCAGTCTGTGGGTGGAAGGCAGAAGAAAAACGGTCTTCAATTTTAAGAGATGAGGTAAGGGCCTTCCAGAATTTCGAAGTGAACTGAGACCCTCTGTCAGTCACAATGATAGATGGCAAACCGTACCGTCTGAAAACATGCGCGGCAAAGAGTGTGGCCAAAGCAGGAGCTGACGGGAGTCCAGAGCAAGGGACAAAAATGGCATACTTGGTAAAGTAGTCGATGACAACCAGGATGGAGTCAAATCCGTCAATTGCAGGTAGTTCCACCACAAAATCCATGGACAGCATCTGCCATGGTTTATATGGAACAGGAAGTGGTTGAAGAAGACCCATAGCCTTGGACCGAGATTGTTTGCATTGAGCACATACAGCACAGGTGGACAGGTAGTCCATGACATCTCGAGACATTGAAGGCCACCAACAACAACGCCGAAGTGACTCCAATGTCTTCTGATGGCCAGGGTGCGCCACGACAACAGAATCGTGTGCCCATTGCAAAGTATGCAACCAAGCCTGACCAGGAGGCACAAAGACACAACCCTGAATAAATGGTAAACCATCTTGGATGACGAGGGTGAATGTAACGACCTCCGCTGGGTTAGAAATTACCCAATTCTCAATGAGGAAACGCAATGATGGTTGAATAGAACATCCGCAAAACCTCGTTTTCAGGTTGGAGAGGAACAGGATCTTTCACCGGATGTTGCACCATTGCAGTTTGCCTTGACAATGCGTCTGCGGGGACATGCAGACGTGCTGGTCGGTAAGTGATGATAAAATGGAGTTGAGAGAAAAACAAATGCCAACGGGCTTGATGAGCAGTGAGACATTTCATGGATTTGAAAGCGAGGAGACTTCTGTGGTCTGAATAGACGGTGACAACGTGTCTGGCCCTCAGGAGATGATATCTCCGTTCAATGAAAGAGTCTTTGATAGCCAAAATCTCTGTTTCCGTGATGGAAGAATTTCTCTCAAAGCTAGACAATTTACAGGAGTAAAAAACAACAGGATGCGTTTCTCCTGATTGTGGACAAGACTGGGGCAGTACTGCTCCGACTGCATAACCCGCGGCATCAGCTTCCACAAAGAATGGCAGACCTGGATTGTGATGCTGCAGAACCAGAGCCGAGGTAAAAGCCTCCTTTAACTGATCAAAAGCCGTTTTTTCAGCAGGAGTCCACAGAAATGCGGCTTTAGAACTAGTAAGAGCTGTCAGTAGGGCAGATATAGCTGAAAAAGAGTAGATAAAACGACGGTAAAAGTTAGCGAACCCTAAAAGGATTGTAACGCTTTAACCGTCTTAGGAATGGGCCATTCTAATACTGCTTTTAACTTGGAGGAACTCATCCTGATACCCTGGTCGGTAATATCAAAGCCTAGAAATTCTACTTCCGTGGTATGGAACACACACTTTTCTGCTTTTACATACAGATGGTTATCTCTCAACCTTTCTAAGACGTTAGAAACGTGTTGTACATGTTCATGTATGGACTCTGAATAAATGAGAATATCATCAAGGTAAATTACAACGTATTGGACTTGTATATCATGAAATATGTCGTTCATAAATGCCTGGAAAGTACCCGGGGCGTTGCAGAGGCCGAACGGCATCACCAGGTATTCATAAAGACCAAAGCGTGTTTTGAATGCCATTTTCCATTCGTCACCGCTTCGAATACGGACAAGATTGTAGGCACCACGCAGATCAAGTTTGGTAAATACTTTAGAGTTACCCAATTGGTCAACTAAGACTGAAATGAGGGGCAAGGGGAGCTGATTCTTGACCGTCACTTCGTTCAATGCCCGATAATCAATGCAAGGGTGTAGGTCGCCCTCTTTTTTGGGCACAAAGAATAGCAGAGAAGCTGCAGGTGACTTGGACGGGCGAATAAATTCCATGGCAAGCGCCTTATCCAGATAGTCCTTCAATACCTGGTCTTCCTTTAAGGATAAAGAATACACACGACCAGACGGGATTTTAGCTCCAGGAACAAGATTAATGGGGCAGTCATAAATCCGGTGGGGTGGCAACGACTCTGCCTTCCCCTTGTCAAATACATCTTGGTACTTGGCGCATTCATTGGGAATGACCGAAACTGATGTGAGCGTGACTGCCCCTATGAACGCATGTACGGTGGATAGAGCTTGGCAAGGAACCCCTGAAACGATCCCAAGAGTGGCAAAATACGTACTGTTGCAAAAAGAAGATGGAAACTGAATAAACCCAAGGCCCAGTCTATTACAGGATTATGTAATCGAAGCCAAGGAATGCCAAGTATGACTTTATATGCTGGGGCCATGATAACATCGAAAACGATATCCTCGTAGTGTCCTTCCAACGTGCACATTGAAATGGGAACGGTCTGTTGAGTAACCAGAGCAGATACCAAGGCAGACCCATCAACCGCACTGAAGGATTCAGGTTGAGGCTTTTCGACAAGCTTGACTCCAGAGATCATGGCAAAATGTTGATCAATATAGTTTCCGGTGGCGCCCGAGTCTAGGACCACAGAAACCGGGAATGAAAGACCTGTAGCCACTGAAAAAGAAACAGACGGATGAAATAGCTCTGTCTGTTTGTGAAGGCAAGAGTCCAAGGCTAGCCTTCCCGACGTATGGACTCCATCTACTGTAGGGATCTGGCGTTTCCCGCCTTCTTCTTGGGTTTCTTGGTACAATCAGGAAGGAGATGCTCAGATGAGCCACAATACATACAGAGATTGTGACTACGACGATGTTCCCTCTGTGCCGGAGTCAGAGGCCCTCTGACGGCTCCTATTTGCATAGCTTCTGGTGTAGGGATGACTGCCGTAGGGACCTCTGGGAGCACAGGAACGTGAGTCCCGCGTGACCAAGGCAACCTCCAGCGTTGGAGAAAGGAGACGTGAAACGCTTGAGTGAATCTAAACGGCCATTGCAGGACCGATATGTTACAGCATCTGCCTTCAAAGGCCAGGGCAACCCCCTGGCAGCATGAAAAGCCAGCAGTAGGACAGGTGAATGAATATGGGCCAAAGTCTCCCAGGTCCGGTCCTCAGGCCTGTAGTATTTCCAATCCACCAAATAGAACAGCTTACCCCTGTACCATCGGATGTCTAGGATAGCCGAGACCTCGAATTCTTCCTCCCCGTCAACTATGACAGGGGCTGGTGATGCAACAACCGGGTGCCAGCACTGTACGCCTTTATCAGTGAAACATCAAAAACCGGATGTATTCGCCAGGAGGGCGGCAATGACAGGCGGATTGCCACTGGATTGACAATAGACTTAATAAGGTAAGGGCCCACAAACTTAGGCAGCAACAACTTCTACCCTGGAATTTTCAGATTCCGGGTAGACAACCAAACTTTCATGCCAGGCAGGTAAGCAGGGGCCGGGAACCGATGCACATCAGCGTATTTATTAGCCCTGGCCTGGGCGTGCAGAAGGTGCAGACGCACATCACGATGCAACTGGTCCATATCCCGTACACAGACAAAAGCCGCCGGATTGCTTGTAGGCAAGGACGGGTCAAGAGGCAAGGAGCAAGGGTGAAAACCAAGCAAAGCAAAAAACGGAGAAGGACCAACAGCTGAATGCAAGGCATTGTTATACGCAAATTCAACTTGAGGCAAAGCGGCGAGCCAGGTGCACTGGAATTGCAGGCATAAGCATCTCAAATACTGTTCCATGGTTGAATTAAGGCGTTCCGTCTGACCTTCAGTCTGTGGGTGGAAGGCAGAAGAAAAACGGTCTTCAATTTTAAGAGATGAGGTAAGGGCCTTCCAGAATTTCAAAGTTAACTGAGACCCACTGTCAGTCACAATGATAGATGGCAAACCGAAACGTCTGAAAACATGCGCGACAAAGAGTGTGGCCAAAGCAGGAGCTGACGGGAGTCCAGAGCAAGGGACAAAAATGGCATACTTGGTAAAGTAGTCGATGACAACCAGGATGGTGTCAAATCCGTCAATTGCAGGTAGTTCCACCACAAAATCCATGGACACCATCTCCCATGGTTTATATGGAACAGGAAGTGGTTCCATATAAGACATTGGGTCTTTTCTCGCCCTTCCGTTCTGCCCTGTGGGCATCTATCTGGAATACCATATCCAGGAGTTCCCCGAATGCGGTTGGCACAATAGGAACCATAGATAACGTATCTTTCAACTCGTCGGAAAGGCCCCGATAGAAAACGGCAGATTTCTTTTCTTCGGGCCAATCAGTTTCGGCTGCTAACTGATTGAAACGGGCTAGGTAAGTGAGTAGGGAAGAAGAACCTTGTCTGAGTTTGAGCAGTTCCAAGTCAGAGGCTTGAGAGGTATACCTGGTATCAAAAACCCTGCTCATGGCGGTTAATAGTGCGTCACAATTGTATAGTACATGGCTGTTGGCTTCCAACAGTGGATTAGCCTTAGCAACAGCAGTCCCTCCTAAGTGAAACAAAATAAATGCAGCCTTGGTGGTAGAGGTAGGGAATGAAGTAGGCCGACACAAGAAATGCAGTTTGCACTGGTTGAAAAATGTCCTGTAATGTTTTGGGTCGCCCATAAATCGTTCTGGTGGAGCCAAAGGGAAATGTGCTGAAAGCACTATTGGAGTAGCCTCCTGCCTGGTTGGAGGGAACCCGGAGCCAGATGTGGTAGCTCCTGATGCTTCCGCTCCGAGTTGTCCGGAAGTAACCAGGGAATGGATAGCATCAATACGCTGCTGAAAATTGTCCTTCATGGAAGACATTTCGGCCCTCAGATCTGCAACTATCTGTGCCATTGTCTCCAAAGGATCCATGGCTTCTAATTCTGTAACTCACCGATAGCTGAACTGGCCGGGGCGTTGCTCAACCTCGAATCCGCAGATAAGAGAGTGCTGCTCTGGATAATAGTTCAGCCCAAGCTGTGTGTTTTCCGAAAAGGGATACACTCAGAACCAGGCCTCCTCAACTTGAAGACCTCTTTTAGGCAATATACCTCTCTGCTGTGTAGGATGACAGACAGAGTGATTGATTACTCAAAAGAGTGGAGATACCCACACCGCTATGCCAAGGCTGTAGGGGAAACAAAGAACACGTTAGTCAGGTTTGAAAAGAGATAATATTAGTACCACTCTTTCCTTGGTATTATCTACCTGTATAACCCTGGACTGGAAAGGATGATTGGAATGATTCTCAACAATTTAGCCAACAACTAGGAAAGAATTAGAGAAAACAATAAAGACCCAGTTATCCCCTATGTGGTAATATGGAGTAGGAATTGGATCAACTAGTGAACTCATACCCTATGGGCGATAGGAATGAATCAAGTTATTAGAAAAACAATGACAGGAGAAAATAACAAAGAGGGAAGGTTAGTACAGGGACATTTTCCCGGATGGCAAGCGGAACCCAAACTAGAACCGGGATGGTGCACTAACCAGGATAGCGTCCAAAGTGCACAAAGATTCCAGAGAAAACAGTTCCACACAGGAGGAGTCTCAATGTAGATCAAGGGTCCTCTTGGTTCGAATAGAAGAAAGTTCCAAAGGGGTAACTAGAACAAAGTAATACTAATCCTTGTCCCTTCAGATAGTAACAATGAAGTAATGTATGAAGACATAGAGTTGGCAAAAGCGCTGAAGGCTCACCTGAGAAGGAGGCAGGGCTGTATCCAGTTTCAAGGCAAGAAGTAATGGAAATACACTGCCTTTTGGAAAACAGTCAGCACGATTGGAAATGATGGGGCATGCTGATGCTTCTACACAAGAACAAAACAAAGGGGCTGCAGCGGATGAAGGTAGTCCACAGGACGCTGCAGAGATAAGGAAGTCTCAAAGGCAAAGTCCTTGAAACACCGGTACGAGACCGGGACCGGTTCGTGAATCCGAAGGAGCAGACAAGTAGAAGAGTCAGGTGGAAATCCGTGGTCTGGTACACAAATAAGAGGTTTGAAAATGGAATTTGGTAAGGAAACGCTAATTAGAAGCAGCGTCTTCCTACGCGAGTAGCGTTTATGAATATCTTGCTGGTGGGGGGACCCTTGACGTGCCGTGATCAGCTGACCTGTCACGTGACTTGGTGCGGAGCTGAGAAACGTGAGTCCCGCGTGTCCAAGGCAACCTCCAGCGTTGGAGAAAGGAGACGTGAACCGCTTGAGTGAATCTAAACGGCCATTGCAGGACCGATATGTTACAGCATCTGCCTTCAAAGGCCAGGGCAACCCCCTGGCAGCATGAAAAGCCCGCAGTAGGACAGGTGAATGAATATGGGCCAAAGTCTCCCAGGTCCGGTCCTCAGGCCTATAGCATTTCCAATCCACCAAATAGAACAGCTTATCCATGGACCATCGGATGTCTAGGATAGCCGAGACCTCGAATTCTTCCTCCCCGTCAACTATGACAGGGGCCGGGTGATGGAACAACCGGGTGCCAGCACTGTACGCCTTTATCAGTGAAACATCAAAAACCGGATGTATTCGCCAGGAGGGCGGCAATGACAGGCGGACCGCCACTGGATTGACAATAGACTTAATAAGGTAAGGGCCCACAAACTTAGGCAGCAACAACTTCTACCCTGGAATTTTCAGATTCCGGGTAGACAACCAAACTTTCATGCCAGGCAGGTAAGCAGGGGCCGGGAACCGATGCACATCAGCGTATTTCTTAGCCCTGGCCTGGGCGTGCAGAAGGTGCAGACGCACATCACGATGCAACTGGTTCATATCCCGTACAGAGACAAAAGCCGCCGGATTGCTTGTAGGCAAGGACGGGTCAAGAGGCAAGGAGTAAGGGTGAAAACCAAGCAAAGCAAAAAACGGAGAAGGACCAACAGCTGAATGCAAAGCATTGTTATACGCAAATTCAGCTTGAGGCAAAGCGGCGAGCCAGGTGCACTGGAATTGCAGACATAAGCATCTCAAATACTGTTCCATGGTTGAATTAAGGCGTTCCGTCTGACCATCAGTCTGTGGGTGGAAGGCAGAAGAAAAACGGTCTTCAATTTTAAGAGATGAGGTAAGGGCCTTACAGAATTTCAAAGTTAACTGAGACCCACTGTCAGTCACAATGATAGATGGCAAACCGAAACGTCTGAAAACATGCGCGACAAAGAGTGTGGCCAAAGCAGGAGCTGACGGGAGTCCAGAGCAAGAGACAAAAATGGCATACTTGGTAAAGTAGTCGATGACAACCAGGATGGTGTCAAATCCGTCAATTGCAGGTAGTTCCACCACAAAATCCATGGACACCATCTGCCATGGTTTATATGGAACAGGAAGTGGTTCCATATAAGACATTGGGTCTTTTCTCGCCCTTCCGTTCTGCCCTGTGGGCATCTATCTGGAGTACCATATCCAGGAGTTCCCCGAATGCGGTTGGCACAATAGGAACCGTAGATAACGTATCTTTCAACTCGTCGGAAAGGCCCTGATAGAAAACGGCAGATTTCTTTTCTTCGGGCCAATCAGTTTCGGCTGCTAACTGATTGAAACGGGCTAGGTAAGTGAGTAGGGAAGAAGAACCTTGTGTGAGTTTGAGCAGTTCCAAGTCAGAGGCTTGAGAGGTATACCTGGTATCAAAAACCCTGCTCATGGCGGTTAATAGTGTGTCACAATTGTATAGTACATGGCTGTTGGCTTCCAACAGTGGATTAGCCCAAGCAACAGCAGTCCCTCCTAAGTGAGACAAAATAAATGCAGCCTTGGTGGTAGAGGTAGGGAATGAAGTAGGCCGACACAAGAAATGCAGTTTGTACTGGTTGAAAAATGTCCTGTAATGTTTTGGGTCGCCCATAAATCGTTCTGGTGGAGCCAAAGGGAAATGTGCTGAAAGCACTATTGGAGTAGCCTCCTGTAACGCTCACCTGATTCCCACGGAGACGCTGGTCTAGGCAGGAAGGTGTCTGCGACTCGAAAGGTGATGTGCAGGACTCGGTTGGCTTCTGGGGCTGAGCCTCTTCGCCGTGTGTCGAACTCGAAGGGTGAGATTTCTGCAGGTGAGAGAATATGGGGGTTAATGATCTGGGCAGTTGAGTGTCTCTCTCTCTCTCTCTATTCCCAGCTTCCCCGTAGAATCCCCCAGGTCAACGTGCTCACCTTAGATAGGTGAATGCTGGGCTCTCCAACTGCGTCTGGTGCAGGGTGCCATTGCCAGTTCCTTTACTGGGTAAAACGTAGGCCTCTTAACATCAGAGGATCGCTACCGCCGTTAACAGCACGAGCGGTGAGTTTCCGGACACCTTTTGTCCTTAAAGTCTTTAGGTGCGAGGGCACTTTTATGTAGATCAGGGTTTGGTATAATGCTTTCTCCTATTTGTTTTGCAGGGCTCTGGAGACAGAAGATGGTGTGAAGGGAGCCGAAGCTGGAGCCAGAGCCTTGGAATGAGAATGAAGCGCTTGGAAATGCGTGAGTAAATGCAAGCGCTCTAACTGTTTCTTTTCTCTTGCAGCTGCGGGTTCGTGCTGAAGAGATGCTGGAAAACGCCGGAGTATTTGCAGGCGTCCTATTATGGCGAGCGCAATGGGCGTAAGTAAATACCTGTCTAATGTCTCTCCTTTTGTCTTTCAGGTCCGGATTGCAGCGTTGGAGACCCAGAGTGCCGGTAAGAAATAACTATGCCTTTGTTTTCACAGGCGGAGATGAAGCGTGATGAAATGATCGCTGCCGATGGATCAGGTGAGTAATGCGCTTCGTATGAAGGTTGCCGTGCTAACCTGTAGTTTCTTATTTTGCAGGTGCTGCTGAAGACTGGATGCGGGGATGGTAAGTATTGTTCTTGCAGGTTCTGCTGAAGACTGGATGCAGGAATGGTAAGTATTGTTCTTGCAGGTTCGGGCCCGGATAGAAGAAAAGCTGGAACAGACTCGGTGAGCGTTCTGCTGCAGATGCAGAATAACGCGAAGCACGTTTCATCAATCGGGTGTGGTTTAAATAGCCTTGGAGTGCTGAGGCGTCTTCCTCCACGGCCCCGCCTAGGTAAGAAAAGAGTTCCTGTTCCAGAAGAGTTCCATTGTTGTATCCAGGGAGTGGAGCTTGCCCCACCCAGGTAAGAAAGTAGTTCCGGCTTACTGAGGATTCCTATGCAGCTGGTAAGTAAGCAGCATGGTCTGCTGCAGGTAAGTCCACCCAAGCATCTTCATATAGATTATGAGCCCGGCGCTTCCAGTGCCGGGACCGATGGCATTGATGAGCCTGGCGCCACCGGCGCCAGGACAAGGTCCAAAAGGTCCCAGTGGGGACCGGCTGGTGCCTAGGATTAAGGTTAGGGGCCTGCTTCCAAGGACGTTGGGCTGGTACTGGCTCCTTGGAAGCAGTGATCATGACACCTCCTGCCTGGTTGGAGGGAACCCGGAGCCAGATGCGGTAGCTCCTGATGCTTCCGCTCCGAGTTGTCCGGAAGTAACCAGGGAATGGATAGCATCAATACGCTGCTGAAAATTGTCCTTCATGGAAGACATTTCGGCCCTCAGATCTGCAACTATCTGTGCCATTGTCTCCAAAGGATCCATGGCTTCTAATTCTGTAACTCACCGATAGCTGAACTGGCCGGGGCGTTGCTCGACCTCGAATCCGCAGATAAGAGAGTGCTGCTCTGGATAATAGTTCAGCCCAAGCTGTGTGTTTTCCGAAAAGGGATACACTCAGAACCAGGCCTCCTCAACTTGAAGACCTCTTTTAGGCAATATACCTCTCTGCTGTGTAGGATGACAGACAGAGTGATTGATTACTCAAAAGAGTGGAGATACCCACATCGCTATGCCAAGGCTGTAAGGGAAACAAAGAACACGTTAGTCAGGTTTGAAAAGAGATAATATTAGTACCACTCTTTCCTTGGTATTATCTACCTGTATAACCCTGGACTGGAAGGGATGATTGGAATGATTCTCAACAATTTAGCCAACAACTAGGAAAGAATTAGAGAAAACAATAAAGACCCAGTTATCCCCTATGTGGTAATATAGAGTAGGAATTGGATCAACTAGTGAATTCATACCCTATGGGCGATAGGAATGAATCAAGTTATTAGAAAAACAATGACAGGAGAAAATAACAAAGAGGGAAGGTTAGTACAGGGACATTTTCCTGGACGGCAAGCGGAACGCAAACTAGAGCTGGGATGGTGCACTAACCAGGTTAGCGTCCAAAGTGCACAATGATTCCAGAGAAAACAGTTCCACACAGGAGGGGTCTCAATGTAGATCAAGGGTCCTCTTGGTTCGAATAGAAGAAAGTGCCAAAGGGGTAACTAGAACAAAGTAATACTAATCCTTGTCCCTTCAGATAGTAACAGTGAAGTAATGTATGAAGACATAGAGTTGGCAAAAGCGCTGAAGGCTCACCTGAGAAGGAGGCAGGGCTGTATCCAGTTTCAAGGCAATAAGTAATGGAAATACACTGCCTGTGGGAAAACATTCAGCACAATTGGAAATGATGGGACGTGCTGATGCTTCTACACAAGAACAAAACAAAGGGGCTGCAGCGGATGAAGGTAGTCCACAGGACGTTGCAGAGATAAGGAAGTCTCAAAGGCAAAGTCCTTGAAACACCGGTACGAGACCGGGACCGGTTCGTGAATCCAAAGAAGCAGACAAGTAGAAGAGTCAGGTGGAAATCCATGGTCTGGTACACAAATAGGAGGTTTGAAAATGGAATTTGGTAAGGAAACACTCATTAGAAGCAGCGTCTTCCTAGCGTTTATGAATGTCTTGCCGGTGGGCGGACCCTTGACGTGCCGTGATCAGCTGACCTGACACGTGACTTGGTGCGGAGCCGAGAGACGCGAGTCCCACATCTCCAAGGCAACCTCCAGCGCTGGAAGAAAGGACACGTGAACCGCTTGAGTGAATCTAAATGGGTATTGTGGGACCGATATGTTACACGGAGCAAGATACCTCATAGTGACAGTATGCCCCTTCTCAAGATGGGTGGAGGCAGGACCATGCGCACACCCGGGTGCCAAATGCACGGCCAAGTTCTTGGTGAGAGAGGTGTTCTCCAGGTGGGGAATATGTGAAGTGATACACTCTGATAATGGCACGCACTTTGTAAATGATCTCTTTAAGGAAGTGACAACATTGTTGGGAGTGACACACAAGCTTTGTTCGATTTATCACCCGCAAGCTAACGGAGTTGTGGAAAAAATCAATGGCCTCCTCAAGAGTAAATTATCAAAACTGTGTCACACACTTAAGAAAAATTGGATTTATTGCTTGCCCTTAGCACTGTTCCAACTCCGAACCCAGCCAAGTAAAGACCACCATTTGAGCCCACACGAAATAGTGACGGGAAGGCACATTCATTCACCACTATCCCTGGTACGAAGAGCATCAGATGCTCATAGAGTTGCCACAGTGCTAGGGGACAAATTCAAGGAATATCTCACCTAACTGACACGGGCTGTGCAGAGTATAGCAAGACAAATAG
The DNA here is from genome assembly GCF_040938575.1 of Ambystoma mexicanum. Lineage (NCBI taxonomy): Eukaryota > Metazoa > Chordata > Amphibia > Caudata > Ambystomatidae > Ambystoma > Ambystoma mexicanum. Next base: position 970,162,179 of record NC_090928.1, read on the forward strand.
CACCTGCATTCACTCGAGAAAATAAAACAGATACAACCACACCCACCCAAGACAACCCCACAGGACAGTTGCATAAGGATGAGAAAAGAAGGAGGAATCACCCCAGGCAATTTGTTCGATGACATGTTCAACTGGATACCTTCTTGGTTCAGCGTGATGATGAGAATTGTTGTCCCATTCATCGTTTTCCTGTTACACATTTTTTGTGTGTGTCAGGTAGGAGTTCGTTGTTGTGCAAAATCGATGCCTAGTGCCGCTATGATGATGGTGACGATGGGGCAACCAACAAGGGTACAAACAATGAAGGACGCCCAAATACAAATAGGAGAATCTAACCCCCCCAAATACAGGATGACAGCAGTATATCGCTACCCTGGGGACAGGGTGGATAATTTGTATCACACCACAATAAAGGAACCGAGGGAGTTAGAATGGCACATGGAAGTGTAGGTGGATCTGGATGGGGATGGGGGAATATACATGAACTGCACCCCTGATGAGTATGCTAGAAGGGGCCAAAGTTTAGTAGGGGTATGCAGGTCCTGGATGCCAATAAAAGGGACACCTGCTTGGGACGAGGCGGTAATGGAGGCGGAGTACTACCGAAATGCAAACAATGAAAAAAAGTAATTTGTTACTTTAGATGTAACGAAAGGGGGGAATGTAAGGAAGGAAGGGGTGAATTAGCCCCCCCAATACATTCTACACAGGATGAGCCGCTTGCTCTTGCACTAGTGGGGGACGCCTCCATCACCCTTATGCTGTCATGAGGAATAAAGCCTCAACTGAAACAGAGATGGGACTATGGCAAGACACACTTGGACTCCATTTTGTGTACCCTCGACTCTATCTTTGGACTTGCCATGATTCGCCAATACGAAGTCTCCTCTCCCCTCTGCAGCGCAGCACGCCAGCAAGCACCATCCATCCCCACTTTTTCTGCACAGCCCAAGTCCTTTTCTCACAGATGCTCTGAGGTTAACTGCAACAATTAATATTATGTATCATATTATTCTTCCTCTGAGATCACTGTCCTGTGTGTGAACCAGCCTGAACCATGACTTGTAGCTCATCCATCTCCACAAACCTGCTCCCTCACCCCTCACCCTCGCTGTTGGAAATGTACTGCTCGTGTAACCCTGTGCCCTCCTAAGGTATTCTCTTGATGTAGCAGAAGTGTACCCCCACTGTGCTGACCACCCTCAATGGCCCCCAATAAACGCAGACCTCTGTCACGATATATCCTGTCCTAAACTAACATGTGTCACTCCACCCCAATTTTGCTCTGATATGCCAGATCAACCCAGTCCCCAGGTCATCACAGAAAGTAAGACCCCCGTACCTTTCACCTTATGAATGACCCAATATGAAATTATGTAGTTTTGTATGTACAACTTGTAAGCCTCTATGATTTACTCAAAGATATAGTGATGCTCATTGTTTATTGCATGCCAAGAATATGTTTTCATGCCAGCTTAGCTAGTTTCAACTGCATCTCCAGCTTGACCCGACATTCACCCCACCTGGACAAGCCCAGCTGAACCACGTGAGGCTCACCCTCCCGCCAAAGGAGCAGCCAATCCTGATGAAGCAGCACCTACAGGCCCCTATGCATCATCGCCTTGTAACCAATAATATTACAATTTGTAACCCTTATAGCTGACATCACTGATGGCGTCTTTTTGCCTTATAATCCATTGTAATTGTAATGTTTGCTAGAGCGCTCACAGGGCAGCAGAGTTATCTGGATGCCGAATCCTTTATAAAAACTTTGGCAACCTTGCAATCTGTTCTCTTGGTCTCATTCCCTACGGGGATGTGTCATTTATTCTGAATGTATATTGGTAACGTGAAGGAGGAGCCCTTTCAGTTGTCAGTTTTAACCCCCATCTTAGGTTCATCAGGACTTCTGTGGGTCCTGCACTGCCACCAGACACTCTCTAGGAACTCAAATCCTATCACCCATTTTCTCCTGGTTATTTCCCCTCTCTGGTTTTCACCTCTCCTCTCACTCTTTCTCTACTCGATGTTCATCCACAAACTAAATCCTTCCTTCCTCCTCCACCCCCTCTTTCTCTGTCTCTTCTCCTTCTTCTTTGGTGTTAACTTCCTCTCATCCTCCTCCTCCTTCTTCTTTGTCGCTTCTCTCCTTGGTCTTCTCCCCTCCTCAACACTTCTCTTCACTTCCTCAAATGTTCCCTCTAACTGTGCTCCTTTCTCTGTGTATCTGTCATCCTTGTCGCTCTGCCGCGTACTGCCCTTCATTTCATATTCCCAGCACCTGACTCCCATACCAACCTGTCCCTCCTGCACCCTTTTATAACTGTGCGGGATGTCGCGTGTAATGCCTAACTACTTGAGGATTCAGAGCTGGGTTAAAGTGGTAAGCATGCTTGGTAATTGGCTATCACGCAGTGCAAGTGAAGATCCTTCGTCTGTTTCCAATTTCCTAGTAGGATCGAGAACAGCTATGCTAAGTTTAACTGTGTCTGTCATCTTTAAATTGTAGATTGAAACAAGCATCACAATCAGGATTAATGGGAACGGTTTGCAAGACCATAAGGTGCATTTGAAAAGATGTAATACAATGTACGTAATGTAACAGTATTTATAAAGCACTAAGGCCTAAAGCTGCTAAAACAGCCAGTGAGATAAAACCTCTATATGAAGCAAAAAAGACAGAAACCGAGATTTAAAAAGATAGGTTTTCTGAGCTTTCTGAAAGCCCAGGTGGTCACTCACTACCCGTCACTGAACCGGTCGAGAGTTCAACATAGATGGTGCAAGAGTTGAGAATGCTCGGCCTTCCGCCCGTGCTCTGCGTAATCATGGAATTGTCAGAGCTTTCAGAGAGGCAGACCAGAGTTACCAGGATGGTACGTAAGCGGTCAATTTAGCTTGCATATACTGAGCGCCAGACTGGTGAATGCATGATTTCATGATGAATTGCAAGGTGGCAATGCAAAGGATCGTAAATGTAATGCGACTGCTCACCGAAAACCAGTGTAGCTGCTGGAGAAGACCCTGAGAATAAGAGAGATGGTTAGCTGCATGTGCCAGCCGGGCTGCTGCGTTTTGAGTTCTGGGAGAGTCCAGACGAAAGAGCAGCTAAGTATCATCAGCATTTGTATAAAACCATACCTTGTGCTCATGAATAAGGTCTGCAAGACGGTGTAGATAAAGGTTAAAGAAAAGTGGAGATGGTGAAGACCCGCAGGAGAGAGCCATAGGGGTTGATTGAAAAGAAGATAAAGAAATGGTTTTGGTGCGCTCCGAAAGGAAAGGTGTAAACCAGGCTAGAGGGGAACCACAGATTCCTGCCTTTTACAGGCATCGAAGCAAGATGTTATGATCAATAGTATCAACAACTCTGGGGAGGTTCAAGGAGAATTGAAACACTGACCTCTCTGCAGTCCTGGAGTAAAGCAAGATCATCCAGAACAGAAATCATCACTGACTCTGTATCCCTAGAACGGCGAAAGCCCGATATAAAAGGATGTAAAAGAGCCTGCGATTCCAAGTACCGAGAAAGTTGAGGGGTAACCATAACTTCCATAAGCTTCATGGTCCATGGCAGAAGTGAGATAGGCCGATAATTGGCTGCAATGGCAGTATCAAGCAGTGGCTTCTTCAACAATTGGGAAACAAGCGCATGCTTCAAAGCAACAGGAATGAGCCCCATGGTGAACAAGACAAAAAGTGCTGCTGTAAAAAGCAGAATAACTTCAGACAGCAAATTCTCGATAACCGAGAGCAGAATCGGGTCAGTCGGGGAGGCTGATTTCAATTTCCAGAGGGCCCCCATGACAATGTCGTCCGTGACCGGTTCGAGCTGACACATCCTGGGGTCATTTTTTGTCATCAGAGGTTGCTCTAAATACCTCTCCTATGGGCAGACCACCCCTCTACAGGAGCTGGATTGCCGAATCTTCTGAATCTTTTCATTAAAAAAGATACCAAATACTTCAGAGTAATGTTTTCATGTCATGCCTTTGCATCAATACCAGTATGTTGCTTGAAGATGTAAGGACCAGCAGGGCAATCTGGGGCTTTGAGACATTCAGGACATCTGTGGTCAGTTTGCCTGTTGTGAGTATAAGAGTAGGTAAGAACCCTAATACGGATCCACCCAGGTGATTCAGGACCAGCATGGCAGTGTTTGGGGTCTCGGCGCCCCATTGTTAGAACTAGATATGGGGGGTCTTTGGTCATCTCATGTTTAACTGGGACCTGTTAGTTTACAGGTTTATTTTCAGAAGTACAAATAGGGCAGGAAGTGATTCTAAGGTAATATGGTTGCCAAATTTTGAATGTATTAGTTCCATAATTGCCAAAGTAGTGGATGTTTTTGGTGACCTTCTCTCCATCATCCCCTGGCCATTGCACATGTCTTCGTCATGCCATTGGTCTGCATTGCCCATCTAAATGGCTGCAGAAGGGATAGGGGTGTGTGGTTTCTCTCTCTATTTCGCATGTTGATGGCAGCTTCTTTGCCAAAAAAGTCCTACCTTCCTAGAATCATATGTTTGACAGACATCAGTGCAGCATTGGTGCTTTCTCCTGCATTTAAAGGAGACCATGCCATTTTACTCAGAAGTCTGAGCCAGCAAGGAGTATTTGGGAAATGGCTGCCCCTTTCTTCAAACAACTGTTTTAGTTTTGGCTGCCATCACTCTTTTCACCTTTTGGCCTTACTTTGCATTCCATCAAGTACTGTTCATGTTTTGCCTTGTGTGATGTTGAGCTCTTACCCTCTGTGAATCTTGCATCTTGATATCCCAAAGTCATGTTGACACCCCACTGGTTTCTTGCTATAAGGGTAATCATTTGTATCCTGTGCCCCAACTGTAACATCCCAATGCTAGCGCTCCCATCTTTGATGCTGAAACACACCATATGCAGACCAACTATGGCACACACAAGGACATTTGAAAGTCCCTCCTGATAGGCATCAACCCTGTTACTACTCTATATCTCTAAATAACTTACATACCACCGTCCTGGCCAATGCACCCTAGCACCACGAACACCCAAGGCTCCCTTCTGAGTACAAATGCCTCTATGCCCTCAAAACAGACCACGTAGGAAGGGTATCTAGCAACCCATCGAAAACCATTCCATCCAATGCTTTACCATCGAATTATAAGCAACGAAAAGCATTTCCATCGAAATGCCTTTCCATTGACTACAATTCGATGGTAATTTCGAAATTATTTTTATTAACACTATGAATACCCTTAGTTGTTTGGGTTGGATTAGGGTTAGGGTTAGGGTTAGGGCTAGGGCTAGGGTTAGGGTTAGGGTTAGGAGTTAGGGTTGGGGCTACGGTTAGATTTAGGGTTAGATTAAGGGTTAGATTAGGGTTAGGGTTAGGTTAAAGGGAGTTGGGTGTGGGGGTTGAAGAGGCTCGGGGGCAAACCCTCCAATATACAAAAAAACATTAAAACGTTACAAGAAGCTGGCCAGTGCCGAAATTTCAGCACTGGACAGCTCCATGTAACGTTTTAATGTAGAAAATAAACGCATGGAAGTGCTATCTTTTACATTTAAAAGTACATATCCATACGATGGAAAAGTTTCGATGGATATGTACTTTCAATGTAAAACATAGAATTTCGATGCTTTTATTTTCGATGCATCTTTTTCATTGCTTTGTCATTTCGATGCATCTTTTTCGATACAATGACCATAAACCCGTAGGAAGAGATTAGAACCTATTTATGTCTGATCTCCATGCACCAAGACAATAGCTAAACTGCCTTATATTTTTACATGTCCACGCTAACCTAAACAACACACCTTTTCGTAGTCCTCTTCACAATTATCCACGGGGCCCCTATATCGAGCATGTAAAACAGGCTTTTTTTTTTTTTTTTTTTTTTTTTTATTTGATTCAACTGTTTTCACAGTTTTAACAAAGTTTGTTGTTCAGAGAGTTTGTGATCCCAAAGGAATTCTGATCTATTGCGCTTCTGTGTCCAGACAGGTGGAAATGTACTTGTCAGATTGGATCTTCTTTGTTCAGGTTTATGTTCTGAAAGAACTGGCCGACTGCGATTACTGATTTTACATTTCCACCTGACATCAGGATATTCCACCAATATTCCTCCTCCCCGCAACTGCTATTTTTGGATAAGTGGCCCATATGTATCATTCTTTTGGCCGCTAGTCCCGGGCATGACAGCAGCAGATGCCTCAAGGTTTCTATTGTTTCGGGTTTGTTGCAGAATCTGCAGAGGTTATTAGCAGCAGAGCCTCTGATGAATAGGATTTCTTTCGTGTGTAAGAGATTCAGCCTGGCCCTTAGAAAGGTGTTTCTAATTTGCTTACTTGGACCTTGTAGTAAATAGCTCATGGGTTCATTTTGTTTTTGGTAATTGACTGGTAGGTCCGCGGCCAGTTTGTATTTAGCGGCCTCTTCCAGCGTTTTGATCCAGTCCATTTGTTTAAATTTTTTTACTGTTTTAGCAGGGTTGCTTTCTAATTCTTCCCATGAGCTTCCAATTTCCTCAAGGGTTTCTGTATTTCTTTGCTCCCAAGAGGCTAGGATGTTGTTCTCTCCGGTTTTGAGTTCTTCCTTTATAAACTTGAAGATCTTCACAGAGGATAGTCTGATTTTCCGGTTCAGCATTAAGATGTTTAGCTTGACACTTCCTTTTAAAGAGATGACGTTGATTTCTCTGCGAATAGATGCCATCGGAGTAGAATTTGGGAGCATTAGAATTTTCCTCCAAAATAAGCCTTCTAGCTTCTGCCAGGTCTGTTCTGGAATCATGGGCATCGCTTCTGCACCATAGGTAATAGCGGGTACCGCTTTCGCTGTGTAGAAGTTCAGCACTGGTTTCAGTGAGAATTTTCCGTATTTTTTGTCCATGAGTCGAGCTTGTGTTATCATAATTTTGGTCTTGGCAATCAAGGATTCCTGCATGGGGGTTTCAAAGCGATTTGCGCTTATCGTGACTCCCAGGTATCGGAATGATTTTACTTTCTCCAGTTTCTCTCCAGCCAAGAACCATTTGGATTTTTCTTTTTGTGTAGTGGATTTTTCCAAAGTCATTATTTTTGTTTTTGATGAGTTTAGAATCAGATCGTTGGTCTCAAGATATTCTGCGAGCGAAGTAAGTTTGCGTTGTAGCCCTATGGCGGTTTGATCCAGTAATAAGATATCGTCGGCATAGAGTAGTCTGCCAACCATTTCCTCTCCAATTCTAGGCGGAAATGTTCTAATGGTGGGGTCCCAGTGTTGGTAGTCTCCAATGAACGCGTTGTACAGTGCGGGGGCCAGTGGGCAACCTTGTTTCACGCCTCTGTAAGTGTTGATCTCCTCTGAAAGTTGTCCTTTTCCATTGAGTCTGACCCTCATGGATGTTCCAGAGTACAACTCCATGATTGGGTTCAGGATTGATGTCGGGCAGTTCCCTGTCCTCAGTTTAGTCCATAGGCACTCTCTATTCACCGTGTCGAATGCGTGAGAGAGGTCTATGAACGCCAGGTGTATCTTTGGTCGTCCCTCTAGCACCTTGGCTTTCAATACACTGAGTAACATTATGTTAGCCAGTGTTCCGATATTTTTTACAAATCCTGTCTGAAAGTCATCGTGTAATTCGGAAGTGGCTGCCCAGTTCTTAAATTTGTCTAGAAGAAAGGCTCCAAACAATTTCCCAATGGTGTCCAATAAGGCTATTGGGCGGTAATTTGCTGGGTTGCCTTTATCGCCTTTCTTGAAAATTGGGACCACGTTTGCCAATTTCCAAGATTTCGGGATGGATTGGGTGTCCGCGCATTGTTGGAATATTCGGGCTATGAGTCCGCCCCATACTTCGGTGTTCGTTTTGAGATCCATGTTAGAGATTCCGTCGGGTCAAGGTGCCCTTGAGTTGTTCAGTTTCCTTATTTTTTCGCAGATTTCCTTTTCATCCTTTTCAATGTCCCATCGATTTTTTTGGGGCCTTATTGTTTCTTGGGTGTTGCCCTTTGGTGTGGCGAACATATCCGAGAAGAATGATCTCCAGTGATTCTCTCCAATTGAGTTAGCTAGGGCCTCATTTGGGTTATTTCCTTTTGGGTTGATCAAGGCCCAGAAAGTTTTAGATTGTTTCCCACTTAGGGTCTTTAGCATAGTCTCAGAGTCTTCCTGGTACAAAATGGCACGGTGCGATTTAAGCCAGTTTTTGTAAGACTTTTTCGCAGATATTGCTGCCTCCTCTGTTTGTTTTGAGGGGCAAGATTTCGCTTTGCGTAAAATTCTTCTAATTTCCCTTCTTTTCTCCACCAGTGGCTTATTGTATATATGATTTGGCTTTTTTACTGAAGATTGAGCTTTCCTTTGTTGTTGGTATGGGATCAACAGGGGATAATAGTCAGGTGGATTTGCTTCCCCTGGCACCGCAATAGTTCTTTCGAAGGTCCTTGTAATGGTTCTTATTGCTTCATCAGAGAGTCTTAGTCTGGTCCCTGCACCATTAGTAAGAATTGAGGTAGTCATTTCCTGTCGGTTTGCCTCCGATTTCCTTTCTGGGGCTGACCATGAGGCCGTCAGGAGGTTGTGATCACTGTTTTGAGTTCTTATAACTTCATATGCAGATATCATTGCGAGCAAATTTCTGGATACATATATGTGATCCAGAAAGGCATTACGTGGGCCTTGTTCCCAAGTTGGAATATGATTTAGTGTGGTCGAGATCAGATAATGGAGGTTATGGAGATCTAGTGCATCCATGAGCAGTTCCCATCCTTTGCCTCTCCGGTCAGATTCTCGAGTTGTCGGAGAGACGGTAGGAGCCAATGCGGAGTGTGAATCGCAATTGGATGTGGTTAGGCCAATGTTAGGTAATGTTAAATTTAAATCTCCGCATACTATGATGTGGTCAATTGTCATCGTATTAAGGCATGTCTCTATCGTTTGGCCGATGATTTCAAGAAAGGCTGTTTCTTTCACAACTTTTGGGTTCCAGTAAGTGTTTATCACTAGGTAAGATGTTGGTTTGTTCCTATTCTCCCATTCTCCGGGTTTCTGTTCTGATACCAAGGAAGCCAGAATTGACGTGTTAGATAGTATTGTTTGTTTGAGTTGTAGGCCACTACAGATTCTGACTGCTGTCAAGAGGCCTGAGGAGGGCCTGCCCAACGCTCCTTGTGTGGCTGGGGAGAAGTCGATTTCGAAGCCATCTATTGTTGGCTTCCTGAGGAGCCAAGTCTCCTGTAAACAAAGAAGGTCGAAGGTCCCCAGTTGTACATCTGAGTTGAGTGTCAAGTGAACGAATCCTCTTGTGTTCCACGACCCCATTTTAAGTTTGTTTGCGATCTGGTGAGGGTTGCCGGATTCTTCCTTGACTCCCGTCGTGTACACTTGTGGCTATCTTCTTGTTTTTGTGAAGGGTCTTTCCGGCGTCCAGGACCATCTTTTTTTTTCCAGGTCTTGACGATATAGCCGTGAATGGATATGTTGGTCGCTTGACCTGTTTCTGGAATAGGCTGGGTTCTTTGATGACTTCCAGTTCTGCGGGGGTCCCTTGGGGGCTCGATCTGAGACCGTATTGCTCTGTTTTTCCTTGTGTTTGCTCCTGGGGCTACTCAGGGCACTTTTGTGCCATTGTTGGGTGTTAGTTAGAGTAGACTGTGGTTCCCATCTGTCTCTATAAATGAGGGTTCTTCTCGTCTTAGGTGCCCTCCCATGCTGTTTACTAAGTGGGCTCAGTTCTTCATGGCCCCCTATTCTGATTTCCTCGAGGTTATTATAGGGTCTATAATGTGAGACCCGGTGTCGTGGGGGTACATCTTGAGAAACATCAGATGTGTTGCTTTCACTCCTAAGTAAAGTTTCTGTTCCTGGGTGAAAGTTGCGAGAAGCATAGCGAGAGGCTCGTTCTCTTGAGGGGGAGACTGACTTGTGTTGGGGCGTACGGTCTCTGGTGGTTGTAAGGTCTCTATCCTTTAATCCTCTCTGTGTATTACTGGGGATCTCCCTGTCGCTGTGTAGTTCTTCCAGATAGTAGCCAAGTTCTTTAAGGGCTCGGGCCTCCTTCTTGAGTTTGAGTCTCGTGCTAGCAGAAGATATGTGGATGTACACACTGTCTATGCTGTAAGGGCCCGAGAATTCGATGACGTCTAGGCAGTCTGATGTTACTGATCTGAGAGCCGGGACTTGATGAAATAAGTCCAGTATGGCGGTTCTGTTTAGAACCCGGTTGTGCTTTGCTTTGCAATTCGGCTGCAAGAAGAAGGAACGCGTTGCCGTTGTTCTGTTATTTCTCATTAAGCCGTAGCGTTTCCATTCTCTCTCGCGGATATTCAGTGAAGTCCTCCTAGTGCTTTCCCTTTTTTGGCTGCGTTCTCTGGAGTCTCTTTTTTGTTTCAAATGCACTCTAGTTTTCCACCTATTGGGAGTGGACTTGTGTTTCACTGTGGTGTCTTCCTCCCGTTTTTTGGAGCTCTGTTTTAGTTTGGTCCCAGCCAAAGACGCGTCTTCCCCCCTGTGTGGTGCTGGGGGTTTAGACTCCCACTGTCTGATTTTTTTTGGAGGTGTGTCTTTATCCTGACTTCGTTTAAAAGACACTGTTTTTCTTTTGGCTCCCCAATTGTTGTCTAGGTTTGGATCTTTGTCCTGCCAAAGCGACACAAGTTTCAGAGCGTCTTCCATTAGGTCGCTTTCAGTGGAAGTGGGAGATCTGTTGATGTTTTGGCTGTCACTGTTTTGCTGGCTGGATTTTGAGGTCAGTGGTTTAGTGCAGATTTTGATGTACTTTCTGTCTGACGATGGAGAGAATTTATTCGAGATCTGAGATTTGACCGTGGCCGATTTAGGAAGCACAGGTGGACCGCTTTTAACTTTTTTTGTTGAAGCCGAAAGCGTGGGTGGGTCTTCCGAGAAAGCTCTAAGATCTTGTTCTTTCTCGTTAACGATGCAACCATTGGTTTTTTCTATTATGCTCTTACTCGATTGAAGTTTGGGGAATTTGAGAGTACTTTGGTTTCCATTGGTGTGGCCCTCCTGTGCTTTCTTTGTTGGCTCGAGATTAAGACTTAGGAGGGGTGTTTTTATGCTCCATTTGCCCGGGGCCGTCGGCGCTGCTGAGGTAATTACGTGATCCTCCAGGCTGGAGTTGGCAATTGTTTTGCCAGTGCCTGCTTTGAAGTGGAATGTTTTCTCCGGCAAGAAGTCAGTCTTAGACTGAACTGCTTTCGTTTCTCGGTGATGTTGGTCCTTTGTTTGAGTGCAGGCGTGTTTTAAAGTCTTCCTATTTTCAATTTTTGAGGTGATGAATCCCTCTAAAAACGTGAGTTTAGTTTGGGTCAGTACCGCCAGTGATGCTTGGTCCTTTACAGAGTCATTCAATGATTCGTATAGTTTTGTGAATGGGGCTAGGGCTATGGTGATAGCTGACATTATCGTCATTAAGTCTGGTTTTTTGTTTGGAGTTTCTTTTATTGAATTACCCACGTTATCACTTTGTCTCCTGTTCATTGGCTGTGGGCTGGACGTACATGGCTTAGAAATTTGAGTTTCCGATTGTCGCCTAGTCATAGGCGTTTTGCGCGTTGTCAAGTGTTCTGGATGAACTGTGGCTTGTATTTGCTTACATGGCAAGGGTTGCGTTGTGGGTCTCGTTAAGTTAGAGTTGGTTGGCTCTGAATTCCTGAGAGATGGACCGAGCCTGTCTGATTTTCCCACAGAGGGTGTGTCTTCTGCCACCCCCCCATGTGAGGGGTTTTCTTTGGGCAAATTTGCCTTGTTGGGGTTGTGTAATGGGGCGGAGGACTGTGCGGAAGGCTCTGTTGATGTAAGTTCCGTGGACTTAGCTGGCGGTTTCCCAAAATGCCATCTTTTGTTGGTAAGCGGCTGAGGACTCGAGGTATTGGGGTTCGGGTTATGTGCGTTGAAAGTAAGTCTCAGTGGAATAGCGGGAGAGTTGAAATTAACTGATTCCTCTAGGGACCCCTCCAGAAGCTCTGCGTCTGATATCTCACTTTTCTCATTCTGATTTCTTTTTCCTTGTTTGCTAAAAAATTTGTCCAGGGTACCCACCAAGGGCTTCGGGGCCTCTTTGCTCCGCTTGGTGGGAGCCAACTGCTGGTAATTCTTTGTAGTCTTGGGCATAAGGGGGTTTATTTTATTTGTAATTCCTGAGATGAGTCTTTCTTCCCTTTCCGGCGCTTGTTTGTTCTCCTTTGGGATTGGGTCTTTGAGCGGCTTTCTGGCGATAGTTAGTGGAGGGGCCTCCTCGGGGAACTCCGTTGGCGCTGTCTTTGAGATATCTGGAAAAAGCGCTGAGTTTTGATTTGACATGGGTTCGTTTTCTGAATCCTCTATTAATGAACAAGAACAGTCGTCTGACCAGGCTGTTTCCAATTTTCCCAAGCTGGAGGGAGGGCTGACTAAGTCTTCTCTTGCTATTATAGGATGGATCTCCAGGTCGATTTTGATTTTATTGGGCCCGTCGTAAGGTGCGTTTTTATTGAGCACGTTTTTGGGGTCAGATCTCTTGTCGGTCTCAGGTGTAGGGGAGTGTTCACAGTTCTTGGGTGAGTCTGATGGCGCCGCTAGAACTAACACAGCGCATCCTCCCTCGCATCTGGGGCTCTGAGCTCCCAAGCCCACTCCTGTAGGACCTGACCGTGCCTGGGGGCTCTCGCCCACTGCCCCTTCGCTGGCGTCTCCTGGGTCAAAGTGACTGCCTGTGGGGCTGTACGCCACGCCTGGAGAAACTTCGTACTCTGCAGCTGTCTTTTTGGGAAGAGCCTCGCCTTCAAGGCTTTCCGGCAGCGGGGAGATCTGGACACGTCTCACCGGAGAAGCCAGCATGCCCGCCCCTGCGACGATCGATGGAGGTCGATCCGGCACGTCCGGGCCAGTGGGTAAGTGCGGGTCGGGCTTTGTAGGTGGGCGGTCTACTCTGCCTTCCCTTTTGCCAGACGTTGCAGTTGGAGATCGAGCCGACGCTCCCAAACCATCCGTCGTTTTTGTGGCATCCTGCTGCGGCTGGATTGTCTCCGCGGTTTCCTTGCCCCGCTCGTTGTCTTCTGTCGGTCTAGCTGGGCCAGCATCCAGGCCGTTCAAAGGCGAGCTGTGCGCTGGTGCTGTAAAGTTCGCGCCCTTTCCAGCTCGGTTTAGCTCCTCCGTGCTTCGCACTCGAGTCGCTAGTTCCAGTCCCTTCGAGGCTTGTGGGAGGGCCATACGAGAGTTGAGGGCAGCATCCCGTGACCCCCCCTGTTCCTCAAGGCCTGACAGACAGGCGAACGCTTCCAGACCCCCCAGGAGTTGAGGGACGGCCCCGGGCGGCCTGTCATTCTCCGTCCGGGCAGCCCTCAGTGGCGCCGTCGCTGTGTGACGAGCCGGCCTTTCCGAGTGGGACTCTGCTGCTTGCCGGTGCGCCTGCGGAAAGGCAGGCAAGCTGAGGGCCTCCGACTTGGGGTCCTCGATTGACCTCCCCAATGACCCTCGAATGCCTTGACTTTGTAGGTTTGTCAAGGATTCAGGCTTCTGTTGGGGGGGATAGACGGCCGCGCGTCTTGTGTTTTCTTGTTTCTTGGGAAGTGTTTATGAGGGCTACGGTGCTCAAGCCCGCTGTCTTCACTGCGGGTTCTCTGGCTTCTTAGCCAGTGTGTATCTAATTCTGATGCGTGTGCCGCTCGATTCATCTTGTCAGGACTTCGGGGCCCTAGCGGTCCTGGCTCGGACTGCCACGGACTGCCTTGACTCTGCAGCCTCGACTCCGCGGCCCGCTCCGCGGTAGGGTTGATGTCTTGTAGACACGCCTTGCTGTAGCAGCAACTGTGAAGAGACTGCCACGGACTGCCTTGACTCTGCAGCCTCGACTCCGCGGCCCGCTCCGCGGTAGGGTTGATGTCTTGTAGACACGCCTTGCTGTAGCAGCAACTGTGAAGAGACTGCCACGGACTGCCTTGACTCTGCAGCCTCGACTCCGCGGCCCGCTCCGCGGTAGGGTTGATGTCTTGTAGACACGCCTTGCTGTAGCAGCAACTGTGAAGAGACTGCCACGGACTGCCTTGACTCTGCAGCCTCGACTCCGCGGCCCGCTCCGCGGTAGGGTTGATGTCGTGTAGACACGCCTTGCTGTAGCAGCAACTGTGAAGAGACTGCCACGGACTGCCTTGACTCTGCAGCCTTTTTTTAAATATATGACGTTGAAAGACGACGTAAAACAGGCTTTGGATATGAGAAATTCTTAGGTGTTATAACACCACCCCTTGCACGTGCACTTTTTCTAAAGCTTAGAATGTCAGACTGGAAAGTAGCGAAATGCACGCGCTTTCGGAAGGCTTGTGGTGACAGTAGCTGTCCCACTTGTGGCCAAGGTGATGAAACTATCAGCCATGTTATGTTTACATGTCAAGGTCACAGGTTATTACGAGATAGGCACTTGAAGCCTCCTCTTAATGTATTGCATATACGTAGAATTGATGAGGCTTTACAAATGTGCAAACAATCTGAGAACCATTTTGTTGCTAAATTCCTCCATCGTGCATGGTTGAGAAGGAACTATGCCTTGAATTGGATGGAACAACATTAGATCCGTCTCTGTAAAAACCGGTATTATGTATCCATTGTGCCTAGCCACGTGGTATGCGTTCTATTTGCACTCTATGCTCTATTATGGGTTTCAGTGAATGGGTTAGGGAGGAAATTAGGAGCTTTGGTGGCATTTATCCCTACCCTTTGCACTTGCACTGTATATGGTGTATGTTTGATTGAAACAAACAGTGTATTAATATAGCTTTATAGACCTCGCCCGAGGTCCGTACCGGGCGTTATGGGCCCTGAAGTTGTGCATGGGTCCTTTATCTGTATTCCTTTTAGTATATGTTGCATGGATTAGGAAGAGAATCAATGGTATTTATAATGTATATGTTATTGTGGTTGTGCTGTTTTTGATGCAACCTTTATGGTGTTAAACTGAGATAAAGTATACGACTAAGCGACACCTTTTTCAGATCTTCCAGCGCATCCCAAGACCATGCAAATGGCAGTGGAGTGGGGTATAACGACCACTAACCTAACGTAGCATAACATGTTCCAGAGACCTGTGTTCTAAGCTAGATCACAGTTTCCGAATCCTGGCAAGGCAGGCTCGAGCCTCTCTGGGCTTGATAAACATGCGGATAGGAACTTTGGCGATAGTAACACGTACTGGGCTCCATAACAACCTGCCTGCACCAGAGCCTGCTCGTTATCAAACCTGAGTCAGCAGCGGTGTTCTGCAGTTCTAGAGCTCGGTTCCTCCAAACAGGGTTGGAAAATCTAGGCCGCCATCTCCGAAGAAGGACACAATATGCTAGTCAGGAGAATTGATTAGGTAGCCAAATTCGAGGGAGAGGAGCCGCAGTCTTGCTGACTTTACCACCTGCCGATATGTGATTCTCGAGCGATCCTCCTACCTCTCTGGATAGTACTGTGGTATCTGCGGTGGAAGGGTTTGCCTTCTCATACTCTGGTGTCATTATTTAGCCCATTGCCTGCTCTTTCTTTTCATGTCTGCCATTTGACCCGAAAGGGTCCTAAACGAGAGAGGACTCAAGAAACGTCACAGGAGTCTGGTAAGCTTATTTTCAGGTCAGCTTTTGTAAAACAGGAAGAACAGTGTCATTTTTTCTGTAATTAATTGCAGAATTACATTATCAATGGAGCAAATAAAGCAACAATTATTCTCCATTTGCAAAACATGTTTCGACAAGGATTTATTTACAGAATATGATCATGATGGTTTATCATGCAATTTCTGTAGTATCAAATTCAGATCTACACAGCAGTGTTTTTTTAGTTGATGAATTTCAAACATTCACTAATAACTGAACCTTGATCTAATCCAAGAACTGGTAAACGATGTGGACAAGTGCCGAAACTGCAGATAGCTCTCAAATCCCAGCTTCATCACTTAAAGAAAGCTGTGATCCTGGCCCACTCATTTACTCTCATAGTGCACAACCTGGCAAAATTGCCTGCCCCTACATTTTTCAAAATTGCCAGCCTGGATGAGTGATTTAGTTTTCAGGGTACGCTCTTTAAAAAAGCCTCACTTATTTGTAACTAGGGACCACTGATATATGAAAGCCATTTGTTTCTTGACTCCATAAAGCATCTCTTTTTTGCCGCTGCGTCAGAAATATTCTGTCTCATAAATCTTTGCTAGCTGTTTCTGTTCCTAAGGAAGATTCATGAAACAGAATTTTTCTGAAAAAGAAACAACCACATGGGTTTATGATGTCTCTGTTACTAAGTTGTGATTTAATTTTAATGTTGCATATATGTTTTATGTGATTTAACACATCTCAATTGTTTATGTTTGAGGGTGAGTTAACATGCTCATAAGATGATTGAAACATTAGAAAAAAAAAGTAAAACCCACATTGCTGTGTCAGAACATGTGTTTAATGTGTGAAAATATGAGAGATCTGCACAGTGCAGAGTAGAGTAATTCTTCTGCTCATCAAACGTCAAGCCTGCATTTCGCAAGATCGAAACTCAGCATGGCCAATACAGCGGTTCAAATTGAGCAGTGTTAACAGCACAGCGCTTAGAAGTGGAAGGAATCTGTCATAAAGCACTGTATGAAAAACGCATAGTATTATAAAATGTTTTTTGCACATTTTCACCTCACACTTGAGTGCAAAATTGAGAGTGGATGGCCAATCCCTTCAGACAGATAGACTGTAGGAGGACATTCCTAATCAGTGACCACTAGGGGTTCGAGAGGTAGAAATTGTTATTTCAGAAAAATGGATGTCCTGGGTAGTGGAAGATGATTCTTCGGTTCTCTCTACACAACAGGTTCGAACCTGAGCTTGGAAGGAGGAAAGGGAGAGCCAACTCAGCCTTTCACCCTTCAGGAGAGGATACATTGCAGATATAATCTAATATAATGGGTTATGAAAACGAAATATATTATCATTTAAGAAAAAAATGCAAGCATAAAAGATTATAATTTGGATATATGGCTCAAACGCTAGCCAAACTTCACAAAGCATGTTTGCAGCCGCAAGTGCATTTGCGTCTGAAAATATGCGCAAATTGAGACTGTGGCTAGTTGTTAATGACTAGTGACTGCAAAAAAGGTATTTGCGATTTAGGGCCTAATTCATGGAACGTTTCGCGTGGAGAAAAATGACTTTGCACTGTGTTGTAGTGGGTCCCTGGCCAAGTATGACACTGACATCAGTGTAGGAGCAAGCAACATCTTTACTGTATTCAGGCTACAGGTACAAGGTACATAAGGTAAGTACATAGGGACAGAACATCCACCGGCATCCTCTCTCAGTCACCCCATCTTCTCAACTGACATTCACAGAACCACTCAGAAGATAACGTTCTCTCACGCAGCATTCCACGTCAGTCACTCACAACATTCCTTGCATAATAAGCAGGGTGCAGGTAAAACTAAGATACAACACATCTCCCCCTTCAACAACACAAGAAAACGCCCACAAAGCAAGAGGCGTATGCACACACACACCCACATAGTTCCCACACATGTACATCCCTCAACTTCAAATCTGAATCTCTCAACAACGCACCCAGACAAACCCTGCGACCATCCCAAACCCCACAACAATCCCCACAAGGTCCATTTAGCACGGTGCAGAGTACGTTTCCGGTGCGAAGTGACTTTGCTCTGCAAAAATACACTTTGCACCGCACCGCACTGTGAATTAGGCTCGGTGGAACGTGTTTGTTGGCAGTTCAAAGGGACATGGCTCTGCACTAAATGTTCCATGAATTGGGCCCTTAATGTGGTAGGTGAGTTCCTGAGTGTATCACCAGTTACACACACCTTGCATAAATAAAATGCTGGGCCCGGAGGAGGGAACACGGGAAATTCATAAGAGGGACGCCCCTACACCCATACACACACGGGAGGGAGTACCCTGAAACACACAAGAAAGGAAGGCACGCACCCCTTTAGTAATTTGCCACAGGCACAACCTTGCATACGTCAGTTGGAGACCTGGTCAAATCTGCTGCAGGAAATCGACCGTTCATTTCACGTAAGCAAAGTTCACTTCCTCTACAGTTTGACATCACTTTCAGGTAAAAAGGTTACAACATTTTTTCAACCTTTATTTTAATTTTATTAGTTCATCAGCATAAATCGGTTAGCGTTTTACATAAATCGGTTAGCACGAATTCATTCCAAAATGCTATGTATTTGGTTCGTTACTTGTTGAGTACGTACGGTTGGTGCAAATTCATTCCACAATGCTACGTATTTGGTTAATTACTTGTTGAGTACGGTTAGCACAAATTCATTCCACAATGCTATGTATTTGGTTAATTACTTGTCGAGTACGGTTAGCGTGAATTCATTCCACAATGCTATGTATTTGGTTAATTGCTTGTCGAGTACGGTTAGCGTGAATTCATTCCACAATGCTATGTATTTGGTTAATTGCTTGTCGAGTACGGTTAGCGTGAATTCATTCCACAATGCTATGTATTTGGTTAATTGCTTGTCGAGTACGGTTAGCGTGAATTCATTCCACAATGCTATGTATATGGTTAATTACTTGTCGAGTACGTACGATTAGCGCGAATTCATTCCACAAGGCTATGTATTTGGTCAGGGGTGGACTGGGAACCAAAAGAGGCCCTGGAAATAATTTTCAAAGTGGCACCAAATTGCACATTTTCAGCAAGCCTAAGCCTTTTCCCTTTAAGAAGATGTGTAAATAAAATAAGTCACCACACAAAAGTGGCCCAAGATGTAGAGGCCTACCGGGAAATCTCCAGAGTTCCCTATAGGCCAGTCCACCCCTGTATTTGGTTAATTGTCGAGTACGGTTAGCACAAATTCATTCCACAATGTTATGTATTTGGTTAATTGCTTGTCGAGTACGGTTAGCGTGAATTCATTCCACAATGCTATGTATTTGGTTAATTACTTGTCGAGTACGGTTAGCGTGAATTCATTCCACAATGCTATGTATTCGGTTAATTACTTGTCGAGTACGGTTAGCGTGAATTCATTCCACAATGCTATGTATTTGGTTAATTACTTGTCGAGTACGGTTAGCGTGAATTCATTCCACAATGCTATGTATTTGTATTTGGTTAATTACTTGTCGAGTACGGTTAGCGTGAATTCATTCCACAATGCTATGTATTTGGTTAATTACTTGTCGAGTACGGTTAGCGTGAATTCATTCCACAATGCTATGTATTTGTATTTGGTTAATTACTTGTCGAGTACGGTTAGCGTGAATTCATTCCACAATGCTATGTATTTGGTTAATTACTTGTCGAGTACGTACGGTTAGCGCGAGTTCATGCCGCAAGGCTATGTATTTTGTTAATTACTTGTCGAGTACGGTTAGCGCGCATTCATTCCACACTGCTATGTATTTGGTTCACTACTTGTCGAGTACAATGAGCTGAAATTATGTTTCCTCCCACCACACAATTATAGATCAGCTTCAAGTCCCTTCCACCCACATCTTTTGCGCTCAATTAATAGTAATTAGAAAGAACATTTTGTCTGTCCCATGGTCCCGAGTCTGTGTATATTTCTGTGAAGGGGGATCAGATGTTCAAATATTTCAAAAAGCCACCTGTCAGGGTCCATTCTATTCTATCCATGGTAGTGTTGGGCCATTTAGTCCTGGGCCGATGTTAATCGTGCGGGATTCAACAAATGAGTGATGGTCTTTGCTAGGATAACCTGATATCGAGTGCAGGTGGTTCTCAACCATATCACCCAACATTATTTACTAGTGGGTCTAGTGTGAGCTGTACAGCTGTTTGCTCTTACATTTTCCAGGGTATCTCTTACCAAATATCCCCGAGTAGTGCCACAATATTTGCTCTAGGTTTCCAATAGTTGGGTGGTTTGTTCTGGGTATATTTCGCTTAGTTGGGTTGCGGTCAGGTACCATCTAGATCAGAATTTATAAGCGCATTCCTTTATCATGCGATAAAATTAAGCTTTGTGGCTTGTTCTCAACATTCTGTGCCATGGGTCCTCCAAAACCTCAACTCTCAGTTTCCCCCGCCCCCACCTTATGCAGATAATGTTTTCAGGGGGTCAGTCCTATCAAGCCTTTGGCATAGTGCCGATTTCAGGCCATGCTATTCAGAAGGGTCATTTTAAAGTCGATTTCCCCTGCCATGTTTGATGGTACTCCAAATTATGAATTGGATTAAAACATTGTTTTCACTCTTGCCCTACCCATGTTAAGTGCAACTTCCAGGGACTTGCACGTAATGGTTTGCTTTTTTGTGAATCGGGTCCATTTGAGGGTGCAGAGAGGATCAGGCGCAAAATGCTGACGCACATATAGGATCTTTTCAGACTCATCTTGCGTATGCAATTTGGAGGTGGTCTCAGTCTCAGTTGCAATTTACGCTTTTCTCAATTTGCACACGGAAATTGAATTCTTGGTCATTTGGCGCCACTGTTCTTTACCGCTATGCAGTCCCCGAAAGAAAATAATTTAATTTACTATTCAGACCAGGGACCGGCTTATTGTACCAGTGAATAGTAAACTCAGTCAGGCTTTCAGAATGACCACTAAAGAGGGAAGTGGTCTCCGGTGAAATCCATTATTTCCAAATGTGTCACAAACATTACCTGCCCGGAATGTATTATTAGTGTGCTATGTGGGAGGGGATTAATATGAATATGTTAATTTATATGAATAGTATTGCTCGATCAATGAAGTCGTGTTGAATTCAAGCAGGCTTTTCTAAAAAGGCAATTTTCTTATTTTGCTAAAATGTTTCCGAGTCGTCTCAAAAAGAGTTTGAAAATTCCATAATGCAGACGCAGCTGGAGACAGTCGCCTCTAGCCGGCGTTGAACGTGGCGCCGATGCTGCCCCCGCAGGAGGCCCGGCTGGCACGCTGCACTGCACAGTAGCGTGAAGAGGCAGACCCTGCCTAGGGCCTACAACAAAGCATGTTCTGCTCAGCGGAGTGCAAGAGCTGAGGTGGCGATATCTGTGTCAAGAACGAGAAAATGGGAGCAAACGTATCTCGCGAAACCCAATCCCAGCAAACGAGGCCCGTCTTCAATCACGCCATCTCTAGTGAGCACACAAACTGTTACACGACACGTGGCGACGCCTCTCGCTGCTCTTCCTACGCACGCTTTGAGGTAACCCGGTTGAACACGTAACCTGTGACTCGACGCTTACTAGAGACCTTTGATCAGCTGTGTGTCCTTCCGCCAATACAATTTTTTTTAAATAAAGACCTACATAACGCGCCCTGCAAGTTATACGTGTTACCCAATTGCAATTAATGCGGACGGCTCAGTCATTCTGATTCTGATAAGGCTTAAACACGTAACCTTTTACCCACAAGCAAAACAAAGCAGACTGTAGTCCGAAAAATGCAGAAACTACATTTTCCAGTGGCTGATTTTGATTTTTCCGTTGTTTTTCCACTGAGTGTCTATTCTTGTTTTCACTTTCACCAACCTAATAGATATTGCCATTGACCCTAAAGGGTTTAGCTTGCGCTGGGAAGTGTTTGACTAAAGAATGCAGTCGCAGTCGCATCATGCTGTGATAAATATTTTAGTCAAAGGTACAGCAACTGTTGTTTTAATATCTCCGGGTCACAACAAGGAAGAGGCTAACTCAGAGGGACACACACAGAATTGAACAAAGTGTGGTAGACAAACGTACAATTACTACTGCATTAACAAAAATTCCGACTCCCATTACAGCGCCCAAGTCCCCTTGGGTGTCCACCACATACTGCTGTGGAAAGCGGGGGACAAGAAAGTAAAAAAAAGAAAAAGATAAAGGCCCCTGCGGCGTGTCAGCTCAGACCCACGTAAATGGGAGGAAATGACGCCGAGGGGATAGTGGGGAGTCAGTGGTGCACACAGAAGTGTGCCGCCGTAATGGTAAGTGGGGGCGGGAGTGGGTAGGGCAGGTGAAGTGATCTATCTGATTACTGCATCGCACCGTAATGGGAGTCATCAGTATTACGGGCGGCGCAGTGATCACATAGATCCTTTTAATAAGAGCTATTAAGTAGGTACTTAAACTGGATTTAAATGCAACCCACACCTGCAAAATCTTTGGCATCAAATGTATGTACATCTTGTCACTAGGGCAGACCAGATCCAAGGATCCAGGTGAAAAATGTGGAATGGGACCAGAAGATCTGCATCAAAAAGACTAACAGTAAAATATTTCCTGAAGAAGCTGGCATGGTCACTGGTAGAACCCAGGATTAAGTCTGATAGACTAAAACGAGGCCTGAGTGAATGTGGAATTTCGATAATAAAAGCATTTTTGGTTGAGGATCCGCGTGGACCTCCCCAAAGAAATGGAATAGTTCTTGTTTCAGCTGTTTTTAAACTACTTCAGAGTCTAGGATCTGGCCACAAAGCTTGCACCGGGAGGTAAAGGAAACAAATCCAACTAAAGACTGGAGGTTATATTAAGGAGGAAAGTGTAGACAAGTGCAGGCCGCACACTCTTCAATGGACACTGTACCTCCTGAGGCTTAGAGAGACCCTATCCGAAGGTGTCCCCTGTCCAAAGGGGTGAGACTATTTGGAGACAGCCCTTGGGAGAGCGGCTAGCTACTGGTCGGCCTATCTCCAAAGAGGTGACACCCATTGGCAATGCCCATAATAGTGCCATTGGCCCGCTGCTCTCCAGAGGTCAAAGGAGACACTACTGCAAAGGGGCAATTCATCTCAACCCTTTGGAGTTCCATCCCAGTGCACCTCATCCCTTTGAGGAGTGTTTGGCTTGTCAGTAGGGCCGGCACTGGGCATGTGTAGCATGTGTGGCTGCACTTGGCCCTGCGCCTTCGGCACTCATGGGGGCTCACGTGGTGCAGAGGGTGCCATTGACTCTGTCGCCCTCCTGTTGCAGGCTGCCTGCAGCATGGGCCGTGGTGAGTGTTCAGGCTGTCACGATATATGATGCAGCACAAGCAAGTCAGGGATCTCTTTCCCCGGCAATGAGTGTGCGCACAATAAAACAATTTTTTATTTTTACAATCAGATTCTTTTAAGGAGGCCACCAACCCGCCTCACACCCACCTCCACAAGCACCCCGTGATCAGTAGACCAGGTACCAGGCCAGTGTGTTATCAATAAATATTTATTAATTGGTGATTTATTGGATAAATTGAATGAAGAGTTCAATAGCCACCAAGGTGTGGTAACAGTGAGGCCAGCAATGAATGGGACGGCTTGTTTTCTACATCAGGTGAATGGGTTTTCTCTTTATTAGGACAACTGCGATGGGGTAGCAAACAAAGGTTCTTCGGGCAGCTGAGACTAGAAACAAATAGGGCTGCAGAACAGACTAGATAGCACACCCTTGGAAACTTGATTCTTGTACATTCAATACATTCAATACAAGAGAAAAATAAAAGGGAATGCAATTGTAAATCCGTTATCAAATTCTAGTAGGGGAAGAGGGATAGACTAGGAAAGACGGTTTTTAAACAGGTTAAGTGAAATTTCTAGAAAAACGAAAATGCAAATCACACTCGTTTTTCTAAGGCTCTGAATGACAAGCAAGCTCTAGACGATCGAAAGGGAAGGAAATGCAATTCGAAATCTATGCTCAGAATATGGTAGGGGAAGGGGGAAAGACTAGGAAAAACGATTTTTCAAAAGTTAAGCGAAATCTTTAGAGAAACGAGAATGGAAATCACACTTGTTTTGGTTGATGCTGCAAATGACAGGCACACTTTAAACAATGGGGAAGGCACATATGAAAAACGGTTTTCAGTTACAATGACAAAGGCACTTAATAGGTAGACTTTGGGGCAAAGGGATTACTCACAATAACAAAATCGGTTTGGGTTTACAATGACAATGCAAATAGACCTTCAATTTGTAAAACACCATTTACACGCACGGACACGTTCGTTTTTTATCTCACAGTGACTTTAATTCTTTGGTGAATCCTTTATACTTATAATGGCTTGCAAGACATTGGGAAGGAATAGTTAGTTTCGAATGCCAACTATTCGATTTAATGTGGGAATTAGTTGGTTTACGGAGACAAAGGGCCTCATTACACTGTAGGAGGTAAAAATCGGAATTTTACGGCATGGCGCCATTAGCGTGTCCGCCCTCGAAAGAGGCCGCTAATAGCGTCCCATCACGAGTACGCGGACACGAGCATAGCGCCATGCCGTAAATGACCGTTCCGCCCTGCCGCTAAATACCCCAAAAAGCCCCTTACCGGCGCCCGCGAAACCGCCGATTGCGCCTCCGCCCTCCCGCTAGCCGTAAATAGCGGACACCGCCATTACCGCACACCGTTAAAAAGCGGAACCGGAAATTACGTCGTCGCACAGGAACGGGAAAGAGCACAGCGGCCATCTTCAAAAACACAATCCATTGCCATCCACTGCATCCAGGACATATATCCAGGCAACACCGACCAGGAACCACACCGAGTAGCTCGAGGATGCCAAAGGCGCTCAAAAAAACTGCTGATCGCCAGCGCAAGGAAAAGTTCACCAATGAGGAACTAATGATGCTGACCACCACACTTGCTGCAAATGCAGGAGTGGTATTTGTGAACGATATGCGGCGGGAGGCCCTCCTCAAGAAGAAGGCCATCTGGGCCGAAGTTGCGCTAAAAGTCAGTGCGGTGGGCACCACCACCCGGAGTGTCAGGGAATGCCGCAAAAGGTGGGACGACCTCCGGTTGCGTGTGCGCAACATTCTATCTGTGAACCGAAACATGGCAATGGCCACAGGAGGTGGTGCAGAGTCCCCCTTGAAGATGAAGGAGTGGGAGGAGATATGTGCCTCCACAATAGGAGTCGAGTCGATAGAGGGGGTCGGCGATATGGAGCATGGCGTGGCCGTTTCATCGGATGGAGGTGAGTGTATGCACCCAAAAATGCGCAGAGAAGGGTGAGGGGTCCCACAATCATGTGTCCATATGAATGCCGTGGATCCAGCCACAACCAGACATGCATGCATCATCACATACCCACCAACACAGGGCCAATCATGCATGAACCAGCCAACATCCCCATTCCATGCCTCCACAATGATGACCCCAAAATGCATCAAACTGCATGACGTATACATCTGCCATGATGCAGGAAGACCCATAGATGATGATTTACCCTTCTTATCACCCCTGCAGGATCACACACAGAAAATGAGGAGCCACGCACGTCAGCACCCACTCCCACACCCATGAAGAAAGCCAGGAGGGATGCCACCGGGGACCACGCATCAACCTCTAGGGGACCCAAGAGTAGTGACCGGGACAAAGGCAGCAGGAGCAGCAGTGCCACGCAGCCAGAGGCAATGCCTGCCGCTGTTGTAGTAACCACGGGAGTGTGTCTCCCATCAATTGAAGGCAGCATGGAGGGAGTGCACTCTGCTGCCACCAGCTCTACGGGTGAGGCAGCAGCCACTGGGCCACTTTCCGATGCGGAGGAAGCACCGGTGAATGAGGATCTGAGTCAGAGCCCCATCCCCACACGCCACTTACTCACATCCCCAATGTTTTCACCAGGTCCGTTCAGCCAAGGCGGATCGCCCGCCCACACACATGATGTGTCATGGAGCTCCCTGGAACCTACGCCTGATGCCAGTGCTATTCATCCAGGCGCATCAGCCATTTCACCGGCAGACACCGTGGAACTTGACCTATCAGACATCTACCAGAGGCAGACCGAAATGGCTGGTCTGGTAGGTCAACATGTGGTTGAGACAGGGCACCTGAGGGAGGACATAGGTGCATTCGCACGCCAGACGAGGGAGGCCATGGAGGCATGCACCAATCGCATATGCAATGAGATGGGGCAACTCAGGCAGGCCATGATCCGCATTGCGGATGCGATTGAGCGCAGATGTCCACTCCCTACCCAGGAGGAAACAGGCCCAGCCTCCTCTGGGAGTTCACGTCAGACAAGCCCCCTACGCCGCTCTATGCGCAACCTCAGGCGCACAACATCTCAAACACCTGAAGAAGGAGCGGACAAATAGGGCCAACAAGGAATATCGGCCACATTTGGGGAAGGACATGTTCACGCCTTGGGACTCACGTGGGAGTGTTGTGGGGGGAGGGGGGGAGGGTGTGTTCGGGGGTGTTGTGGGGGAAGGGGGGGAAGGGGGGGGAGGGTGTGTTCGGGGGTGTTGTGGGGGGAGGGGGGAGGGTGTTTGCACAGTTGGGGTTATGCACTTTCTGTACACGTTATGTTCAAAATACACTCTTCTGCAGTTGAAAAACAGGCATGGTCTCCATCTTTGTGTATGTGTGATTTTCTTTGGGAGAGGGCCCTTTGTGGGCCTCCAGACGGCCACAAGGGCAACAATGCACGTCTCTCCATGCATGATATTCCACCTTTGTTCCTGATGCTATTCCAGATTCCGATGCTGACGCGGATCCTGTCCCGCCATGCCATCGCCTCTTGCATGTCCGGGCTGGGCATTTCGAATATACTCATCCACATCCACATCATGCTCATCTGGTGTTTGCATGGTGCCATTCTATCAGATGCACATTTAGTTGTGCCTTACACATACCATGGACATCTTTGCCTTGATTCCGGGGGTTTGTTGGCTGCCCTTGTGGTGTTTCTGGGTTCCCCGGTGGTGCTTGCTGCGCAAGTCTCGGCCTCCTCCTCCTCCTCCTACTCCTACGTCTCTTCGGTGCTGCCTGTTGTTGTTGGTGCTGCACTGCAGTCATGTACGCAGGCCCATGTCATGCTGCTGGTGTTGGAACCATCTTGCTGTGGGAAGGGGTGTGGTGTGCTCTTTAGTGCTGGCTGTCTCCATTGACTCCACCTGTGCTGGTTGTGTCCACCTGGGGCAGATGGGAACACTGCTCAGGACTCTTAACGTGTGGTTTTCGATGCTGTTATTAGCGCCATGCCGGTACATGCTTTTTGGGTCTTTGGGATGCCGGTATTGCCGTGTACGCATGGGTTGTAATTGCGTGCTATTAGCGCCATGGCGCTATTTACGGTGTGGGGGTCGCGCGCAAGCGGCCACGCCGCTATTGGTGGCGCCGTACTTTACGGGTCCGCTAATAGCGGTGGGTCCGGGTCGTGATCGGCTTGGGAAAATACAGTTACCGGTATTCCGTTACTGGTAACGGTATTCCCTTACCGCCTACCGTGTAATGAGGCCCAAAATCTACTGGGGATCTACACCAGCAACTGGGATTCTTTCAAAGGGAAATGTCAGCAATGCACTGGTAAACAACGGATTTTAAATGCAAACAATTACTATAGTGCGCAGACAAGTGAAATATTTTTCAATGGAAAAATGTCTGAATTACACAAACACAAATAATTTTACTGGGAACAGTTACCACAATGCATGGACAAGTGAAATATCTTTCAATGGGAAAATGACTGAATTACACAAGCACAAAGGGTTTTACTGGGAACAATTACCACAATGCACGGACAAGTGAAATATCTTTCAATGGGAAAATGACTGAATTACACAAACACAAAGAAGGTAGGGGGTTACCATGAGGAATCTCTATGGCAATGCTGAAAAAGATAGGCTTATTTAATCTATTGCTGGGGATGTATATACTTACAAGGAAAAGGGATTTATGGTCATCAATGGGGCACCAGGGTTTCACTGCCGGGACAATCAAGGGGTCAGTCAAGGCCTCTCTCTGTCCTCCCAACATCAGCTACTCCAGCCTCTGGCTTCACTTCAAGATTAGGCCCAATTCTGCAAAGATGGTTCCAAATTTGGTCAGCTGCACACCTCAAGATCTGATAGGGAGAGCCCCCATTTGAAGCAGAGTGACCTATTTATAAGGCAAATGACATCACTGATTTGTCATCTTTCTCGTAAAAATTATAGGGCAATGGCCAGGGGTCCCCTCCCATCTGCCAGCCGATGGGTTCACAGAAAATGGAAGTGTTCTGGGAAGCCAAGGGAGGATAGCCCATCAATCATCTAACAGGGACAGGGGGTTGGGTTTGGTTTTTGCACATGGAAATCCAACATTATCAAAAATGACCTTTCTCATCATGTTTTGCCACATATGGCAGCATTTTTAGATACTATATTTTTAAGCATCAACCTTGCTTAATGACTGTGGGACCTATTGGTGTGAAGCTACATTATTTTCTCATTTACACCCAAACTATATTACTGAAAAATCTGGCATTCGGTGGCCGGAATATTTATCACATGTGACACATTTTCTCAAATCTTTATGGTTGTCACATTTATGCAGAGGTCACAATCATTTTTTTCCGTATAACATATGGTATGTTGGTATCACCAAAATTGTTTTGGGTTCATCATATGCAGCTCTCAGACAGCTTTTCACAAATCTGACCACGACTAGTGTACGATTAATTTTTCCCAAGTTATCCCCATAACAGCATATATCATATTCTGTGCAATGGGTGTTTAGCACCGCCTTCACTCTGCCACCTCTCATAGAAGAGATCTGGTTTTTACCTCTGACGTCAAAAGGGAGTCTTTTGTTTAGGTTAGTCTGAAGCTTCAAAGGCTGATAAGCAGCTTTATGACGGCCTAAGCGGTTTTGGTCATAAAACTTGGGGAACAGGACAATTCCTCATCTCGTTTCCCTGACAACTGAGCCTTTTGGAATTTAGTTTCACACTTGAGGAAATGAAACTACAACTTAGTCTTTTCCCCCCCACTGCTGAACAGTATTTTACATTTACTCCAACCTTAGCAAATGCACAAAATCTGAGCATGTAACCCTTGCAAAAGTAATTTCCTGCAAACAGTGATTACAGAAGGGCAACATAATACATATTTCAAGACTTTAGCTGAACATGTGGAAGCTCCAAATGTTGATGTTTAAAAGCACAATTGCAATGTTACAGAAGAAAGTTCCAGCCATGAAACCCTTCATTCTGTTGCAGTTTCAAAATCTCCATGTAAATTCTGTGAAATATTTTGTCTTTTCGTGATGGGCTCATGATGGACAAACCTACAATTCCTTTATTACATTTTTGCACACATTTCGAAGAGCATGTCTTTAATATAAAGGGAAAACAGACTTAGAAGGCAATGATTTTGGTCATAGTGAAAAGCTCTATTCTGTTTGTGTTGTTTCCATTGAATAATTAGGATACAACTTTCAAATACTGAGCAAAACAAAGGTATAAGTCACTCCCTTTTCCAACTTGTAGTCCAATCTATTTTGAACCTTGCCTACTGTGTTCAAGGATAAATATGTATGCAATGATAGATAAAGTCATTGGCTAAACCCAATACATCTGCTTTAAATAAATATGAGCACATTCCAGGTTGTTAATAAATAAGCCATAGAGATACCTTCATCCACAAACTCCAGTTCCTCAGAAGTGTCACTGTGCGCTGCCCGTCATTCACTTTCAAAGTCATATTCAAAGCTTTCCTCGTCATTAGCAGGTCTCACTAATGACATTATAAAGAGCCAATATTCCAGGTGAAATTGTTTGGAGGAGAGTTAGTTCCTACATCTTAGTAGCCATTATCTCACAATGGTAGCATGCTTGGTAAGGGCGTTAATGGCACATTCAAGGATTCATTCTGATGGGGGCAGTAACTGCGATTAGGTGTGGCATTTTAGGTGTAGCAGTATATTAAACGGTACACCAGAAATGTAGAAATGGGGTGAACTGGCCTTATGGCATGACGACACATCAGGCGACCGACAGATTTATTTAAAATGATTCCGGCCACATTGTCACCCTAACCACCCGAGTATTGCAAAGGTTATTGACATGAAATTGTGTGGCAATGAAGGCGGTGGTGAACTTCACCACTAAACGCATTGCATTACTGTGAACGAGTTAAAAAAGAACATTTAGTAAAGTTCTGTCTGTCTCAATAAAGAACTTGGGCACACCAGGGCACTTGTAGCTCAGAATTAAACATTGCCTAACTTAAGCTAGCTTTCATGCAGGCCCATTGCTATGTCAAATCAATGGCATGTAGTGAAAATGTGCAACTAGGTGCCGAAAATTACACGGTACGTGCAGTGATAGGGAGTGGCACCTTCCCCAGATCTTATGGACACATCCTTCCTCTTCATCCAGAGTTGGCCCAATAGCACCTGTGTGCATACAACCATATTTATAATCAGAATGTTTGCAAGGTATTACATGTATCGGATGACTGAATTACTTAATGCCACCTGACACAACTCTGTGGGCCTGCCCTTTCATATTTCAGCTCATGGGTATCAGTTTTGTGAAGCTAATTGATTTAAATGTTTTGTCAACAGGAAAACGACTCTACGTTGCTTTATGTGGTATATGGCAAGGACAAGAAAAATGGGACCCCCTAAAACATAATGATAGGGACAGCATACTCACTGCCAAAGAACAGTTGAGTGAATATAAAATCAGCTTAGAAGAGAAGCGCTATAGTTTTTTTATAATCTGGAAAAAGTACAACAAAGATTGATGAAACATACAGAATCATCAAAGTTGCAAGATGATCACCAAATATCATACGCAGCATCTAACTGGACAAAGCATGGAATAGGTAAAGGGCAGTTTCACAACTCTCTTCTTCACCACAACCTGCCTATAGTATGCAACAATCAACCATCAACCCCTGAATGACCCATCATTGCATGCATGCAAAACAACTGCTAACAATGAAACGCTTTACATTAGTAATTGGCTGCCCTTTGTTAACTGTTAGTTTTTGTGTGTGTGTGCGTGTGTGTGTTTGTGTGTGGTCTGACTGTAAGCATCCCAGTCCCACAGCCTGGCTCCCTTAGTGTATCGACTACTACATCTACTGTAATGTCATCCCATGCAAATAAAGGGGCCTGCACTTAACTTGCCACACTAGGCTCTGCAAATCAAGGCGCTTATGGCTGTTGTTAAATTAACTAGAGGTGAAACAGCCAGCACTCCAAAGCAACCAAGTTCAAGAGGGAGACTGGGTCCTCCTTTTTGGCACATTATACAGCCTCCCAGAAAGCAAGGCGATACTCAATAGAAAATCTTCCATGCTGCCTTGGTCCTTACATTTCGAGAAGAAAGAAATCGAAGAACTGATTCGCAAAATAAGCAACTTGCGGTCTCTGGGTCCCGATGGCCTCTCCAACGCAATGCTCAAGAAAGCACCAGATGAATGGGCCGAGTTTTGTATGACCCTATTCAAGGAGATAATAACTAAGAAACAAATCCCAGAATCTTGGACAACTGCTGTCGTGCTACCCATTTTCTAAAAAGGCGATAGGGCAGACCCGAAAAATGATTGACCCATTGCTTTACTGGATGTTCTTGGTAAACTGTTTACCACTTTGATTTTACATAAACTGAAATAATGGGAGAATAAATCGGGCCATTTCGATCAGAGGCAAACAGGTTTCGTCAAGGGGTTCGGCTGTACCCTAAACATACTCTTTTTAAACATCCTCAAACTAAGGGTACTTAGAGAAAGAATAAATGTATGTGGTAGCTGTGGACCTAGCATAAGCTTTCAACAGCATTGACAGAGAGCTTCTGTGGCAGAAAATGATGACCTGGGGCTGCCCCCTTGATATCCTGGAACCAATCAAAGCTCTCTACACGGCTACCTCAATATGTGTAAGGCGAATCAGGCTGGGCAACAAACTAAACACATTCCAACGTTTTGAGGGTTAAGACAGGGATGCCAGCTAGCAGCTGAACTATTTAATCTTTTCATCTCGGATATAAAAGAGCCAATGTCATCTGATGATTCCTTCCCACTGAAACTTGAAATGTCTGCAGTAGGGTGGATGTGACATGCGGATTACCTCATCATTCTTTATCAAGCTCCCATTGGCTTACAGAGAAAACTAGACAAATTACATACTTACATTAAATCCAACACGCTTAAGATTAACGTCCCTAAATCTACTGTCCTGGTTTTCCAGAGACTAAACAGGAAGTCAACGCAACAAAGCTTCCAACGGCGAATCAGAAATGAAAGATGAACCCAAGTCTCTAATATAAGATACATTGGTTTGGACATAAATCTGAGCGCAAATGACACGCAACAAATAGTGGAAATAAGGTCTAAAGCAAAAGATGTGGCTACCCGAGGCGCCATTATTCACAGAAAATGTGGAAAGTTCTCACTACTGCCAACAGCCAAATTTTATAAACAAAAAGATATTCCCGTACTGACTTACAGTGCAGAAGCATCCCTGTGCCTCGCGTGGAAGGTATGGCGTACCCTAGAAGGCTTATTTGAGAGGAAAATACTCAGACTTCCATCCTATGTGCCTATATCTACCATAAGACATGAATTAGGCCTGACCTCTATCTATGCAACAGTAGTTTGGAAATCCTTGTCTCTGTTCAGAAAGCTGATCCTGGAAAAACAACCGGTCCAATATCATATACTCCACTTGAAAAACACCTCGAGCCAAGGACACTCAACCAATGGGCAGATCACTGCCTAGCAGTACTTGTAGAAGTGAACCTAAAATTGGATCTTTTACTTAACAACCCAGATGCAGCAAAAAAGAAAATATGGGACTGGATAAAAACAAAAGAAGCCAATTCCAAATATAAGCTCCATGATGACATAATAAACAATACTACAGCAAGGAATGTCCTCCCTAAATATTTGACTACATTTCAAAGCTCATACCATTGAAATGTATTATTGCGCATCAGATTGAACATTCTTCCAACCAACCAAATCCTTACATCAAGAAATTAGGGCATTGGAGATACTGTTTTTTTGTAGGCTATGCAAAGAGCAAATGAAAAACGAATGCATCTAGTACTGTGTTGCCCCTTGCTCAGAGAGCAAAGAACTACATTCCTCTGCCCCCTTGTGAGCGAGTTAAAAATTCTAGACTCTGGAGCCTGGTGGGTTTTGTTGTGTCGAGGGACAACCTCAAATTGAGTTTCGCCTTACCAGCATTTGTACATGAATTACTAAAAATAGTTTTAGTTAAGAAATGTATAAGTCCTGAGAACTAGATGACAAGTTCATTCATAAGGAGCCCAATTGTCTTCTATTTGCTTTCCTTTTTAAGTGTTAATATTATATTGTAAGATATTGTAAAGTGTTGAATAAATTGGTAAAGGTTTGTAATAAACCATAAGCCAAATAAAAAATAAAGATGAAGACCTGAAGAGAGAAGCACCAGGTGTGAAGCCTGGAGAGCCTGGGAGATTTGAAATGGGTGAGAGGACGGAACGCTGGGGAAGCTGACTAGCACCATTGAGGATGCCAAGGGTAGACCGAGGGAGTCTGCTGCAGCCTGGCTAACTGAGGACCTACCAGGAAGATTGAAGTTGGAAAACAGTGTCATGACCTCGGGGATGTGGACTGGCTGGTCCAAGAACGGCACGGATATCGTTGAGCTGCAGAGGGGCTTGCAGAGTCACAGCATGACACGAGAAAGCAACAAAGCAGTCACAGAGGCTGGTACGGAGATCCACTGCCCCTGGAAGAACCAGTGATGTGTCCCGCTACACATACATGTAACAGGGAACATAGGAGACCCGGTAATGGAGTGGGGCCAACTAAGAGCAGCTTCCAAAGGGATCTTCCTCATCCCAGTAGTCAAGTTGAAGCAACGGAAAAGGGAGAGTGTGCAGAAATGCAGTGCAGTGATAAATGTAAAAATACTATGAGTCTGGGATGCCCCAGGAGTAATCTACTTCGTCCCCAACAAAGTGCTACAAGTGTGAATACGATTAAGAAGGATTTACCTTGTCTCGGAGAGGGTGGCGAGTGTAAAACCAGTGTGAGAAGCCATGGGAGTGATACTCTTCAGAGAGACTGTGATAATAGGAACCAAAATGTCAAATACCCTGGGAGTGATTCCCTTCATCATTGTGAGTGTGGTATGAGAGAGAGAGAAAGACATAAGAAGCAGTCGGACAGGCCTCCCTGGATTAAAAATGACCACTAAGAGTCAAAAAGAAGAAGATTACATTAGGACTTGTCGCTCTAATCCTAGTGGCCCTTTGAATCTCAGTCCTTGTTTGAGAGACATTCAAGTTCAAAAAGGCAAAGTAACAATGTCTCCTCAGTGGAGGAAGAATCAGGAAAAGGAGGAGTTCAAGTTCACCCTGAAAGGAGTTTGGAAGGAGCTACAAGGGCTCTTGAAAAATATTGTTTGATCTTGAAGAACGCCTGCATTGATCCAGGAGAAGGGAGTCATTCTCTGGGTTGGTAACTCAGACAGTAAAGCAACAGAATACAGTGTCAGTGAAGGTTCAAGACCAGACAAGTGTTATTTTTGTGGAATTATTATCAGTGTCCTAAAGACTGCCATCCCAGCTGAAACTTGATAAACCAAGAGAAGGAAGTCATCCTCCTGGTCCTTCATTTGAACTTGAACTACTCTTTAGTTGTTTGTCATATGATTGTGGTGCACTGTTTCAGTAGGAGTGAGTCATACTCCTAAGCTTTCTTCCTAGTTATTCCTTTCATTTAGTGGTAGCGACAGAAGAGGATTTGGGACAGGGGACAGTTATATTGCTTGGACATTCATCCTGATGACGAACACCCAGTTATCTTTACTTTAGGTAAAGATTCCCTTTTAGAGCCAGGGCTTTATTTTGTGATTTAAAATAAGTCTATTGGCAAAATGCCACCTTTGCGGCCTCCTGCTTCTAATGTACCACATTCAACGAAGTGCAGCACACTGTTGAGTCAAGATGGGAAGATGTGCTTCAATAGGTTAAGTCTTGGTAAAGATAGCTCGAAGTGCAGGTAAGCTGTTTGAAACACTTGGAGTGCCTAAGGCAGCATTGCAAGTCCTGTAGTGGCTCGAGCATGGTTGAGCTGGCCCGAAAAGCTGGCACTTCAGTAAAACACCATGAATTAGTCACAATTCACCAAGCTGAAAATAAAATTACATCAATTGCTTGTGGCTGTATAATTATGTTATCTCTGTAGGTATCAGCCATGACTTGTATTTAGTTGTCATCAACTGCCATGGAACTGAACAGGTACAGAATTATTATATTTTGAACCAGATGTGTATGTGGTTGTCGAGCTGAGAACATTCAGGAGACAGAAGCAAGAAGCAGTTGTAAAGCTGTGGGTCTCGGGAGCGAGAGGGGCTCCCTGAAAATGTGGCCAGACCGGAGATGGCATTATTGGAGAAGGGTGTGGGTCTCCAGCAAGCCAGAAGCAATAGAAGTTGTGGCAGAAGTCGGAAAAGCAGTGCAACCCGCAGAGCAAGTGTCTAATAAACTGGTGAGGGAGGGCGGTAGAGAGCCCAGTCAAAATGGTTGCAGGCCTGTGAGCTCCCGAGCAGCCCCAGATAGCCAGACAAAATCTTGACGGAATCTGACCTGCTGCATCCATAATAGACGTCTGGTGTGGAGTATGCACGTGTGGGCGGGACACCCACAGAAATTTTGGGCGGCCTGTGTGCCTCGATGGTGGAGGACGAAACACTGGAGGCATAGTGAAAGTGTATACCCGGCCTGCCGGGTCCAATGCAAAGATCAGATGACTTGCCGCCGGAGCGATGGATGGAGGAGGCTGTCCCGCAGTGCCCCCTAGATCAGCCGAAGTGTGGAGAAGAGAACACTGCCCTAGTCGGAACATGGGTTTGGATGCTGAATTAGGACACCGGGGCAGACCAAACTAGCCGCCAGTGACCGTGAGCCTGGGACCACAGGTGATTGGAGTGAATCAGCTGGAGACGTGAATCAGGGCACCCAACGCCGGAGGTCCAGAGATGCTGCTAGCCCACCTGGGAGTAGTCCGTGCGGGTTGCTGACCCAGCTAGGGGTAAGGGCCACACCATAAAGCCTGGTGCAGTGCTGTAGGAGGAGAGGGACTGTCCTGTCGCTCCCGCTCCCCCCTGAAGTAGACTGAAAGTAGGGGGTACAAGGGGCTGCCTGCTGTGGTCCACTGATCCTTGGAGGGGTAATCCTGTGTTACAGGACCCAATTCAGGAGTGGGGCCCGGACTGGGGACGCCAGCCTGCACACACTCGGACAACAGGGGGAGAGAGTGTGCTACCCCCTAGACAGGAGCCTGCGACTAACTGGGGCCCATCTTTAGGAATGGACATCTAAACAGGTGTCTGGGTTACCGATCAGCACAGCTATCCCCAGATGAGAGACAGTGCATAAGACTCAGAACCTGTGGGTGCCTGGCTCCCGCTGGTACCCCCTCATCTCATGTCGAGCAGAACCGGGTGGTGTTGTGCTGGCCCTGAACCTGGGGAAATCAATACATGGACTGATACCACAGAGGTTGGTTCCTGACACTTTGAAGATCCAGAGAGGTAAGGGACAGTGAGGTGGCGTAATAGCGGAGTAAGAAGGGATACATATATCCTTGTTAAGTGTGGTGGCCTCTGGAAGCACAGCAGAGGCATGATCGGAACGGAGAGAGCGCCACGATCGGAAAGCAACACCATGTCGAAATCACAGAAAGCTAGCATACAACAGTCGAAGATGCAATTCAAGGTTCCTACGTTGGCCAAGTAGCTAGTCTCGGGGGAGGATTCCCCGGGCAGCGCTGTTCTGACTCCCGGGATGGACCCAGGGGGAGCACTCAATGTCATCAAAACAATGCTTGGTCAATTGCAGGCAAGCATTCAGCCTCTGGATGGGAAGATGGACACCCTGACATGCAAGGTGGATCTTATGCAGGTGCGCCTGGACAGACATGGAGAGCACCTAGACGAGGTCGAGGGCCGGGTATCCATCGTAGAGGATGAATCCCATACTGCCACAAGAGACTTAGCCCTGGTTAAGAGAGCACACAAGGAATTGACAGACAAGCAGGATGACCTTGAATCCCGGTCCCGCAGGAACAACCTGAGAATTATAGGGGTGCTGGAGGCGGCAGGTCAGCGCAACATGGAGACAATGGGGGAGGACCTGCTGAGGGAAGTATCAGTAAGTTACACAAACATTTTGTTATGTAAATACTTAACTTATTACTTAACTTCACCTGGTATACTTCCCTGCCAGGACTTTATTACACAAAAACTTTTTGTTATACAGATAATTAACTTCACCTGGTATACTAGTTTGCCAGGATTTTGCTACATAAACACTCTTTCTTTGAGCTTGGGGTTTAATAACCCATGGAAAACTTGCTTTGCTAATTCTCTCACTTCTTTAATAATGGTGCTGCTTACATTGCGCTGCATTCTTAAGAAGTGATTTACTTTATTTGGCCACCCGGTAAACCACTTGTTTCTTTTAGGTTCACTGGTTGTTTATGTTACTTCTGCTTAGCGAAATATACTAGCTGGCAACCCGGTAACCCTTTTTCCTTCCCAGGATTTACCGGTTGTCTCCAGCGTCTGTCAGCTCTCCGCTGCTGTGGCGCACTGGCATTGTGTACGCCCTGTAAAGAACTGCACTCTAATTGTGTTGTGGTGCGCTGTCACCGCTGCCCTCTCTCTTCTAGCAGCAGACCGCCCACATCCTGGTTTCTTCATTCCCTCGGATTCACCTTCCAGTCGTCTGCCACAGTATGCTTCCCATCAGCACAATACTGAGCGGTTTTACGGGATGTGAGGCAATTCGGCGTCTGCAGCTCTCCTCTCTCCCCCTTCTCATAAAAACAGCTGCAGCTGGGTTGTATTTAAACTTCCTGGCTTGCTTACTCATTTACCAACAACTAGACCACTGCATTGGTTGCCTGGTCTTCGTAATCCTCATTACTTCATTGTTCCTTCTCATGTCAGTCATTATGGAGTTACTTTCTGAATGACTTAAAAGACGTCAATATTGAGCCTTCTGGTAAGTGATTCTCACTACTCCCTGCCGCTTCCTTGTCCTAGTTGTCAACATGTTCTCTCTAACAGGAGTTTGGGGATTAATCACAATAGGTCTATTAGCAGGTGGGGGATGAGTGTAGAGATATGCCATTAAGGCATGGGGGACTGAGGAGACAACCCTGGAAGTGAATGGGGAGCATGTGGTTTTCTCTAACGATATCATCTGGTCTCCCCAAGAGTCACCTCCCCCAGGTGGTCCTCCCTCATATAGCCACCCCCAGGGTCAGATTCAGGTAGCAGCTGCCGTCCCTTTGCCACATAGGTGAAGGTCATCTCATGCAAATGAGTGATGATATTGTCAGATTCATCATATATGTTAACTCACCCGCCTGACACTGATTTCTCCAAAGACCTCTGTAGAGGTTCCGGAATCCATTGATCACATAGTCTTCTGTGCCTGGTTGGGTCAAGGAAGGCCTAGGGGTTGCGCATGCAGAGTTCACTTTTGGATGCATGATTTAGTTTCGGTCAATTGCTGTGCTTAGAAAGAGGTTCCAGACACCTTCCAGCTGAACAAGCAAATAAAGAAAAGATGAAGACCTCTGCAGAGCAAGCAACCTCAGCACATCTCTAGGATGTGAAGAAGACAGATTGCAATGGGAGTCACCATGGTCAGGCAGTGACATGTGGTCTTCCAGGGATATACAAAGGAGCCTGTCCTGCAAAGCTTCCGTAGATGCAAGAAAGATCAAAATGTAGTTCAAGTTGCAGATCCTCCTAGTTTCAAAGATGCACTTGAAACGGCGACGGCTGCAGCAGGGTAGCCCAGGAGAGAGCTGGTAAATCCACTTATTGGAAGAAGGAAAAAGCCTGTTGCCAACAGGTAATCCACTTGCACTCTTAACGGACTTAGTCCTTCAAAAGATATCACAACAATTCAACAATTTGTATATATGTTAACAACATGAAATCTAATTACATTGTCACAGATAATCTGTCACAAAATAATTGTCCCAAACAAATGATAATTACAAATAGCCCAATCCTTAGGACGGTATCAGATACAAAATGCAGGGTTCAATATATGCATGAGAAGATCAGAGGCTGGTGTACAACCCTTCCACTTAAACCCTCGGTGCAACCTAATAATATATAGTCAAATCGATAGACTTAATGTATGCACCAATTCATTTCAGATATGCTATATCCATCTTCACGGCTTTAAGCTGTCCTTCATTGCTGGATTGTTAACTTTAATTTTCATCTGTACTCCTACAAGGAGGGATACATAGTTATAAAGCTGTAAATCCTCACATGCTCTTACATTCGCTATTCAGTATACTACAGTATACTACAAACAT
Organism: Ambystoma mexicanum; assembly: GCF_040938575.1. Taxonomy (NCBI): domain Eukaryota; kingdom Metazoa; phylum Chordata; class Amphibia; order Caudata; family Ambystomatidae; genus Ambystoma; species Ambystoma mexicanum. The sequence continues at coordinate 970,201,147 of NC_090928.1, forward strand.
CAGACTAACCTCTAGTAGTTCTCAAGTTTCTGTGTCGAGATCTGACCTGTAATCGCAACGCAAACTGTGTCTATACAAACCAATTAAGAGTGTTTGAGCTATCACCACACTACTATATCTGTTTCTAATATTGCACTCACCCAGCTTCTCTCTGTGCATGCTCACTGGATATCCTTGCACTCTCACAACTCTTTTAGAGGATAGATCTCCAACACTCTGTAGAGTTTAAGAAAGAGTAGGAGAATGTGGCCTATTAGTAGGGCAGCGGGGTGTTGTCTGCCTGTATCTCTCGAAAGTGTATAGCTCTATGTGATCTATTAGTATGCAAGCTTAATCTATCATCTAAAGGATAGATTAATCGCTCTAGCGATATTACCTTTATCGTGGCCATGTACCAGCAAGTGTAGGCGCTTGGGCAATGTTAATAATTCGTAGAACATAACTCCATGCGGGACAGCTATCAAATTTGCAGATTGCGGTGCCATAACACAACCTCTCATAATTGTTAATGTATAAGCTATTGTTAATGTCAAGCTACTCCTCACTGATGAGGCCCAACAAGGCCGAAACATGTTTGGGGATGCTTGTGGTCTTGTGCAGAAGGGATGTGACCTAGCAGTTCGGGCTGGACTACCCCTTTTGGCGTGGGAACAAGCCTGATTTGCATATGGTCTTTCCCCTTCTGTAATGGCTTGGCAGGCGAAGAACGATGGTCTGGAGGGTTGTCCAGAGCAATGCCAGTGGTTAAGATTCATTCTAAACCTTCCAGCCATCACCTCTTTGGTTTTGCTAAGTTGCCATGACAACACTTAGTATCGCACTCGCATCGATAACGTGAAACGCTAACCTACTCCACGTGGAGTATAAAGTGTAATTCAGAATTTAGTCAAGTAGATCATCTCCATGGGGAAAACCCTACTTACTGAATTTGAGGCATTTGAATTGAAGACATATAAACGGACAGCAGGGCAGCAACCTGGAATCACCGGTCGGGTGCCCTGCGTCTGTATAAGTAGCACAGGTAACCATGGCGGCCATCTTAACCAGATTTCCCGTTCCTAACAGGAGTGGTATTTTTGCACAATAACACAAAGCCGCACTGGCTAAGCAGATGCCAGCACATGCTCTATTATACAGACTAATTATGAAATATAAGGCATACCAAATTGGGGCCTATCCAAATGTGGAATACCTAAAGGCCATGAGAACCCAACCCCTATTGACAACCAGTCAGGTATAAAAGGGGAGTAATGTCCTAGGTGAAACTAAGCTTATGCTTACAGAGGCCCATGGGTCTGTTACTCATATGTTACAGTCCCATTCCATCACTACTACTCTATAGCTGGTAATGTAGAAGGACTAGTTCCTCCTAGGGAGTTATTGCCCTTTGCCACTCTCAGGTTCACCCTGCTCACATTCTAAGCTGTCTCATAAAGTGGTTAAAACGACAATCAATTAAATGCAAATATATCAGTGGTGCCTCTCAGGATCCCCCTGAGGAGGGAAAGCCTCCCAGGATTACCCTGGTCACAATCTATGTCTTAGGTCTAACATCAAACTCACATGGGAAATATCCCTAATGTCCTTCGGCCCCCAGGAAGCCAGTATCCGGTACAAGAATCTTGCACTGAGGTTATATAACTCAACAAGTGTAATCACTCATTCCTCTCAGGTCAACACTGCTCACAATCTTAAACAAAGCACATAATATCCCATTCACAATTCATTCCCCTGGGCGTAAGTGAATCCAGCATGTCAATCCATGTTCTCTGCCTTTGTAGTAGTTTCCTATGAAGGTCAGCCCCTCTATTGGGCAATGAAACCTCTTCCAGTATCACACATTTTAATTGCGCAACATCATGTCTCGCCTCCACAAAGTGTGTAGCTACCGGGAATTTAAGGTTTTTTGTTCTAATATTTGACTTGTGTTCGGTCAATCGGACCTTGGCTCTGCGTGCTGTCATTCCCACACAATGATACCCACATGTGCATCTCAGTGCATACACCACATTCTTTGAGTCACATGTACAGGAATGTCTTGATTCTTTTTTTTTACCTGAATATGGGTGTGTGATCCTATTTCAATTTATGACATTCCCACAGTGCTGACAGTTACAGCAAGGTTGTGTCCCTGTGTGGTGCTAATTAGATTTATTTAGTGGCTCCAAGGCCACTCTCACTAGTGTGTTTCGGAGTGCCTGGCTTTTCCTTTAGGCAAATGTTGGTGATTCAGGGAAAAGTCTTTTTAAGGTCAGATCTATTTGCATCATAGCCCAGTGTTGTTTAACAACCTTCTTTATCCTAGCACTCTGAATTGTGTGTGTTATTACATATACCAAAGGTGGACTGGTCTTGGCCGGTTTAGGTGTCAGGTGTCAGTAGAGACTCTCTCGGTATGTTCTCCACTTTTTCTGATACCCCTTTGACCTGATCCTTATTGTGTTTTCTCTCCAGGAATTTGTCCTGTAGTTAGTGCACCTGTCTCTTGTGCCCCTCCGTGTTAGATATATGACGGCGATATCTCAAGAATTGACTCAGGGGTACACTGTCGATAGTCCCTTTGGGATGGAAACTAATCGCTAGTAAAAGGTTATTTCGGTCCGTAGGCTTGGTGAAGATCCTGGTGTTCAGTGTGTCATTCTCGTGGTAAATCTCAATGTCCAGAAAATGGATCTTGGTATCACTTACTCTGTTCTAAACCTAATGCGTGGATGCATCTAGTTCATCATGGTTAAGAAATGATCTAATTTCGCTGTCTGATTTGGTCCAGATACCAAAGACGTCATCAATATATCGCACAAACATGGAAAGATGTTATAATCACCTTGGAGAATTTAAAACATGTTCTGTTTCCACTGGTTGGTCCAGGGACACTTCCAAAGGCTCAGAAGGCATGGATCCCAGAGTAGGGGTCAAGACTGGTTGTTCCCACTGGTCTAAGGGTAGAAAGCATGACAAGCGTCTTCTTGAGATCAGGAACTGGGCTTCACCGGGACTTCACGGGAGCTGGTGCTGGTCATCTCCAGGGGATGTCCTTGGGTTGTCAACTGGCTGCTTTTCTTCGTAGAGGACCTGGCTCCAACAATGATCTGAAGAATGGCTGCAGGAGTACTCCTTTTAACCACAATCTAGACTGGAAACTCATCCAGGTTTACCAATGGTAAGGATCTTCACCATGGATAGCCACTGGCCACAAAATCTTCCCAGCAATAGACATCCAGGCACCATGATGTGTACTGAGACAAGAGAGTCACAGCCCCCACATCCCGGCTCAAACATGAACCGCCTCTTTGCCAGCGAAAGCAGTAGCTTTCCCAAGGAAAGGGCTTTCTATCTATGGCAATTCTGGATCCTAGAGGTCAGAAAGAAGTCGAAAGAACAATATGGTCAAAAGACAAGCAAAACCCTTATGGCAAGGCCATTTTGGATGCTAGCCACCTTCACTAGCCATTTGCAAAAGTGCACAGGTAAAACATATAAAACACAGTAAATAATATCCGCTGCCAAAAGCTCATCCTAGGCCCATTGTAAATGTAACCAAAAAACTACTACAGAAAAAGTATCCTAACTGCACTCTACTTTATGGTGATGGGTGCAATTGTAATAATACAAGAAATTCAATAAGAGAGACATTGGCTCTCATTACGTGTTTGCCGGTCTGGAATAAATGCCGGTAATTCCGGCACTGGCATTTATTCCGGACTGGCAAAAAAAGTGGGGCCATGGTTCTCCCAGCAGGCCTGACCTGCCGGTAGATCAGGCCCCTTTTGGCAGATAAATGCCTAATTCACCGGCACCAGTACTCCCGGTGCTGGTGATTTGGGCAATCCCATCCCATGGAGTCCTACGGGACACCATGGGAATAATGGAAATTTACCGGCATGCTGCCACCCATAATATACCGGTAATACCAGGATTTCGGGCAGCAGGAATTGTAAGACAGGGTTGACGGTATCCCACCGGAATTACTGGTGGGATACCGGCAGCCCTGTAATGAGCCTCATAGACTCTCAGCTCTGATAGTCTTATGGATTGATCAGTTGCCCCATAAGAATGACCAAAAACAAGGCAAGTAAAGCAGAATGCTATAGTAACCTCCAAAAAGTCAGGATAGAATTCAAAACAAAGTAAAAAGAAAATGTGTTGCATAGAATCCAATGGGAGGGGTGACAAATCCTATGATGTTGTCCCTTCTCTCCAAGGGGGAGACCATTCTCATGACGCGAGGGAGGTGAGTCCGTTACCTGATAGTCCCCCCTGGTGGTGGTACTCAGCGGGTGGATCGGACGACATCATGCCTGACTTTGTCTGACCCTTGTATGGGGACACGTCAGGTAAACAGCTTGGGTGTTAGTCCGTTCTCTTTTGTATTGTGTGAAAGTGGTCATGTCGGAAAAGGGGGTTTGGGGTAGTGTTTTTGAATGTCCTATGTGGTAGGATGGGGTAAAGGTGTAAAAAGAAGGGGGATACCGCATTTCACCTGCCGGTGTCCCCCTCCCACTTCCCTCACTGGTCCACCCCCAGGAACTGGATCCAATAGCGATGGCCGTGTCCTGGCCACCTGGATGACAGATACCAGGGGACTAGCTAGGGATACACCTTCAGGTTTCTCACAAGTGGCTGGGGCCCCAGGAGGCACTGATTGGAGTCATTATGTGCAAGTCAGCAAACCCTGTGCTCTAAGGTTGAGACCAAGTAGTTTAAAGAGACTTCTGGGACGGAGAGGGGTCCAGGATCCTTGGCAAAGAGCTTTTTTAGCAAAGGAGTAGAGTGAGCCTAACAAGCGCCTTATTTCACTAAGAGGGCCTGTTGATGACTCCGCTTGTCCGGAAGGAGGCCCTGGGAGACAGTAAAAATGGCTAAACAACTGACACCTCAAAGAATGCCGACATAATCCCTCTCTTGCAACCGCAGGACAAGGGTAAAAAAGTAGATACAGGAAGAGCCCAGGCCCACTCTCAGGAACGTCCCCTGAGTCCGCTCGCCACGAAAGAGGACATTCAGTTCTTCATGACTGACATTAAATTGGAATTCCACAATTGCATGACGAATATTGTGACAAAAATGGACCTCTTAGACAACCGTGCCCTGGAAGAGGAGCAATGCCTAGGATAGTTTGAGGATCAAGGGACAGAGTAAGCAGCAACAGTGGTGGAATTCGAGTTTTGGAGGGGAAAAGCGAGGGCATGGCAAGCAAACAAGAAGACATGGAAAAAAGGGGCTGCAGGAACGACCTACAGATTAGGGGAATACCTTCTTCAATCTCTGTTCAAGCCCTAAATGGATATGTGGGTGAACTCTTTGAAACACTCCTTCCACACCTTGATAAGGGAATGCTATTCCTGGGTCACCCCCATAGGCTGCTGAGCTGTAGGGAGGGGCCCACGAAAGTTCCTGCAGACGTGATTAAACAAGTCCACTTTTTCACAACTAAGCAGGAAATCTTGATATCAAGCCAAACACAAGGTGAATTGACCTTCCAGGGAGCACCACTACAAATTTACCTAGACCTAGCATTGGCAACTGTGCAGAAGAGAAGAGCGCTCAGACCTCTAACCATGTTTTTGCAAGAGCAGAAGGTCAGATACACCTACACTCTTCAGTTAACACTCGACGGTGCGACGTGGACCATAGGTTCTGTGGAAGAGGCTGAGGATATCCTGAGGACCGCCCTCCCCCCTCGAGTAACCAGGAGGGCTCTACGGCAAAATCTCACACACCACCAAGGGGGGACCCCCGAAGCCGAGGCACAATACCTAGATAAGAATAGCCATGGGGCAGAGGCCCGGTACATCACTGTAGAAAACGTGAACTGCTCCGGGGGAACCTCCAACATGGTCCTCCCAACAGACAATCAGGTTACAACTGTACCGGCAGTCTGTACTAACAAAGTCTGTGACAGACTGTGGAACCCGGGCTCAACATGGTCTATGCCTGGCCGAAAGTGATATGGCTCTCTGTAACCTTTGGGGCGATGAGCCCATTTATGTTTTTGTTAGAAGTTCATTTTGGGTTAAAAAGTTGAAAATCTGGCTGCGGTGTGGAGCAGAAGCTGCCATTGAAACAGATGGCGACTGAAACTCATCCTGATCCCCTATGAGGGAACCGGTTTCTTGGAATGCTCCTCCCCCATCAGAAGCTGAATTTTGTGACTTTCAATGCAAAAGGCCTCAACTCCCCAGTGAAGCGTAAAGTGATTCTACAATGCCTGAATGATCTGAAAGGCTCAGTGATATTTCTGCAAGAGACTCGCTTAATCTTGTCTGACTTTGCCCATCAGAGCATCACAGCCTTCCCAAAACAATTCCTCACCTCCAGCGGACCAAAGGGCATCACAGGGGTCCTCCTGAGGAACGGGTCCCATTTGTGGAATGAGAGATCCTATCCACCTGGAGGGACGCTCTACAGGGGTTAAAGGTAGAGTATTTGGGCAGCTTTATTCTTTGATTTCTGTGTGTGCCCCTAATGAAGGGCAAGAGGCCTTCCTCCTGGATCTAGAGTGTAACCTACTCCCTTACTGGAGGGCCAAGTGGTAATGGAGGGGATTTCAACGGGGTTCTAGACCCCCTCACTGACAAGACACATCAGCCTACATCGAAGGACTCCCAAATTGCTCTAGGGTTTACTTCATCTGTTTAAAGCCTTGGGGATGGTAGATTCTAGAGGGTGTTTAACCCGGGTGTAAAAGATTTTTCTTTCTTCTCGCATGCGCATCGCATGTCCTCCCGTGTAGACCTATTGTTGACTAACCCCCAAATCATGTCATATGTCGACAAGGTGGTCATAGAAAAGCAGGTGTTGTCCGATGATGCCCCGGTACGCCTGACAGCCCAGATCCATGACCTTACACACCCTCCCAAACCCGGGTGTAGTTTGTATGACACAATTCTAAATGACAGGGCACTCAGGGATGGGATTTCAAAAGCTATTCAGCAATATTTCTTCGAAAACCCTGTGGGCCTCACCTTAATAGCCTCCATGTGGGAAGCTATGAAGGCCGTGATAATGGGGTAACTTATAGCTAACAGATCGGCCTACCGAAAATGCAGATTAGAGAGGAGAGCTCAGCTGGAAAGGGAGGTAGAGGTGGCAGAGGGCAAACATAAACAGAGTTGCTCCCCCAAAGCACAACGCTCTCTGCAAGTAGCCCGCAGCAAGCTAGAGGTCCATTATGCAGAGGAAACTGCTCACTCCCTTCTGAAAACAAAACAGGGATATTATGGTAAGGGTAATAAAGCTAATGGATTCCTGGTTTGTAAATTAGCAAAAACGCAACAAAGAGACACAATAGTGGGCGTATGGGATTCACAGGGAACCATTCAATATGCCGAAGACACTAAACTACGGTTGGCAAAGTCTCATTTGGTTGAGACTATGTCAGCTATCCCCATATTCCTGCTGAACAGAAACAGTACATAGATGGGGCTGCCCTCCTGCACCTTACTGATACAGACAGGGATGCCCTTGAACTAGGGATTTCATCTGAGGAAGTGGATTTAGTGATTAAATCCTTGAAGACAAGAACCCCAGGCCCTGATGGCTTCACCACTAGATTCTATAAGCTTTTCCGGGCACAGCTATTAGCCCCACTTACGGATCTCTTCAACTCCTTCCATCATACTGGTTCCACAACCCCCTCTATGCAGGTCTCCTCAAACATTTTATTGTTAAAGCTGGGGAAGGACCCTAGAAATTGTACCTCCTATAGGCCGATCTCTTTACTTAACATTGGCACCAACATATAGTGCAAAGTTCTAGCCAATTGGTTAGTTGGAGTCCACCCCAAAATAACTGATGCAGACCAAACTGGTTTCATCCTGGGTAGAACCACAGGGGATAAAATTTGCAAAACCCTGAATCTGGTGGAAATAGCGACCTCAGAAAACGTAAATTGGCTCTGTTGGTGCTAGATGCAATTAAGGTGTTCGACAAAGTCGACTGGGCCTTCATGCGGCTCACCCTTGAGGCATTCCATTTTGGGCTGGTCTACCGCAAGATGTTACTGACCAATAACAACTCACCAAGCACCTCCTTACGGGTAAACTTAGGGTAAATAGTTAGTTCCTATACCATTGACATGCGGGACAAGGCAGGGATGTCCTCTATCCCTGCTAATCTTTGCTCTAATAATGGAGCCTTTCGCCCACCGGATTCTGAATAACTTCGCCATTGAAGGGGTATGGGTGGCCCACAAACATTACAAGTACCTCTTTATGCTGATGATGTGATGCTCACCCTAATGAATATTCAGCCTTCCTTACAACAGTCCCTCATAGAATTACATCTCTTTGGTCGGTTTGCAGGTTTTGAAATTAACTTCCCCAAATCTGCCGCTCTAGGGTTAGGGGTTACCTTAAGGGAGGTTGGAGTCCCTTCAGCTGGCCTGTCCTATTAAGTGGAGAAGGAAATTCATAGAGTATTTGGGCGTCCACATTCTGGCATTCCCTAGGGAATTATATGTGACCAACTTCCCACACCTCCTTAGAAGCAGAAGCAGACTTGGAAAGATGATCGACCCAGGAGATATTGATGGGTCAGATCACAGCTAGAAATTAAACTAGATGCCTAGATTCCTCTACTTTTGCTCGACACTGCCAGTGGGGATCCTGCAGGCTCCGCTTCTCTGCTTGCAGCAAAAACTGTTTTCGATTTATATGGCAAGCAAGGAAATCTAGAATTACAAGGAGGGTGCTGATGGGTAATCCCCAACTAGGGGTATGGGTATCCCAGATTTGTGCAAATGCCATGCAACTGACACATATTCTTGCCTGGCTGGTTCTTCCTGAGCCTCCGAAGTGGGTAGACATTGAACAATCTAGATTGCCACTTCCTCTCTGTTTTTTTCCCCTATGCTTCTCCTCTAGTGCACAAAAGATGGCCAGGGCAACACTATTCTACAAAAATGACAGAAAAAGCATGGGACTGGTTGATGAGAATTAGGTGGACTCTGAGAGGGATTGGTCCGTGTACCTCCATCTTTCATAATTCAGACTTTTCCCCCGGGCCTTTGGCCCGTTGCCTTCAAGAGATGAGTTCAAGTTGGTTTACAAACTATATCACAGCTATTTGAGAACAGGCTGCCCCTTACCTTTGAAAACTGCATGGGGATGTTCGGTTTGTCTGAGGCGGATAGATATACCTACACCGAACTCCAACATTGGATCACGCACCCTCTGATGAGACGAGAGGCGACACGTCCCATTGAGCTCACTCTCTGCGAAGGCAGTCATGGGGGAAACATCTCCAGGCTGTATAGGCTCTTGCAAGATGACATGCTAACCCACCGACCGCCTTATATGGCCCAATGGAAAACAGAACTGGGCCACCCATTGGAGGACAATACCTTGGTGGACATTTGGACAAGAAACTATTTCTCTTCAACGTGTGTAACAAATGAATAATACCTTTTAAGCTGGTGTCCGTTGGTATTATCTACCCGCCCGGTTGCACCACGTCAAGAACCCGCTGGATCCAGCGTTCTGGAGGAATTTTGTGCCCCCTGGTCCGTACGTTTTGGGTAAAGGTTCTCAACGCAATTGAGGGTATCACCCAGATTGGGGTCCCGATGGAACTCAAAGCGACTTTATTCAGAATCCCGGTTCGGGGGGTTTAACCTAGGTTTAACCTAGGTCTGGGGCGATGTCTAAACTAATCACCGAACTCCTCTTGGCAGCTAAGGTCACAATCACTCAGACCTAGAAATATTCTGATGGCCCCCTGACAGCCCGCAGCTACCCCTCTGGGCGATTAAGGTGTGGGACATCCTTGTGACAGAAAAAGTCACTGTGGCCAAGGAGGGACTCTTTTACCGGTTTGCAAACATTTGGGCCCCGGTCCGAGAGTAGGACCAAAGGTTTCCAGCGTAAACCCACAAGCCATGACTAGCGATTTGGTTTTAGTTGAACTGTTGAGAGCATACGGATTACCCCACCGTGACCCGAGGAGGAATGAAGGGAGGGAGACCCCCGAAGAGGGATTGGGAGGAATGGATCTAAACATATGTCGCTCTGTAAATTTTGATCTATCTGTGCTTTGTTGTTCAAATTTTACTCCATGTCCGCAGCTGCTTTAAATAAAGTTGGAAGAAAAAACACCTTAGAAACAAGGTTCGGAGCGACAGGATAATCAGAAATATGTGCAACAATTATTACAGAAATTCCTAGGGGAGTCTGCGTCCTCCCTCTGGAAAATGAATGGGCACATAGAGTTGGCCCCAAGAGTTTAGCAACTGATGCTATACAAAGGGATGTGGTGAGAAAATTGTCTTCTTACAGTCAAACAAGAGAACTTGAGAGTGTGAAGGAAAAATTATCCTCTCTGCTTTGATGGTTTCGAGCTACAACTATTCCAGGACATAGAGTAATCAATCTTGGTGAAATGCAGGAATCTCCAACAAATTGCTTAAGAACGTTTTAAGCAGAAAATGTGCAACAGATGCCGATATCACTATGCCCTCCAATTCTCCTGGGAGAGCACAGTCCACAGAACATCCCCTAAAAAAGAAGCTCAAGAAATTTGTGCTATTAAACATCAATGGAGATGGCATAAAGTTAGCCTACCTAGAGCTCCAACTGAGATGGCAAATGCGGAGGGGCAAGCAGAGAAGATCTCACCTCCTGGGCTCATGACACTTTGCTCTGAAAGGGCTTCCAACCTCTTGACTCCTGGAGGGGATGCTAATGCAAAATTGAGGATGTATGGTAGGTATCAAGTCAGAAAAAGAGAACAAGCAAGTTGTAGTTTAACAGCATATCTTGCATTTGTTTTACATGGGTTCTGGTGGGAGGGGAGAAGGATGTGTTGATACTACCCCGAAATGGTTGAAGGTACAAGGTACTGTCAAACATCAGGGAGTTACTCCCTGTTAGCATAGTTAGTGCTGAGCAAATGCTGCCTACAGTTGTGTTTCCATGTTATTATCCCTCTATCTTGTTCAAACTCATTCTAGAGGTTCCTTTTTTCAGCAGTTACTCACCATGACTTACACATTCCCACAACTTGATGGATGCTTCGGTGTCGATAACCAGGATGTTCCCAGTGCAAAAACAACTCACCGAAATGTATTATGTGCACCCTCCAAAGTAACCCTACAGAGTACAGATAATGTTATCAATAGCCACCGAAGGAGGCGAGTTCATCTGTAGAAGGAAATTGCAACTGGGATATAGCATTTTCCTATCATTTAATGGAAGGAACCTAAACTCCTACTTTAAGCATAAAAAGGTATGGCAATACCACTCCTTATCAAACCCTCTGGTTGTTTGCCTCTAGGTGACTCACTTATTAGTGAAGGAGACCCAGTGATTAGGTAATAAGACTTACCAGTGCATCACATACCCCATGGCCGAATCCAAAACTGCTGGAGTACATAGGGATTGACCACTGCAAGTTGCAGACCATTCTGTAGAGGAGAAGCCAAGTACCCCCATCTCAACCATTCCGCCCCTTTTACCTACATGTTGGAAACCAGAGTATGTGACATACACGGAACAGTTGAACCAACAAAGGGCATAATATGGACTCTGCGCAGTACCAGTGAAAGGACCAATACATAAGAGATCTGGGAAGCATGGTACCCATTGAGAAAACCATACCTGCATACAAGAAAATATGATGACCATTTGAATGAATCCCTGAAGAAGCAGAGCCAATAAACGGCAAGGAAGAATGGTAACGTCACTAACCATCGCCAGTGTACGTCAAATAGAGCTGAGATGACGTACATAGAAGAGATGCAGATACCAGAGAATGCAGATATTCTATAAGGCATCAAAAAAGTACAAGGATAAGTGACATTTTGGGATTAAGGTGAAGAAGTTTATGCCACAGAAATAGATTAAGAGATTGAGTAATTTTACACATATACAGATGCAAAAGAAACGCAAGCAGGCAAAGTAATCTTGAAAGCTAGCCTCAAGCTTATAGTGAATAGATTGCGGCAAGCGCCAACATATAAATATATACCTATGGACAAGTAAAGGATGGATGTTTCCACTACGCATTATAGCAGTACTGGACAGTAGCAAGAAGGCCTCATTTCTTGTATGTCGCAGTTAAAAAGCAATTCAATTACAAAGTGAATCTCAGCAGACAAGGCTGGATGAGCCAAGAAGCCAAGGTCTTATCAAACTGGAGTAAACTGACATTGGATACAAATCGTGTGAAAGAACAGAACTCCTGTTCAGAAGGTATGAACATAACAAGGAAGACGTCAGAGGTCTATTAAAAAATAGTATTGAATGCACCAAAAGGCTCAATTCCATGGTCTCTAGTCACATGGAAGCATGAAGTTGGACGAACGAGATGATCACACCTACGCATAGGGGCAGACCGTGCTTTTCACTCCCTAAATTTCTCAGAGCTAAGAACACTCTGAAGGCCAAGCTTCAAAGCCTAATTAACAGTAGACAACTGAGGCGATGATGGATTGATACGCTAATTGGTGGGAAGCATTAAAGGCGAGCTCACCAGAAACTGGATGGCCAGCCTGCAGGCTGCTAGACGTAGATGGAAAAGTACTGACAGAGGTTAGAGTGCCAACCAATTGTAGAGGACTGCGTATTTAGGGGTCCTATAGTTGTATAAACCAATGGGATGTTGTGTATTTAGTGACGTTCATAGTTGTCATTTTTAGGGGTGGGCTTTGTTGCCCCACATGATGTTAAGTAACCAATCACATATTCACACTTTTTTAGACTATTATGGATCATACACTTAGATGTTCACTCAGAGCCAATCACCCATACTCATAGGTTTTTGTAGTTTGCCACCTAGGATGACGTTGGTTCATACGTAGGTTAACGTCATTGGTAACGTGTTTTGCATATAAGATCTCAGCTTGTACTAAGAATGTTTGAGTAAGAGTATCGAGCGAGTTTGTTGATGTTCGGTATGCACCCTGTTTTAGATAATTGATATTAAACCAGTCTTCGTTTTGCCAAATACCTGAGTCGTTTCAATAATTGATATATGAACACAAATCTGCATCCCCATCCATCTCCAGGGTAATTGCTACTCATCTTAAAGGGCTACAGTTCACTTGGTAGCAGAGGATGGTTCAGAGCCATCGACATGAGTAAACTTTAGAGTTCCGGAAATATCAAACGACCTTTGCCATTAGGCTGAAAGGACGTGAAGCTCCCCGTAGATAGTGGTTAGCGTAATTTGAAAAAAGCTTGCAAGCTGGGTGTGACGGGTCCCCTGATTTCAGACAGAATCATCTCCCACTAGAAGCTGATCGGACGGAAGTTTGAAGAGGTGGTAAAAAAGGCGTACGATTGGAGGACAAAAATTAGAGCGGTGAGTGTAAACTGAGAGAGTTGGCAAAAGTATGGGTAATGAATGAAGAAAGAAGTGAGTGACGGAGGATGGCGGGATAAAACATAATGTAAAAATAAGGAGAGATATATATATGGGGAATGAGATATTGATTTGAGTGTCACCAATCAATAAAGTATCGTGAGAGAGGCCACGATAATAGAATACGCCCTGGCCTGCGTTTTTCACAAACATATCAGAAGAAATTTGAACCTAGAGTCCCGTAGCTGATGACGTAGAAAACGGATTTGATTAAAGGCAAATCTAAAGAGGTTAATTTACGTTCCGTATGGAGTATCTTAGAGGGCAAGACAGGTTTTAGAGGAGACAGTAGTGATGAATATATGTGACAGTCGAGTTTGTCTGTATGTTTTTATGTGATTTTGAAAATGATGACATCATAAACTGAACTTGATTGTTTTTTAATTGAACTTGATGGTTGTTTTTTAGCAAGATTAAAGTAACAATTGTGATTAACTGTCAACTGGTTTCCCTGATGTTATGTTGGTATCCCCACTTCCCTCCTCTAACTCCTCACCTGGAGTATCTGAGTCCTCCTCCACAGGGCTGAGAGATCGATGAGTTTGGTAATCCTTTTCTTTTTTCCTTTGCTGCGTGAGTCTCCCGCAAGAGGAAGCCACAGTGAGAGCAGTTAAAAACACCCTCGCCGTGACCCCCTCCCCGGAGGGACAGAAAGGGGAAGAAAAGCCAAGTACTGGCAAAAAAACCCCCACTGATGATAAGGGTCCTGCAGGTATCCTGATGGCAGCTGGGTTCAGAGGATGTAAGTAGCGGGAGATCCAGAACGGAAATGGTAGTACCGGTAGATGACAAGAGATACACTCCAGAAGAAAGCTGAAGGAAGCTGAAGGAATGAACTGCCGGAAGCAGTTCACAGGAGGAGGCAAACCGGGAGAGCCCCGAAACCGAAGGCAGAGGAAAACAAGAGTGGAAGGGAACCAAGAAAGGGGGAGGCAGGAAAGAAAAAGGAAAGAAGCAAGCGAATGCTCAGAGGAGCAAACAACAGCATATAGCAAAGCCGCGGCAGCAAGGGAGCACAGCTGACCCAGAGCGGTTGCAATGCGTAGGACTGAAAGGGAGGAGTGGCTAAGTAGCGCTACGTGCACTCGAACGGAGAAAGACTAGACCATCGAGTGCACGTAGCTGCTGAGCGTGACAGGACTCAGGAAGTCCAAAAACGCACTCGGGGCCACAGACGCCAGCCGGGAACGCGTCGTGTGACAGTATGCCCCCCACCAAGGCGCAACCCTCCCGGTTTACCGGGATGCAACCGATGGTACTTCCTAAGAAGGACCGGGGCATGGATGTGCGACAAGGGCTCCCCGGAGTCTTCCGCATGAGAAAATCCTTTCCAATGCATCAGGTTTCCAGGCGCCCTTTACGGTACCTAAAATCCAGCAGTTGGGAAACCTCATACTCCGGGGTATCAGGGGACTGTGAGAGAATCGGTAAAGTTTTAGCCCTGCAAGATGTTTCGGCGCTTTTTAGAAGAGAGGCATGAATGACGGGGTGAATCCGCCTTAGAATGTGAGGCAATTTCAATCGAAAAGCCACCAGATTGATTTTAGCGGTGATAGGATAGGGCCCAATGTACCTAGGAGACAGCTTAGATGGGTGAGACCATCTCGGAAGGTATTTGGTAGAAAGCCATACCTTCGAACCCACCTTCCAATCAGGGACAATCTGCCGATGTCGGTCGGCCTGACTTTTATAGGCCTTAAGACTATCCATCAGGTTTACCTTTGCCTTTTCTTGGGTGTCCTTTATCCGGGACAGTACTTCTTCTACTGCCGGCAGTGCAGGTTGATAAGAAGTGAGAGGAATGATGGCTCAGGGACGAAACCCATATGAACAAAAAAAAGGAGACATCCCAGTTGCCGAATGGCTGGCATTGTTATAGGCGAATTCTGCCGTAGGCAACAGATCCACCCAGTTATCCAGCTCCAAGTTAGTGTAGCTACGTAGGTACTGTTCCAGGGTGGAATTTAAACGCTCTGTCTGGCCATTAGTGTGAGGATGATAGCCAGACGATAATGCCCGCTGAATGTTAAGAGCGGTGCAAAGTGATTTTCAAAATTTGGACACGTACTGGCTTCCTCGGTCAGACACAGGGCCTCATTACACGTTGTCCGGAATTTAACGGCATTGGCGCTATCAGAGTGTCCGCCCTCGCAAGAGGCCGCTAATAGCATCCCATCACGAGTACGCGGACACGAGCATAGCACCATGCCGTAAATGACCATACCGCCCTGCCGCTAAATTCCCCAAAACGCCCCTTACCGGCGTCGTCCAACCCGTCGATAGCGCCTCTGCCCTCCCGCCACCTGTAAATAGCGGTCATCGCTATTACCGGTCCCCGTTAAAAAGCAGAACCGGAAATTATGCCATCGCACAGGAACGGGAAAGAGCACGGCGGCCATCTTTAAAAACACAATCCATTGCCATCCTCTGCATCCAGGACATATATCCAGGGAACTCCGACCAGGAACCGTACCGGATAGCCCGAAGATGCCGAAGGCCCTAAAGAAAACAGCTGATCGCCAGCGCAAAGAAAATTTTTCCAATGATGCTGACCACCACACTTGCTGCCAATGCAGAAGTAGTGTTTGTGAATGACATGCGGAGGGAGGCCCTCCTTAAGAAAAAGGCCATCTGGGCCAAAGTCGCACAAAAAGTCAGTGCTGTGGGCACTACCACCCGGAGTGTCAAGGACTGCCGCAAGAGGTGGGACGACCTCCGGGTCCGTGTGCGGAATATATTATCAGTGAACCGCAACATGGCAATGGGCACAGGAGGTGCTGCAGAGTCCCCATTGAAGTTGAAGGAGTGGGAGGAGATATGTGCCTCCACGATTGGAGTCGAATCGATCGAAGGGGTCAGAGATATGGAGTATGGCATGGCCATTTCATTCGATGGAGGTGAGTGTATACACCAAACAATGCGCAGTGAAGGGTGAGGGGTCCCCCAATCATGTGTCCATATGAATGCCGTGGATCCAGCCACAAACAGACATGCATGCATCACCACATACCCGTCCAAAACAGGGCCAATCATGCATGAGCCAGCCAACATCCCCATCACCTGCCTCCACACTGAAGAGCCCCAAATGCATTGGACGGCATGACGTATGCATCCTGCATTAGGCAGGTCGACCCATAGATGATGATCTACCCCTTTTCTCACCCCTGCAGGATCACACACGGAAACTGAGGAGCCACACACTTCAACACCTGCTCCCGCACCCAGGAAAAAAGCCAGGAGGGATGCCACGGGGGACACCGCCACATCCTCTAGGGGACCCAGGAGGAGTGACCATGATCACAGGAACAAAGGCAGCAGAAGCAGCAGTTCGACGCAGCCAGAGGCCATGCCTGCTGCCGTTGTGGCACCCACGGGAGTGTGTCTCCCAGCAAGTGAAGGCAGCATTGAGGGAGTGCACTCTACTCAACGGGTGAGGCAGCAGCCACTGCCCCACTTTCCGATGCGGAGGTAGCACCTGGCATTGAGGATCTGAGTCAGAGCCCCATACCGACACGCCCCTTACTGTCAAGCCCGATGTTCTCACCAGGTCCGTTTAGCCAAGGCGGATCACCCACCCACAACCAAGATGTGTCATGGAGCCCCCAGGTATCCTCACCTGGTGCCAGTGCAATGGATCCAGGTGCATCAGCCATCCCACCGGCAGCCACCATGCAACATGACCTCCCAGCCATCTTTCAGCGGCAGACCGAAATCACTGGTCTAGTAGGGCAACATGTGGCTGAGACAGGGCGCCTGAGGGAGGACATTGGTGCATTTGCACAGCAGACAAGGGAGTGCATGAAGGGATGCACCACCCGGATCTGCGATGAAACGGCCCAACTAAGGCAGGCCATGAACCGCATTGCAGATGCAATTGAGCGCAGATGCCCACTCCCAACCCAGGAAGAACAGGGCCCGCCTCCTCAGCGAGTTCACGGCAAACTAGCCCCCTACGCCCGTCTATGCGCAACCTGAGGCGCACCACATCGCAACCACCCGAAGACGGAGCAGGCACTGACAAATAGGGCCATCAAGGACTATCTGCCACATGTGGAGAGGGACACGTTCACGCCTTGAGGCTCACGTGGGAGTGTTGTGGGGGGAGGGGGGTAAGGGTGTATTCGGGGGTGTTGTGGGGCGAGGGGGGTAAGGGTGTATTCGGGGGTGTTGTGGGGGGAGGGGGGTAATGTCATGATCTCTGCTTCCAAAAGGTCAGGGTTTTCCCAACTCCCTTGGAAGCAGATCCATAACCCAGGTTCCGAGTGCCAACCAGTCCCAATTGGGACCTTTTGGACCCAGTCCTGGCGCCAGTGGCACCAGGCTCATAAATATGCCCAGTCCCAGCGCTGGAAGCGCCGGGCTCATAATGCTTGGGTGGACTTACCTGCAGCAGACCATGCCGCTTACTTGCCTGCCAGTTGAGCCTCTGATCCTCTTCTGTTTGGAACTACTTTTCCTGTTGGGTGGGGCAGGAGCCACTCCCTAGATTCAGAACACTGGAACTCTTCTGGAAAGCAGGAACTCTTTTCTTACCTAGGCGTGGCTGTGGAAGGAGACACCTAAGCACTACAGGAGGCTATTTAAACCACACCCGATGGATGAATCTTGCTTTGCGTTATTCTGCATCCTCTGCAGCAGAACGTTCATCGTGTCTTCTGCATCTGATCCTGGGCCTAAGGAAAAGGCTTACCATCCTGAATCCAGTCTTCAGCAACACCTATAAAGACAAGAAAGAACAGGTTAGCATTACGGTCTTCAGTGACAGCTCTTCACTTACCTGGTCCATCGGCTGTCACCAACGCCTCACGCTGCATTCCGGCATCTGAAAGACAAAGGCTTACCTACTCTTCGTGCGCTCCGGAGGTCTTCACACTGCATACCGGCATCTGAAAGACAAAAGCTTACCAACTCTTCGCACGCTCCGGAGGCCTTCGGCGCTGCATCCCGCATCTGAAAGACAAAACAAGGTGCGTTAACAGACATTGGGGAACTTTAATACTCACGTGCCATTACTCCTTTCCACATCTAACCCAGTGGGTATTCCGGCACCCTGCAGCCGCTCCGAACTTATACCTGCAAAATAAAAAGACAGTTAGAGCGCATCGTGAAGCAGGCAACAAGCGCTTACTTACGTGCTTCCAGGCGCTTCTATTCATCACACGGGCTCCATCTTCAACTCACTTCAGCCCGTCATCCGCCATTGCCGGAACCCTGCAAAACAAGAAACATCATTACTAAAGACTTTAAAGACATTAGAATTACTCGAAACTTACCGTTCGTGCAGTAAACGACGGACAGCAGTCCTCTGAAGTCAAGAGGCCTGCTCCCCTTATCCAGTGAAGAAACTGGTTACAGCACCCTGCCCCGAGGCAGATGGAGAGCACGGCGTTCACTTACCTAAGGTGAGAGTGTTAACCTTTGGGGTTCTACAGGAGAAGAGAAAGGGAAGAAGAGAGAGACATTCAATAACCCAGTTCCTTAATCCCATATTTTCTATCTGCAGACATCTTACCCTTCAAGTCAGACATACAGTGCACAGAGGTCCAGCCCAAAGAGCCAGCCGTGTGTTACACATCACCTTTGCAGATATGGTATACGCCCAGTCAAGACCGGCGCCTCTACGGGAATCAGGTGAGCGTTACAGAACGCAAAGCCTACCACAAAACTCCCGTCCAGGCGCTATGGAAACCTCGGATACCGACCAGCTAGCCCAGTTACTTGGGGAACTAAGGGCAGAAGTGCATGCAGCCCGTCAGGAAACGAACGCTCTAAGAAGGGAACTGATTATTTCCAAGGAGCGAACAGATGATCTCGCTAGACAATTGCTACAGTCACAAGCCGGACAGACCCCGTTACCCGCATCTGGGGGAAATCTTCCTTCTACATCCTCTATGAATCCAGTGCAGATCAACCTACCTGGGAATGTACCTCTGGCTCCGCCCGAACGATTTTCTGGTGACCCAAAGAGGTTTGCAGTATTTATCAATCAGTGCCGGTTGCATTTCTTATGCCGGCCAGCAGCCTTTCCAACTGATCAAGCTAAAATAGCTTTCGTGCTTTCGTACTTTAGTGGCAATGCGGCAGACTGGTCGATCCCTCTACTAAATCAAGCTGATCCGGTCCTCCATGATTTTCAAGCTTTTCAGCTCAGTATGGAAAAACTGTTCGTAAGACATTCACAGGGGCAGGCCTTGGACAATGAGCTTCTTTCGTTGCGACAAGGTAATCAAGACCTTTTGGCTTATATTGCGTCTTTCAACAGACTGATAGTGGAAACTCAATGGCCTAAGGACAAAAGGATTACGCTGTTTTATAGAGGTCTACGTGGAGAGCTCAAAGATGTGTTAGCCCAAGTAGTGAATCCCCCACAAGATTGTTCGGACTATATAGACTTAGTCGTTCAAATAGATCACAGACTGCAGAACAGGAAGGCCGATCGTTCCAAGTTTGATACTCGAGTATTTTCCAAACCGCCAACTCCTTCCAAAGGAGTAGACCCCAGGGAACCCATGCAAATAGGGGGTCTGAAAGGTCCTCTAACACAAAAGGAGTGGGAAAGGAGAAAACAGTTGCAATTATGCCTCTATTGCGGAAACTCAGGGCACTTTCTTCGAGACTGTCCGGTGAAACCTGCCAAGAAGGCAGTAGGAGCTGCAGTTACCAAAGTTACAAACTCTGAGCAGGGAAACGACCTCGCCCGACAAGAATAGAGGTCCTCTTGCCGAGCGTGAAAACCAGTTCCGTGACCTCGCATTTCGTGATACCTATGGTCCTCATTAGCCCTGATAATCCGGATCGATTACATGCAATTGAAGCTTACGTCGACAGCGGTGCCATCGGCAATTATGTGGATCATGAAATGGTTTTGAGGATGAATCTAACTCTTTGTCCCAAGGCTGTAAAGGACGTCATTACTACGGTGGATGGTACGGAGATAGCCTCCGGGCCAGTAACGCATACCACTCAAGAGGTGACGCTAGTAAGTCAAGATGGACACCATGAGAAGATCGTGTTCGATGTGATCAAGGCCCCTCAGTTTCAGATTATTCTAGGAATACCTTGGTTAGAGAAACACAATCCTCTGATCGATTGGCGAGCAAGAACAGTCCAGTTTCCAGAATGTGTCTCTACTTGTCACCCTCCACCTGGTGTTGCACTGGCAGCAATTTCTTCAGAGACTCCCCAATTACCTCCCGAATACCTAGAATACCAAGATGTTTTCCGGAAGGATAAGGCTAACTCTCTACCTCCTCATAGGTCTTATGACTGCCAGATAGACCTGATACCTGGATCTACTCCTCCTTGTAGTAGAATTTATGCCCTCACCGAGCCTGAGAACCTTCTCCTTCGACAATACCTGGATCAATACCTGGCAAATGGGTTTATTCGTCCTTCCAAGTCCCCTGCTTCTTCAGCTTTGTTCTTCGTTCCAAAAAAGGAAGGAGACCTTAGAACTTGTATAGATTATCGCTCCCTGAACCAGATCACTGTTAAGAATAGATATCCGTTACCTTTGATCCCTGAACTCCTGGACCAAGTCAGAAAAGCATGCATATATACAAAGCTGGATCTTAGAGGAGCTTACCACTTGGTACGAGTAAAAGAGGGCGATGAATGGAAGACGGCCTTCCGCACCAAGTATGGACTATTTCAATATCAGGTCATGCCCTTCGGACTTTGCAATGCCCCGGCCGCCTTTCAATATTTTATGAACGATGTCCTCAGAGAGCTCATAGATGTGTGTGTTGTTGTTTACATTGACGACATCCTCGTTTATTCTTCATCGGAATCTGAACATCGGAAACACGTGAAAATGGTCCTCGAAAGATTGCGTCAACACAAACTTTTCGCTAAATTGGAAAAATGTGTTTTCAACGTGACTGAAGTTGAATTCTTGGGATTCATATTATCACCTGGCGGAGTGCGTATGGATTCAAAGAAGGTCGATGCAGTTCTCAAATGGCCATCACCATCCTCCGTAAAAGGTGTGCAAAGCATGTTAGGCTTCGCTAACTTTTACCGCAGGTTTATCCCCGAATTCTCTCGAATAGTCCAGCCCATCACTGCCTTGTTAAAGAAAAACAAACGTTTTGAATGGTCTACCGAGGCGGAACAAGCTTTCCAGGATTTGAAGACTAAATTTATCTCTGCACCAATCTTAAAACACTCTCGCCCCGAACTCCCCTACATCGTGCAAACTGATGCTTCAAGCCTTGCCATGGGGGCAGTTCTATCACAAAAGGACCTGATAACCAATCAGTTGCATCCCGTGGCATTTTGGTCCCGCAAATTCTTGCCTCCTGAAATCAATTACACGATTACTGACAAGGAACTTCTGGCTATCAAGTCTGCCTTTAAGGCTTGGCGGCATTATCTGCTGGGGGCCCGACACACCGTTACTGTGATTACGGATCACCGAAACCTGCAATATTTGAAAACCGCAAAAGCCCAATCCTCTAGACAACTCCGTTGGGCATTATTCTTTGCCGAGTTTGACTTCATAATTACCTATCGACCTGGTACAAAGAACGGTAAAGCTGATGCCCTTTCTCGGATGGGAGTGGAAGAACACTTGATCAACCCTAAACCTGTACCAATCATTCCCGAACAAAGAATTATGGGTGTAATCGCCACAGAATCCATAGAGGAAGTTAAGGATAAGGCCAGGCAACTTGTAACTCCAGCAGACATACAGAATTGGCATCTGCAGGGAAAGGACTTTGCAGTAAAGGACAACTTATTGTATTTCCAAGAACGATTATACCTACCCAGCACAGATTTACAGAAAAAAGTAATCTCTTGTTATCACGATTCTTTAATGGAAGGACATCCCGGTATGGCCAAGACCTCAGAAAAGATCAAGCGCTACTTCTGGTGGCCGTCTTGGAAAAAAGATATCAGAGACTTTATAATGTCCTGTGGAGTATGCGCCCAAAACAAGAGTCAAAAGGAAAGACCAGCAGGCCTCTTACGCCCTATTGACATCCCACCTCGCCCTTGGCATACGCTTTCTATGGACTTCATCACCGATCTACCTCCATGCTCCGGATACAATACAATTCTAGTAATCGTGGACTTATTCTCCAAGATGGCGCATTTCATTCCGCTCAAAGGCTTGCCAACAGCAGCAACTCTGGCCCGAGAATTTCTCGAAAACATCGTCCGACTGCACGGTTTTCCTTCGGTTCTAATTTCGGATCGAGGTAGTCAATTTATTTCTCATTTTTGGCGAAGTTGCTGTCGGTCGGCTCAAATTGATGTGAGACTATCGACCAGTCACCACCCTCAGACCGACATACAAACCGAGAGGACCAATCAAACTCTGGAACAGTATTTACGCTGCATGCTGCAACAAACGGAAAAAACTTGGAAAGGCATCCTTTGGATAGCCGAATATGCCTACAATAACTCTGTCCATTCGGGAACTGGGAAAACCCCGTTTTTTCTTTTGTACGGCAGTCACCCTCGAACCTCGGAGTTGGATCCCCTCCAAGATCTTGAAACACCAGCAGTAGACTACCTGCATTCTACAATCACCCAAGCCTTTAACGAAGCTGTTTCTCACCTTCAAGGGGCTAAAGAACAATACAAAAAAGGAGCAGATCAACATCGGAAGGAAGCCCCTCAATATCAAGTAGGGGATCAAGTCTGGTTATCCACCAAATATCTACCTCTAAAAGGGCCACGCACATTCAACCCAAGATACCTTGGTCCCTATTCCATCACTACTATAGTAAACCCAGTAGCGGTCAAGTTGGACTTGCCCCCGCACATGAAGATACATCCGGTCTTCCACGTCTCTCTATTAAAACCCGTGCAACCTCAAACCCGACTAACTAAATCTCCAAAACCTATCCTAGTTGATGGAGAACTCGAGTTTGAAGTCAAAAGCATTCTGGACTCCAAGATCTCCAAATCTAAACTATTTTACCTAATTGACTGGAAAGGCTACGGCCCCCAAGAGAGATCCTGGGAACCTGCTGAATATGTCCACGCTCCTCGCCTAATCAAAAGATTTCACCGAACATTTCCTGACAAGCCAAAACCCCCGGAGAAGCCCGGTTTGGGAGGGGCCTTGAGGGGGGGTACTGTCATGATCTCTGCTTCCAAAAGGTCAGGGTTTTCCCAACTCCCTTGGAAGCAGATCCATAACCCAGGTTCCGTGTGCCAACCAGTCCCAATTGGGACCTTTTGGACCCAGTCCTGGCGCCAGTGGCACCGGGCTCATAAATATGCCCAGTCCCAGCGCTGGAAGCGCCGGGCTCATAATGCTTGGGTGGACTTACCTGCAGCAGACCATGCTGCTTACTTGCCTGCCAGTTGAGCCTCTGATCCTCTTCTGTTTGGAACTACTTTTCCTGTTGGGTGGTGCAGGAGCCACTCCCTAGATTCAGAACACACTGGAACTCTTCTGGAAAGCAGGAACTCTTTTCTTACCTAGGCGTGGCTGTGGAAGGAGACACCTAAGCACTACAGGAGGCTATTTAAACCACACCCGATGGATGAATCTTGCTTTGCGTTATTCTGCATCCTCTGCAGCAGAACGTTCATCGTGTCTTCTGCATCTGATCCTGGGCCTAAGGAAAAAGGCTTACCATCCTGAATCCAGTCTTCAGCAACACCTATAAAGACAAGAAAGAACAGGTTAGCATTACGGTCTTCAGTGACAGCTCTTCACTTACCTGGTCCATCGGCTGTCACCAACGCCTCGCGCTGCATTCCGGCATCTGAAAGACAAAAGCTTACCAACTCTTCGCACGCTCCGGAGGCCTTCGGCGCTGCATCCCGCATCTGAAAGACAAAACAAGGTGCGTTAAAAGACATTGGGGAACTTCAATACTCACGTGCCATTACTCCTTTCCACATCTAACCCAGTGGGTATTCCGGCACCCTGCAGCCGCTCCGAACTTATACCTGCAAAATAAAAAGACAGTTAGAGCGCATCGTGAAGCAGGCAACAAGCGCTTACTTACGTGCTTCCAGGCGCTTCTATTCATCACACGGGCTCCATCTTCAACTCACTTCAGCCCGTCATCCGCCATCGCCGGAACCCTGCAAAACAAGAAACATCATTACTAAAGACTTTAAAGACATTAGAATTACTCGAAACTTACCGTTCGTGCATTAAACGACGGACAGCAGTCCTCTGAAGTCAAGAGGCCTGCTCCCCTTATCCAGTGAAGAAACTGGTTACAGCGCCCTGCCCCGAGGCAGATGGAGAGCACGGCGTTCACTTACCTAAGGTGAGAGCGTTAACCTTTGGAGTTCTACAGGAGAAGAGAAAGGGAAGAAGAGGGAGACATTCAATAATCCAGTTCCTTAATCCCATATTTTCTATCTGCAGACATCTTACCCTTCAAGTCAGACATACAGTGCACAGAGGTCCAGCCCAAAGAGCCAGCCGTGTGTTACACATCACCTTTGCAGATACGGTATACGCCCAGTCAAGACCGGCGCCTCTACGGGAATCAGGTGAGCGTTACAGGTAAGGGCATTTGCACAATTGGGGTCATGCACTTTCTGTTCACATTATGTTCGAAATACACTGTTCTGAGGTTGAAACACAGGCTTGGTCTCCATCATTATGTGTGTGTGATTTTCTTTGGGACAGGGGCCTTTGTGGGCTTCAAAATGGGCACAAGGGCAACAATGCACATCTCTCTATCCATGATATCCCACCTTTGTACATGATGCTATTCCTGATTCAGAGGCTGACGCAGATCCTGTCCCGCCGTGCCATCACCTCTTGCATGTCCTGGCGGAGCATTTCACCCATACTCATCCACATCCACATCATGCTCATCTGGTGGTTGCATAGTGGCATGGGCACATTCTATCAGATGCACATTTAGTTGTGCCTTACACATGCCATGGTCATCTTCGCCTTGAATCCGGGGGTTTGTTGGCTGCCCTTGTGGTATTTCTGGGTGCCCTGGTGGTGCTTGCTGCGCCAGTCTTGCCCTCCTCCTCCTCCTCCTCCTCCTTCGTCTCATCTGTGCTGCCTGTTGTTGTTGGTGCTGCACTGCAATCATGTACACAGGCCCATGTCATGCTGCTGGTATTGGGACCATCTTGCTGTGGGAAGGGGTGTGGGAAGGGGTGTGGTGTGCTCTTTAGTGCTGCCTGTCTCCATTGCCTCCACCTGTGCTGATTGTGTCCACCTGTGGCAGATGGGAACACTGCTCAGGTCTGTTAACGTGTGGTTTTCGTTGCTGTTATTAGCGCCATGCCGGTAACTGCTTTTTGGGTCTTTGGGATGCCGGTATTGCCATGTACGCATGGGTTGTGATTGCATGCTATTAGCGCCAGGGCGCTATTTACGGTGTGGGGGTCGCACGCACGCGGCCCCGCCGCTATTAGTGGCACCGTACTTTACGGGTCCACTGATAGCGGTGGGTCCGGGTCGTGATCGGCTTGGGAGAATAACGTTGCCGGTATTTCGTTACCGGTAAAGGTATTCCCTTACCGGACAACGTGTAATGAGGCCCACAATCAAAATATCCTTAATGAAAACCAATGCCATGCCATCTGCTGTCGGGAGGACAGGGAGCGGAGAGAAGTGAGCCAACTTGGTGAAAGTATCCACAGTTACCATTTTACAGGTGCACCCTTGAGAGGGGGGCAAATCCACAATGAAATCAGTGGAAATACTACTCCATGGTCCATCAGGGATGGTATCCTGTTGCAACAATCCGATGGGTCTTTTTGTGCTGTATTTACTTTGACAACAGACTCCACAAGTCTGAACATACTGTTTGACGTCTTCAGGTAAACCAGGCCAATAGAAGGCTCTTCTCACCAAATCCAGGGTACCGGCTTGCCCTCTATGGCCCGCCGTCTTGTGGTCATGGCACCAAGACAAGATGTTTTCTTGAAGAGTTTTGGAGAGGACCCATATCTTCTGATTCCGGAAAAACAGGCCGTCCTTTTTAGTCATGCCTGGTGGCATTGATTGAGCTGCAGCAGCTTCTCTGATCTGCTGAAAAAAGGAGGAGATTGGAGCTATAATTCGGTTTCCAAGAAACAGTTTCTCGGGGTGAATAGATGTTTTATGGGAGGTAAAACTTCTTTATAGACAGAGCATCTGCCAAGGTGTTCTGGATTCCCGGGATGTAAGTGATGTGGAAATCATACTGAGAGAAAAAGTGTGCCCATTGCGCCTGTCTGGAATTGATACAATCCATAGACTGCAGAACTTGTATATTTTTATGATCCGTCCGAATCAAAAAAGGATGGTGGCACCCCTGCAGCAGGTGTCTCCTTTATGGCTAAGAGTTCTTTTTCAATCACAGAATAGTTTTGTTGACTTGTTGTGAGGGTCCATGACTGATAGGCCACAGGGTGTTCTTTATGATCATGTTCTTGCAATAGTACGGCTCCAATAAATGCTGCTGAGGCGTCTGTCTCTAGGATAAAAGGCTTGTTTTGATCTGGCTGGCGTAGAATGGGAGCACTACAAAAACTGTTCTTTAAGAATTGAAAACTGTCTTCAGCTTGAGTGCTCCAAATGAATGGTTTAGATGATTTATTTAATAACCCAGTGATGGGCAAAACGATGTTGGAAAAACCCGGTATAAACCGCCTATAGAAATTTGTCAGGCCCAGAAACCGTTGCACTTCGAGGTAGGGGCTGGCCATTGGAGAATGGCATCTACCTTTTTTTGGTCCATTTGAATGCCTTGAGATGAAAGAATGAACCCTAAATAGGGTACCGAAGAAACCAAATATGCATTTTTCTCGTTTGGCTAATAGGTGATGTTCTTTAAGGCGCTTCAGTACTTCTGTGAGATGAAGCTAATGTTCTGACATAGTCCGAGAATAGACCAGTATATCGTCAAGATATACGACCACTGACACGAACAACAGGTCTGAAAAAATACGGTTGATAAATCTTTGAAAGATGGCAGGAGCGTTCACAAGGCCAAAAGGCATCACATGATATTCGTACAGTCCGAAAGGTGTCCTAAACACAGTTTTCCATTCATCTCCAGAACGTATTCTGAGCAAATGATAGGCATTTCGGAGATCCAATTTAGAAAACACTGTTGCACCCTGGACGGTTTCCAAAACGTCCGGGATGAGCGGCATAGGATACCTATCCTTGAGAGTAACCTTGTTCAATCCCCGGTAGTCGATGCATGGCCTGAGATCTTTGGAGTCTCGTTTGGGAATAAAAAACAAGGGGGCACCCGCAGGAGACTTTGAAGGTCTAATGAGACCATTGCACAAGTTGTCGTCCAAATATTTCCGTAATACCTCTTTTTCTGTCTTGGACAGTGCAAACATCCTGCCAAAGGGTACTAGGGCATTGGGAATTAACTCTATGGCACAGTCCTCTGGTCTGTGAGGGGGCAATGTCATAGGAACGCCTTCAGAGAATACAGTAGAGTAATCGTCCATAATGTTGTCAAGAAAATGGACCCCAATGGCCGTGTGGAGAGGGGTAGATGTAATCTTTACTTCCTGGTAGTGTGTGTCTCGGAAACAATGGGTTTGGCAGTAATCAGAGTTGAAATGCATACAATTTGACTTCCAGTCCACGCTGGGATTGTGTTGACGCAACCAGGTGATCCCTAATATCAAAGGGAAGTGAGCCGCTCGTATTATGTCAAAAGTGATGACTTCTGAATGCTGGAGAATCCTGAGTGGCAGAGGTTCAGTGGTCTGAGTAATCGGTCCGGAACACAGGGGTTTTCCATCCACTCCCTCAACCTTCTGTCCATGTCTGTGTTCCATACGTTTAGCACCAACCTTATCCACCCAGAGGGTATCAGCAAAGTTTCCTGCGGCCCCGCAATCCAGGAGTGCCAAGGTCTCTACTTGGTTACCATGAATGGTAACTTTTACTGACAAGACCATGAGACGGGAGTCTTCGGCTGGATCCGAGGAATCAATTGGCATGGTAACATAGGGACTAGAAGACTGCCCTCGATAGCCCGTCCCTTTTAGGATCGAGGGTTCATGTTTTCCGCCGGCCTTTGGGGCAGTTCAGTACAGTTCCGAACTGTGTGACGATCCGAAGCACAATAAGCGCATAGACCTTGTTCTCTTCTCTTTTTTCTTTCCTCAGGAGTCAGTGATCGATGAGTGGCACCAATCTGCATAGACTCGTCGTGCTGTTTGAGCGTAGTAGTTGAAGGAGGAGAGGATGTTCTTGGAAGTGGGGAACGTGTCTTTCGTCTCTCCTGACGCCTTTCTTGCATCCTGAATTCCATCTGAAGGGCTGCAGTCATCAGTTCCGGTAGTGATGCAGGGTGAGGGAAGTGGGCCAATTCATCTTTTAGGTCCTCCCGGAGACCGTGGCGGAACAATATATATTGTGATTGTTCGGACCAACCAGTTTCCATCGCCAATCTTTTAAATGAAGAAATCTAAAACAATACCTCAGCTTGACCCTGACGAATGTCCAACAGGTCTTCGCCTGCTGCCATGGATATCTCAGGTCTCTCGAAGGTGGTTTTCACTAAATCCACAAAGGCATCAAAATTCTGAAGCACTGGATCGGCTCCTGTGACGAGAGGGGTGGCCCAAGCAAGGGCATTCCCTGTCATATTTGATCTGTCATACTTCCCTGATGACAAAGACATCAGGGGCAAATCTGTAGTAGGGGGCTCGCGAGCCGCCACCATTTGTTTAAGAAGATTGATCTCTGTCTTCATGTTTTGCATCTCAATGGAAAGATTCTGTACCGCGGCAATTAACTCCTGCACTTGCTCAGGGGTAGCCATCCTAGGGGGTTGGCGTTGAAATCTGTCAACTGGTTTCCCTGATGTTATGTTGGTATCCCCACTTCCCTCCTCTAACTCCTCACCTGGAGTATCTGAGTCCTCCTCCACGGGGCTGAGAGATCGATGAGCTTGGTAATCCTTTTCTTTTTTCCTTTGCTGCTTGAGTCTCCCACAAGAGGAAGCCACAGTGAGAGCAGTTAAAAACACCCTGGCCGTGACCCCCTCCCCGGAGGGACAGAAAGGGGAAGAATAGCCAAGTACTGGCAAAAAAAATAAAACACTGATGATAAGGGTCCGGCAGGTTTACTGATGGCAGCTGGGTTCGGATGATGTAAGTAGTGGGAGAACCAGAACGGAAATAGTAGTACCGGTAGATGACAAGAGATACGCTCCAGAAGAAAGCTGATGGAAGCTGAAGGAATGAACTGCTGGAAGCAGTTCACAGGAGGAGGCAAACCGGGAGAGCCCCAAAACCGAAGGCAGAGGAAAACAAGAGTGGAAGGGAACCAAGAAATGGGGAAACAGGAATGAAAAAGGAAAGAAGCAAGCGAATGCTCAGAGGAGCAAACAACGCGTATAGCAAAGCCACGGCAGCAAGGGAGCTCAGCTGACCGAGAGCATTTGCAATGCGTAGGACTGAAAGGGAGGCATGGCTAAGTAGCGCTAGACCGTCGAGTGCACGTAGCTGCTGAGCGTGACAGGAATCAGGAAGTCCAAAAACATACTCGGGGCCACAGACGCCAGCCGGGAACGCATCGCGTGACATTAACAGGATTGGAGCCTGCAACGAATGGTGCACGCTCATATTATGTTATTTTTCTGAAACATACTTTTTAAATCTGTGATTAAAGCAAGTGATTAAACAGGTGAAGAGTAGACAAATCGAGAATGGAGTATATTACTCCACTTATTCATCTCTGCAAGCAGTTGCCGAAACATACACCTAAGCTTAGACAGTACAGTGAGGAATGGGTTAAAGGAACCGCAGATAAAATGTTATGCCATGGTCGCAAGGAGGGTCACTATCAAAGGCAGTTCTGCAGCATATGACAACATATTTGCATGCAGCATACACAGGAAAAAAGCTAGCCAAGCGATTAGCTAGCTTAGGGCGTTAGAAGATGTACCAAGAGGAGCGAGATGAACCGCCTCCTACAGATTGGATAATTAATGTATGCAAAGAGGGGAGTGAGGGTCCCCCTGCTCCCGCTGAAATAGAAGACGAGAACAAGAAAGGTGATGGGTTATACCCACTGAGGGAGCTTAAGGCAGCGACGGGGTATAGCAACCCGGCACATGAGTCACCTAGGCAAAGTAGGCATGAGGGTCCAGATAAATATACTGAGAGAGATGTAATCTCTAAGGTCCCGAGGGACAGGGAGAGATGCGATAAAGAGAGAAGTGATCGAGCAAGCACATCTCTAGATATAGGAAGAGAAATAAAGAGATCCAAGGGAGAAAGAGATAAAGCTGATGAGATAGCACGTCTACAGAACAAATGGATGGGTGGGCAGATTTTGCTCAAACTCGATGGTAAAGGCATTGAAGATGTAAGACAAAGGGAAGATCAAGACAAGCAAGATAAAAGAGATAAAGAAAGAAAGGAACGATCAAAAGCCGAAGGAGCGAAAAGGAAGGATAGGCAAAGACGATAGCAGTTATATCAAGAGGAACAGTCAAGAAAACAAGAGAGAGAAGAAGAGCAAAGAAAACGTGACAACAGACAGAGAGCAATCGATGAGCAGGAAAGGCTAGAATGAAAAAGAATAGAAGAGGAGGAACAGAAATTAAGGGATAAGAGAATACAGAGATGAAAGGATCAGGAGATACGCAGGGCAAATGAGAAAAGCGATGTGAAGAAAAAAGAGGAAGACTGAGTCAGAGAGGAAGCAAGGAAACTAAGATAATTTGACGAGATATGGAACGCAAAAGAAGGCAGAGAGCATGCAATCTTGATCGCCTGGAAAAGGAGATAAGGGATCCGGAGCCAGAAGTAGCATGGGAGGACATAGAGGAATTCTTCCCAGAATATGAGTCATTACCAGGCCCGTCTAGAGTAAATCTAGAGAACGAGTTTGACTCTAGGGGCATTGGGGAAGCGATCGATAAAGTATATCATGAAATGAAAGACCAGAAAGAATCAAAGGGGAAGGGAAAAAATGATCGACTTGAGAGCACTCCTTTGTATGACACAAAGGGAGCCTCATGTAGTACGAAGCATAAGGAGCTGTCTTTAGATAGACTGACTCTGAACAGAGAGGAGGAGGAGAGAAGTTGTACGAGTTGGGCACAAGAAATGTCAGACGAAGGCAGAGATACCTTCCGTGGGGAACGTATGTGGTCCTGAGGGATGTTTTTCAATGGAGAAGGAAGTCAGATGGACAGATTTAAACGCACCTATACGTAGGGCGTCAGATCCATTCACACAGTCAGACCGACCTAAAGAGCAACTCCATGGTAAGAGAGGAGAGTCGCCGCCTTATGTGAGCAGATAAAGATCGCTACCAGGAAGGAGGCGATGTGGGACTATTGTCCCTGCAGTGGACGGACAAATGATGAGAGATGAAAATGAGTTTGGGGCCTTGCAGTTTCCCTCATTGGAAAAAGGAGGGGCCAGACCACAGTCTATACCGTGGCCCCAGATGGATAAGGATAATTTAAGGTGTAAACTCCAGAGTTTAACTTCTGGCGCTGGGAAATGGATACATGAGTTAGAAAAAATTACAGGAGGAAACACATTGGCTATAGGGGACATTAAGGGTCTCCTGATCGCCATACTTGGTGAGGGAGCTGATGATGTATGGACAAGGGCAGGATATGCTGGTGTTACTACAGTTAACACTGCTCACGATGGAGCACCATTCAATAATTGCAGGGCAGCAGTCTGGAAAGCGCTTAGAGTACTGTATCCAGAAATGTCCAATATGGGAGCTATAATGACAAAAAAGATGCAGGACAGAGATGATCCGCTTGTTTACATTCAGAATTTTCAGGAATTGTCTGGAAGTCGTCATATTGTGCCCCCGCCAGGGTGATCCAGAATGTTGGGAACAATCTATACCTGTGTTCTATCATGTTTTGTGCCAAGGGCTGCCAGACCCTGTACAGAAGCAGCTCAAGAAGTTAGTAGGTATAGAAGCCAAAACGTGGTCAGAGATTCAGCTGACTATTGCGCATTATTGTAGACTCTTGCAGGAAAAGAATCGCAAAAAAGATGATGCTCGGAAAAGCGAAGAGGCAAAATTAGTACAGAAGAAACTGTCTAAATATGCCATTGAAGGGGCAATGTTCACTAGTGTAGATGGATCAAATTCACAGCAGATTGCAAATATGCCGCAGGTAAGTAACCAAAGGCAGTTTGATCAGAGCAATAATGGATTTGCTTTGTGAGGAAGGGGAGGATTTCAAGGAAAAGGTTTCAGAATAATCAAGGAAATTGGTAGAATAATCAGGGAAGCTTCCAGAACAACCAAGGTGGGTTTCAAAATATGCAGAATGACCATCAAAACATGCAGGATGGGCAGATTTGGAGGCCACCTATATGTTGGACATGCGGGATGACAGGGCATTTTGGTCATATGTGTAGGAGTCAAGGGTTTGTGCAAAACGGCCAGGTATTTAAGAGGGGGGACTTCAAACCCACCTGTGTATTCACAGCAGAGTGGTGATGGGGTTGCTCAGAACCAAACGATGCAGCAACAGCAGATGCAGAGAGTACAGCAAGGCTTGCAAACACAACAGATAGCAGTCAATCCGCCGCAAGGGCAGTCGCATCACTCACCCATGCAGATTCAGCAGAGTACTAGTACAGGACAGCTAATTACTCCTAGAGTAGGGTGTGTCACTGTCGATGGAGGGATAGTTCAGTACTATCTGTAACGCCGAATCCTCATGGGTAGACATCAATATAGGAGGCAAAAGTTTTTTGTTCTTAGTAGACACGGGTGCAACGCGCTCATGTACAAGAGGGAACGTTTTCATTGTCTGGCAATGCCATGAATACTCAAAGTTTTTCAGGAGCTACACGTAGAGTTCCTTTTACTGAAGAATGACCAGTCTCTATCGGAGAATGTGACATGAAGGTGCCTTTGCTATATTCAAGGCAAACACCTGTCAATGTATTGGGTCGAGATCTAATGACAAAGTTGAATATGAAAATCTCGTTTACCGATGAAGATATAGTGTGTTCAACACCAGGAATGCATTATTTAAACGTGAGCAAATTTATGATGGCATTTTCAGGACAGATAGCCATGAGAGCAATAGCTTCAGAACCAGAGGTTTTTCATTACGGAGTATGCATTTTCTTGACATGGCTACCAGGCCTTCTAGGCAGAACGTTGAGAATACCTGATGAATTTCTGTTTAGACCAAAAATACCTATGCGTGAAGAAGAGGGACACGTTTTTCCTTTAGAGCTGCAAGCTGCCATAGCGCGAGGTGAAATACCTTTGCTTGATGGAAATGATGATGGAGGCAGACGATGGTATGCAGTAATTGCTATTGGGGAAGGTTACAGATTAACTGACGTCACTGATGACGATGTATTTGGAGACCATCCATCTGATGACGAAGTGATATTTGAGATGAGTATTATTTATTGGGTGAGAGAAATCAAACGAGAGGTTCCTCAGAAAAAGATGTTAGCACGAAAACGTCGTGAGTATTTTGACAAAGACATGGCGAAAGTGCAAACCTCATTATGGACTACAGGTCCCTATGACGTAGGCCTGTTGAAGGGTGTTGGAGAAGTGAAAATTAAATTGAAACCAGGAGCAATTTTACCTCAAGCCCAACAGTATCCCATGTCTCGAGAGGCAGATGAAGGTATTTTTAAGACGATTTCCGTCATGATGGATCAGGGTATCTTAGTGACGTCAGAGTCACTGTGTAATACCGCAGTGTACCCTATCAAAAAATCCAAGGGGGAGGGGTCTTGGAGACTAATTCAAGATTTAAGGCCGATAAACCAGATTGTAGAGGCTGAGTTCCCGCTAGTTCCTAATCCTGCTACAATCTTATGTAATATACCTGTTGAAGCACGATATTTAACTGTGATTGATTTGAAAAATGCATTTTTAGCAATCCCATTGCACAAAGACTCGCAGGATCTGATGTCATTTACGTTCAGACAGACCAAGTTAAAAAGCACGAGATTCCCTCAAGGGTATTGTGAGTCTCCATTGATTTTCAATAGAGTCTTGCAGATGTACTTAAGCAATATCGATTTAGAAAGTGTTGTGTTGCAATACGCAGATGACATTTTAGCATGCAGCACTTCAGAGGAAGAGTGCAGACCCGATTCTGTTCAGCTGATGATTACACTTGCTGACAAAGGATATAAAGTTGACAAAGAGAAGTTAAAGTATTGTTAACAAGAAGTGTTATACATAGGCCAATTGATTTCACATAAAGGAAAGAAGGTTACTCGTGAGAGAGCTGAGGCTATTTTGAAGACCACAAAACCACACACGATAAAACCCATGCAGAGATTTCTGGGATTGTGTAACTATGTCAGAGCATGGGTCTTTGACTACAACTCATATATAAGGCCTTTATTACAGGCTTTAAAGAAAGCACAGGCAACGCAGGAAAAAAGTGTGTAGACTGAGGAAATGGAAGAAGGGTTTGAAGAGTTGAAAAAAGCAATTTGCACAGCTCCAGGTTTAGGGATTCCTAATTATGCTGAGGAATTATTTTTATTCTCGCATACAGATGGCACTGTTATGACAGCAGTCCTTACACAGAGAACCACATTGGGATACAAGCATCTTGCATATTACAGTGGGATTTAGGACCCAGTGTTGAGGGGTCAATTTTCCATGCGAACATTTGCTGGCAGCCGCCATGTTCACTATAGAGAAAACTGCAAGCCTAGTGATGGGATGCTCTAAGACGTTATGTGTTGAGCATGCACTATTTGCCATTCTAGAGAAACCAAAAGACACGTTGACTTCTCAAAGGGCTTCTGCCTATGAGGTAGTCATATCAAATCCAGTGATCAAAATAGTTTGATGCAGAATAGTGAATCCTGCCATGTTTGTAGCTGAACCACTGGCAGAGGATGAGCATGCGCATGACTGTTCGAACTATGAAGAGTTCTATGACGAGATCCCCAGGATAAAAGAAAATGCATTGACAGGTGGAGAAATTGTTTTTATTGACGGTTCTTCAAGAATCGATCAAAATGATGGACAGCGATACACAGGTGCCACTGTGGTAAAACACACAGTCAATGGGACGTTTCAGACATTGGTAAGTGCACGACTCCCGTCTCATTATTCAGCACAGGCTGCAGAGCTAGTGGCGCTGATTGTCACACTCGAGAATCATGCAGACCAGGAAGTAACAGTGTACAGCGACTCTGCTTATGTGACGTCAATGGTGCACACAGGGTTAGCACGTTGGAAAAGGAGGGGCTACCTCCGAGCGGATGGTACGCCAGTACAGCACGCCACCTTATTGGACAGGCTTATTAAGGCACTGCAACTCCCAGTAGCCATCACAGTCGTTAAATGGCAGCACACACTAAAAGGGCAGACTTTATCTCACATGGAAACCAAGCAGCAGACGAAGCGGAACTCGCTGCATGTTCAGAAAATGTAATGACCTTTGAAGTGCCTGATGTAAATGAGAAAATGGTTGTAATGATGAACGAGTCTGAAAGATATAGTGATTTGTCAAAAACATAGTTAATGGAAGTTCAGGGGGAAGCACCTCAAGATGAGAAGGATTCGTGGATGTGGAGAGGGTGTTCTTTAAACCCCTCTGAAGCATTGTGGTGACAAGATAGCACTGGTAAACCGGTGATGCCTGTAGCCTTATTAAGGGTGGGGCTGGAACAGCTACACAACCCTACGCACACAACTAGAGAGAACCTCACTGCAACTATTGCAGAGGATTGGTTCGCACCAAATTTGTTAGAACATGTTGCATTCTATGTAGTGAACTGCATTGTGTGTCAAAAATATACAGCTGGGCACACACTGCACACAGTTAGGGGAGTTATTCCGAGACCTACTGGCCCCTTTCAGCATTTGCATATCGACTATGTCGACATGCTGCAAGTATGTAATGGATATAGATACATGATTGTTGTAGGTTGTCCTTTTTCAAGATGGATTGAGGCTGGTCCGTGTACACACACAGACTCTACCTGTGCAGCCAAATTCTTAGTGTGGGAAGTGTTTCCCAGATGGAGAGTATGTGAAGTAATGAGGTCAGACAATGGCCCACATTTTGTGAATCAAACATTTGAGCAGATACATTTGTTGCTTGGTATAAAGCACAAGTTCTCTTCGGCCTATCACCCACAGGGAAATGGGATCTGTGAACGTCTCAATGGCTTGCTTAAAGAAAGAATAGCCACGTTGAAGCTTACCTTGAAGAAAGGGTGGTTGCATTGCCTACCACTGGCATTATATGCATTGAGGAAACAACCAGGTTCGGACCACCATCTCACCCCATGACATAGTGATAGGGAGACAGACGAGGCACCCCTCACGCCTCCATCCAGAGTTAGAAATGATGCTCAGCCAACAGCTGAACTGTTAGGAATGGAGCTACGTGAGTATCTTATGTGTATGACTTCAAGTATCTCTGTCATTTCAGGTCAGCTACGGCAAAAAGGGTGTGGGGCACTGCAGAACACAGAAGGAGATGCTTCAACAAGTTGTGTTCAAGAATTATGTCTTCCCCAATTTTTCCCTAGAGATGCGGTCCTAATCCGTAACTTCACGAGGAAGTGGCACGAGCCTAGATGTAAAGGCCCTTTCTTTGTGGAAGACGGCACGCCGTCTGCAGTCAGAGTGAAAGGCAGACGTGCTTGGACTTTTTTAGACAACGTCAAAGTTTATACTGGAGAAACCCCTCTGCCCCCACCCCCTACAGAAGCAAGCATCAGGGAACAACCTCAGCAAATGCAGATAAGGTCTATGACGAGGAAGAAGGACACAGAGGCTGTCGAGTAAAAGGAAAAGATTTAATTGGACTGTGGCTTGGTTCGAGACACTCTTTTAGCCATCTATGAAAGGGTTAAGGGAAGCTGATATGAACACTCTGTGCAGTCATTTCAGGGTGAAAGAAAAATCTTTTGTTCTTAAAGCCACAGGAGCATTATTAACTTTGGACTGAGGTATGCTTTAAGCCTTGATAAGAAGAGAAATATGCCAAATTCTGAGTACATTTTTGACAATTGGAAGAGGGTGCAGTGCCCCAAATCATTCATCACTGAGTTCCTGTTTGGATTTGCCCATGGTGATTCCCAATGGCAATGTCTCAAGGATCATATTTGAAGTTTTTCTCTTCATTCTGCACACATATCTGGCTATTGTGGGGAGAACTACTAGTGTTTATGTTTCTTCTGCAAGATCCTAAGAACAGTCCAATCATAAGAAGGTTGCTCAAAGCAATTATTGAGCAGATTCTGCAGTGGCCAGAGTGCAGTGGGGAAAGGACAAATGCCCCTATTCGCTGATGAGGCTCACAGACTAGTCAGATTGGTTTTCCATCATCTGATTAAAGAATACCCGCACCATGTTGGAAGATACACTGATGTGCATACGTTCCTAAGGGATCCGAGAAACAGTGCAGCACTAAATGAAATCTTGAGAGGCGTCATACTGCAAGTGAACGTCTATTCTGTGAGAAATCTGAGATCTGAGTGAAAATTTCCTTCGAGGGACAGATGGAGGGGTTGCTGGTCAGGCAGAACTTTTGTTTCAAGCTGAATGAAATTCATCATGTCGTCTGGTCTAAGGCAGATCCGAGGCATAGACTGGGAACTAGTGTATGTCGTTGAACTTGTCTAGACTTACTGAAGTCAGTTTTCTTCTTATTGGAGAGGCATCCATATTCATCTGGTTAAAGACTGATTCCAGGGAGACATTGAGAGTTTATTCTTGGTATCCAGTAAGCAGACAGCTCATCAAGGACGAAATTACTGAGTCACGACAGCAGCTTCCAGAAGCAGTACATAATGCTGATGTATTAAAGTTACTTTTATCTTCCTTAGCCAATTAAGATGGGAAGCATGAGCAGTAACATCGTTATGCCAGATGCAGAGAGACGTCCATGTTGTCCACGAAATCGATGCTGCAAATTGACATATCTCTGTGTTATTTATGCTTGCATTTTGTTCATAATCTTACTGCTTTCACTTACAGTACGCACATCGTACTGTATTGATGTACATGGAGCTAAGACTCCTGTGAATCTACCTGAGCAGAAGGAAGGTGCAATTGGGGCCACTTCTAGACACCCGAGACCCTGTGTAATTATTCCATCTACCAAAGAAAGATGATAAATTACTTGAGATAAGTGTCACTAACAATCGTTCACATGCAAGAAGTGTTTTAGAGACCCCTTTAGGACACAAGAAACAGGCTTGGCAAGACAGGCAGGACAAGAGATTGTTAGACGGTGAGCCTATACAGGTAATGCATGAAAACACACCTGGTCCTGTGATAAATGACCCAAAGATGATCCCTAAAAGACAGTCATACATGGAGATTTTGCAAGACATTTTTATGCCCAAATGGTATGTTGAGATTACATTTTCTGAACTTTCTCCTACTCAGACAACACATTAAGGTGTACTCTATCCACTATTAGATGTACCTATGATTTATCCAGTCAGAAGGAGTTATGCTGGCACACTTCATGAAATGATCATGGAAGGTCACATGAGGAGAATGAGAACTAAAATAAATATCCAAGAATATGGCTTTGAACTGAATGATTACCTGGACAGTACAGCTCACTTGGGAAATAACATCTGGTATCAGCATATGAAAGAAGTGGGAAGAAGTGCCTCGAACGAGGAATGCTTTGTGTGTGCACTCCTGCTTTACAGTATGGGGAAGTCTAAAATCTTCATAGCTATTGAAATAGACGTCCAGACAGCACATTGTCATTTGCACGTAGCACTTTGCAAAACCAGAGGCCAGTTCATGGGTCAAGATGCCTACCTCAAATGGGCAACTGAATGGACAGATCCAGATGAAGATGGCTATATCCAGGATACGAAAGACAAGAAACAGAGCCCATACTAAGAATCATGTGATAGAGATATGAGAAACATTTACCCTGATTCATAGATTATTTGCGCCGAAAAAATGGGATTTGTGCGCCATTCTGCCCTCAAATCCCTTTTTAACAAATGGGGATTTGCGGGCAGAATGGCGCACAAATCCCATTTTCTTTCGGCGCAAATAATCCTTGAATCAGGGCCCTGGAGTGAAAGGAGCTGGAATCAGATGAGTGGTAAACAAAAAATTGGAGAGTCCAGGAAAATCTGCAGAGGACATTCGAAGATGGAAGAACAGAGGACAGATGCAGATCTGGGGATCAGTATTATCATCAGACAGATGGGAAGAAGGAGTGGTGATCTGCAGAGCCTGGGTGGTCATTGGTTGTTACAAACCTGCCATTGACATAGTGCAGACTGGCTGCAAGCCAATATGGCCAAGACTTGCTAAGCTACTGACTTGGGTCAAAGATAGAGGAGGACCCTTGCAGATTGTGCCATTGGAAAGTTCAAAGCTGTTCTTCAGAAATAATGGCACAAGAAAAGTTGGAGAGAATCAGAACTGTGGTCGAATCCTTCATGTACCAGGAATGATACATGGAACAGCAGTTAAGAAAGACCCGCCTTGCCAGAAACGGCGAAGAAAGTCAGGAATGAGAACGTGCCGATGAACCATATGGAGCACTGAAGCCAGGAACCCTCGAAAGGTAAGATATGGCACCACCGCGGTTCCTAACATTGTCAATGGGACGTTGTGTATTTAGTGACATTCATAGTGGTCATTTTAAGGGGAGGGCTTAGTTGCCCCATATGATGTTAATTAACCAATCACATATTCACACTTTTTAGACTAGTATGGATCGTTTACTTAGATGTTCACTCAGAGCCAATCACCCATACTCACAGGTTTTTCTAGTTTGTCACGTATGATGATGTTGGTTCATATGTAGGTTAACGTCATTAGTGACGAGTTTCGCGTACAAGATCTCAGTTTTTACTAAGAATGTTTGCTACTCATCTTAAAGGGCTGGGCTATCCAGTTCAATTCAGCTGACAGAAATGGCTGTTTTCTATTTATCAGCGGTTGGTGAGAGGGGATGAGGATTACCCTTGCAAAAATCTATGCCCCCAACACTAATCAGGATTCCTTTCTGTCAGATGTACTTCACCGTTTGGTAACCTTTGCTAGAGAGTGAAATAGTCTTGTGCAGAGACTTCAACCTAGCCTGGGATCCAAAATCAGAGAGATCCTCTCGTTCTCCATGGAGATGAAGGTCAACCCCCAAAACTGATTTAAAAGAAGATTTGGGACAACTAGACCTTTTGTGGGAGGTGCCTCCTTACGAAAAGGATAATACCTTTCTCTCATCTGTCCACCGCACTTACTCTTGAATAGATTGCTTCTCCACTTTTAGGTCTTACGCAAAGTTAACACATATAACAAATACCCTTTCAGACAATGCTCCTATTTTCCTAATGATTAACCTAGAATCCCAAAAACATGTGAGAAATGACTGGTCCTTCACTGGAGACCTTACCAAAGACCCCGTTATGAAACTAAGTTAGGCGCTAAGATCGAGGAATTTTTATCCTCAATTTAACACACAATACTAACAAAGCCAACACATGGGATGAGTATAAGGCAAAAATCATGGAATAATAATTTTGTCTGTAGAAAAGCAGTGACAGGCATGTCTCTTGGAAAAGGGTTTAGTGAAAGAGCTAGCAGAACTAAAAAGGACTTTGAAGTTTGCCCCCTCCATAAAAGCTTTGTGGAGGTGTACAGCAGACAAGGGCCGACTTGCAGGGCGACCACTACAACTTGACATACTAAGCAGAGTGAGCACTACTCTATTTCCGCTAGTCTTACTATATTAAATCTAATCATGCTTATAGACTATTGCCCTTCGAAATTAGGGTACAAAGGGCAAGCCAACATACATACAGAGGGTATTAGAGACAAGAACGATTACATAGTTACATAGATCCCCAAATCATGTCAAAATAAGTTAACCTATACACCTCTGAATGCCTGGATACAGAGCAACAACTTCTTTATCTGTAGGCCCTGGGGGACATACCTCAACTATACCCTTCACAAGCTGAATAGCTAGTCTCCCTCACTGAAGGTGATTAAATTCTTGAAGCCCTGTAAATCATAAAGACCAGATGGATACATGGGGCTCTTTAATAAAACATATGCTCCCCAAATTTAAATCACTCTTTAACTCTTTCCTAAATTTAGGATTGATGACAAACTTTATGGAGGATCTAGGCTTACTCTAATTGTCAAACTGGGTAAGGATGCTCTGGAAAGCTCATCCTACTGACCTATTTCCCTGATGAACACGGATATAAACCTGTACACTAGAATGCTAGTGAAAAGTATGGAAAATGTAATGCCAGGATAAATTCACGCTGACCAATCAGGATTCATGTGGGGCAGACAAACATTTGACAATCATTGACCTAATCCAGAAATGCAGCATAAAATGCTTCCCTGCCTTCCTGGTGGCCCTTGTCGCTGAGAAGGCCTTCGACCAAGTCGAATAGTCCTTTTTTTTCTACAATGCAAGTGATAGGTTTTGGGGAAAAAGTATCAACAGATTAAAGGCCTGCTAATCTGACAAGTGGGCAGCATTGATGGTAAACAGGGGCATATCGGATCACTTCCAATGACCAGGGGAATGAAACAGGGCTGTCCCCTATCCCCTCATATTTTTGCCATCAGTATTGAACCTCTGGCAATCTAGCTTGAAATTGTCCGGGCACAAAAGGCTTTGCATTTGGAGGCACAAGCCATAAGGTAAATCTATTCACAGATGACATTCTGCTCCCCCTCACTGAACCTATGACCTCGGTCCCCAACCTGATTCAGGAATTACACTTACCAAATTGCAGGCTTTAAAGTACATTGCCACAAAACAGAGATCCTCAACTTAACGCTAGATCATGACCAAATTCATTCTGCTGCTCCCTGGTCCCATTTGCATACGCCCAGGGCAAGATAAGATATTTAGTAGTAAACATCACACCAAACTATTAGCGTCTATATCGGGTGAATTATATACCTCAACTACAGCTGATTCACACTGATCTAGCCAGATGGTCCCCCATAGAAATTTCATTGATGGGTAGGGTGGCATGCCTTAAAATTAATATTCTTCCTTGGTTCCTGTACCAACCTCCCCTAACTTTAAAAAATATTACAAGACTACCCAGTAATTTTCAAATGGCAACAGGAATTCTCTGACAAACCTTGGCCGAAAATGGGTCAGGCATGTCCCCCTGTCTAGCTTCATTTGGTTAGACAAGAAACATAGATCTGAAAATGTTTACATAAGCAAAGTCATGGGAGCGATATGCCGGGTCTGGGATACACTTAATAAAAAACAAACCCTGACTAACTTTCCTTCCCCCATAACCTTTATTTGTTACAACCCAGCATTCTCACTGGCGCAATATGGAGGAACAGTCACAGGGTGGTGGAAGGACAGCTCCCGAATACAAAAAAACACTCTAAAAGGTTAACAGATTAAATAATCCGAAGAGTGCAAAGTAGACATCAGCATAACAGAAGCTGACTGCATGGGATATAAGATTAGACATCATTGCAATTTAACACAATAATGCAGGTATTTACACAAGTGTTTGTATACAGTTTCCTGAATTCCAAATAGCACATTCTGAAGAATTCTATCTTGTTCTGTTTTGGCAAAGACTCTTTCAGTTTTAGGAATGCGTCAATGACCAAGCGGAACGCCGCCGCCGTCTTGGAGGGAATCTATGCTGGAAAAAAGGACCAAATTAAGATAACTACGTGAAACCTCACTGATGATGCCCAACTAGACTGAAACATGTGTATGGTGTTGCTGTGGTACTCTTGTTCAGAGGAGAATTGCCTAGCATTTCGGTGCTGGACTGCCCCTGCGCAGGACAAAGACTAATATGCGGGGACATTTCTTCTTTGTGAAAAGAACAGTGAGCTAAAGACTTGGTTGAGACTCTCCCAGGGGCCATCCACCGAAGAACAAGTCAATGTGCTGTGTTCGTGCTGGTAGAGAATTTCCCAGACCCCCCTCTGTTTTGCATACCAAGTAACTTTGGGTCTGACCCTAAATTGCCAGGGGAATTCAGACGTGGACCCCTTGCTCACTGCTCTTAGAGAGGCACAGCTTCACCTCACTCATGATGTCCAACTAGGCTGAAACACGTGTATGGGGTTGCTGTGGTACTCTTGTTCAGAGGAGAATTGGCTAGCATTTCGGTGCTGGACTGCCCCTGGGCAGGACAAAGACTGATATGCGGGGACATTTCTTCTATGTGAAAAGAACAGTGAGCTAAAGACTTGGTTGAGACTCTCCCAGGGGCCATGCACCCAAGAACAAGTCAATGGGCTGTGTTGATGCTGGTAGAGACTTTCCCAGACCCCCCTCTGTTTTGCATGTGAAATAGAGAGTCAGTCAACTCGAAGGGGTGTTCATTCTCGGAGGAAACTTAAAGAAACAAGGACTACTTACATTGCTTACCAGGAGGACTAGTAATCCCCTTCAAAGAACTAATTGATATAGGATATAACCTCAATCCAACGCCGCCAAGGGTTACACAGCAGCGCAATATTAACCTGCTGTCTAAAAATGGAACGGTCTTTGCCAAAACAGAACAAAATTAAATGGTAAATGTGGTGGGCCCACTAACAAACAATCTCCAACTGGCGGTGGAGGTGAAGCAGAAGGGGGAGACGATAGATCCCTCTGTATTGGCAGGCTGAACTCAGAGGGTCATATGACTGTTGGGTAATGCTAGCAGCACCATCACGGCAGAAAGGAAGAGGTATATTCTAGTAAAGATAGACCCTAAATTGAGTGAATTGGCAAAGTTGGAGGCCGCAGCGGCCGCCAACGGCACACTGTTTGATGAATCATTCATCAAAGAAATTATGAAATTCGCCAACACTTATGCGGCTCTAGATGAGGCCTAATCATCCCTTAAAAGAGTATTTGGCAGGCAAGTTTTCAAAGGGGCCGCTCAGCCAGCCGATATTCCTGCAACAGAACCAATTTGAGAGGACAGAAAACCCAATCCCATCTTCCGCTCAAAGGGAAGAGGTAGGGGAAGAGGCTGGCATCACACTGCGTGACAGCAACATAATAACGCAGGTGAGAGGTAAAGCAGTGCAGCGACTTCAGCCAAAGAGCGGATAGATCCCTGCAGTAGGCAGGAGGGTAGTGCCGTGCATAGAGAACTGGAGAGTAAGGTCTGGAAATCCCTAGGTCCTAGATACAGTCCAGGGTGTCTTCTGAGTGCAATTTTGTTCAACAAAGGAGACCAGCAGCTGCTGGATGCAGAAATCAGAGAGTTTGGGCAGAAGAAAGCCATTGCTCAAACATAAGATGCCACAGACTGGTTCCTAAGCAATATGTTCCTGGTAAAAGGCAAACGTAACCTGAGACTGGTGATCAATCTCAGAGAACGCAATGGTTTCATAGTTTGCAGACATTTCAAAATGGAGGGTATCCACCTCCTAAGGGACTTACTACACTAGGGAGACTGGCTTGTCAGGGTAGACCTCAGAGACGCCTATCTGACGGTACCCATTGTGCCAGTACATCAAAAGGTCCTGTGATTCCTTTGGGAAGGACAGACATGGGAATTCACGTGTCTGCCTTTGGGACTACCGTCAGCACCCTGGTGTTTCA
The DNA here is from genome assembly GCF_040938575.1 of Ambystoma mexicanum. Lineage (NCBI taxonomy): Eukaryota > Metazoa > Chordata > Amphibia > Caudata > Ambystomatidae > Ambystoma > Ambystoma mexicanum. The sequence goes on from NC_090928.1 coordinate 970,245,960, forward strand.
CCAAGCTTATGAGCCAATACTAAGCCTGCTAAAAGATCAGGATATTCGACTGGTCATATACCTGGACGACATATGTCTAATGTGTCAGGACAGTTTACTGCTTCAGGAGCAAGTGACAATAACAACCAATCTTCTGCAGAAGCTGGGCTTCCTAGTAAATTGGGAGAAATCCCAACTACGCCTGGAGCAGTCCATGGGATTTGTGGTAGACACGAGCCAGGGGACTCTCAATTCGCTGTTGGACAAGGTGAACATGATCAAAAAAAGAGATCAAGACAAACCTGACAAAGGACTTGATATCTCTGAGGGATTTGGCCAGATTAGTGAGTTGTTTGGCGTCCTCAATCGAGGCCATATTCCCAGTCATCTCCACTACAGAGCCTTGCAGAGGCTGAAGATCCAACATCTCAGGAAGGGCCCGTCCTACAAATAGAAGATTTACGATATTGCAAGAGGCAAGGGTGCACAATTGCAGTGGTGGATCAGCATATGGAGGCCTGGGACGCGAGAGCAATATTTGGCTTTTCCCCAGACCTAGCCACAGAGTCAGACACCAGCAGGTGGGGCTGGGGAGCCGGTTGTGGAGAAATGACGACAGGAGGCACATGGTCGGGACAGGAGCTCGATCTGCTCTTCTATTGGCTGGAGTTGCTAGCGGGTTCCTTTGCAGTGAAATTCTGGACCCAGGAGAGAGTTCATTGTTGTGTGCTCCTCAAAATGGACAATGGGCCTCATTCCGAGTCCAGCGGTAACCCTGCCAGTGCTAGGTTGCGGCCGGACTCGGAATTAATTACTGGAGCCTGACTTCCCTGACTCTATGGGAATGAGGACACGGAAGCACTGGTACCATTAACAACGGTGCCAAAGCTACTGTAACAAGTCTGCCTACCGTGGCCGTTGCGCCCAGCAGGGTCAGACCTGTCGGGTACAGCAGATCCAGCAGGCAGACTTGTAGTTTGCCGGTCTGGAAACAACGGTGCCGGTAGGCTTACCGACACCGTTGTTTCCGGACTGGCAAACTTTTAATGAGGCCCAATGTATCCTCAGTCAGATATATGAACCGACTAGGCATAAGGAGATCCAGAATGCTAGCGGCACAAAGTAGCAGACTCGAATTCCAGATATCTCAGGGATGCCAGCAATCGGCAGCTAGATTCTGAGGTATTCCAGGAACTGATGTCACAGTAGGGCCCATGAAAGACAGATCGATTTGCTCTGAGGCTAAAAAGACAGCTGCCTTATTTCTTCAGTTGGAGACCGGACCCAGAGGCGGAGTCGACAGATGCGTTTTTCCAGCCCTGAGGGCTGGACAGAGAGTACCCGTTTCCTTCTTTCACAGTGATTCCGAGGATGCTGCGTAAGCAAAAAGACATAGGGTCTCTCTGGTGTTAATAACGCCAGACTAGAGGGGACAGTCCTGGTTTCCCAGTCTGTTGGAGATGGCTTGCAACAAGCTGATAGCTCTGCCGAGGCGGGAGACGATTGTGCTGGGTCCCACGAGGAACCGACAAACTTTGGTACAGGTGGGCAACCTGAACTGAATTGCGTGGGTGATTTCCAGGGATCCTGGATTATGCTGGGTCTTTCGGGAGAAGCTGAATGCATCATTCGAAGAGTTGTGGGCTCCCAGAACCAGGAAGGCTTAACAATCAGCATGGCCCAGTGGCATAGCTGGTGCCTGGAGACGAACGTGTATTCCACTAGAACAGATGTGGGCCACGTAGTGAATTTCCTGGCGCAATTGGCGGCACAAGGAAAGGCCTATGGAACAATTAATACAGTGCGAAGGCCTACCAATGGGAGAACATCCCTTGGTATGTAGGTTGCTGAGAGGCATAAAGATTTTGAAACCTTTGGTGCCTAAGTACACACAGCTATGTCAATGCAGTGTTGAGGCTTTTCAAAAGATGGAGAAAGGAAAGACTTGCACGCCAAATTCAATTAAAGTAAGTTTTATGTTTAAGGATAAGTTGAAGAATTATTACAAGAAGTTTAAGGTGCTGGGGAGAAGAGGACCAGCCCTGGCATATGGGCTGTGTAATAAATAGAAAGAAGATACGTTCCCAATTAGGGAACTCCCGTCCCCTACACACTATCAAAGGCTTGGCTTGCCAAACATTTCAGGTCATAATTAATAACATCGTGAAGAAGTTCTTTTGAAGATAATTTGTATAACTCTCATTTAGAGAAAAGCAAATAACAGTAGGAACAAATATGTAATTTCAAAGACAAACATTTTAATTTGTACAATCGGGGTAGTTTGCCCAACGCGTTTCGAGATGTGCTCTCTTCTTCAGGGGCCAATAGAGTTTCAGACTTTTCAATCTAATTAAAGAAACGGTCAAATCTGTTTTGTAATTAGAAGTAATCAATTTCAAAGATTTACAATTTCAGTATTCATCAATAGCTTAATATAAGGCACATTGTATAAATCCCCATTAATTTTTCTTTCATTAGAGCAATAGAAAACATTTGGAGGGAGAAAGTGTGTTTATTATTGTAGAAGTCATACTAATGTCACAGTCTTTCATTAGAGCAATAGAAAACATTTGGAGGAAGAAAGTGTTTTCATTATTGTAGGAGTCATCCTAATGTCACAGTCTGTTAATTGGTAATGGGTCCACTGAACCTAATTAAGTCTAAAGCAGATCAAACAAATGTACACACAAAAAAATAAAAACATTTTTGTCAACACTCTAATTTGATTGAGCAAAGAGGAAAATGTACTTCTTACCCTATGGTTATTCAGGGCTTTCGTTTGGCTGTGTTAATTCATTTTTGTCTTTTGCAGCTTTGATCCTGAAGTCAAGGATGATAACGCAACTGCAGCTGGACCTCCCCAACTCTGCCGTTCACTGGGGAGGGTCGCTGGTATCCTTGAAATACAAAAGAAGGTTGTCTCTTTTCCCTGGCTGGGTTTCCTTGCGCAAACTTCAAGGCCCTTTGGAGGTAACAATCTCTCGGCGGGATGTCCAAGGTTTCTCCGTCCCTTGGTTCCAACCCTCAGCCTATCGCTCTGCTCCGCCTGGTTTGCCGTCGCCCTGGGAGAACTGCTCCTTCTCGTACATTGCCTTGCTCAGAGTGTGTCTCAGTGTTCCATCTTTTAACCATGTGGGGACACTGGTGTAACGGGGGCCACTGCAGCCCCTGTGGTGCGGGGGGCCCCTTGCTGCCCATGCCCAGTGGTGGGGGGAGGCAGTGTGCAGTGAGGAGGGCCCCACAGCAGGGCTTGCAGGGGGGCCACCACATTTTGTGTTACGCCACTGTGTGGGGAGAGCTAATAGGTACCAGGTGTATCTAATTAAGATCAAGTGCCTGACCCTGCCTGATCTTATTAGTTGAACATGTCTCTTATATTGCATGGGTGAGTGTTAGGCAGAATCCTGTGCAGTTCCCTTGGGGAACACTGCAAAAAGATTAAGACTACAGGAGTAAGCAGTAAACCTAATTGGTAGCAGTCTGTACCACCCAGACTTACCTGGTAGCTGTGGCTGAGCAGTCGGACATCTCTCAAGAAGAGTAAGGCAGTATACAGTGGATACACAATAGGGCTAAAAACACAGTAGAGCAAGCAAACACTGACCAGAGCTTGTTATCAAAAGTATATCATTATTTATTTAACACACACTTTAGAAAATACACTAGCACTATTAATCAAAGCAAGTTCAAAACACAATCAGAAAAGTATACACACCTCCCTTTAAGAATTATCAGACAAGTCTAAGTCAAAACACCACTTTTTGTCAAAACAGAGGTGAGTGCGTAACTTAGATTGCACTCCAATAATTAAGTAAAAGGGAGAGAAAAAGGCAGGTCATGAAAATAAAACAGTTCCCAACACTTTTAAAAGACCGAAACAAGTTAAAGAAGGCAGAGTCTACTGTAGAGCCAAAGTTCATAGGCCAGGCATACTTTAAATGGAGCAAGGTGGAGAACAGGGGAGCTTTTTAAAATCTTAGCAGAATTCCAAAGTCAGCCCCCAACCTCTAACAACATCGTCAAGGACAATAAATGGTGCCAGAGCATTCATGATGCTTTCTCACTCAAGATTGATTCTCACAAGGAAAAAATAAAAAAAGCCCTAGGTAATGTAACATCCACGCAAAACCTCACAGACACCACTTCACCCAGCAACTGCGAAAACGATATTCCTCAATTCTCTTTTACACAGTATACTGAAGATGAAATATTTAAAATCATAAAAGACCTCAAAGACATTTCCTGTCCTGCTGACGACTGTCCTACACGCACTCTTAAAGAGTCTTTAGAAACTCTGGTTCCATGGATCACTAAATTGGTAAATCTCTCTTTTGATGAGGGTCTGGTGCCGGAACTGTTAAAGTCAGCATGGATCACACCCTTACTGAAAAAGGAGAACCTCGATCCAGCGAATAATGACAACTACAGGCCTATTACCAACGTGCCTTATGTTCTCAAAATAATTGATAAATTGGCCTATTTACAGCTACAGGCCCATGTCGAAAAATACAATATCCTGTGCACCCGTCAGTCGGGCTATAGGGCACGTCATGGGACTGAAACAGCTATGCTAGATCTCAAATCGACCTTAGCTAGCATAGCTGATAATAATCAAGCTGCCCTGCTCATGTTACTTGACCTCTCTGCAGCCTTCGACCTAGTTGATCACAGCTTACTGGTGTCAAGGCTCGGAGAGGTCGCCAAGTGCTCCGCAAATGCTTCCAGATGGATTGCCTCCTTTCTGGGTCCCAGAATGGTGAGGGTTTGCGTGGGCGATAGCCAATCTGCTCCAATTACTCAGACATGCGGAGTTTCGCAGGGCTCCTGTCTATCGCCCTTGCTCTTCAACCTATACATTCGTCCTCTTCTTGACCTCTTAAACAAACTAGGCGTACAATATACGAACTACACCGATGATACTCAGGTGGTTATACAGCTGAGTGGCCTTTATAGCAGCGATTCTGCAACCATCAACAAAATATACAAAGCTATACAAGACTGGATGGCCTGCAATTCTCTTGCCCTCAATGATAAAAAAAACGAAATTCTCATTGTGGCATCTAAAAACACTAGGGCGAAACTAGATCCCAATTATGCTAGCTTCCATATTGCTGATAACACCATTCTCGTCTAGAAGAAGGTTAAGACATTGGGAGTTGTTCTTGACGAAGATCTCTCAATGAAATTTCACGTCTCCAGCATCAAATCAAGCTGTGGTCAAATAAGAGAATAGGGTACATTCGCCCATTCATATCACAAGAGAACTGCGCTCTTCTTTCCACCGCACTAATTAATTCTAGATTGGATTACTGTAACAGCCTCCTAGCGGGCACCACAGCTCTCAACATCCAATCATTACAAGTGGCTCAGAATAATGCTGTGCGCAATATCTTCATTCAGTCCCGTCGCACACACATTTCCACTTTCAGGAAAAAACTTCATTGGCTTCCCATTAAACATCGGATAACCCATAAGATACTAACCATGACTCATAAATGCCTTAGTCTCAGCAGTCCCACCTACCTGTCAGACCGTATAAGCATTAAGCCAAACATTAGGAACCTTCGGTCATCCTTGGCCATCATTCTCAAACAGCCCAAAATTAGGACAGCTAAATTTGGAGGCACAACTCTTGATGCACAGGGACCCCTACTCTGGAACAAACTTCCAGCCCAGATGCGGCAGATTCAGAACTACTCCGTATTCAAACGCGCCGTAAAAACCAATTTTTTCAACATGGAATAACTCCTTGACCTATCTCCTTCTCTGCTCTATACAGGTTACTCTATATGTTTGTCTGTCCTGTTAAGTTTCTATGTGCGCCCTGAGGCCTATGGGCATGTTGGCACTTTATAAGAATTAAAATAAATAAATAAGGTGAAATGTGCCCAAGATCACACAGTTGAGAAATGCATTCAAGTCTTTGTAAAAATGTTCAAAAGAGGTTGGGTTGATTCAGAAGGTAAAGTTATAAGGTCTGGGGGCCAACCCAGTTGGAAAGCCAAAGATTTAAGGGTCACCTTTAGCAAACCGTGGACAGGGAGGCCAGGTGGCGCACAGTACCTTTAAAGTTGAGGAAGCTCCAGCAGTGGCAGTTATTCCTGGCAGCAGGTGCAGTTTGTGGTTTCGATCAGGGGAAGAGATGATCTCGTCGAGGAGGAAACTTGGAGTCATTGCACTGCCCAGGGAAGAGACCAGCCGCGGAGTCATTCAGTGAAAAAGGTGTGTTCCCGTTATTCGTGGTCACAGTGGTGAAGCATGGCTATCCGGCCGCTGGGGTCCTTGGCACGGGCGATTCGACCAAGAGACGTCCTGGAAGGCGAAATGGCGAACTGGTTGATCCCACCAGCTCAGAGGAAGAAGACTCTTTCAGCAGAAGATCTTCTCTTGTCATCGGGAAAGTGGTGAGGTTGTCGCAGCAGCGCTCCACCGGTGGTGTCGTCGTTGTAGATGGCTCAGCTTCTCCCCTCTTTGGATTTCTTAGGTCCTGTGGCGACTTCTGAAGTTCCAGTCCCAAAAGCCCTGCTTTTATGCAGAAAAACCCCCATTCAACAGCCTAGCTGTCACTCATACATGCTAAGTGGTGAGCCACTGGGCCAATCAGAACAGAGTGTGACTTGAGTTGCTAAGGCAACGCAGTCCAGGGTGCCAATTCCCCCACCCACACATGCAGTGGAACCCAAACAGAGTGGCACCAGTTGGAGGGCTTCTGTGGAGAAGCACGCCAAAAAGTGGAACAAAGGGCCCGACCTTGGTTGGAGTTACAGAGACGGACACAAACGCCATTTTAGAAAAGAGTTCTGGCAAAAAGACCCAACCGGTGATTTAATATTAAATAAATAAACCGGCGGTATCTTTAACATTGCACCAAAAAGTGGTGCGTTTAAAATCAATGGGAAAATCCCATAGGAAATATTCCGCTGGAATATTTTGCGTGGTAACCACTGCCACCAGCCAGAAACTCGACAAGGGGGGACTGGACAGTGCCCCCTTGGAAACAGACCCAGGGGCAATCGAATTAACCCCTTCCAGTACTTCCACAATATGATGGTTTGTACTGGTTCGGTTCACAATTTTGGACAAGTAAAGTCAATGGTGACTTTACATGCCCTGGGAGACAGTAGTCAGTCCCAGGGTATGGAGCATATGTTTGGGGGTCACTATGACACCCCTGTGTTACTGCACTGAGGGTGCTGTGTAACACATACACTAAAACAGTTGACACCCTATGAGTAAAAGACCCCATAGCCCGTAAGCACACAATAAATCAAAGATATACCTCAAATCATGCCTAAGAGTGGGAGGAAAAGAGTTTCACTCTTAGCAAGAGAAAAAAACAAACCCCAAAAATCCAGCAAAGCTGCTGGGGGACTCACTAGGTTTGGGAAATTAGCCTTATAAGAGAATTCTCCCTAACAGGTGGTACTCCTTTTAGCCTCAGAATTTGTATAGGAAAGGAGGGGTGCGATCTGGGAAGTTGGAATATCCTATAAAATAGGAAGGGACAGCAGCATTTGGAAAGGGGGGACACCATGTCTCATCATAAGACGTTCCTCCCCCACTCCCTGAGGATCCCTCAATCAGGTGATCCTCCTGCACTTGTCCACACCAAGGGTCTGGATCCAAAGACGATGGCCGTGCCGGGGCCACCTGAGTAAGGGATCCCGGGGTCTAGGCAGTGAGACACTGTCTGGTTTTTCACAATAATATATTTTGTATTTGCCACTTTGTCTGAAAACCAGAAAGCATTTTCAAGCTGGAGGCACACTAAGGTAACAATGGAACCTATTTTGTATACTGGTCACACTGTATGCAAGCCAGTAAGTTAAAGAACATGTAATTAAATTACGGCATGGCCCGGCACTGCAAAGAGGCTGCAGAAACCCATCTCCGGGTCATCTGTGAAGTAAATGTGTTGCAGCACACACTGTTTGCAATTTGTGCATCTTTAATTTAATCTTTCAATTCAATACATTTCTAAAATAACATGAAAAATGTTTTGAAGTTACTTCTTAAGGTTTGGCCATTCACTGGGACAAGAAGGCTGAGTCCCTGAATGATTCTCACTCTTCTTAATGTTTGGTCATTCACTGGGACGAATAGGCTGAGTGCCTGAATGGTTCTCACTCAGCTTGATATTTAGCCATTCACTGGGACAGGTAGGCTGACAGTAGTGTTTATTCCTTTGTTTCCTCCTGGGTCCCCTGTCGTCCTTGTTACCTTGCTTCCCACAGGTTTGCGTCACTGGGTCTGCATACAGGGTTGGGACTTCGCTTTGAGTCAGAATAGCTTCCCTCTCATTCTGCTTCTTGTCTGCGGGGCCAGCGTTACAGTGGTCTTGGCATTGTTACCAGACTGGACAGTCCACCACTCGTGACTGGCTCTTTCTCTTGTTTTTGATTTTCCCCTGTTCTCTTCGGTCTTCTGTTCCTTCGGTGCTTCTCATAGACGCTAGCTAGTCGCTTTCTCCTGACAGAGTATCTCCTGTCTTGCTCAGCTCCAATGGCACTGCTGATTTGAAACTCCCGGGTTTCTCTTCTCTAAGACAAAAGTCCTTCTTCCCTTTTTATGACACATTGCTGGGTCCTTACCAATGGATGATTATAGTCCTTTTTCTCCTCCAGTTGAGAACTTTTCATTACTCAGTCATTTTCCCTCGTTGCAGTATTGCTGATTTTCCACAACTGAGCGATCGGAATTACTCGCTCAGTCTTCTTCTTCCTTTTCTTCATCTTGGTAGTTTAACCATATATTTCTTCAGGTTGAATCTTGGGTATTATGGTACAATATGAATCAGTGGCTTGGTCTGAGAGGGTTTCCTGAAGCCCTGCTGTTACTGTTGGTCCCAGAGAAAGGGTTTTAGAGAGTTCCTCTGTGAAACAGGAGTCCTTGTCCCCAAGAGGGGAGTCTTTCTCTGTGAGGTCCTGCTTACCGCCACCCCACGGGTAATATTGCGTAGCAGGCTCACCTCCCAAGCCTCACAAGGAAAGGCTCCCCTCTGGGGAGAAGTGACGGAATGCCCTGATTCGTCACACTTCCCAGTCAATACAGAAAAAATATCTCTTTGTTGATTGTTGAGGCCATCTGTGACAGTCCAATAAAGGAATGTTAGAAATTTATTTTAGTCATATTTTTGATGACAACAGGAGTAGCTTTTTGCATTCTAAATATTTGTGTTTAAATGATTTTTGTAAAATAATAATGAATCCACACATATAAAACTAAGCGTAAGGCGGTATCTATGTGTACATTTAGTACAAATATAAGTGAAACCTCTATAAATTCGATTTCAGTGCTTAACCATGACATAAGAATGCCTGACAAAAAATCCCCTCCCCTTATCAAAGCCCTGTAGGGAAGAGGAGGCCATTGTTCACTACAGAGGACTTTACTGCAAGCCTGACAACTGGAGAGAGGGTTTTAGCTGCTGCTGGAGTGGGGTATTTGGCTCTGAATAATCTGTACGGTCAAAATGGTGTCGCCGGAGCAAATATTAGCAACTGTGTAGTGCCTCTGAAAGGTCGATTGGAGTGGGTAGGCTCATTCAATGTCTGGGACTGAAAACACTTCTATAACAAATAGACGAGAGATGGCACTGCTGCATCTAAAACACAGGAGACATAGAAATACTGCAGCAAAGAAAGAGCTGCACTAAGCAATGAAGAGGAGACATAGCACTGCTGTAGGTCAACTAAAAATAGATGATTGGCGAAGAGAGAACAGAACATACATAAACAAATACCAGTCATATTGCACAGATGCATATACTACAGTGGAGGTCAGTAAAGAACAGAACATTCACAGAAAGATTCTGATTCGCACATGCAGAAACGACAGTTCTGGGGCCTCTCAAAGTTGTAATGGGTTGGGGCTGACTCCGTCAATGTCCAGGAGTGGAACCACAAATTAGCAACACCTTGGGGCATCAAAAGAGGAGTGGGCTGGGGCTAGGACTGGAGAGGTAGCATGATAGAATCAAATGCAGGACAGATGTACTGGCCATCCCCACTTGATTTAGTTGTTTTCTAATCATGCATCTCTTTTTAATAAAAGTGTTGCTTGGTAACTGTTGTGAAGGCATCATGAAGCAAGACACAGACAACAGATTCCAAATTCAAAAAAAACACTTTTATTAACCTAAATGTCAGGATGGAAAAATGCCTATCTTGCCCTATCCTAAAGTGGGATTTCTCTACCTAAATAAAACTAAGGACAGTCTGAGTCAAAGTGTTCAACTGAAGAATCTGTGTCCAAAACCTATACTAGCCCTCTCAACTAATCTATACAATGTGTAAGGATGTCGGCAACCAAACGAAACATTGTCCAACATAAAGTTCTGAGCCTCTTCCAGCTTGCAGCTTCCTTTCAGCTCCCTTCCCCAAGCATAAACAGTTCCAGCAAAAAGTCTCAAAATTACCTCTCTTGAGTTCAGGATGATACAGTTTTAACCAGTACTCAGCCTTCCCTTCCCCAAGTTCCAAGTAGCACAGTTCCAAGCACAAAAGAACTTTGAAACTCCGGTCTCAGGTCAATAAATTGGTCAAGTCTCAGTGTTCCCTTCCCCAAAACTTAATTTCAGCAGCACAACAATTATCCTTTGTCTTTTTTAAGTACTTTGTAACTCATGTGCTTCTTTTTATGATTGTTTTTTTATGTACAAATTGTAGCTGTGTTATAATAAACTTAAAAGTTTTAATTAATTCTGCTTTCAATGTAATTTTCTGTTATATTAAGTTTTCACATCATTCATTTTAGAATACAGCATACACTGGTTTGACTTGGATTTTAAGTTACATTTAGAATTCAGCATCTAATGGTTTTACTCGAATTTAAAGTTCTGTTTTACTTCTGAACTTAATATGTAACAGTTCTGCTCTTTTCTAAAGCTTACACTCAGTTCAGCATTCAATAAATATTGGTTGTACTTGTTATGATTTTCATTCAGTTCGGTATTCAATAGACACAGGTTGTCAGCCAATAGACATTGATTGTACTTATTAAGGTTTTCATTCAGTTTGGTATTCAATAGGCACGGGTTGCACTCAGAACACACTTTCCATTTAACCTACTGTGTAATATTTCTTTAATTCACTTCAAACGAAATGCCCAGTATTGAGAGACTTTCGAGAACGCAACCACTCCGATGCAAAGT